>NC_088717.1:25000-1225000 GCF_963576615.1 Watersipora subatra | reverse complement strand
ATGTTCGAGATGTCAAACGGAGTTAAAATCGGTATGGGGATTTGCTACGATATGAGGTTTCCAGAACTTTCTATCCTGCTTGCCAAGTAAGCCAATTAATCCCTGCCTCTCATAAGTGGTAAATTTTGACTAGTGATTAGTATACATTCTTGCAGACCAGAACTTTAGTTCTTGATTAGCCATTAGAAATATGGCAAGCGTTGTATTCTCATGAATGCATGATGAAGGGTTTCCTGCAGATTGGAGAACACAGCTACTAGTCAAAGTACCTCCAAGTCGGTCTTGGTTCACAATGTTTCTTATTAACCACAGTGGATTAGTGGGTCTACTAACAATAGTTTGTTGGTCTGCTGACAATAGTTGGTTGGTCTACTCACAATAGTTGGTTGGTCTACTCACAATAGTTGGTTGGTCTACTGACAATAGTTGGTTGGTCTACTCAAAATAGTTGGTTGGTCTACTCACAATAGTTGGTTGGTCTACTCACAATAGTTGGTTGGTCTACTCACAATAGTTGGTTGGCCTACTCACAATAGTTGGTTGGTCTACTAACAATAGTTGGTTGGTCTACTAACAATAGTTGGTTGATCTACTGACAATAGTTTGTTGGTCTACTGACAATAGTTTGTTGGTCTACTGACAATAGTTGGTTGGTCTGCAAACAATAGTTGGTTGGTCTACTCACAATAGTTGGTTGGTCTACTCACAATAGTTGGTTGATCTACTCACAATAGTTGGTTGTTCTACTGACATCAGTTGGTTGGTCTGCTGACAATAGTTGGTTGGTCTACTCACAATTATAGTGGGTTGGTCTACTGTCAATAGGTGGTTGGTCTACTGACAATAGGTGGTTGATCTACTCACAATAGTTGGTTGTTCTACTGACATCAGTTGGTTGGTCTGCTGACAATAGTTGGTTGGTCTACTCACAATTATAGTGGGTTGGTCTACTGTCAATAGGTGGTTGGTCTACTGACAATAGGTGGTTGGTGTACTGACAACAGTTGTTCAGACAGTCTATGATGATTAGGGGATATGGTAAATGAGAAGGTCTCAAGCAAACCTTTCGTGTATACAGCAGGTCAATGAAATCAAGATGAATATGAAGTTGCCTATTTGGGCTATGCACTATGTAAGTTAGTCGAGCAACACTTCCTAAACTGCACACACCTATACTACATGTACATATCCTTCTCATCTAAGCAGCCAAGCAGCAGTAGGTCAGCAATAACGTTGAAATAATATGCTGACTTGGTCATATTGCTGCTAGTAGTTATGTACGTGTTCAACTCACTTTTATTCTACACTCTAGTCAGAGTATGACTTTGTGACAGGACTAAAAGACAAGAGCTAACACATTTCTTACTTGCATAATAGTTTTAGCTTACAATCTTCTACAGGGCCAGCTGTGACTTTTTGGTGTTTCCTGGAGCCTTTAACATGACGACGGGTCCTCTGCACTGGGAACTGCTGCAGAAGGGCAGAGCTATCGACAATCAATTATACGTAGCAGCCTGTTCGCCTGCCAGAGATGAAACTGCTACGTATATAGCCTGGGGTCACTCATCTGTAAGTTACTAACTTGTTCACTCCTTCAGTATGTATATTGGGAACGGGCTTATCTTAAGTAGCTGACGCTCAGCAACTAGATATATTTTATCTATAATATATATATATTATTTTCATATATGTAAATTAGTTGAGAATTACATAGAGTAATTATCTTGGTTAGCTACTGTCAGTTTTCTGCTTGGGCAATCATCAGGCTGCAGATCTCAACTCAATATATATACATGTATATCTATAACTGTCAAAGTTTGTGTCTGTCGTCTGTCTGTCTGTCGTTCAATCAAGCTATAGCGTTTAGTATATAACCAAATCTATATCTAATATATCCATATCAAATCATATCAAATATATAACAAATCCATATCGCAGATGATTTGATCTCAGAACCTTCTGCTCATCAGGTGATAAGCTCATCCATTAATCAAAGGTTGACTTGCAACAAATTTCTCATTACAGTTATTTGGTATCAAAAGATTCACCATGTCTTACTCTGTTGTGTTGTAAGTGCAAAATATGTGGAAATGTGATTACAAGCTCTTAGAAGCTCAAAAACGAAAAGCCGCCGTAGATTGGAATTTCTTTATTTCGATGACGTAGCCACGAAATTTGGTTATTGTCTTGTCACGTGATGTTCTCACGTGAATTGAAAGGCCAATAAAAAGCTCAATATAAACTTATCGTAGCACTAGTTTATGACAAACACTTCGGGTTTTACCGAAGATCCCGTATCTAATATAGATGCTCGCTACTTTACAGTTTTGTTTCGGCCTGGTCTAATCGGCAAGTTGTAATCTGATCATGTGACCCAATACTTCGCAAATAGTTTTTGCAGCACTTTTCGATTATCACAGGTGACCAACAGGCTCGTCATGATTATCAGACAATGATATGTACTCCTTCGAAGTAAGGTTAAAAAGTTAAATGAATTTTTGCGGTAAGTTATAAGAAATAACTGCTAAAAGTGACAGCATTACAATGACGATAAAAAAGACGCGTAAGAACAATAGACATGGTTTTATTGAATGCGTGAAGTATATTTGTGAAAATATTTCGATGAATAAGGTTGCATGAAAGTGTAAACAGAAACCATCTCTCACAAATGCGTCACATTTGAGCCGTTTTGGAAAAAGAATCCAAACTACGGGGGTCTCGCGTGGCTGCGAGTAACTGTTCGTTTTTGAGCTTTTAAGAGCTTGTAATCACATTTCCACATATTTGGCACCTACAACACAACAGAGTAAAACATGGTGAATCTTTTGATACCAAATAACTGTAATGTAAATTTTATTATAAGTAAGTTTTATTATAAGTCAACCTTTAAGCTACTCGAGATGCGGTTGATTCATTGGACGATATGTCATTGTCTGAATTAAAATATGCATAGCGACTCTGTGTTACGCGCAAAATCAACAAAAGTTACTCTACCGGCTCTTACTAGTAAGTTTAGCAGTATGGATAGTAGCTTACTCAAATTGGCCATATTCCTTTTGCAGAGGAACTGTTTATATAACCGTAGAGTAGCGACAGTATATGAATTGCAGACTATTTCATCAATAGGTGGTTGATCCTTGGGGTGAAGTGATAGCCAAGGCAGCGGCAGCAGAGGAAATTATATATGCTGAGATAGACTTGGAAAAGAAACAGGCCGTTAGACAACAAATACCGGTGCAGACACAAAAACGTGATGATGTCTATAAAGTTACTGGTGCGTAGCCATTGGCTGACTCTACACTGACTCAACTTAGCTTTCTCACTACACACGCAACTGCAGTTCTCATTTCAGAGAAATCAAATGATTTATACTGTTGATATTTACAGGAAACACAGATTTGCTTTGCTTTTTTATACAGTTTTGATACATTTATACCTGTTCAATCACTTTATTGAATGGAAATAAAGACACTTCATTTGCTATGTGTTTGTTCATGGACTAGAAACTGTGGTCATTGATTCCTCAATATGGCACCTGCGTGTGGTCTTAGCCATTTCAGGTACATGGCTGAGTATTTGTGTACCCATACTTTTCAAATGTCATATGACGCCAGGAGATTAATAAAACTTTTTGCAGTGGAGTTGATTGTATTCCGCAACCTTGTTAAATGTGCAAGTAAATAAGTACAATAACATATGACGCAGCTGGTACAAAGCTGAGTGGATTGTATTATATAACAACATGAATAAGTACAACATCATGAGAGCTGGCTGGTAACAAAACACTCAGAGAGACAGCATAATAGGGCAGAACTCATAAAGAATGATAAATCTTCCTGTTACGCATGTCTGAGATGTAGTTAGCTTTGTGCTCATGTCCAGTAAGTTTAGGGGCGTAGTAATGTTCAGGAGGTAGTCCTTCCCTCAACTTGATGAATACATGGATGAATTTATAGCTAAAAACATGATAAGTACAATAAACTGACCATTCTTACAATTGCCGATGGTTACAATTGAGCGAAATTACAGACCAGAATGAATGACACTGAAGCCATGAAGATAAACTCTAGTGAATGATATGCAATAGGGTATAGCTAAGTGTAAACCGTGGTCAGTGATGGCTAAAGATGAAATGCAGGGTAATGTGAGCTACCACTCTTAAAATCTTGTAGTCTGAGAACTATGCTACAGAGCTATTTGCTTATAATACTATGAAGAAAACAGGTTCTTACTGGACTATGCCTTTATGCGTCTTCGCATGCTTACGGATTCCAGCTAGATGTCCTGCCTTGGCCGGAAAAGCTTCGGCTACAAAATGTGAGCAAAGATTAAGATAAATGAAAATAATAATAGATATATTTCATATATATCGTTCAAATAGAAGTTCAAAAAAATATCTCCAGAGCCCTTTCCAAATGAAAGGTAGTACATGTAAGTTACAACTAAAGCAACTTGGTTTAACCACTAACAAACTAGGAATAGAAAATGCAAGCAAATCACTTGACAATAGAACACGCAAGCCAGGGCACATTTACCACAGGCAGCAGCTAACAAGAAGAGTGATGACTCTGCAGTGCGAATCCAAAAGGCTGGCTTACTCTCATTCATGGAGAAAAGACTCACCTATCCATAGATTGGATCTGTACTCAACGTTGTGTTTCTCCACAGCCAGGTCCTGTGCCTCTTCGATTATCTATCATAAGAACAAAACAGTCAACCTGTATGAAAGATACTCTACACTACAGGTAGAACCGTGGCTGCACTTTAGATAGAGCCTTGGCTATGCTACAGGTAGAAGCTTGGCTACGTTACAGGCAAAACCTTAGCTACGCTACAGGTAGAACATTGGCTACGTTACAGGCAAAACCTTTGCTACTCTACAGGTAGAACCTTGGCTACGTTACAGGCAAAACCTCAGCTACGCTACAGGTAGAACATTGGCTACATTACAGGTAAAACCATAGCTACACTACAGGTAGAACCTTGGCTACACTGCAAGTAGATCCTTGGCTATAGTACAGGTAGAACCTTGGCTATTCTTCAGGTAAAACCGTGGCTAATCTACAGATAGAACCTTGTCTACGTTTCAGGTACAACCTTGGCTACGCTTAAAGTAAAACTTTAGCTACGCTACAGGTAGAACCTTGGTTATGCTACAGGTAGAACCTTGGCTATGTTACAGGTAAAACCTTGGCTACACTACAGATATTCTCTTTCGCAATCTAGAGAAATTACCCCAAAAATAGCCACGATTCTACACTCTACTAGTCTAAAACGGAGTATAGCAAACACTACCTCTTTGAGTATTTGTGCTCCCTCCCTCTGCTTGAATGGTAACTGTTTCTTTGCCTCATCTACACTCATTCCACGAACCTGGAGATGATGATGGCATTGAAAATGGAGCATAGAATAAACTATGAAGTTTTACATGTATCTTAACCACATATATTAAAACAATTTTTTTTATAAAAATGACCACCAATCAAGGTTTTTACATATAATGCGGTGCCTCAAATAACCGCATATCAACGAATTAGAATTAAATCATATCAGTTTATGTGAAGACAGTATGTGCAGGTGAGATAATGCTAATCCGCAATGATATAAAACTTCAACAGAAAGGGATAAAAGCCTGACGATTTCTATAATCTATAATAATTAATATTAATCAATTATATAGATTATAATAATTAACATTAATTAATTATTATATAATAAATATCTAATAACTATAATCTAAATCATTCGATTTTATGATTTTCTAGCTTGACAAACCTAGGACGTGGGTTAAAGGTAATCATATAAAGGATGATAACATGATGGAAACTCCACTCACCATGCGACAAAGATAGAGCATCTTTTGTTGCTGATATCTTATGTGACATCTCTGATGGTAGACCTCCTACAATACCAAAAACGTACAGTTCATCCATGCATATATCCAAAGTGTACCAAAGTCTACCGAAAGAGAACAGTTCATCCATGCATATATCCAAAGTGTACCAAAGTCTACCGAAAGAGAACAGTTCATCCATGCATATATCCCAAGTATACCAAAGTCTACCAAAAGCGAACAGTTCATCCATGCGTATATCCAAAGTGTACCGAAGTCTACCAAAAGCGAACAGTTCATCCATGCATATATCCAAAGTCTACCAAAAGCGAACAGTTCATCCATGCGTATATCCAAAGTCTACCAAAACGAACAGTTCATCCATGCGTATATCCAAAGTGTACCGAAGCTATTCTAAACAAAAATCACTCTGATTACAATAAGTGCTTACAGCTGGCCTTTCAGGTTCACCATCTTTGGTTGGTGGAAAAACAACTTGGTTATACTTGAGCCAGTTCTCAGGTGGTTCGGTCTTAATTTGACAAGGACGAGATGTGTGAAGCAGCTTAAACTGTGTGAACCTAAACATGGAAATATTTAATCAAAATGTTCATGAAATGAGATTTTTCCAAAAAAATAGGTAAAGAGACAAGAGATCCGGAAAAAATATTGTAAAGCACTTTTTCAAGTACAGCTACAACAAAATAATCATGTTTTAAGTTGATCCAACATACAGAGATAGGACGCAACAGAGTTGAATGACGCAGAGGAACATACGGAAGAGGAATAAGACCAGTGACAATGAATATTATATATTATGCTGATTCTCATACATAGAAGTGAATCCTGTAGGTCAGAAAATAAATATCTGTTTACTTTGAGTTGACCCAAACATTGGCTCAGAATCACAACCAGACGATCAAGATGTACTTACGGTGTGTGTGCTTCATTCCTCTGCTGGCCTGAATAGCTAGTTGGACAGAAAATCACTGTGCATGAACTTGTAGCTCCTGTTAAATATACAGCCTACATAGTATACATAGCCAATATCTAGGCATTCACCTGCTAAATAATATACACCCTACATATATTGATACAGCGAGAAAACAAAATATTACAAAGAAGGGTATAATGTACAAATATTAATGCAAATTGTTGAGAAAATACTTTTTATTTAGTATTGGTAAACGTGAATAACAGTACGGTACTATCTATAACAACATCTCTATTAACTTATCTCCGGAGTGTTGATAGGGATATAAAGCTGCTTTATGGGAAAGTGGAAAGAAAGGAATCTTTTCAAACTACTAAATTAAGTTGGAGGCTGTGAAAGTATAAGGTTGTTTCTAGATTGTCAGATTCATATTGCTCCTGAGTCTATTCGGTTCGATCAACAATCGCGAAAGCACGCGCTGAAACTGAGTAGGTTACGTACAAATTATCAAATACCAAAATTCAGTTTGATACAAATCAACTATAAAGATAGATTTTTGGACCAAGCTAAAAAGATCATCACATTTTGGACTGTTCATGAGTTTAACAAAACAAAATTGGTTATTAATTACTAACAAGAGCAATATCGATACTCATTACTAAAGAAAAAAATTTTTGCTCGTCAAAAAGCTACCTCGAGTATTTTTCAAAAATTCACCATGAACTTTGACATCTCACAACTAAAAACCTAGTTTTTTCCAAGCAGTGCTTTCCTGCCCTTGACTGTTAGGCCTACAGATTTAGGCTCTATAACAATTATTAACACAAAGAGAAGTTCTCTGTTGCTATTTTTGGTAAAATTGCCAGCAGTAAAAAAATGATGCTTGGGATGAAAAATTTTTGGGAGAAAGTAACATTTTTGAAATATCTCACTAAAATTGCAATTTGAATTAAAATTACAGTACCATATATGCAAAAACCATTTTAGTCCAATATACAATTGAAATGTTTAAAAATCCAGTCTCCTACCACTTCAATGGTTAAACTCATAGCACAAAAAGGTTAAGGGAAAAATGACCGGGTTCATTGAGAGTGATTGTTCTTAATGCATGCGATGATGCGTTCTTGAGTTATTAATCGGATAAAGCGTGGTGCATTTATATGAAAAACTAAAAATCTAAGATTGGCAACTGGGCCTATTTTTCCCTTTAAAGAAGCCATAGGTAACGCATAAAGCTCTGGTAATCTGCTCTTAGAACACTGCCCTTACTTCTCCAAAAGAAGACACAAGTAGTCCATTAGTTTCTATCAGCAGTTCTATTTTTGTACCTCCACTTCAGCAAGATCAGTATCGCCATGCGAAAACATATGCTGGGAGTTGGCTTTCATAAGTGATCAGGTAACACATACGAGCCCTCTGGACACCGCCCCCGCCCCCTTCCTCCAACCCCAATTAACTGGGAATGTACAGTTAGTCGGGAGTCATTTTTGTACCTCACCTACTTCAGCAAGATCAGTATCGCCATGCGAACACATGTGCTGAGAGTTGGCTTTCAGAAGTGATCAGGTAGCACATACTAGCCCTCTGGACACCGCCCCCTCTTCCAACCCCAATTAACTAGACATGTACAGTTAGTTGGGAGTCATTTCATAACCTAAAGTACTTCTTTACAAACAACACTTGCAGCTCCTTTGGAAGATTAATTGAA
Organism: Watersipora subatra; assembly: GCF_963576615.1. Lineage (NCBI taxonomy): Eukaryota > Metazoa > Bryozoa > Gymnolaemata > Cheilostomatida > Watersiporidae > Watersipora > Watersipora subatra. The sequence goes on along the minus strand of NC_088717.1, from coordinate 1,216,525 downwards.
TACATTTCTTTGCCATGCGAGAGCAGCCAACATAAAGCAGGCCATGAGTGAAACATTGTGCATATTATATTATAGTACAAATTATTCTGCAATGCCTGAAGGTAGTCAACTAGCGTAGATATCTTGGTATCTAATTAAATGCTAAACTGAATGTTACAAGTTTGGGTACCATACATAACTAATTTTTATAAAACACTTTAACTACTGTCTATATTATTTTTTCAGCGAAATGAGTTCAAGCAAAATTACAAGTCGATCAGTTTTTTAAGTCTATAGATTTTGATGTTGGCCGTGGCAATGTAATGATCACTGAAACTTTAAAAGATGACATCAATGGCACAAAGAACAGAGGTGTCAACAGTACAGATCAGATGTAAAACATTGCTAATGACATGGTGTTGGCTTAAGTGCAATCTGTGGCAGATTGTTTTCCAAACAAATAAGGCAATTGATCCATTGTGGAATTGTTTGTACCATTCCTCCAGTTTCACCTGCAGTATTCTCCAGTTGATCTCGTAGAGATTCATATCATCACGTGGCATTATAGGATGATCCTGGCGTCTGTTTTAGCTTCTGCATAAGCTTGTTCAGTTTCTCTCAGGCAAATATGTGGTCGGTTGTAACAGAATATCTTGAAGTTATGTTTCACCCTTTTTACAGCCCGTTTCTTTAAGCTTTTATCAATGTAAATTCAAAATGCCCCATCTCTAGAGAAGGTTCTGTTCTTTTTGAACATCTTACTTTTCTGTATCATTACTTTTATTTGTTATAATGCAGCTAATTGGTACAGTTTTGTATGTGTTGCTATTATGAGGCACTATAATAGAGCCCATGGTAAGGGAATAAAGGTTGGTTAGTTTGCCTTGATCTTGTGTGAGTTGAAAACAAATTTATATATATGTTTGCTTGTTTACAGGCTGTTTTCAAAGTCCGTCATACTTTTACCGGCTCAAACCTTTCAATGCATAGCGTTCTTATTCTGAATTCAGAATCATCTCCTTCCTTTTGCCTTAAATATCTTATCTCTTCCCTTAAGAACTACTCTTCGATTTAAATTTTGTGACTCATATCTTGCATAAGATTCTCTCATTTTTTACATTCCCTGAGTTTATTCATCTCACAAACTTCTACTTACAGCATTCACCGTCTAATACGACTTTCATAGGTCTTAGTCTGCTGTCATATGACTTATCCTTTTTCCAAGTCATACGACAGCAACAGGTTTATTTAGGATTTTACAGCATTTTTTTGCATAAACTCACTTACACGTTTATTGAGTGTCTTGCCTTCCATTTTTGCCACATCATAAAATATAGAGTTGTTCTTCCTGGTATCTGCTTTATTGAATTCAATGTGGTACTTGACAATATTCTCTGTTTGTTTGCTAGCTGCAGCAGCTGTTTCATCTGTTCTACATTCTGCTTGACTTTGCCTTCTTCAAGTTGTCTGATCTCTTCAACATTTTGTTTTGGGCATCCATACAGGTTATCTAGGTTTTCATGATGTATTCTTCAATACTTTCAAGTTTGTCAATGGCACTATGCTGTGATGTAGTTACCCTGGGCATGGCTCTCGTGGAGATTGGGAGAGAGAGCCTGGGACACATAGCGAAAAAAAGGTAAGATAACTTCGGCAAAACGAGCGACATATGTTACATATGACACTCAGACTGATACTAATGAAAGCGTGTCGATAGATTCCGATCTCACGATGTATTAGATGTGGCGCGTTTAAAAGCCTATCGTCACGGTAACGTGACTTGATCTAGTGAAAGGCCCTATGTTTTTGATAGACTGGGTAGTTATGCAATACCCCGTTTGATAACAAAACGATAAGAATCGTAGGTTACTATTCTCTTGCGTTTTCACGTTTGCGGTTTCATTTCATTTACTGATAAAAAATGGAGCGATTCAAAAATCATCTATCAAAGTTAGGAATAGGCACGCTGAGACCAAAACAGTCTCAAGCTTTACAACATATTATCGTAGGTTTTGACTAATTTATAGTTCTTCCTACTAGCTTCGGAAAGAGTATTTGCTTTCAGATGGCACCGTTTTGCAGTGGTAGGTCCGAGTTGTTCATAATAACTGTCGCGAGTAATCACAATACTCGCGAGTAAAATAAAACTGAGATTACTTTTTACTAGATAAACTTTTCTTTACTAGCAGCGTGCGATTCATTTTTGTTGTTCTATTGCTATTCGTTTGTATTGTTATTGTGAAAATATTTTATTCAATTGATTTAATTTTTGATTACAATTAAATCAAAACTTAATTAATTAAACATATGAAATAATATAACTCCCGTGATTGATTTATTATGCAACCAACATTTCATACTTACTAACCAGCGTTTGTTTGCTGCCAATTCAGATTAAAAATAATACATAATACTCGAGAAGATCATAAAAAAGACCGTCACATGATACTCCTTCGGAAATAACGATTGTGATATTAGTGACTGCAGAAGTCGACTTTTAGAGTTGTCTTCCCCGCGTGTTGCTATGTGTCCCAGGCTCTCTCCAAATCCCCCACAAGAGCCATGCCCAGGCTATGATGTAGTAGTCTCATCCTTTTTGTTACCCTTCTGTCTTTACCATACACTTCACAAAACTACATGAATTCATGTTTCTCCAACCTTTCAATAGCATCAGGGTCTCATGTTTGTAGATGCTGGCACATACCGTGATACCAAAATGAACACCTCTCACATCTTATCCAGTAGTTTTGAAATGTCTTTTTTTTACCATTCACTATAATGGTACGCAACTTCTCTTAACATGTCCAGCAGTCCTCATCTGCTTCGATTTCACCATTGGAAATCTTCTGTTCTCACCTATGTAAGTGCAGCTTTTATAACCCTGATGTGTCACTTTTTATTAAGTAGGATTTATGGTACACTTCACACAATATTTGGGCACAGAGGTAAGGCTAACTCATCTCGCAAACCTAGAATTTTGACCTCTCCAGTTTTTATTATGCTTACTCTTCTTCTTTAGTACTAGAGCTTGTGGCAAGGAGTACGTGTCAATGTTTTTAAGTTCTTATCCAGCACTGTTTACAATGTTGCTGCTATATTGGCAACTAGTTTGTTATGTGAAGCTTGGATTTCAATTTTTTTTAATTTTTAATAGTCTTTGGTAAAAAGCTGTTATAAAAAGTTAGATCTTTGCACGTATTGTAAGTAGGTCACCTCTAGTTTTAGCTCTTGTGTGTTGGAGTGTCTTCAGTTTTACTGTTGATCTGTTCATCATATGAACTGATAAGAGGTGAATGACTTTCCTCCTTTCCTATAAGTCTATACAAAAGGTTATTTTTAATGTTGTAGCGCTTTGATGCTCGAGTTTCCAGATTTAGAGCTTCACACAAGGTTGATTATGCTTCCTCTTCCATTAGAAATTAATCGAAGAGCTGTATTTTGCACCAATTCTATGTTGTACACTTGATACTGTTGGCATGGGTCTTACACTGCTGCACTATACTCTGAATGCGGTCTACACAGACTTATGTAGGCCAGTAGTTTAGCCTACTACAGAGCATTGTCAAAGTATGTTTGATCATACCAAGTTGGCGCTTTAATATTTTATTTTCAATGAGAATTATAAATTTTAAGTCGGATTGTAAAATGATACTAAGGTATTTGGTCTTTTGCACAACTCCTAGAGTGATATGCAATAGCGTATAATTCGCCTGGGGTTATGTATGCTTTGGACTGAAAGCGAGAACAGAATATTTTTCTATATTGAAAGACAAGCACCAGGTTGAAGCCCAGGACTCCAAGGCATTAATGTTTTCTTGAAAAACCTGTTTGTCGGTGTGATTATTTACCACTTGGTAAATGACAGTATTATCTACAAATAGACTGATACCACAGTTAACATGAGTAGATAAATCATTGATGTAAACTGAAAATAAAGTTTGGCCAAGAACAGAGCCAGATGTGAAATGCCAGATGCGACTGGGAGTTCTCGAGATCTTTGACTTTTAAGGGCTACTTTTTGTTCCCAATTACATAGAAAGTTGTGAATCCACATCAGTATTTGGTTGCTGATGCTTTGTGAATAAATTTTGCATCAGCAGTTTGTGTGGCACTTTGTCAAATGCTTTCGCAAAATCTAGTACTACAGCATGGGTAGTATCGTCCTTGTTTGCATTCTTTGCAAAAAAACTACCAGAGAAACATTAGAGACAAATCCAATGAGTCACATACAGATCTGCCACTCCTGTCAAACATGACCTAGACACCAGAAGTAAGTCACAACCTCCACCCTACATGCCGACATCACATGCACCAGCTGAAGACTTACGCAAACAAGATATGTTCACGCACCTGACATAAAGCACTGAGCCTTAACACTTAACCTACACCCACAGGTTAGCCATCCCACATGCCAGACATCTATAAAAGAAAACAGCTCCAATGACTCAGTATCTTTATCTGCCGGTTGATCTACAATCCCTCTCTTCTTCTCAAGGACCTGGTGAGGCTTCCTTTGCTTCTGGAGCCTTCCTTTCTCTTCCTTTTGCCTCTGGAGTCTCTATCCTTTCTCTACCTCTGGAGCCTCCCTCTCTCTTCCCTCTAAAGCCTCTACCATTTCCCTACCTACGGAGCCTCCTTCGCCATCATCAGCTGATCCTGTTCTACTTTCTTATATCAACTACTGAGACTCTATATATAAGGCCTGCCATGACTCTCATCTGACTATCCAAACTCACAGCCGCATGAACCGAGCAAGCAAATATGGACGACCGTTTGAGTAAGGGTGTAACTTTTATTAGCTATTTTAACCTCTTGTCATTAATATTATTGTTTAGAATTTTGTTAGTTGTGTATTTTAATTGTTGCACTTATAGAATAAAGAATTAAATTTTACTAGTAAATATCAGTATTGCTTACAACAGCTTAACACCTTCACTTGTACCTGAACCAGTAATAATCAAATTTGTTCCCACAAGCTAAGCAAAAGTACACAAACTAAACATAGTCAAAATAGAATAATATAACAAGCAATTTCAACACTGATGTTGTGTGTGAATTCGGATTAGTTATGCATAACATAATTTCTCCCAGACCACTCATAACAGTGTTTACGCCTATCTTCCATGTATCTAGTTGGGTAGAAAGGATTCAAAACTGATTGATATAATTTGTTTTCCTATATTTTCCCCTAATTTTTGGTAACCTTATTAAACCAGATGGGTTATTTGGGGTCCTTGCTTTTGATCGCCTTTTTGGGTATTGCTTTTGGATTGCTTTGTATGATTGAACTTACAACGATTATACGTGAGCAGGTAAAGTACAGAACTGTATAGTTAAGTAAAATTAATTTGACTTACTGAAAACATTTTCTTTCATAAAATTAGCGCAACATTGCACAGTTCGAATCATTTTTTGCAAAAAGAAAATGTTTCACGTTAAATCGACGTCCATCAATCAAAGTTAATAAAACGCTGAACTTGACCGGTTCGTCCCTTGCCGTAACCGAATGTCATGGTTTACAATTATGTACAATAAACGCCGTGCCCATCGTGTCACAGTAGCGCTTAGGGCTATTCATCAAGCCAATAAGCTGTGCGCAGTGTTCCTGTCCTTTCGGTCGTTATTTATTTTATAAAAGAAGATTAATTGAATCGCTAAATTGCTACTTCTCTACTATTTCATTTGTTAAAAACACCAACGAAGTGTCTTAATTGGCTGATAGAGCTAACCTTGTTTTATCATCAACGAGAAAGCGTAGCAATCTGGACGGAGAGGCACGATTGTCATATTCTAAAACCTGGTGGTTTTGCACGAAAAGGTCCACTTTTTGCAAACTAAAGCGGTTTTATTACCATCACGTGTAACTTTTTCATGGGGAATTAGAGGAAAATCGTGTTATACGCAGTTAATCTGAATCCACGCATGCATCACTGTTGAATTTGCTTGTCATTTTGTTCTATTTTGACTATGTTTAGTTTGTGCACTCGCTCAGGCTGTGTGGACTAAGTTGATTATTTCTGGTTTAGGTATTACTGGAGGTGTTAAGCTATTATTAGCAGTTCTGATATTTACCAGTAAAAGATATTTCTTTATACTACAAGTCCAACAATTGAAATACACAGTTAACAATTTCTGAAACAGTAATAGGCCTACTAATGACAAAAGATTAAAATAGCCACTGAAAATTGCACCCTCACATGAACAGACGTTCATGTTTGTTTTATTGTGAGAGTGTAGGATGCGCATTCTCATTTGATAGTTTCTGGTGCAGTATGTTTATCTTGGAGTTTGAGCTTCTCCTTAGTGTTTGACACACCTCTTCTCCTTTTAGGAGAAAGCGCCCTGTAGGGTTTTATGTCATTTTAACGATTTTACTTTTTTTATTTGAGGTTAGATTTATTGCACACGCTGCAGATTTCACGTGGGAAGGCACAGGGACTTGTATGCTATTAATTTTACTTTCTCTATTGTGTGGCAGAGTTTATTTTGCCATTCCATTTTGTCTTTTGTTGCAGCGCACTCTGTCTACATGGGGTGTGCTGAATTTGAGGTCTGACTGTGAGATTTCTCTAAAATATTTATCTGTGTGTGCAAGTGCCATGCCGCTTTCTGTGTGAAAAAATGCAATGTTTTCATACTTTTAGCATCCCATGTGTTTGCCCAGATAATTAGCCAGTCTAAATTAGCCCGAGAACCTCTCATCATCTAGATACTTCACAGTCTGGTACATTAGTATACCATAGACTTAGATCAGACTTAGCCTGGTGCTGAGCCTTGGGAAGCCCCCGATGTTAGTGGCGGAGAGCTAGACTGCAGCCAGAGCTAGAGTTACCAGCTAGTATTACTGTTTCAGATTTGTTTTCTGAAAGATTATGAATGTAGCCAAGTTAGCAGCCGTCGTCGTTCGAGATCTTTGATAGTTTATTCATGAAAAGTGCCTTCATCTTTAAATTATATGGCCGTGATACTCGGGTTCTCAATTCATAACAAAGCAGCCATTGTCAGCGCATATCCATGGATGGGCTTGCTGAATACCCTACACAGTGGCAAAGGTTCTCTAGCTTCATTTTATACATTGATTCACTGTGTGGAGCAGAGGCTAGTCAGGCTGGAGGTTTTCTCATTTTTATATGTTTTTTATTTTTTATAAAGCAAAAGTCAGACATCAATCATAGAGCGTTTAAAATGGTTTCCTTTATACATTGATGAGGAAATATCAAATAATCAGCATTATGTCATTAAGACTAGCGAGTGGAACTATTACATTCTAGGAATCTATAACAACTAGGTAATTAGTTTTGCACATAAAATATTAGCTAGTATGTTATGTTGTTATATTATCAATGAAATCCTAAATTAATAAAAAAAAATTTTTAATTATTATAAAATTTAATATTTGATAAAAAAAAGCCCACTAATTTCTCCATTAGAACCCAGTAAAAATCCATATTGTTATTTTAATCACCAACCCCTTTGCCCAAAAAAGCAAGGATCCCAGCAACATGTTTATTCATGAGGGTTTTGGCTTCTGTCACATTTTGCTAAAGTTTTCGCTGCTGCCTTATATCATGGAATTGCATCATGTCAATCAAATGTGAGATTTTTCTACATCCAAACATTTATTTTCAAACGGTGAGAGTGACATGAAGTTTTTAAAAAGATTACTCCTACAAACGATTTCATCCGTAGCAACATTGCCCATTAGTCATTGGTAATTCCATTAGACTATATAATGAGCTGTAACGTTGGCAGTTCTACCAAATGCAGTCATTAGTATAAACTATAAACACAATCATTCAGCTAAAAGCAGAATAATGTATAAAATTTAATTTTGTTGATTGAATCAGAAATAGCTTTGATCAGCTAGCTTTAAGTGTCTGATTTGCAGATTATGAGTTTATGAGATAGCACACCCTCGGCTCATTTTAAAAACAGACAACCAGTTGATCTTCTTTTACTAGTTCTTGTACTAGTCCTTTGAAGTCATGATATTTGTTTTTACTTCTGCTTTTGGCTCTCTAAGTTTTCTTGTTTTTGTTTGACATCTGCTTGACCCTTGACAGACATCAGATAGTGCTATTAATTTTGTAAAAACCTGTTGACTCATTTAATTGATACAGTTTTATTATTGTTGCAGTTTTGCCCAAAATTGTTTTCTCTTGTAGGTTTTGCGAAGCCAGGGAACTAATTTAGAGCAATATGAGAAGCAGAAGCAATTCTGGCGTGCGTCTAGATTTGTTGCATCGTCTCACTTATCAGACAATCTTGAAATATCAGGTAGTAGCAATGGCTTACCCGTCTTCTCTTTACATGCTGTTCGCCTGTTTGCTAATGATCATTGTCTCAATAAAGAATTCTTCTGTTTAGATTTTACTGGGTATCTTCTGGTACGTCTCATCTTGTCTCATCAATTTTTTATTGAAGAAGAGAAATACTTGTCGTTTCAAAGTTCTAAATTTTTTCATTTTTTTCAGAATCCCATAACTGGATTGATTGCTTCCTCAGATGAGAACAATGATGCATGGGTGAGGGACAATGTCTATTCTATCTGCTCAGTATGGGCGCTCAGTCTGGCGTACCGCAAGACAGCTGATGTCGATGAAGATAGAGTCAATGCTTATGAACTGGAAAAGGTTCTTATGTTATGTTTATTGTCAAGCAACCAGGCAGTAGTAAAGTCACACTTTTACTTTCAGAGTTGATTCCTTTTCAGATTTTTTTCGGTCTTTTAGAACCATTATATCCTGGAGTGAATGCTTCCCAAGAATACTCTGTAACTTGTTTTATTTGATCTACAGTACAAAAACTTTTCAACAGTCACTGCAGGATGTTACGCATAGGGCCGAAACAAATGTTCAAATCGTCGTTGCCTAATGGCAGGGTTATGTTTATAAATACACCGACGTTGAGCAACTTCGCCGTTAAATGAACCTCCTCCCTTTGTGTCGAATATCTATTTAATGCTAAAAATTTCAAGTCAGCGGTTAAACATTGATTTTAAGTTGCAGAAGACCTTAACAAGATCAACATCACAAACTGCTGCATAATGGCATTCAATAGCTTTGTTCACTTTTAGTTAATATATTCAAAGCTAACATTTGACTGGTTCAGCACTGTTATGTCGTGATTTGGTTGATCTAGCTCGGTCATCCCATGTATTTGCTTTGTCAAGCGCTGTTATCTCACCATATGATTGGTCATGCACTGTCATTTCATGCATTTGATTGGTCAAATACTACTATCTCATCATGTAATTGGTCATGCGCTGTTGTTTTACCCTATGATTGGTCATGCACTGTTATCTCACCATATGATTGGTCATGCACTGTCATTCCATGCATTTGATTGGTCAAGTACTACTATCTCATCATACGGTTGTGCAAGCACTGTTATCTCACCATATGATTGGTCATGCACGGTCATTTCACCATATAATTGGTCATGCCTTGTTATCTCACACTCAAATGTTATTCTCATATTTTAAGGGGTTTAAACAGCTTAGGAATTATTTTGAAGTGTCTATTTAACTTGAGTGTCATCATGTCAGTAGTTTTAAGATTTTAAGACTTATTGCCATCTGAATGGGTTGCAGATTTTCTGAACACTGATGTCATCAAGTAAAAATGCGATATAAATCCATAAAAGTGGTCACTCAGCAAACTGTTGAGAAGGCCAATGCGAGAATAAGAATTTTCAAAGGACACTTAGCATTCATTTCCTGCTCTGAATGTAGTCTCACTCTGTCCAATTTCATGTTAAGATTATTCTGTACATTTATAACTTGGAACAAGAAAATTAAGTTTTAGTTTACTAATTTATCACCAGATGGAATGTGATATTCTAGTCAGTGGTGAAGCTGATGCGAGGCCTGCTGGTCTGTATGATGAGGCAAGTCGACAAAGTTGAGCAGTTCAAGTCGACCCCATCACCCAAGTGCTCCTTGCATGCCAAGTATTCAAGTCTTGACCATCGTACTGTTGTGTCTGATAGCGGCTGGGGACACCTTCAGATAGACGCTACTAGCATTTACCTTCTCATGCTAGCTCAAATAACAGCGAGTGGTGAGTTTAGGTAACAGCGCGCTCACTTGCAGTCGTGTTGTTGCTAGAAGGAAGATTCATGCTGCGTATGTCTAATACATCTATATAAATTTCAGTGTTTGTTTGTTGGTCTGTCATCCGTATATCCAGTTACAGCAATCAAAGCATGCTAACGAAAAACCGCATCACACTGGAGTTAAACTCGGAACTCTGGTTTTGTAGACAGGCACGCTGACCATCACACCACACCACCACTCTGCCGTACTGCGGACTGATTGTGTATATACTTATTTCCCCTGCCAATCTTTCATGTTGATGGGTTAAAAAACACACACTTCACGCTTCAGCTAGCGTGTTTGAACTACTAAAGGGAAAATACGTGCCCAGACTTCCCCAAAATGCTATAAACATGTATTGCATAAACTTAAGTAAACTTATAACACACACGGAAATAGAAAAACACATTCATTTAAAAGTTAGATGATAAATTTTGATGACACATAAATGTTTTGTGCACAAATTCTTTTATTACCCATGCAACACCACGTATTCAGTAGTATCTATACATAAATCTAAATGCTTGTTTGTTGGTCTGTCGTCCGTATGTCCAGTTATAGCGATAAAGTCATAGGAACGGGAAAAACCGCTTCACATTGTAATTGAACTCGGAGACTTTGGTTTTGCAGACAGATGCACTAACCATTGCACCATGCCACTACCATATCATACTATGAAATAGTTGTTTATTCTATCTTGCTTGAAGATCATGATGGTGTGAGAGATCATGATGCGTAACGATTATGTGTACAATTATTCTAAGCTGTGGCAAGCTGGCTGTGTGACCTAGTGGTAGTGAGCTTGGCTTCACATCCGCATACACCAATATTCTCAGTTTGATTCCTAGGTTGATTTCGGTGAGGTGCAATTTTTTAATGTCCAGACAGAAGCACGGACACGGCTCTTATTATAGTAAAGATTTAGACTAACTTAAGTTACACAAATTCATTGGTTAAAGTAACTTAGCCAATGGCAACTAGATTACCTGCCACTGTTTATAAGATGTTTTAAATCTTGAATGAATGTGTAGCATAAGAAGTAAGAAATGTTTTTCGACAATCTGTTTTAGCTCTACCTCGAGCTTTTTAATATTTGAATTATGTATTGGCCTGTCACACACAGAATTAAACAAACGCCTTCATTTCAAAGTTAGAATGGTAAACATTACATATGTTGATTAAAAACAAATTGTCTGTGCAAAAACTTTATTATTACCCATGCAATGTAGGGCATTCACCTGATTACAGTGAAAGCTCAGAAATGTAAATATATTTTTACACGCTGACTGACAACATAGTTTGATATATTTATCTAAATAGTGTGATTAGTTGTTTATTGTTATACGTATCAACAACAACTGAGCTACAATTTGCGCAACGGATAAAAAATAGCAATGAACGATAAGAATAGCAAGAAAGGTTACAAATCAAAAACAAAGTGCTCAACATCACTGTGTGATATCAACAATTTCAAATTGCGCAAAAAAAACAAATATGACTATATTATAACATACATATATAACAATAATTTCTTTTAATCTAGAATTTTCATTCTGGATGTCTGTTGCTAGTTAATACCACAGCAGTGGCTCTATTAAATCAACAATGTGTAACATCACTCGCATACATGCAAGATGTATATACGGCTGCAGGGTTTAGTAAGCAGTATTCTTTATTTTTCTGAGTTTCTGGTTGCCTCACTAAGTCAGACACGCTAACCATGTCATGATTATTTATGTCGCTAGGGTTTACTTGTAGGCGTGGGAATCATCTATACAATGGATGAGGTTGCTTTCATACAAAATCTCGTCTTTTACATAGAATCCGCATATCGTATTCCCGTAAGTTTCTCTAGCTTTGTATATTGTCAGCTTGTACATTAAGTAACACATTGTCTGATAACCGGTTTCCTTACCTAATGTGGCCACTGTAAACTTACATAAAATACACAAATTAATCCTTGTAATTCTAGTTTACAGTTTATTTAGGAATGGCTTTTTTAATTTAAATGCGTGCAGCCAAAATGTGTTTTTATATGAGCAATTGTTTTCTAGAAAGCATAACTCCCTAATAAATGATGGGTGCTCAATTATACTGTAGCTGTGAGGTTTTCAGTAGTAACTAGCTGGAAAACAGCAAATTCATGACAGCTTCAAATAGACTGTCTTTCTCTATTCCCATATCGTTATAGTTGAAATTGAGTTGCAAATATTGACTTTTATGTTATTCTAGGACTATGGTATTTGGGAGAGGGGGGACAAAACCAACCATGGGCTGCCAGAGCTGAATGCTAGCTCCATTGGAATGGCAAAGGTTAGTTACAGCTCCAGTGTTTTAATTTCTGATCTTGAGAGACATACTAGTCATAGACATTGACATCTTAATGTCGGCTAGAAGCTTGCTAAGAAAGACCTTAACCAAAGTTGTTTGAATTGTGTTTCGGAGTTACGACTAAGTCTGATTTATTACATCATAAGTATGCTTTGCTTTTCTTGCAGGTCTTTGTTCCTTAAAAACATATGCTTCTAAGTTTATGTATATCATGCACTCAACCGTTGAGCAGCATAAAATATACCTTAGTTTGTCTTTCTGAGCAAATGTTTTCCTGTATTTGTTCCGTTCAATTCATCTACAAATGTATCCTTTTCTATTTGTGTTCCTTCAGTTTTTACTGCTGAAATTTAGAATGAGCATTTCACATATCAAGGTCATATCAAGGTCAAAATCCATCGAGACAGCCTGGTGTGATTTCAAGCAACAAGGACATAGTTGATACAACTCTGTGTGATTAGCATAAATTCTAGACATTTGAACATTTGCGCTTGTGATGATCTGTTTGTAACCATGGCTACAGAGTTTAATGCATATCAATAGCATGTAAATGTAAACTAGCATGCAGTAACAAGTGCTGGCTTAATGAAATAAACATTCTCTAACTCTTTCGTTACCAAATTAATTTTTTTACCAGAACATTATTAAATATTCGGTAAAACCTAATATTTGGCAATAGCGCATATAAGTTGCCATAATTTTTGAACAGCAAGGTCAATTAAAAAGATTTTAGTACCAAAATAATTATCATAAAATTTTACATCAGCTGATGGAATGAAAAAACTTGCAAGTGTGTTACAAAATGAGCTCGAAGACATTTTAAGCCCCTTCCGTTCCTTACATGAGCATGTTATGAGTCAGACGAGCTATTGCTATTACAATAGCTGCTACAATAGCTACAAACTGTCAAACTGAAATAATCACCTAAACTGAGACTATCCCTTAATAGATATTCAGCCGAAATCAATTGATTCGTGATTTGTGGAACCTCCAAAACACGAAACATCTGTCTGGCAGGGCTGGTCATTGCGAAGAAAAATTGATAAAAGAAATTAAAATTTTGCAATGCTCAGCGTTGGCTGTGAACATCTTTATCAATTTGCACTCGAATCAAAATGGATTTTGTCCATTTTTATGCCGCTGCGAGTGTGCAGAAGCCACCTTCTTTTTTGAATATATTCTGTGCTTTTATCACCGACAGGCTGCCATGGAGGCTTTATCTGGACTTGATTTATTCGGTGCTAACAGTGGTCCTCAGTCTACCATACAAGTACAGGCAGATAAGATAGCCCAGTGCGATGCGACACTCCAGTCAATGCTTCCTAGGGAATCATATTCCAAGGTTTTCTTACTAATATTCGTATTGTCTTACAATATTCTCTGCTAGCACTCCTTTTGTTTACCAATATACGGCTTTAGCCAATTATGTTATGCATAACTGTGTCCAAAACCCTTTGAACATTTGAAGTTGTTTATTTTTGTGTTCTCCATGTTTTTATTACTGCTAATTGGTTATCAGCTGAAGGGGAGGCTAATTTGTATCTTTCTATTAAAAGTAGTTTGAATATTGATATGTGAGAGGCACATCCATGACATTCGCATCATTTTCAACTTTCAGATCAGATACATGTAGTTTTTATCAAGGGTAGACCTTGATACCTTCAAGATATCACTTGAAGCTTCAATTCTCTTTGAATGATACCTTGTGTAAACTAGAATTGTTTTTATTAACTTCACTTTCAGGTTAGTTGTGCGAGGTTTACTAGGTGTGAATAGGTTCTTCTCACTTGTCTTTTTCCTTTCACTCGTTTTCTCCCTCAAATTTCACTCATCGCTTTAACTGATTCTTTAGTTTTCCAGTTCTCATGCTTCTTCTTTCAGTTTTTGTTGATGCGTAAGTCAAAGATGTTCTCTTCACAGCAACCCAACTACTCCTCATTTTTGACAGGAAATAGACAGTGCTCTCCTTTCCATTATTGGCTTTCCAGCGTTTGCGGTGGATGACCAGGAGTTAGTCAACTTGACGAGGGAAACGATACTTAGGAAATGTCTGGTGAGAGTGACAGGAAATTCCTTAGTATTTTTCACTGCCTTTGTTAGTTATGTTGACATCAGATGTATAAAACAAAAACACACAAATTAATTTTTTCTATATATTCATGTTATAAGCGCTGACGACCTGCAGCACATTTTCTTTGGCAGACCACATACACCGTGCTGCCTCGTGTTTGCTCGTAAAATGGACGGGCTTTATTGTAGTAGACCACATTGTCACTCCGTGCTGCCTCCACAGCATGGTCAGAGCTCTGTAAAAGACTATGGCGAAAATATGATGTTTATGACTAAGGATGTGCCCTTAGTTTCTAGAGGACTGTTTAATTTGTATTTTGAGGTTTAATGGGGGCTGTCAAGGGAGCACAGGCCATTTTTAAACCATTGCTGCTGCGGATTTTTTTCATAGCAGTAGCTGTAGTCGCTAATTAATACTGCTTTTAATTTTTCTCCGCATATATTTTAACATTTGAATCGTTGAATGGATAGCGGTGTACAGCTGTTGATTCGTACACATGCTCAATATACCACTTTTATAGATGTACAATCATTCATAGATGTGTGCTCGACTCTTCAATTGTCCTATCGATATAAACAAACAAATTTAGTAATGGTATTCTCAGCATTCATTGAACAGATATCTTATATGGCTATGTAGCAGCTTCAAATGCTTGTAATCACGTCAGCCACCATGTTGATGATTACTACTGCACGATAAAACAATATAATTTGATGTGACAATATATTTCAGTGGATGATTTTATATGTGGTCAGTTTTCAAGTTGATATGAATATCGAAGCCAATATTTTAGCGAAGTATCGGCTTATTTTATTTTGCAAAACTGGAGTTGTCTATTCTCTTTGTTGTAAAGAGGGGACAACTCCAGTTTTTCAACTGATACCTTATATGTTAACACCTAATACTATATATTGAAAGAAGACAACTCCAATGTTCGATACTTTTTGATATTCAATATATTTAAAAACCAAATAATCAAATGTACATGCAAAGATATCGTGCAGCACTATTTATGATGCATAGACATGCAAATGGCTGCTTACTTAGTGTATTGTTATTTCAGATTTCTCCTTTCACCCAATCAGTGTGAAAGGTACATCAGTTTTTCTAAACAACCCTAAAGGTGCATGGTTAAAATTGACTAAAATATGCAGAAAAACTCTAAAAGCACCCACAATTTCTCATTACATTAAAAAGTTCCGTAATGTATCTACTTTGTTTGGCCAATAAAATCAGGTTCTAGGCTACCTTGGCTGAAAACAACAAACCTGAACATTACTTATTAAATTTATTCCCTGTCATAACTAATTACTAACTGTTAATAGTAAATCATTATAACTAACTATTAACTGTTAATGGTAAATTTTTATAACTAATTAATAACAGTTAACAGTAAATCATTATAACTATTTACCAACAATTAACAGTAAATCATTATAACTAATTACTAGCAGTTAACAGTAAATCATTATAATTAGTTACTAACAATTAACAGTAAATCATTATAATTAATTACTAACAGTTAACAGTAAATTATTATAGCTAATTATTAACTGTAAGCAGTAAATAATTTGCTATCTAATGTTAACTGTCAAATAATGGCCACTAGCATTTACAACTAACTCTCAGTGATAAAATATGACTCAGTTAACGTTAAGAAATACATACACTGCGCGATAGCAGTCTCATCTTGCACCATCACAAAAACCACCATAAGTTTTTTAATTTGTGAGAGGTATTTGATTAGAGTTTGACCTTCACACACTTATTCCCTATGTGAAGGGAAACTAGAAGTTGTCTTATTTTCAACAAGATTTTTGACCCAAAAGGTTATAGATCGACAGTTATGATCAAGAAGGGCAGTCATAGAGGTGGAGGTCATAGAGGTGTAAACTTATATAATTAAATCTAATGATGTCCATAAGTGAGTGCTGCTGCCTCTGAAAGTTTTCTCTCAGCTGCGTCTTTATGGCCTGTGGATTTCAAATTTCCATCAAGGTGTACCAGCTGTCTCTCTGGCATTGCTCCACAATGGACTACAAACCTGAAGGCTTTAATTGTGCTCAGTTTCCCTCAGTGCTCCTCCTGGATTAAGCAATTTGTTTATGACAAGACAATTTCATCACCACCGTAATCATGTAATATACTGTATACATATTTGACCGCAACTTTTTTATTGCAGGGAGAATACGGCTGCTGTCGGTTTTTGCGGGATGGCTACCGAACATCGATAGAGGACCCCCACAGACTACACTATGAGCCATGGGAGCTGCAGAGGTTCGGAGGAATAGAATGCCAGTGGCCAGTGTTTCTAGCTTATCTCTCAATTAATGAGAGCTTTGACAACAATAAGGACAAAGTAAGAGATTTCATGCTAGTTGCTGACTTACATGTCTTGATATTTGGGTGTAACTGAACTGGCTTACCAGTTTTACCTCCACAATTCTGTTTTTCTCCCACTCGAGGAAAGCTATCCCTGGTTGATGCACTGATGTTTGACACTGGTTCATGCATCTCTTTTCCCCGCAAATCCCTTGCAGCGGCATCGTAATGTCTGACATAAATGCGGAGCTGCTCTTATTGATCTTTAGCAGAAAATCTTTGATATATATTGAACATATTGAACTGTTGTACTTATTTGACTCTTTTGGCACTTTTCATGTTGTCACAGCTTAAATTATCATTTTGTAGCTTGGCAAGTGAGCTTGCGTAACCTTTATTAAAACTTTACAAGAAAAGGTAAAAAAGATTACACTGCTGCCTAATCAATTGTGAGTGTTCTCCCAATCTCGTAGTTTCCATTTTGGGATTTATGGCCTAAACTATTACCTACGGGCAGTAAACCCAGCGATGTCTGGGATTTTTTTCATTTGTAATGAGATAGCCCAGAGGATAACCAGCTTAAGAGGCAGGTTCTCAGGAACCAAATGGAGTTTTTGTTTCTGATAACCAGATGGTTCTCAAGAACCAGAAATTAAATATTACGTTGACCTGGCAGAAGGCATGGTGTGTATGCTTGTGAGGTTTGGATGAAATCAACCAAACATCAGCTGTAACATTTATCTGGACTAACAGACAGACCCACAATGGCAAAGTGAAAATTAATAATATTGATTCAGTCCATCACACTTCAACTTTCAAATTAGTTGTATGATTTGTGTTTGTATGAGAAAATCAACTTAATTGAGCTGCAAATCTGCTCTTAAGATTGTGCATAGGTTTATAATTCTAGTGATTTGTTTGCAGCCCCAGATGCCTCCGTCAGCTACCAGATACTTGCCTTAGGGGCTTTATATCAACCAAGTTGAGTGGAGCATTTTTATAGGCTTTATTAATGTATTCTAGGCATCAGACTACCTCTTAAAACTTAGCAAGGTGTTGACACAGTCCGCAAGTGGCAGCAAGGTCATGCCAGAGATGTATGCAGTACCTTCTGACAAGGTTGGTCTCATTGTATAGAGTGGTTGATTCACAATTCTGGTTCTAAGAAGTTTATTCCGCTAGTATTTGTGCCACCAAAAAGTGTATAGATCAATTATGGAATTTGCTTAACATAATTTTCTAATTTGAATCTGTTCTTCTGACACACAGCTGTAGATTATACGCTGCTCCCACAGTGAAGTGAGTGTTTAGACTTTATATAGAACATGAAAACGATATAGGACAATTAGGAGGCTGTTTTTTACTCTTGGCAATGTTCAATTTAGGTAATGCTGGGAGAAAGCTAATATGTTAATGGTAACTTTACTTGTCTAGCATACATGCTTCAACATAATCAGCTATATGTTTGTATATAACAGGTCAAGGACGAATGGAACGAGCCTGGCAGTCAAACTCGAGTTCCCGTTGGGCAAATTCCTCACCAGTGGGGACAGTCTCTCTATATACTCAGTCGTCTTCTCTCCGAAGGATTTATTTCTCCGAGTGAACTTGACCCGCTGAATAGGAGGCTAGCAGTGCTTCCTAAACCAGATCTAGTCGTGCAAAGTTAGTTTACTAAAATTCTAAGGCTACTACTAATCCTAGATTCACTGATTATACCTTCAGCCTGATCTCTTATTGATAGGATGTTTGGTACAGTTTCACTATATAATGCCTGCTAGAGCTCTGTACAGTATCGTATTTTAATACTTTTCAAGTGGTGATAGTAGCTGAAACAGATCGAATACAGAAGTGTTTGACTCAGATAAACTTGGAGTGTGACACTATAGACGGTCTTCAAGCGGATGGAAAGTTCCTCCTACACAATGCGAAAGTCCTTGAAGAAACACTCGGTCACCTCGGTAACACCTACTTCCTTTACATAGTTTACAGGCTTTTTTGGTCGCTAAAGGGCTCACTGTATGCCTCGTCTCAATTTGGATTTCATTTGATTTGTTAGGAACACATTCTAAATACTTCCTGTTCTAATTTTCATTCTATATGTTCTCTCTGCCTAATCTCATCCTGCTCACCGTTACATCCTTTGTCCAGGTTTACCAATTTATCCTGTAACCTGTTTGTCGGTACATTATACCTTTATACTCATTTCTGTAGCCTGTGTGATGGGTTGGCTTATTCTACTGCAGGGATGCAGCAAGTTTTACTGGCTATTGGAACACAGGCAACAGTTATAAGTGTTATTAGCATAAACTACACACTGTAGCTTTAAGCAATGAATTTATTTCATTTTAAATCAGATAGTCCGCAGGTGGGGGTTTATGTGGCTGGTTTTCAGGAGTTAGATAAAGCTTTGAAACCAAATATTTTAGCGACCTGGTGGAAGTGTGTGTGAAGTCTTAATGAAATTGGCTGAAAGTTGTGTAAACATTTAGCGTGTACGTGTACTAACAGACACACACAATGATGAAGTTAGATTTATTAATAGAGATGGCATTTTGCAAGATAATCAAAGATAAATCTTCGATTCTTTCAGAAAATGTTGGATGGAGCTGCTGTATTCCATTTTGGCCGTCATGGTCTGTAATAGAAGCAATTTGATTCTTTCTCTTGCAGTCAGTCAAGGCAGCTAAAACTGTCTATAGTTGTGGCTTACGTACATTCGCTATTTATTTATTCCTAGAGAGCTGCAGGCAAATGTTTAAGGGATTTCTGGCCGGATCAGAGTCGCTCTTTTGACAGAAAAGGATTGGTATCCTGCAGGCAAAAATAGGTCGAGGTATGCTAGCGTTTCCATCCTGTTGCAGTGGCTGGCCGATGGATAGATTTGTTAATCTTACTCTCTATATGCTACCACGGCGCTTCACTAGAATAATGCAGTGCTTGTTGCGCTATGGCAGCATCTAGAGAATGAGGATAAACAAACCTCTATCCATCGACCAGCCACTGCAACACGGTGAAAATGTGAGCGTGTCTCTACCTATTCTTGACTATTTTTGATTATGTAGAGCTGTTGCGACAGTTAATATGGAGGGGAGCGGTTAACGAGGTGTGTTTCACTGCCTGTAGGTCAGTGCCATAAACTTGGGCTGTCTGGCAGGCACACTGGAGTCGGGCTGCTGTCCACCAGCTCTCTTTATAGATGCAACGGCAGGATCTGTTGTTTCCTTGCACAGGTTGGTCTGAACACATACAGTTATACAGTAGTGACTCCGCCTATGTACTTGTTGCATAGAGGAGCACGAGAACACATACAGTTATACAGTAGTAACTCAGCCTATGCATCTGTTGTATAGAGGAGCACAAGAACACATACAGTTATACAGTAGTAACTCAGCCTATGTACCTGTTGTATAGAAGAGCACGGGAACACATACAGTTATACAGTAGTAACTCAGCCTATGCACCTGTTGTATAGAGGAGCACGGGAACACATACAGTTATACAGTAGTAACTCAGCCTATGCACCTGTTGTATAGAGGAGCACGGGAACGCATACAGTTATACAGTAGTAACTCAGCCTATGTACCTGTTGTATAGAGGAGCACGGGAACACATACAGTTATACAGTAGTAACTCAGCCTATGTACCTGTTGTATAGAGGAGCACGGGAACACATACAGTTATACAGTAGTAACTCAGCCTATGTACCTGTTGTGTAGAGGAACACATACAGTTATACAGTAGTAACTCAGCCTATGTACCTGTTGTATAGAGGAGCACAGGAACACATACAGTTATACAGTAGTAACTCAGCCTATGTACCTGTTGTATAGAGGAGCACGGGAACACATACAGTTATACAGTAGTAACTCAGCCTATGTACCTGTTGTATAGAGGAGCACGGGAACACATACAGTTATACAGTAGTAACTCAGCCTATGCACCTGTTGTATAGAGGAGCACGGGAACACATACAGTTATACAGTAGTAACTCAGCCTATGTACCTGTTGTATATAGGAGCACAGGCCAAGTATAGAAATAGCAAGAAAAGTGCTAAAAAAACTTTCTATGCGATGTTGGAGTTATCAGTTCATGTATCATTGTGTATGTGTATGTGTAGTTACATGACGATTCAAGAACCATTAGTCGGGCCAGCTATTCATTTTAGCTCTATGACAGCAAAACTTTCTACCTTGCTATGGACCAGGATTTTGTTTTGTACAACATTCGCACTGACCTTCAGTATCTCAAGGCCAATTGGCAGATGTTGGGACGTCCAACAGTAATTCTACCGATATATAATTGGATGGCAGGTACTCAGGCTATTGCTCTAGAAGCCTTTTTCAAGTCAAGTTTTGCTATTTCTCCTTAAGTTACCGACTAAATTTATCAGCAAAGTACTTAGGATTTTAGTGAAAAAGAAATGTAATGGTAATGCTTAGAACCTATGACTGGCAATCTGAGTTAGGAAATTCCAATTGCTGGTCCATCGGTGATTTTAAACCAATTCTTTCCACTCTCAATTAAATTCTATTAAAACAATAAAATTTGAAGCTAGTTAAACCGTGAGACTAATTTGAGTGAATCTACAAAATGATAATAAACTAAAATCTCTGGCTGTTAAGCGTTTTATATTATAAAGCCTTAACATTAATCAGGGAAAGCATATCAACTTGTGTCTATGTTTTCTGAGTTATCATTACTTATCAAAGATCACACAACTCCCATCCCAGCAATTAAATTCTTTATAATGGGAGTTATTTTTTGTAGATTTCTCAGGTGATGTTCCATATGAGTTCCAAAGCGCATTCACCAAAATCCAATCGGGGCTGTATGGGGGAGTGAGGGTGCAACTGGGTCATCTTGGCAGCTTTGTCAGCACCTCTTGCATTACACCATTAGACTGGCTAGGAGACTCATCTACCGGTAAATTCACCCTTCACATTGTTTTTCAATGCCTGAGGAACTATGATGCATCGCAGGAAGTTCCAGCGTATAATATATGAAACATTTCTCGATAAAACTACATGATGATACTACACGGTACAAGATTATGCAATATGATATATCACCATAGCACTTGACATAGTTTTATGGTGTAGTATTTAGCAGTTTTTTATTGGAATAATATTACCGTGTTATTAGTGGCTATTGTATATCACTATTCCCTGTTCTGTTTCTAATACAGTTTGTTTTGTTGTGAGTGGCTGATGCAAAAAGGGCTCATCTTAGAAGGCTTTTAATTCCTTAAAATCTGATAGCAAGTTTCTGATCATCTCTAAATGATCAGCCAAGACGAGCTTCAGCAGTCCAGGTTACACACACCACAACTTACTGAATGATAAGACAATTCTCAATAGCTCTATCAAGATATTGGTTATTATTGAAAACAAGCATAATAGACTTCAGCTTCAATTGTTTAAAGGTTGACATGCAACAAAATTCACATTACCGTTATTTGATATGAGAAGATTCACCATGTCTCACTCTGTTGTGTTGTAGGTGCAAATTATGTGGAAAGGTGATTACAAGCTCTTAAAAGCTCAAAAACGAACTGAAAATCGCAGCTACACGAGACCGCCGTAGTTTGGATTCCCTTTCCAAAACGGCTCAAATGTGATGTAGTTGTGAGAGATGGTTTCTGTTTACACTCTCTTGCAACCTTATTCGTCGAAATATATTCACAAATATACTTCACGCATTCAATAAAACTATGTCTATTGTTCTTACGCGTCTGTTTTATCGTCATTGTAATGCTGTCACTTTTAGCACTGATATCTTATACCTTACCATAAAAAATCGTTAAACTTTTTAACCTTACCTCGAAGGAGTACATATCATTGTCTGATAATCATGACGAGCATGTTGGTCACCTGTGATAATCGAAAAGTGCTGCAAAAATTATTTGCGAGGTATTGGGTCACATGATCAGATTACGACTTGACGATTGAACAGTGCCAAAACAAAAACTGTAAAGTAGCGAGCATCTATATTTGATACGAGGTCTTTGGTGAAACCCGAAGTATTTGTCATAAACTAGTACTACGATAAGTTTTATATTGAGCTTTGTATTGGCCTTTCAATTCACGTGAGAACATACGTGACAAGACGATAACCAAATTTCGTGGCTACGTCATCGAAATAAAGAGATTCCAATTTACGGCGGCTTTTCGTTTTTGAGCTTTTAAGAGCTTGTAATCACATTTCCACATATTTGGCACTTACAACACAACAGAATAAGACATAGTGAATCTTTTGATACCAAATAACTGTAATGTGAATTTTGTTGCAAGTCAACCTTTAAGTAATATTTTACTTGGTAACCGGGTGAGCCTCCCCTCCTCTCATCAGCTATGTAAAAGTGAGAGAGGCTCTCTTTCTACTGAGTATTGCAATTTAGTGATATTTAGTAGTAGGAATAGTATTAGTAGTAGTAATAGTAGTGGTAGTAGTAGTAATAGTGATAATAGTAGTAGTAATAGTAGTAATAATAGTTGTAGTAGTAATAATAGTAGTAATAGTAGTAGTAGTAAGAATAGTAGTAGTAATAGTAGTAGTAATAATAGTAGTAGTAGTAGTAATAGTAGTAGTAATAGTAGTAGTAATATTAGTAGTAATAGTAGTTATAGTAGTAGTAGTAATAGTAGTAGTTATAGTAGTAGTAATAGTAGTAGTAATAGTAGTAGTAATAGTGGTAGTAATAGTAGTAGTAATAGTAGTAGTAGTTATAGTAATAGTATTAGTAATAGTAGCAGTGGTAGACCCGCTGCTATAATTATAATGGTATGATTATTAATGCACGTATTTCGCAGTGTAAAAAGTATTTCAAGAGGCCATTACTCTGAAGGATATCAAATTCTTTGCATCGCATTTGTTTATATGAAATGCCTAGACTTAGCCAAGGCCATAATCCTATGAATAATATTCTAGCTTTTGAACTTGTTTCTAAAACATGCAGTTGCTTGTGAGAAGAATTTTGAGACTACAGTTTGTGAATCTCCTTTACCAACTTTATAATTATTTGAGTCTTTGAGTGTGTTATTTTCACACCACGTTAGAGTTGTCTTCTTAGTTATCCAGTAGAGATATCATTCTTTGATCTGCATTGTTGACTAGATTTCCTATGAACTTTCAGATAAACGTGTCGAGAATCTTCTCACAAAGTCAACTTCGCCATCCTTCAGGTCAAGGTTGCCAAGTGGGAGTGGTCGAAAAGAGCGGCCAGTACTGGGAGATACAGCGTGTACAGCACATGTTAAAGGCATAATCAAAAGAGGCCTTTCTGTGCCTTCCATACAGGTGGAGCAAACACCAGGTATCTGCAGCAGAGTTTCAAGCTTTGGGTGCAGGCGTCAAGCACTTTGACAGTGTCTTAGACTTATGATTATAGTTCTAACTACTCGTGATAAGCTTGTACTTATGATATTGCTATGATGATGATGAAGTCGAGCTCACCAGGCATTGCATTCAAGAATACCAGCCCTCACTGATTAGAGTATAAATCATATAGTATTTAAAGAGGAAGGTTGCAGCAGTTACCAGCCTGTCAATCAATTGCCTGGTGTCTGGTTATTAATCTATCCATGCGTTCAAAAGGCGTAATCCATGTCTCATCTATAATGTTGGAAAAGGCAATGAACAGCTAGGAGTTGGAGGAAGTCTGCCAGTCTATATAAATGCATATAGCACAGACAATTTAAACTGTGATCATAAACCTTTACTCACATAACTCTTTCACGGCAAATTTTTTTATCGCTTTTACGGAATTAATTTCTGCTGAAAATTTTCTGCTGTAGTATTTCAGACAAGCGTTTACAGCAAAATACTAAGTTGATTTAGTGTTTTGCTGTTAAATCTGGAGTTTCTGTCATAGAACTTAAATTTTAGGTTTTTTAGATTTGCAAAAGATTCTGCACAACAATAAAGGCATGTTTATTATTTTTGTTTAGTGTACTGAATTGGGCTGTGAAGGAAACACCGCTATTGTTTTCAAAGTTTGACCCAAATGCAGACCTTATTTTCTAATATAAAAATATAGTTATCTCAAATATTTCAGGCCCAATATTGAAAAAATTTCTATAGTTGATATAGGTTTACATTGTTTTCATCTGTCCCAAACTGAAAATAGAAAAATTCACAAATACGATATTGTGCTGTGAATTCTGGGTAAAACGAAGACTACCTAATTCTTTTTGGCAAAATGATTGCCCAATATCCTAAATTTATTGTGGCAAATGAATGATTGGCGATGAATGTTTTTGTGTAGGTACTAAGGTGAGCCGTTTATGAAGGCTTTCTGCAGCAAAATAGGATATACACGAACTGTTATAAAGGCTTTCTGCAGCAAAAGAGTTAGTTGTGCTTATTGCTATGTATACAAAAATATCTACTTGATTAGCTGAAACACGATGCAGTTGAAAGAATATTTTCAGCGCTTAGGTTTATAGTTTTTGTAGCACCGTGTCTAAGTTAAAAATTACTAGCCAATAAAACTATTTCTGCTGCTAATGTAATAGCGGGTGCTCTGTTATCTGCCCCAAACTCTACAAGTATTAATTGCAAAAGTCTTGAGTCTATTTACTTCCTCTGTTTCTAATAAGCTTGTTCAGTATTACAGAAATATATATAATGATGATAACAGTATTATGGTGCGTTTACACTGGCCGATTTTGTCGTGCACAGACAAATTTGATGAGTCGGTGTCGGTAGGTGTGAACAGAAAGATCGGTGTCGGCACCGATCTGAAAGTCGTAGTCGGTGAAACCCAGCAGTGCCCGGTTGCACCGACAAATCGGACGCTCATCAGCCAATCAGAAGCTAGGAGCCTCTGATTAAATGAGCCTGCGCTTTAATGACAGTGCTAAGTTTATGAAACGAAAGGGCTAGGTTTAATGAGAGGCTAAGAGACTGTCATTAAACTTTCCCTCGTGCTCTTTCTGATAGTGAACTTTTATTTAAATTAATTAAAAGTGAATAGCCAGTTGTACGACTACTACTATTGATATGACAACATAAACGACGGCAATTGATAGCATAACGAGTAACAAGACTATAATAAAAAGGACAACACATATAATAAAATATTTACAGACATATAAAATATATACAAACATATAATTACATATAATACAGACTGTCAGAGCTGCCGCAGCCGATCCTGCCATCAACAAAATCTCATCGTCATCGGAAGACTCCATTCAGCATTCAGTAGTTGCTTATGGCGGTAGTAGTAGAAGCAGTAGTAGTAGTGTAGTACTAGTATATAATTTTTCACATCAAGCGCGTTTATTTTTATGTGTACTCGTCTCCGCGTGGTCGGGTGAAGGTCAGAAGGGCGAAGCGCTGTGATTGGCTGTTGGTACCGACAAAAATAGTTCGATCGTTGCAATGTAAAGGGGGAGTTGGTGTCGGCCACCCATACGTGAAATGTCTGAGGTACCTGTCTGAGTCGGGGTATTGGCACCTAATCGGAGTCGGTGTTGGCCAGTATAAACACACCATTAGTTTTTAAATGTTCTTTCACAAAGACTTGTACACCGGCAGCTATAAACTGGGTAGATGTCAGCACTCTAACATACCATTGCCTAGAAGGAAGCCCGAGAGAGCAAATCTAAATATTACCTCATTAAGCGGAATATGTTTTTGTTTTGTATCTATAGGCAAATGATAAAAATTCGGAGTTGTCTCATTTTCACTCTTGATCATGAAGTTTCCATCAAAAACTTAAGAATCGTGCTTTTTAGTTCTACTGAAAGCCAATGTCAAAACTCATCTTCCTACAAGTCTACCAGGAAGTGGTAGAGGTTTCGACTTTTCACGGCAAGACTCAACAGACCTCGTTTCTATCTTGTTGGAGTCGGATGACTTGTCTGAGCAGGCCGATATTATCCACTACTTTTACATCACCAAGTGAGAGGCGATGTCATGTATTTGGTAGATAACGTGTTCAGTTTAGGTGCATTTAAAATTTGGCGCCAAGTTATTGGATAAGTATTTCAAGTATTTGGCAAAGTTTCAGTTGGAATTTATGCATTGATTTGCTGGAATGTACTTGACCTAGCCTTGTTTTCTAGAGGCCCTAACTATAATTTGAGGCTTGAAGATGAAGCGGTGTTCACAGTTCAAGATTTGCTGGAGCACCTTTACCATGAGGCCGGCCGCCTTAAAATCTGGTGGCTCATCAGGTACACTGCGGCTATGCTGAGGAAAAGGGTGCATTCACTTGCAGCTGTGAGTTAACATTTTGACCTTATTTCTTAGTTTCATTTCTCCTCTTTATTCTTTGGTACTCAGGCTAAACTATATATATCGGCTTAGGCACACCTTTTATAGCTGGTATTTATTTTCAAGCTGCCTTTTATAGCTGGTATAACACTATGGTGCCACTGGTTGAACTAACTGGAGCCCTCTAGTCATGTTGAACTCACGGCTCTTAGCGCTGCCTTTTGGCTACAATTTCGTAGACTTGGGCAGGTAGCCAAAAGGTCAACTTTAGCTCATTGCATAGGAAGACATGGTTACATCCGGGTCTCAAGTTTATGACAGGTTACTTCTCTCTTCAGGACATGGTGAAGCAGAGTGCATGATACGTCAGCAGCTAATGTTATTGTAGAAAATCCTTTTTCTACGACCGCTGAGCATTTTGGGTTGTCTTCTTAGTCTGGGTAGTCATTTAGTTGGTTATGTTGCTGACTGTTTATCAGACTCCTGCTACTTGCAGCTTATTATTACTGACTGCCTTTTTCTCACCAAAGTGTTTGAAGAAGTTTCTTCAAGATAGCCTGATATTCGTCCTGAAAACACATTTTATCACGAATATAATTATGGGTGGGCTATAATTTCACCTAATTTCATGGATACCCTTTTTCAAAGAATTTAAGTTTATTGTGTACCACTGTTTATTAATATGGATTATATTATATCGCTATTAGAATAGTACGAAGGTCAGCATTGCTCAATGTTTGTTGAATGTTTGGTTCATCTTTTATCTAATATCAAAATATTACAAAATCATGCAAATCTGCTTATGTTTAGCTGCACTAAAAATAGGAAAACAGCCGACCCCTTTAGTTCTTTACTATGTATCAAGTATTGTGTGCCAAGCAGTTAAGTCTGTCAGTTTTGTTCTGTTCTATTTGGAGTTTTCACTTCATTTTGTCAGTTAAACATTGTGGAGGTCACTACTCTCAGCCTATTCACTGAGACTGTAAAACACAAAGTTACCATTGACCAAGCATGCTAGTACAGTCACCACAAGCCATTCCTCATTTCTTTAATTTACAAACTAATGAAAATGTTTTACTCTGTTTTACATGATTTCTGTTTTTTTACATGATTGCTTTGTCAGATCCACTAGGAAAGTCCATTTTGTGTAAAAATGAAACTTATGGAAAAATGTGTATAAAAGTCTTAATTTGTGTAGAAAGATATGTGAGGGCATCCATTTAGCTCAGCAGTTTTAGAGATGAACCGAGGAAACCAATCTTTTATATGATCTGTTTGACAGTCGCTGTCAGATCTTCTGGTGAGGCAGAAACAGGTAACATTTGGTTTGCCTACTGACAAGGAGCGTGTCATAACGCAGCCAATGTCTCCCGAGGAGTTATCTCTCGTTATTGAATCTGTTTGCGCAACTCCAAGTGCAAATGCTATGGAATTTCAAGCTATATCTCCTCACTGCGTGCTTCACAAGGTAGGTGCCAGGATTAAATGTCTTCTAGCTCATTTCCTCTGTTCATGTCTGATTAGCTAATAACCATGTCAACCTTGCCAGCCTTTCCAATAAGAACCCCTTTTTGCAAAAAGTTGGTTTTCACGCAGCTGTCCAATCTTGCTCACCTTTAGCCAGTGCGAGAAGCTTTGAAAATTTTTATATTTTTCAATTTTATTGAACCAAAGTACAAATATTTTTTTTTTTTGAAGTATGTCATGTAGGGCTTCGATCACATTCTTTGTTCACAAAAGTTTTTGATGGAAAAATAGGCCACTCGATTAAAGATGTGAGATAGCTTCGTTATATCATATTAGAACTCTGACAGTTCAGTTGATTCAGTTCAGCTGTGGGAGATTATCAGTTGTGTCGATAACACACAGAAAATAAGCATATGCAGAATCATTGTAAAACACGGAAGGTGTGTCGGTCTACCAAGCCGTTAGTCGCTAGTTTGAATCCCATGCAATGCAATCTTTTTTCACAACATTTAAACGTGCCTTCTGTTAGACAGACACGGGTCTTATTATAGTAACCAGAAATTCCCCTCTCATGCAGCCCACGGACCAAAGTAATAATGGAAAAAAGAAAGAGTACTGCTGGTTGTTGAAAAAGTAGTTACAAAAGGTCAGAATTCTACAAAAGTAGAATTCTTTAGTTAGATGTTGTAGGTTTTGCCTACAACATCTACTAAAGAATTCTCTGAATCAGATGAGTTGTTGTTATTATTTTGAGTAGCGTGTTGTTGAACATTAGCATTTGATGTTGATGGTTGCTGTGAGGACCTTCTATTTCTCCTCCTCCGTAATAATTGGGAGACACATGGATGGCCACTGCGACGACGGGGTGTTCTGGGAGGTTGTATGTCCATGGTAGTTGTTAAGTTGTTTTGAAATGAAATTCAAAAGGTCAATTATGCAAAACAAAAGGTTGTATAAAAATCAGACCTAATCTACTACTATCTCAAACCTATGTTTTACAACAGTAAAATAAATATTAATTCAAGCTGTAGGCCGAACCTACTGTACGTAATTTAACTAACAACAGCAATAATGAAATATGTTTATTATATCTCTGAAATGCAATATTAAAAGTAAAATGGCAAGCTGCCGTGTAATATACACAGGTTGAAAGTTGTGTTGGAAAGTTGAAAGTTGGTTGTGTTGAATGTAGAATGGTTTTGACAGCGATATGTAACAGAAAGCAAGCATTAGCATTAACGCGTTTGGAAGTTTTCTGCAAACTGGAGTAAAATAAAGAAATATTCTTGTCACAAAAGGGCATTGTAGTTCAGCCCTAGCTTGTAGATAAGATGCAAAGAAATCTGGCTAATGTTCTAGAAAATTTAATGAAACCTTCGGTAATTGGACAAAAAACATAGGCTGATAAACTGTGTACCACATTTTCGTACCTGTAAATCGGTCTACGCCTCAAACGGTCTACGTTAATTAAAGAAACCTTCGGCAATTAGACAATGCATTCATTATATACTTCGATGTTGTAAATTCTACTGATTATTCTTATAATTAAATATTATCATAATTTTTTTATAAAATCAAATAATTAATTCGGATAATAAAATCGGCAAAAAAGAAACGATCACTTTTCAGTACTTCTAAGTTAATTACAGAAACCTTCTGCAATTGAACAATTCCATAGACTGGTGAAATGTGCACATTTGTCTCGTGAAATTTGGACGACTTAATGGTTATACTATCTGTTGCATGGCTTTATTGGCGTTTCGTTGGCCGGTCTTAATTTTGATTAAAAAAGACTTCAAGTTTCTATTTCGATTTTAGGCCGAATTAATCTGTCTATTTATGTATCATCCGATCAGATGGGTTAGTTTTAGGATATTGCAGTAACCTTTCAAAGACTTGGTAACATACTTGAATAGGTTTATATGTATTTTGTATCATTATTATACTTGAGCGACTCTACACAAAAATGGTAAAATTTGTTGAAAAGATTTCGGTACAAGGGTTTGGTAATGCCATTACCGGATAATTTTTCGGGAGTTCTGTGCACATGTGCATTTATCATAAATCCCCCAAACAATCGCTTTGCTCATGTTTGGTCATGGGAAAATTACTAGCATTCTGACAGTCTCGAGTGCCTTGAGAGATCATCATGTCAGCCAATAAAGCGCAGATAGTAAGAATGTCATAACTATTTTAATACGCTTGAAGGTGGCTGATTTGCCCAGGTTTCAGAGTGTTGGGCTGCTATGCTCAATGTCATGAGTTTGAATCCCTTGCGATGGAATATTTTTCCTCTAACTGTGGCTGTGGACAGATGGACGAACGCATATCTTATTGTAGTAAAGATTATATTACTTATTTATCTTATATTATATACTATATTATTATACTTTATTATTATTACTATTATTATACTTTATTATATAGATATTACTATATTATATTATATCATTACATTCAGAAACAGTTGAAAATAGATGTACGTAATGGCAAGCTCAAAATTAATTGCAACATTTTAATAAATAGATTTTCTCACTAAACACGGAACTGTACTATTATGCTTATTCAGCTTCATGTATAGCTTTGAATATATATTTACTGAATGCTTAATTTATAAGCAATCAGTCTGTTTTCTGTAACTATGTAGTGAAGACATACACTCATTAAACTGTCTATCCATTAAGACTTTATCTTATCAATCAGCATATTATAGTAACAGAATAGTTTGTCAGGGACATTGGAATTCTTTGCTGTCTGCAGAAGACTGTCTGTTTGCAGTCTAGGAAGCTTTTCTATTGTCAGATGACATTATGTCACCAGCTTACACCGCAAAGGGCTGGAGAAAAATCTATTATCTTTTATCTAACAGTGACTAGGGCTCTGGAAAAATTCTAGCAGCTCTCAAGGTATTGCTACAGCATTAATGTTGACCAGGAGCTTATGGATTGTTACAAACTCAAACAGTGTGAGAGACAACTTGGCATTCGCCTGATTTTTTATTGGAATTTTTTGAAGAAGCGATATTTTATAGAAGGTACCATTGTGTCGACAGAAGGCATAATAGTTACACATCATCTTTCAGAATCACGTTATTAAAATCGTAGAATTGTTTTATAATTGTTTGATCTGCTAATAACAAAGACTTTCTGCTGGACTCTGGAATAAGCATTCTTATCAAGTAAATTGGATTAGTTGGCATAAGGATGTCTTAAGTGTCACTATACGCTGCCTCAAGTCTCACTATACACTGCCTCAAGTGTCATTATACACTGCCTCAAGTGTCACTATACACTACCTCAAGTGTCACTATACACTACCTCAATTGTCACTATACACTGCCTCAAGTGTCACTATACACTGCCTCAAGTGTCACTATACACTGTCTCAAGTGTCACTATATGCTGCCTCACAATAATAAGCTTTTATCCATTACGGTCTTATCAGCAGTTTGCGCTTTTATTTTACATAAACTTAGTAGAATTAAAAACTCGTTAAATTCATTTTTAATTGAAAATAAAATTAAAAACCACTCAGATAGAGGTGTACTACTTTCAAATTTTGAGTTTTTATTAATTGTGATCTCACGACCAAACACGAGCAAAGCGACTGTTTGGGAGCTCTATGATTAATGCATATGTGCACACAACTCCCCAAAAATTATCCGTTTATTAAAATTATCCTGAAATCGCCATTACAACTTGACTAGCGTTTTTAATCAAAATTACGACCGGCAAATGAAACGCCGATAATGCCGTGTGACAGAGAGTAGAATCATTAAGTCGTGTGCATTTCACGAGAAAAACGTGCACATTTCACTAGTTTATGACATTGTCCAATTGCCGAAGGTTTCTGTAATTAACGTAGAAGTACTGAAAAGTAATCGTTTCTTTTTTGCCGATTCTACCGGACTCTAACATTTTGGACACTTATAATGAGTACTTTGGTATTCCAACTGATGTCTAAAGCAGTGAAAGTAATGGAAATGACGATGATATTTTTCTAACGATTCTTATAAGATTATTACAATATTTAATTGTAAGAATAATTATTCGATTTTATGAGATTATTATAATATTTAGTGATAAGAATAATCATTCGAATTTACAAGATCGAAGTATATAGGAACAATGCAATATGTTACTGTTATTATTTTTCTAAAGATTTTGTTGATGATACTGCTGCTGTGCCCATATCGCGGTACCCAATATCGCGGTACTGCCAAGCCGTTTGTAATATCTGCAAAATTATGTAAAAGGCCTACATTTTCTTATAGATATACATCTATTTCTATGAAAACCAGCTAAAATCTGTTTAGATTCTTAAATTCAGCATAATTTTTTAGATATAAATACAGAAATCTAGATAAATATCACAACTTCTTGCTATTGGTTGCTATGACCAATGATATACAGCTCCCCAGCCTGTGTATATTACACAGCAGCTTGCCATTTTACTTCTAATATTGCATTTCTCCTATTGCAGGAGAGAGATATAAACATATAATCTTTTCCTTTCATTATCGCTGTTTGTTGTACATAATAACACCCAGTACATTACAGCTACCATTGCAGTTATCCTATTGCACTGCAATGCCATTTGACTGCTAATACTGCATTTCTCAACCAGCAGTACCCTTTCTTTTTTCCAATATCACTTTGGTCGTGGGCTGTATGACAGGGGAATTTCTCTTGAGTAAGTTTATGTTTTGAAAGCTGATAAAAATAATTTTTAACATTATGGTGTAGCGAAGAGTTAACAACATAATT
Organism: Watersipora subatra; assembly: GCF_963576615.1. Lineage (NCBI taxonomy): Eukaryota > Metazoa > Bryozoa > Gymnolaemata > Cheilostomatida > Watersiporidae > Watersipora > Watersipora subatra. Next base: position 1,183,268 of record NC_088717.1, on the reverse strand, counting down.
TACTAAGCAAATTTTCAGAAATGTTTTGGAAAATGTCAGGTTAGATGGGGTTCAAGCTTGGGACAGTAACTGACTCATTAAAACCCTGTTTGTAGTCATCTATTGCTAACAAAAAGAAACTGCTGACTTACCTTGTCCACTTTCAGCGTAAGCAGTAAATAAAGCAGTTATCATTCCATGTCATTGTCTTGTTCATTCATGCTATCTTTACATTAATTAGCAGCAAAGCAAGCAACGTGTTTATACTTACAAACTCAAATTAGCATAGTTTTCTATTGCATTTTCTTTTCTATTACATGAGCATCACAATCCTACATTGTCAATCCTATCGCTTGCCTTCTTGATAGTTTTGGGTACAATTCTTACAGCAGCTGTTCATTTTTTCATGCTTGCTAGTTTACTTAGAGAGTCGTCTTCTGACAGTAACTGTTCACCCACTTTTACATGCTTGCTTGTTTACTTGAGGATTCGTCTTCTTACAGGAGCTACTAATTTACCTCTCCATGTTCGCTAGAACTGAGCCAATGCTATTTCATGAGATGCTCCGCATTAGGATCGGTTTGATCATCGTTGTCATGACAACGGAACTTGCCCGCTCACTTCAGTGCTCGGGTAACCAATATCTGTTGTTAACCTTTTCTAAGCTTGTATGTCATCTACAGATGTATCCTTTTCTATTTTGGTTACTCTAAGTTTTGGCTGCTAAAATTCTATAACTTTAATCTGTAAGTTTTTTCAAATTACCAGACACACTCTTGAGTGATTGACTTTGACCAAAACTGACCGGAACTGACAGAATGTCATCTATAGATTACCTCAAAGCATAAACTTAGTCATCGTTAAAAGTTTATTTTTTGTCTTGCTGAAAGGCTGAGTGAAAGTAGTTCAAAAGTGCAAAGAAATACACCGTGTATAAGCAACAATAGACATGTGTGGACAATAACAGACAGGTGTCAGCAGGTGTGTACAGGTTTTGTGTTAAATTTTCCTTTAATCTCTGTTACAGCGCTTCTTCAATTGCTTGTAGTTTTTTTTTGTCTGCAATTTTGAGTTTATTATGAATCTATATATGATTAGCCTGAGTTTTCAACTTAGTAAAGATATTTTGGCAGGAGAGGAGGCTACTTCTCATCTCCTCAACCTCAGCCCATTTGAAATGAAGAATTTTCTCCTCCACATTCTTAGTGGGAAAGAGTTTCTGGTGAAGGAAGGTGAGAGTATATCTGAGTTTTGCAGCAAAATATCTTCAATCCTTGTATTCTCCTTGCAGACATCTTATAATCGTCTTGCTTTCATATTCATACTAGCAGTAGATCTAACACTGCTCACGACCTCTTGCATTTTCAATGCAAATTGCTACAGTATTTTCACGCAGGCATTCATTGAAGGTGATTGTCCTTAATGCATGCAAAGGTGCATTTTGAGTTTCCAATCAGATAGATCGAGGCATATTTATATGGAAAACGAAAGTTCTTAGATTGCCAATTGATCCAGGCTTTGCTTGGAGTGTGCTTTGATTTTTCACATTAAATAACCCGCAGGTAATGCATGGAGCTCTGGCTGTCTGGTCGGCTAACTCTTCCTTTACTTGAGAATTGTTTAACATCATAAAACAGTATTATACACATGCTAAAGGTGGTCAGGTTAGCTCAGTTACTAGAGTATTGTTATTGTAAGTTAGATGTTCCGAGTTCAAGACCTGTACATAGAAATATTTTATGAAGTACTTTAGCTGCTGCCTCTCATATTTGTTTAGTGAGACAATATCAGTGAGATTACAAGATGTTCAGAGTTTTATATGTATATGTAGGTATGTATATGTACATATGTAGGTATGTATATACACTGTAGATATAGATAGTTGCTCTACTTATACACATTCTATATTTTACTATTTTGGTAGACATAGTGTACTCGCATTTTATTATCTTTGCAACCGCCATTGACTTGCATCTGCTATATTATTGTAAACATTTGCTATTTCAAGGTAGAGTTGGTGATGTTGCAGCTTCTCTGTATTTTTGGCAGCTTGCTAGCTAAAGGAACCCGGAGTGAATATACAGTATCAGAGAGTTACTGTACCAAGGTGTTCATTCACACAGCACACATTGGTATAACGAGCTCTATAGAGTATTAGTATGGAGTTCTATAGTGTTGGTACAGAGTTCTACAGGGTGTTGGTTCAGAGTTCTACAGAGTGTTGGTACAGAGCTCTACTGAGTGTTGGTACAGAGTTCTACAGAGTGTTGGTACAGTGTTCTATAGAGTGTTGGTACAAGAGTTCTACAGAGTATTGGTACAGTGTTCTATAGAGTGTTGGTACATAGTTCTACAGAGTGTTGGTACAGAGTTCTGCAGGGTGTTGGTACAGAGTTCTACATAGTGTTGGTACGGAGTTCTACAGAGTGTTGGTACAGAGTTTTACAGGGTGTTGGTACAGAGTTCTACAGAGCATTGGTACAGAGTTCTACGGAGTGTTGGTACAGAGTTCTACAGTGTTCGTAGAGAGTTCTACAGGAGGTCGGTACAGAGTGTTCGTACAGAGTTCTACAGGGTGTTGGTACAGAGCTCTACAGAGTGTTGGTACAGAGCTCTACAGAGTGCTTGTACATAGCTCTACAGGGTGTTGGTACAGAGTTCTACGGAGTGTGGGTACAGAGTTCTACAGTGTTCGTAGAGAGTTCTACAGGAGGTCGGTACAGAGTGTTCGTACAGAGTTCTACAGGGTGTTGGTACATAGCTCTACAGAGTGTTGGTACATAGCTCTACAGAGTGTTGGTACAGAGTTCCACAGAGTGTTTGTACAGAGTTCCACAGAGTGTTGGTACAGAGTTCTACAGAGTGCTTGTACATAGCTCCACAGAGTGTTGGTACAGAGTTCAAAAGAGGTTTAACCAGTAGGGGTGCTAATGCAAGACCTTTCCAGTTTGTCATCAATTTTTTTATCTTTGAATAATATATTGTTCTTAGTTGAGGATTTACCACTGGGCAACCAATCGGATGACAGAACCAGTGAGAACCAGGAACACAAGCGTAAGAGTGTGCGACACATTGTGAGTAACATCCTTATCCTATGGTTCAGAGGCTAAGACTTCCAATAACTAGTCAGCTAAAACATTTTCAATTACAGTAGGCGCTCGTGCAACGTAAATAATCCATTCCAGGAATGTTTACGTTAAAAGGAATTTAAACTATAATGTTAGTAAAATACATGTAACTTGCCTCCGTTCCAAGATCTTTATAACTCACCACTTTGCCCATGCAAAAATGAAAAACTTGACTTAACTCTTCTAATTGGCGGGTTGTACCGTAACTGCAGTATTATTGGTTTGCATCGATAACTTTTCTCCTTTTTCTGATCAACTTCACTGGTTTTATAGACCATGAATGGCAGTAATTTTTACAAAAAATTGATCTGGAGCGCATATCTTTGACGTTCATTTACAACGATTTGCTTATTTTTTTCTAAACAGCATAGTCTATTTTGCAAAGTAAAACTAATAACAAATATTTTATATGTCTACAATAAAGCAAAACAACGAAATATTTTTACAATAAAAAAAACTACCTGTTCGTCTTCTGTCTGTACCCGGGGTCAAGGTTAGGATAAAAGACTACTTTCGACGATAATCAAATTCTTCACATTGATATTGGTAGACCAACATTGTAAAACCTGCACCAATCGATCGTATTTGTATTTGTGGAAAATTGCGCAGCAACTACTCTCTGTTTTGTCGACACATCTGACAATCTATTACGACGAACTAAAATGTCAGGAAAGTTGTATATATAATAAATATAGCTTTATACGCATGTCGTTTTTTTCTCGTAAATGCGGCGAGATTGAGTGACATTCAAAGCGAATTTGAGAACTAGCTCGACTTGACGCTTTATGTTATATGAAATTTTTATGTAGTACAAAGCAAAAACTTCACATCAATTCTTTACGTTATCTGAAATTTACGTTATAGGAGGTATACGTTATAGGAGCGTCTACTGTACTAGTTAGTGAACTTCTTTTTTGTATAACAAATCTTAAATATGTCTTGTAAAAAGTTCCTTCTGGTCATACGGAGTTATTCCTTATCACAATAACCTCTTCAAGTCTACCCAGGCATTGCTTAGCCTATTATTGAGTTTGTGGAGTTGTCTCCTTCTCGTTTATTACAGTTTTTGTGAGAATTATTGTTGCCGTCAACTGTTAGCCTGCGTTCTGTTCAGATCTCTAGTCCATCTATGGCGAAGGCTGACATCTGCCGGGAGATATTTGACACAGACGATATGTGTGAGGAGAGTCATGGCCAGTGGGCACGACGGCGGAGGATAGATGGTGCCCTCAACCGTGCCCCTATTGGTTTCTACAGCAAGATCTGGCACGTTCTTGAACAGGTCAGCTAGGTTTTTTCTGTTAATATCTTGGGGCCTATGCTCTGTTTTTTCTACATATAGTTCATAACCATACAATTATGGTATCAAGGTATACTTTTGCATACAAGTCTTTGTATAGCTACAAGTATGTCAGTATCAGGTGTATCAATATTATTCTTGTTTTAGTGCAAAGGTCTCTCTATTGAAGGTCAAGTTCTTTCACAGAACCTTATAGAAGAGGTGGGAGTATGGTCTGAGATATTACATAGTAGACATACATGTAATGTATGCAGTACAGATACACAGAGAGTATATGTGGTTCACACATTAACAACTAGAGGCAGATTTGCTCACTTTTAGAAGCAATTTTATTTCTTTTTTTAATTGTATCTAAACTAAATTATTTGCCTGCTTTGTCTTGTTTCTATATGATCTTAATTAACATGTTCTACATAATATATGATGTGCCTTATTTACTGAATAATTCAATTTCTACATGTAAAGGTCTACTTAATGATATAAAGTATATAGGAGTGATCGTTAGATAGCAGGAGGAGCTATATGAAATGTAGTGTAGAAGCTCTAGAGTGTTCTGTAGATGACGGAAGGAGAGCTCAAGTTTGCTCTTAAAGTTGAAGCAGTGTTGAATCATATCTCTGAACCAGAGTACAGACAGCTGATGATGGAGGCTCTTATAACCCTCACCATATTCTCACAACTCAATCCATCCAAGTCACAGAACAAAGTTTTTATCGACCGCATCATTCCAGTCAATGAAATCATCACAAAAGCCTACCAGATATTCTTGGAGGACCAGGTGAGAGTTGAGGTGGAGAGGATTGCTAGCGTGACTGATCATTTATCAAACAGTTTTATGAGGAAACCATTTAGAGAGTGGTAACAGACATATTGTTGTGTTCTAGGGAATGGAATCATTCTGTGCAGCTGGAGGAAAAGGGAACAATTGTCACTGCTATAAACTGCGAGGTAAGTTTGATGGCAGTTAGTGAACCTTTTATAAGCTCCGCCCACCTTACATGAGCCTTGACCAATCTCTGTGTTGTCCCAAAGCACCAGTGACTCTGTTTCACTTATCAGCTTTCTTACCCACCAATCTTGTGCATGAAGTATTTACCTCAAGTTTTGGTACATAAGCCACTTACCTCAAGTTCTTGCAAATGATACTTCAAATTTTTGTAAATGATACCTCCAATTTTCATACATTAGACGCTTACCTCAAGTACCTGTATATGAGCTTCTTACCTAAGTTTTTGTATAAGAGTGTTTACCATAAGACCTCTAATTGAACGCCCCCTTTATTTTAACGCCACTTTTATTAGACCACTGCTATGGGGGAAGGGTTGGAAAATAGAGCGCCATAGCTGTCTTTACATTGTAACTAGATCCATCTTCCATGTATGGGTGTTCATGCTTAGTCTACAAGGTTTGTTTATTCGTCAAGATTTTGAAGGTGGACTTGCATCCAGGTTTTACTGATGTCCAGGTTTTACTGATGTCCAGGTTTTACTGATGTCCAGGTTTTACTGATGTCCAGGTTTTACTGATGTCCAGGTTTTACTGATGTCCAGGTTTTACTGATGTCCAGGTTTTACTGATGTCCAGGTTTTACTGATGTCCAGGTTTTACTGATGTCCAGGTTTTACTGATGTCCAGGTTTTACTGATGTCCAGGTTTTACTGATGTCCAGGTTTTACTGATGTCCAGGTTTTACTGATGTCCAGGTTTTACTGATGTCCAGGTTTTACTGATGTCCAGGTTTTACTGATGTCCAGGTTTTACTGATGTCCAGGTTTTACTGATGTCCAGGTTTTACTGATGTCCAGGTTTTACTGATGTCCAGGTTTTACTGATGTCCAGGTTTTACTGATGTCCAGGTTTTACTGATGTCCAGGTTTTACTGATGTCCAGGTTTTACTGATGTCCAGGTTTTACTGATGTCCAGGTTTTACTGATGTCCAGGTTTTACTGATGTCCAGGTTTTACTGATGTCCAGGTTTTACTGATGTCCAGGTTTTACTGATGTCCAGGTTTTACTGATGTCCAGGTTTTACTGATGTCCAGGTTTTACTGATGTCCAGGTTTTACTGATGTCCAGGTTTTACTGATGTCCAGGTTTTACTGATGTCCAGGTTTTACTGATGTCCAGGTTTTACTGATGTCCAGGTTTTACTGATGTCCAGGTTTTACTGATGTCCAGGTTTTACTGATGTCCAGGTTTTACTGATGTCCAGGTTTTACCTGAGCCCCTCTATAGTATCCATCAATTACAGTCTCTTGTAGGGAAATAGTTATGAATATCAAACTCACCTTCCTTCCATTAAAATCAATAGTGTTGATCTATCTAGTCTCTTATCACATTAAAGTTGTTTTTCCTACAGTAAAGTCATAGAGTTGTGTAAATAGCTTACCATAAAATTCAAATTTTAAACAGAATTTTACAGCTTTGGACTTCAGTACCTGACACTAGTGCCAGAACTCTTTTAGTCTGTAGTAACGCGCTTTGTTGTTGTTCATGCAGGGTTGTGCGAGGCATTTTATGACATGGCTCCTAGTGGGAGTTATGGTACCATCAGCTATATGTGCCGAGCAGTGCCACTTATCATCGACATACCAAGTGATGAAACGGGAAACTATGTCTCTTGCTCTATGCAATGATGTCCTTTATTTATCATCTTATTGTTGTCTTTTCTCCTTTTGGTATGTACTTGGATAAGTAGAACATAGGTGGTTGTATTATTTACAATATTTTCGATGTAATAAAAAGAATTTTGGTTGTAGCATTCTTGTTTTCAATATCAGTCTCATGAAAAAGTTCTGAAAATTCCTAGGCATGCACTTTCCACTGACTGTCATTTGTGTAGCAAATATGGCTACAAAATTAACTAGTAACTGTATATGTTCTACAGCAACAGGAATGTGGAGTTTCTGGTTGTCGAGGGCTCTCATGCCTGAGATACTAATTGAATTCATACAACTCAGTAGTACAATAGAGTCACCATGCATTGAAGTCATCCAACACACACCTCAGATTATTCATTCGTTTATTTAAATTTAATATATAGTTTCATTTGTTGGCAATACATTAAGCAAAACGAAACAAAGTTACATATTTTAAAAATATTTACATGCATGTATGAGAAGACAAACCTAACTTCTAGTCGCTGAATGACCACATAAGGTCAAGGTTGACTGGTGCACATACATGCATCTTAACTTCTATAGAACTTCTTACAAAAAATATTCAGCATTTATAAATGAATCAGAGGTTTGATTATGTTCCTAGTGAAAGATATTTGGATATGGAAACAGATATTGATACTGTTAGTAGTATGGAAGATGAGCTGCCTTGTGGAGTGGCAGCACTTGGTTCTTCACTAAATATGTCAATCCTGTCGTTAAATAGGTCGTTACAGTTTGCTGTGCGACAGCACCGAATACATTCCTGCCAAACAAGAAAATGGTCTCAAATGGGAAAAACCAGCCGTTTCTGTGGCAGAATTTCGTGAATAGAATGGTTTCAGTTTAAACTGGTCTTGTACAAAATTGCATGCAGAAACAAATTGTGCAACAGGTCAATTACAACTGCGCCAGCTGATTTAAATAATTTTGTATGAAATGAGAGACAACAAAAAGGTTCTATCAGCCAAACTGAATGTAGATGGAAATCTATATGGCTAAATTTGTAACTCTTCAAGCCAAATTCTTGAGCATAGTAAGACTTGGATTGCTTGTTTTAATACCAGCTGAAGACCGCTAGTTAAGTACTTCTGATTCTTGTTCAACTTGGTTCCGATAATGAAAAAAAGGGCAACTACAAAAAAATTGAAATAACTTACCTCAGTTGTTCCTCTGATACCTGAGCAGACCCCCTGCTCATTAGCTGCAGTGCAGGAGTTCACTCCAAAAAAGCTAGAGTCCTCTAATGGTAGATCAGCCAGGCAGCCATACCAAGTGCTGTCGGAAGGCAGAGGAAAGCTATGTGTAATGCCAATACTATACCAGCAAATGACTTCCGTCGCAAGAATCAATCAGGAAACAGAGTATTTATATTATAGGGTACATAAAGGCAATCAGTTGTGATATAACAGTGTGTGCATTTAGAACTTGGCATGAATTAACATACCATTGTATTGTTTTTAGATTAAATATTAAATGTTCATGAAGTAAAACTTTTCACACCGAATTTTATCGGTTAGCCATTCTTTATTTATAAAGAAAAGAGTGGCGTGTTAGTCACCTAGCAAAAAGACTAGCTCTATACGTGTTGCTAGGAGACTAGCTCTATACGTGTTGCTAGGAGACTAGCTTTATACGTGTTGCTAGGAGACTAACTCTATTCGTGTTGCTAGGAGACTAGCTCTATGCGTGTTGCTAGGAGACTAGCTTTATACGTGTTGCTAGGAGACTAGCTCTATACGTGTTGCTAGGAGACTAGCTTTATACGTGTTGCTAGGAGACTAACTCTATACGTTTTGTTAGGATATGTCAGCTAATTCTGGATGCACTGCTAATAATCAACAAGTATCTAAATCATATGAATTTGCTATCAAACCGACTCAATCCTCTAGTTTTTTAACTGTCTTCTAGTTATTTCATTCTATTTAATGTTATAATATATTATAGTTTTTCTAAAATTATTGCTAAATACACTTGTAAAATTTGATCAATAATTTGAGTATATCAGACTTTTTAATGCTCATTTTGTTCTTATCAAGTTCTATATATATATATATATATATATATATATATATATATATATATATATATATATATATATATATATATATATATATATATATATATATATATATATAGACAAAGTGGATGCTGCACAGTTCGTTACAGAGTGCTCAATGATAAATCAGAGATAAATTATAAAATATATATAAGTGGAACTTCACTCTATAAGTTAAACATTTTATAATACACTGGGCAGAAATCACATCACGTCAACACCGCCCGGCGGCCATCGCGATTTCTGCCCAGTGCTTTATAAAATGTTTAACTTATAAAGTGAAGTTCCATTTATACATATTTTATATGTATATCGTATGTATATCGTATGTATATCGTATGTATATCGTATGTATATCGTATGTATATCGTATGTATATCGTATATATATCGTATATATATCGTATATATATATATATATATACAATGTATATATATACATATATATATACATATATATATACATATATATATATATATATATACATATATATATCATATATATTTTCCATCTCACCATATCGACAACAGCAAAGGATATTTCTCTTACAGAAACCTATACTAAGACTTCTGTACTACTAATCACATTTCCAGCTCACCACACTTCCACCGATCACATCACAAAATCTTCAAACATCCATCTTATGCTAAACATGCTCGTTTCCGCATTTGTGTTACAGGTTTCAAAATTCTTAATAAACTATGCCCAGAATACTTGTATTTCTTCGTCCACATCATTATCCATAAAAATCCTTTTCTATTCCGTGATATCAACATACTGCATCCACCATCTTATGTTTCAATTTATAAACTTTCTGTTACTACAACCTACATGTACAACCTCGAAACAGTGAGCTCACTGTTTCGACTCTTTTGCAAGACTATTAGACTACCAAAATTCTAAACACTTTTGTTCCACTCAGTCAGCAATTCCTGATTTCTGTCTTTTCATTTTTGTTTTGGCATGTAATAAAAAACGTCATTTTGCTGCTGGTTACTAACGCCAATAAACAGTAGTACTTACACGCATAGGGGTTTAGTTTCAACTACTAACCATTTACACTTGTTAATGTAAATATAGAAATAGTCACTCACCTAACTTGACCGGCATCAGTTAGAAGATATGCCCAGCATGTTTCACAATATATGAGAGTATTTTCATTAAATCGGCAAGGAATTGTATCTAAAATAGATGTGAGCTGACAGACTTAAACTTATAATTAATAAAAACAATGTAAAGTTGTTATTGCAAACAAAGTCTTAGCAAATTAAATTGAAACTAAATGTTCAATTAAGCGAATTCTATTCGTTCTCTTACTGGAAGGGATGATAACTGTGGAACTGCAGAAGTCTTCATTAGAACAGCACTTTACTGTTGACAACTCTGCTGAATATTCCCTCTCTCCATCTGACAGCTGAATACTGTATGACTGGTCAGAGCAGGTGCTCTCTATTTCTATCCTCCCAGTTAGGCAGCCTTCAAAGTCTACAAAAGAAACTTTTTTAATCTAATGTTTTTATATTCAACATCATTGCAAAAATATTTATATATAATGTGTAGAAACTGTTTTCTTGCTGCCGGTGCACAGCCTACATTGTATATTATTTTATTTATATACAATTATTTTATTAATTTTTACATTGTTATTTTATTTATTTTACACAATGTTATTTTACTTATTTAATACAATGATATTTTATTTATTTCATAGATTGTTATTTTATTTATTTTATACAATGTTATTTTATTTATTTTATACAATGTTATTTTATAGCTTATAAGAATGTCCCCCCTAAGGCAGGCCTGACATGGCTTTGTAAAAATTTTGATATTTGATATGTGTACCTACTAGGAAAGAAGTCATCATATTATGTCCATGACATGTTTAGTGTATTTCAAGGCTTGTAGAACTGAGGTTATATATGCAGATATAATTCTTTTGTTGTTTGATTAAATAGGAGAGAACAATGAGCAGCAACTCTGACTAACATATATTTTTCAAGCTGTAAGTTTGAATATCAGCATTATATCTGATATATATTATATATATAGATATTATATATACATATTATATTATATATATTATATCTGATATTTATCTGGAAAGATGATTAAAACGGGTTCATCTCTCAGTATATTCAATATAATACAAGTTACAGTGTACAAACTACAGCGATAGGAACTCAAAGTCAACCTTATCATAGATACGTCGTTATCGTGCCTAAAAGTATTGGAATAGAGCAAGTAGCGATTGAATGCGCATCAATAGTGAGTTTTTAAATTAAGTAAAAAGTTAGTTTTGGCTACCCGAAAGGTAATATTATAGAGAGAATGTTTCGTAATGTTTATTAATATTATAGAGAGAATGTTTCGTAATGTTTATTAATATTATAGAGAGAATGTTTCGTAATGTTTATTAATATTATAGAGAGAATGTTTCGTAATGTTTATTAATATTATAGAGAGAATGTTTCGTAATGTTTATTAATATTATAGAGAGAATGTTTCGTAATGTTTATTAATATTATAGAGAGAATGTTTCGTAATGTTTATTAATATTATAGAGAGAATGTTTCGTAATGTTTATTAATATTATAGAGAGAATGTTTCGTAATGTTTATTAATATTATAGAGAGAATGTTTCGTAATGTTTATTAATATTATAGAGAGAATGTTTCGTAATGTTTATTAATATTATAGAGAGAATGTTTCGTAATGTTTATTAATATTATAGAGAGAATGTTTCGTAATGTTTATTAATATTATAGAGAGAATGTTTCGTAATGTTTATTAATATTATAGAGAGAATGTTTCGTAATGTTTATTAATATTATAGAGAGAATGTTTCGTAATGTTTATATAACAGGTTAAAACAACTTGCAATTTAAAAAAATTCTTAACGATGTTCCAAATAAAAATAATCTATCCAATTTAATTTTTCATAAGCATGATACAGTAAGGTTTCAGGCTACGCACTGATTAGTGAAATAGCCGTCCCTATATAGGTTATAATGCTAAAACCTTTCATTCAGTGGATTGCTTAAAACAATGTACATTTAGTGCGACAGACAAGCACACAGGCTTGCTATTGTTTTTGACATGTGTAAATGACTCAGTTATGCTGTTCTATTCACTGCTCGGCTAACTGGATTATCAGACCTTATGTATGGATACTTGAATGAATACTCCAGCTCAGTGCAACGCACAAATCAAACGCTAGCTCCTTTTTATAAATTCAGTCGTTTGACCGGCTAGTGTTTTTAACTACACAACTGGAACTTCAGGAAAAATGTTTATTCAGCTTTGAAGTTTTGAAATAACAAGAAACTAAATCTTCTCATTTGTATCAGTTGTGAATTGTTGAGAATCGTACTGCAAGGAATAGTTTGTAGGTACTTAAGTGGTTTCTAGATTCACCTCGTGTAACTGTACGCCTTACAATTTCTGAAAAAATAATGTAGTTTCTTTCTTTGATTGAGTACACAATGGTATACAATGGTACACAATAGCACACGATGGTACATGATGGTGTACGATGGCACATGTTGGTATACAATGGTACACAATGGCACACGGTTGTGCATTATGGTGTACGATGGCACATGTCGGTGTGCAATGGTACACAATAGCACACGATGGCACATGATGGTCTACGGTGGCACATGTCGGTATGCAATGGTACACAATCGCACACGGCGGTGCATTATGGTGTACGATGGCACATGTCGGTATACAATGGTACACAATAACACACGATGGTACATGATGGTGTACGATGGCACATGTCGATATGCAATGGTACACAATGGCACACGGTGGTGCATTATGGTGTACGATGGCACATGTTGGTATACAATGGTACACAATGGCACGCGGTGGTGTATTATGGTGTACGATGGCACATGTTGGTATACAATGGTACACAATAGCCAAGTGAGGTGGGGTATAAAGGCAGTAACGAAGAGCATTGTACAGCAATGCTTAAAGGTTGACTTGCAACAAAATTCACATTACAGTTATTTAGTATCAAAAAATTCACTATGTCTTACTTTGCTGTGTTGTAAGTGCAAAATATGTGGAAATGTGATTACAAGCTTTTAAAAGCTAAAAAACGAACAGTTGATCCCAGCCACACGAGACCGCAGTAGTTTGTAATCTCTTTCCAAAATGGCTCAAATGGGACCTAGTTGTACAAAATGGCTTCTGTTTACATTTTCACGCAACCTCATTCGTCAAAAGATTTTCACAAATATATTTCACGCATTCAATAAAACCATGTCTATTGTTCTTACGCATATATTTTATTGTCATTGTAATGATGTCACTTTCAGCACTGATATCCTATAACCTACCGTAAAAATTCGTTTAAATTTTCAACCTAAGCTTGAAGGAGTACACATCATTGTCTGATAAACATGACGAGCCTGTTGGTCACCTGTGATAATCGAAAAATGCTACAGAAATTATTCGTGAAGTATGGGTCACATGATCAGATTACGACTAGACGATTAGACCAAGCCGAAACAAAACTGTAAAGTAGCGAGCATCTATATTTGATACGGGGCTTCGGTAAAACCCGAAGTGTTTGTCATAAACTAGTACTACGAGAAGTTTAATATTGAGCCTTTTATTGGCTTTTCAATTCATGTGAGAACATCACATGACAAAATAATAACCAAATGTAATGACTACGTCAGAGAAACAAACTGATTGCAATCTACAGCGGCTTTTTATTTTTGAGCTTTTAAGAGCTTCTAATCACATTTCCACATATTTTGCACCTACAATACAGCAGAGTAAGACACGGTGAATCTTTTGATACCAAATAACTGTAGTGTGAATTTTGTTGCAAGTCAACCTGTAAGGAAAAGTCATAGCCCGAAATCTCAATGAATTTTTAATTGTTTTCAGGCTATGATAACTGAAAGCTTACTTCATGACAAACACCTTCAGTGAATGCTAAAACTTTTTGGCAGATTCATTCCTGGGTTTAGATAGAGTAGTAACCATGTCTGTCGCATGGAGCAGAAATCAGCATAAAGAGGATAACTCCTGAATTTATAAATAGGCACGGGACTAAACAAATGCTCATTCCATGATAGAGATATTTTTAAATTTTACCACATCAACTTTTTAGAGTATTTCTAGAAAATCTGACACTTCCTTATACTGGGTAGTGAAAGATTGGGTTGTATTCTAATGACTTCCTGTCAAAGACTACTAAAAGAATATGAGTTTTTATACTCAAACGTACATTTACATGCATAAATGGCATTTACATAGTTAACATGGGAGGTCTTCTAACCCGCTGTATAAGTTACCAGAGCTGACTACTTGGGTGGGCTAATGGTCGCTGTATACTTACTGGTGGTCGGTGCAGTAGAAGGTCTACTAGATATGGTGTTTATTGTAGAGGTAGAGGTAGAGTAAGATATGCTATAGTCTTCCGTTGTGTGTCTTTCAAGCATCTCTGTGTCTGTAGTGTGGGAGTCGTCTGTGGTGTCATAGCGAGGTGACACAGATGAGCTAGTAGGTGCAGTCGTTGATGTCCATCCATCTGAACAGCAACGGCACATTTATTAAATAATTAAACTCTTTATATTATCGATAAAACATTATTGTTTTAGAGAGCTGTTTTTTGTATCACTGTTTTTAGTTCGTATCAAATCACACTGATTTGCCTCTAGAAGTGTTCTTGCTTTTTCAAACTTGAAACCTTAAGCAAAAATTGCTAACTTCCTTGAACTAAATTAGCATGTATAATTTGTAGCCTTTCAGCAACTTTTTTATTACTGCCTTGAATATCATAAACAAGGAAGCTACCGATTACATTTGCTATTGATGAACACAGCTACAGAGCTAGTGTTTCGTTTTTTTAAATGCTGTCAAACTGGGCCTTAAATGCGTTGCTCTGCATGCCTTTTCATCAAATCTTTCATGTAGCTAGTTATAAACTTTTGAAAAGTTTTTAGACTAGGCCACACAGTGTTTATGTGAACGCATCATGACAGTCTTATTATAACATAGCCTCACGTCTGGCTTTCCTACCTCCTCCCTTATTAGATTAATGTCAACATCAAATGTTTCTTTTCCCTTCTGAATACTGGGCATTTTCACAACTTAAGAAGATACTTAATTTGCTTACCAGAACATAGCCTCACATCCAAAACAGGCTGATAGCAGCTGAGAAAGCTCCAGATCATGTTATCCGTATCGAGAAAACTTCCAGCTTCCAACTTGACATTCACCTCCTAGTGATTCAATACATACAATGCATATACAATATATACATTATGTGTTCCCAGATTATTTCATTTAAATTTTTGCTGTACATATTAATATACAGACTCACCAGACAGCTAGTGGTAGAGCTGCAGGTCATGACCTCGCTGTCATCAAGTAACTCTCTAACACAAGATTGGCTTTGGGACACGTCTGCTAGTCTACTGTTCGTAAGGCAATGAAGAGAGCTCGTGCTGTCGAGATTGTCTGACCCATGACAGCGAAGACCATCAGTGCTTCTCACTTTAGACATGCAAATATGAGTAACATGCAATTACATTCGACACACAAATATTATTGATATGCGGATACAGGTGACACGTGGATAGAGGCGACATGCAAGTATAAGTGACATGCGGATGCAAGTGGCATGTGAATATTAGTGACATACAAATCAAGTTGACATATGGATAGAAATGAAAGGCAGGTATAGGTGACGAGCCGATGCAAGTATGGATGACATGCGAATGCAGGTGACATAAATATAAGTGACATATGGATACAGGTGATGAAAAAGAAATTCTGAGGGGCATGGTGAAATACTGTGGGCACTGAAAATGAAAAGACTTTGTAGTGAACATTTTTTGGAAAAGCAGTTGTTCAAGAAGGAAATAATTTAGATGCGTAAAGATGTGGGAAAGAATAACTCTATAAAAATGTAAAACATATTTTTTCTTCTTAAAATTCTTTTTTTTGAAAAACGCCAAGCTTGGATTACAGAAAATAGCAAAAAATACTGTAAGGTGCTTGGACCCAAAGGAAGTTAGTAACCTGTGTTAATTCAAACCTGATTGGACAATGTTCAGAGAGATTTCAATTTAATTCTGCCAGTCTAAGGTAACTACTACCATATCTCCTACCGTATAATTGTCCTCCATGCATTAATGTTTATTAGTATATGCCAATACCCTCACTTTATACAGCAAAGGAAATAGTGAACAGTAAATTGTAGCAAAGTTAGTATATCTTAGGTAAGAAAACTTCAGTTAATCAATAAAAGTGAAACACCTGCAAACCTCCATTGGTCTAGCTGCTCATCACTAAGTCATACATATCTAACACTTGGCTGCTAAAGTAAATGGGTTAGATTGTTGCAAACCTTGGAGGAACTTGAAAAGTCAAATTTGAAAATTATCAAATAATCCATACATTTATGAGCACTAGAACACTATTGACTAGTTTCAACTGCAACTTAAAAGAATCTCAGAAGAGAAATCTATAAGGCAGAGCAACTGCATGAAGAAGTCGAAGTTTGTTAAGTCAATGTAAAGTTCTTTACTGGTTCTGAACCCAGTTGGTTTTCGGTCACTGACCCGAAGAGTTGATAACCTTGCCTTACCAGAGTTGATAACATAGATATATAAACCTAGATTGGCCAATAATAGCTATTCCCATTGGTTGCCTTGTCAGACTTAAATAGCATGATGTAACGTCATTGTATTGTACCTCATGCTTGACTGCACTGTTGTTAACAATGGAGTGAATGAGGATTAGGTGACAAAATCACATTTATTTTCACATAAAAACCTTCTTGGATACATAATTCAGTAGACTAAAGCAATTCTGTGATAATATATAATAACCACCATAGATTAAAGGTATAAAAGCTATGAATTGTTGCACACAAATCATGAGCCATCGGGGCTTTATTTGCCACCCTCTCCTATCCCCATTCTCTTTTCCCCTTCTCCAAATAAGAAGTCTGAAGGAGAAAAGAGAGAAGGGGCAAAGGAGAGGGGGGGGGCAAATAGCCCACTCACTCAAAGAGCCAGACGCTGGCTAGGTAAATAGACTAATATCATGCTGAACTAAACATGACTAAATATGATGAGTATGCAAGTATGTCTTAAGTCAAAAATGAGACAGAATTATTATTTTACAGCTGGCTAGGTCACCTAAGCTGAAGTGTAATGATTGTATCACTAGCATCGTGGATGTTACCAACTATGATGTAAACCAAGCAACGAATTCCCTAATCACAGTTAAGAATCGTGGTGGCTTGACTTTGTCTTCGCCTGTGGTGATTGAGGTTTGCAACCACAGTGAGAAAGCGACGAGAGTGTTGCTTAGTAGTGCTGGATGGGTGAAAAACTTTTCCAGGCTAGCACTAATTGCCACCATAAAGAAGTTGCTGAGGTTCAACATCATGCTACTGTTTAAGTGTAATCATCAAACTAGTAGCCTAGCTCTGAGATAGCAAAGAGATATATTTCGATTAGGGCACATTATGAAGCTAAGAATAGAGCTGGCATGGGTAGCTCATCTGGTCTTGACCCACTGGGTCAGAGGTGCCCGGGTCAGGCCACTCGACCCTCGGGTCTTATACAAAGACACGGAAGGTTTATGGCTAAACAACAGCGGTTGTATATCGCTTTTTAAGTGCGATTGAAATGGAGTCGCATATAGTCCTAGCGTGGAAAGACCAGGCAAAATAAAACAAAGTGAGTCAAGACTATATTTTTACATCTGCGACAATAGTTTTTAGACTATAGGTTTCACAACGTTTTTCGACAAGAAATAATCCACATGTCGGTGGTCTGGGAGTTCATGAAGAAACCAGTCACGAAAGGAAAATACCAAGTTATTTGTACAATATGCAAAAGCAAGTTAAAGGTTGACTTGCAACAAAATTCACATTACAGTTATTTGGTATCATAAGATTCACCATGTCTTACTTTGTTGTGTTGTAGGTGTGAAATATATGGGAATGTGATTACAAGCTCTTGAAAGCTAAAAAACGAACAGTTAATCGCAGCCACACGAGACCACTGTAGTTTGGACTCACTTTCCAAAATGGCTCAAATGGGACGTAGTAACTGTTGTTACAGGATGGTTTCTGTTTACATCTTCATGCAACCTCATTCTTCGAAATATTTTCACAAATATACTTCACGCATTCAATAAAACCATGTCTATTGTTCTTACGCGTCTGTTTTATCGTTATTGTAATGCTGTCACTTTTAGCACTGATATCTTATAACTTACCATAAAAAATCGTTAAACGTTTTAACCTTAGCTCAAAGGAGTAAATATTATTGTCCGATAATCATGACGAGCCTGTTGGTCACCTGTGATAATCGAAAAGTGCTGCAAAAATTATTTTCAAAGTATTGGGTCATGTGATCATATTACGACTTGACGATCAAATAATGCCGAAACAAAACTGTAAAGTAGCGAGCATCTATATTTGATACGGGGTATTCGGTAAAACCCGAAGTGTTTGTCATAAACTAGTGCTACGATAAGTTTTATTTTGAGCTTTTTATTGGCGTTTCAATTCACGTGAGAACATCACGTGATAAGACAATAACCAAACTGTAATGACTACGTCAGAGAAATAAACAGATTCCAATCTACGGCGGCTTTTCGTTTTTGAGCTTTTAAGAGCTTGTAATCACATTTCCACGTATTTGGCACCTACAACACAACAGAGTAAGACATGGTGAATCTTTTGATACCAAATAACTGTAATGTGAATTTTGTTGCAAGTCAACCTTTAAGCTACAAAGAAAGGTCCACCTCAATACTATTGAGGCATTTACAACGAAGGCATCCTGAGGAACTTAAAAGCGCGTCTAAGAACTTTCAATCCAGCAAATATATTTTATTTTTAGTTTCTTTCACTAATACCAGAAGTTTTAGGGAAGTGATGGATTTTTGCTTTCCACTATGCTGGGTTATCTATTTCTATATTTGTAAAGTATTTCTTAACTAATCTCTTGTTGGTTATAATAACAGTTGAAAATAAAATCTGTAATAAAAACACTAGCCAAATCATGTCATTAATCTATCACCCATTGAATAGCATTGATCCACCAATGTCTAGCCATAAATTGTAGATTGCATCTATAAACCAAGCCACAAAATAAAATGATTAGCGTGATTATGGTTTCTTTTATCTTAGTTTATTGATGTCACAACATTAGGCTGTAATAGAACTATCTCTTAACCTTAAATGAATAAAAAAATCGCTCTTGCTGACCCGGTCCGACCCAATCTTAGCCCTCATTGCTGACCCTGAGTCTGGTCTGACCCTGCATTCCTGGTCTCGCTCCAGCTCTAGCTAAGAAAGCCATTGATTCATTTCCATGATCAGATCAAAACTTCACAGGCTCATCATATTTAGCCATGTTTAGTTCAACATGATATTAGTCTTTTCCCTAGCCAGGGTCTGGCTCTTCGGGTGGGTGGGCTATTTGCCCCCGTCTCCTTTCCCCTTCTCACTTCTTCTTTGGAGAAGGAAAAAAGAGAGAATGGGGATAGGAGAGGGTGGCAAATAAAGCCCTGACAGCTCATGATTTGTGTGCAACATTTCATAGCTTTTATACTTTTAATCTATGGTGGTTATCAGATATTATCACAGAATTGCTTTAGTTTACTGGATTATGTATACAAGAAGGTTTTTATGTGAAAATAAATGTGATTTTGTCACCTAGTCTTCATTAGCTCCATTGTTAACAACAGTGCAGTCAAGCATGAGGTACAATACAATGACGCTACGTCATGCTATTTGTCTGACAGGCTTTTTCCCTATTTGCCAATCTAGGTTTATATATCTATGGTTGATAACCTTGCCTTACCATAGCCTAAATAGAAGGCATCTTTGTGTCAGCACATGCTACTGGTGCTGATCATTGAATATGAACAAAGAAGATTATAAGATATAAGTGCACAAGAAAGAGCGTTACGCTGCCAAATATTTCGTGGGGCGAATATTCCGCTTTGAGATTTTAGCAGTTGCTTCCTGGAAGCATGGAAAAAATGTTACACAGCTCAAATCATTCATGGAGCAAATCTTATATTTTAAAAACAAGGCTACCTATATGTACATATATTCCCAAACAAGGCTACCTACATGTGCATATATCTACAAACAAGGCTACTTACATGTACATATATCCACGAACAAGGCTACCTACATGTACATATATCCACAAACAAGGCTACCTACATGTACATATATCCACAAACAAGGCTACCTACACGTACATATATTCACAAACAAGGCTACCTACATGTACATACATCCACAAACAAGGCTACCTACACGTACATATATCTACAAACAAGGTTACCTACACGTATATTTATCCACAAACAAGGCTACCTACACGTACATATATCCACAAACAAGGCTACCTACACGTATATATATCCACAAACAAGGCTACCTACATGTACATTTATCCACAAACAAGGCTACATACATGTACATATATCCACAAACAAGGCTACCTACACGTACATATATCCACAAACAAGGCTACCTACATGTACATATATCCACAAACAAGGCTACCTACATGTACATACATCCACAAACAAGGCTACCTACATGTACATATATCCACAAACAAGGCTACATACATGTACATATATCCACAAACAAGGCTACCTACACATACATATATCCACAAACAAGGCTACCTACATGTACATACATCCACAAACAAGGCTACCTACACGTATATATATCTACAAACAAGGCTACCTACATGTACATATATCCACAAACAAGGCTACCTACATGTACATATATCCACAAACAAGGCTACCTACATGTACATATATCCACAAACAAGGCTACCTACATGTACATACATCCACAAACAAGGCTACCTACACGTACATATATCTACAAACAAGGTTACCTACACGTATATTTATCCACAAACAAGGCTACCTACACGTACATATATCCACAAACAAGGCTACCTACACGTATATATATCCACAAACAAGGCTACCTACATGTACCTATATCCACAAACAAGGCTACCTACACGTATATATATCTACAAACAAGGCTACCTACATGTACATATATCTACAAACAAGGTTACCTACACGTATATTTATCCACAAACAAGGCTACCTACACGTACATATATCCACAAACAAGGCTACCTACATGTACATATATCCACAAACAAGGCTACCTACATGTACATATATCCACAAACAAGGCTACCTACACGTATATACATCTACAAACAAGGCTACCTACATGTACATATATCCACAAACAAGGCTACCTACATGCACATATATCCACAAACAAGGCTACCTACACGTATATATATCTACAAACAAGGCTACTTACATGTACATATATCCACAAACAAGGCTACCTACATGTATATATATCTACAAACAAGGCTACTTACATGTACATATATCCACAAACAAGGCTACCTACATGTGCATATATATATATCCACAAACAAGGCTACCTACACGTATATATATCCACAAACAAGGCTACTTACAAGTATATATGTATCCACAAACAAGGCTACCTACACGTATATATATCCACAAACAAGGCTACCTACATGTACATATATCCACAAACAAGGCTACCTACATGTACATATATCTACAAACAAGGCTACCTACACGTATATACATCTACAAACAAGGCTACCTACATGTACATATATCCACAAACAAGGCTACCTACATGCACATATATCCACAAACAAGGCTACCTACACGTATATATATCTACAAACAAGGCTACTTACATGTACATATATCCACGAACAAGGCTACCTGCATGTATACCATGTATCTGCTAACATCATCATCTACCAATATTGTCTTTATATACATGTACTCTATTAGTCTGTAATTATTCAGCAGTGCACAGATTTTTATTGGACAGAACTCTGTGTTGTGTTAAATATAATGTGAGATCGCTATAGTCAGAATTATGCTACCATACAACTTGTAAAAAGACACACAGTTAAAATGTACCTTTTGTCCACCCTAACTTGTGTTTGTCACTTTTATTAAGAGGATGGCTAGTCACTCCGTATGTTGATTACAAAATTTTTGCTTTAATTTAAATCATGCTGGCTTTTTCACTAAATACTCATGTGTATTTTGACATGCTATCTAAGAGCAGCCGGTTTGAAGGATTTTATCCATTCTAGTACGCTGGAAGTACTCTCTAGTACTGAAAGATTATTAAATGTAATAACTATACATACAAGTATTCTACCTAAGCTAATTACTGGTCATTTGGCAACGATGGTAGCATGCTTAATTGATAAAATGAAAGTTGTGAGTTTGACTCCCCTAGAAAGCAATCTTTTTTCCCAACTTCTAGTTATTGCTTCACTCAAATGACCTAACTATATTATAGTCGTAATAGCTCGTGTTATATTAAAGTATATATATTAAAGTATTATATTATATCATAGTCGTTGGTTGTATTATAGTTAAGACTGCCTTTGCCGACAGTTCTGTGCCCTGTGAGAGACCATCATGTGTAATAACTATCTGAAAGATTATTCCCAGATGTGTGTAAGTGGCTAAGTGGCACAGATAATAGTGTGCTTGGTTAGAAATTGGATATCTGAGTTCAATCCCTACGGGGAAAAATTTATTTTTTAATGTTTTTAGTGTGGCTTCAGATAGATAGACAAACAGACATGATTCTTATCATAGTAAAGAGTATAGCTACCAACTTAGCTGCAATAGCTGTAGTATCATGGTTTACACTATTGTAGCTACATGTAGATAGGCTATATGACATCCAGATAGCCTATCTGGCAACAATAGTCTGAGCTCTGACACAGTGAATTTAAGGTATGTGGTCACAGATATTCTCCCATGGCCTAGGAGCTACACCGAGTTGCATCCTGAAAAGTGAGATGAAACAATAAGTTTTTGAAGTTATTAACACTTGTCACGTCAACTTCTCTTGTGCATATGATTTAGCAACAAAACCTCTGTTAACATTTTCGTGATAGTATCCCCAGCAAGGTGTCAAATAGTAGCACAAGAATTGGCATCGCTAGAGACAAGTATGAGCAAGTGCTCAAAGTCCCGCCATTATTTCTAACCACCACTTTTGCAGAGTAAGTGATCCGCCACCATCTTGTCAGATATTTAGTAAAACTAGTAAGAGAAGTTCACTTACTAGCCGCTAGCTGAAGTAACGTAACAAGGAGAGCCTCGCTGAGCATGCTTCAGTCTTGTTACATCCTATCACTCTCTTCACGCGAATCCTTTAAGTTTGGCAGTGCTTGGCAGCGCGTGGCTTGAAGTTAGAGCTCTTACTTCTGACTACAATCACTTCTATTTGCAATCAATTTGAAATTTTTGCTTTAGTAAGCAACTATTCACAGCATTTCTATAGATTGAATGGAGAACAACAAATCGATATTGCATCATTAGGATCACATAATGTGATGTAAGCGCAGATTTTCACAGACTTAGTGCATTAGTAAATAGTTTGAGCAAACAGTGACTGGACTCGAGAGATTCCGCACAATAGACAGCATTGTATGACGGTCAGCGGTCCAAAGAGGCAGCAATGAACTGGGCAAATCAATACAATTGAAATCTGTGCGTAGGGAAATGTCTTTTCATTATACATTGATGTCAGACACGTATTGTTTTACAAATACTGTTAAAGTAGAAACTGGTAACTCTTTTTAAGCAAATAAATTTGAGATACCTTTCCAACCTTCTAAAACTTCTTTCTTTAACCAACCATCTTTTCAGGTGTAAGGATATCTTTACATACTGCGAAATATGGCAGAGATTTTTGAAATGTGAATTTTTGAAATTGTAAACTCATAAGGGCGTGAAAATGTTACAATACATTTCACAAAGCTTTTTGTCGCCAGTTGAGTTTGTGGAATTGTTTAACGCAAACATTCATAAAACTTATTTTTTTCATGAGTCATGATGTGATAATTTTGTGTGATTGTGTTTTAATTTGTATGTACAAATAATTACTACTTTTTGCACATACAGAGTTGCATGAAATAAACGGAACTCCTTTATAGGAAAACTGACATTTTTAATAACAACATTTTTACTCATGAATTTATTCAAAAACCATAAATTACATATTAAACTTTCATTTTGTACTGATGTCATCCAAAAAGATGTAAAATTATGTTTTTGAATGATTATGTAAGCTAAATTCTGAACACACTCATGTTAAATGGTTAAAGTCAACATTCTGTACAGATATAGTTACAGATATAGTTACAGATATAGTTACAGATATAGTTACAGATATAGTTACAGATGTAGTTACAGATATAGTTACAGATATAGTTACAAATATCGTTACAGCGCATACATTTGTATTTGCTTATTTCAAGTCTGGACTATATATATATAGGACTATATGAGTGTAATTAGTAGTATTTAAACATAATAATTTTTATTAAAGACTGTAGTAGATTCTGTCTGACAATAAACTTACTCTGAATAATATCAAAGCAATGCAGTCTAACATGTCGACTTACATGCATTTCTGTTCACAAGTTTGAAGCATGAAGAGGATACACTGACTACTATAACTACACAAATTCACTATTACTTTTAGAATCAAGTATTAAATTATACTTCATATGGAAAGAAAACTAGCAATTAATTATTCACTAGTGCTTTGCTGTAGGTATACTAGTCACATCTCTACCTTGATATCGGCAGACTGCTAACTAATACTAACTATTCCGATATGTTGGAAGGCGCATGATTCTCCTAAGTTTTAGAGTGTAAGGCAATTAAGCTCAGTGTCACTAGTTTGGATTCCATGTTGGAATCTTTTATCCACCTTTCACTGTGGCTTCGAATAGGTACATAAATGTCACCAAGTGGCATCTACCAGAAAGTGACCGTAGCAGATTCATGTTCACCAGAGTTTCAGCTTTCATAGACATTATTTCTTTACCAAAATTCGTTCATCTATCAATAATTTTAGACATTAAACTGTATTCTATAGTCTTTAGTCACTAGGGGTCAGTCATTGAGATTACAATGTCATGGAACTGACTCTAAGAAGGTTGTGACAAAGCAAAGGGTTTATCGACTGGGTAACATAGAAACACTGCCCCCAAGAGAGGTTGCTAAACATGATATATATTCAACTTACGTGTACACAGAGATGTGAACAATAAAAGTATGTACCGCATACTCCGTCTTAAAGCAACATGGACTTACTCTGTCCAATAACTTCATCCTCAGCTTCTCCTATGATGTAAAGAGACCTGAACGGTGAAAGTCACCATTCCTGCAACTACCAATTTGTATTAGAAAGCTGGCAGCCTAGCTTCGCTTTTTCAGCTATAAACACAGCAATTACTGTTTTATGATATGACATCAAGAACAGTGTTGTTTGTTTGTCAAAATTTACCCCAGACAGTGCTCAGAAAATTTAATGTAAGGTTTGGAAGAGGAAGAGGTCGACAATATTGAATATATACCTTCTCATGATATGTAACTGTTTAGGTGGTTGTCACCAGGTCAAAAAGATGAACAAGGTTGATCTGTCATTGAAGTATGACTAAATTTATTTATGTATAGTGTCTCCGCAAAATAGTAAGTAATCTGATTGAATAATGTCTGAAATAAGATTGATTCCTATTACAGGGCACTTCCTGCTTAACTAAATTAGAACCTCTAGAAAATTCCTCAGTGGCCAAGAGTATTTTACATCAATTGCGCAATTATGAGAAATACGTGATGAATCATCAGTGGCCATGTACAGAGTATAATCCAATAAATTGTTTGTGGACACAGCGCACCTTGCTGTGTCTACAAACAACACAAAGTGCCAGCAACAGATAATAAAATTATCAAAAATAAAAGCAAAAGCAAATAATAATAAAACTACATGTACAGGTAGAGGTACAATACATGTACAGGGGGAGGTACAATACATGTACAGGTATAGGTACAATACATGTACAGGTATAGGTACAATGCATGCACAGGTAGAGGTACAATACATGTACAGGTAGAGGTACAATACATGTACAGGTAGAGGTACAATACATGTACAGGTATAGGTACAATACATGTACAGGCATAGGTACAATACATGTACAGGTATAGGTACAATACATGTACAGGTATAGGTACAATGCATGTACAGGTAGAGGTACAATACATGTACAGGTAGAGGTACAATACATGTACAGGTACAATACATGTACAGGTATAGGTACAATGCATGCACAGGTAGAGGTACAATACATGTACAGGTAAAGGTACAATACATGTACAGGTATAGGTACAATACATGTACAGGTATAGGTTCAATGCATGTAAAGGTAGAGGTACAATACATGTACAGGTAGAGGTACAATACATGTACAGGTAGAGGTACAATACATATACAGGTATAGGTACAATACATGTACAGGTATAGGTACAATGCATGTACAGGTAGAGGTACAATACATGTACAGGTATGGGTACAATGCATGAACAGGTAGAGGTACAATACATGTACAGGTATAGGTACAATACATGTACAGGTAGAGGTACAATACAGGTACAGGTATAGGTACAATACATGTACAGGTATAGGTACAATACACGTACAGGTAAAGATACAATACATGTACAGGTAGAGGTACAATACAGGTACAGGTATAGGTACATTACATGTACAGGTATAGGTACAATACAGGTACAGGTAGAGGTACAATACATGTACAAGTAGAGGTACAACACATGTACAGGTATAGGTATAATGCATGTACAGGTAAGCCCAGAATTTGTCACGGTGATGCATAAAGATAACAGTGAGGCAGCTTTTTACCAAACCTAGTTCTATAACCAACTTTATGAATTGGATAATCCCATAAAAGATTTTTGACTATCCAAGCGCTTTGGTACCCCAAGGCTATGCACACTTGCACAAGCTAATGTGTGCACCCCTAGTTTATTGCAAAAATTTCGGGCAGTTAAAAGTACTCTGAGATTGTTTGTAGGTACTTATATGTTGCTGCTAGTTCTTTGATGCACAACAAGACACAAAAGGGAATCCAAAGTTAATATCGTTAGCCAACATCAGGTTCCTAGAAGTTGCTTCCTCTCATGAGGTGACGACTCTTTACAATTGTACATGTTTGCAGGCTTAGCACAGTTCTTATAATTAACTTTCGTAAAGAATTTTCGGTTGACAAAATTTGAGGAACAATTTCCACTATTAGTATCCCATGGCTATTAGTATCCCATGGCTGTGGTAGCAAAGTTACAGCCTTTACAATGATTTTATCAAAAAGCCTCTTGATGGAACATGAGATTACTGCAGTAGCCCTGACAACAGTGTTTACAAATGTTTTAAAACTGCCTCAAGTATACTTGGATAGTAGGTACTTTAGTACTTTTGTAGGCTGTTACAGATGCCCTAAAACAACCACAGGTGCCTTGTGACTGTTACAAGCGTCATGAGATTGCTACAAGTGCTCTGAGGCTGTCATAAGTGCCCTGAGCCTGTCACAAGAGCCTTAATATTGTTATGAGTGTTTTGAAGTTGTTACAAGAGTTCTGAGTTTTAGCTGGGCTATGCTTAAAATACTTTTGCATTTTAGAAATAATCTTTTGTTGTGTCTTCAGTCGGCCCTTTTTAGAGATTCCTACTAGAAACTGCATCCAGGCTACTGTTTGGTATTTTAAATTATAGATTGAGAGTCTAATCTACAATAAGGACATTTAGGTCACTTTATGAGATCGCAGACAGTAACCTAAAGTTCTAGACAATCATGTTATAATCTGCATTGCTCACTCATGAAACAAACTATATACTAACGATTGCAAAAATGCTCAAATGTTTCTAGCTTTGCCAGAACTTCCTAAGAGTTGAGCAACAAGGCCAAGTCTGAACTTTAATTTGTTTTACATTACTCATTTTTCACGTCTCGACCGACTGCATAAAATGAAGGCATTAGCATGAGATCCCAGAATGCCGCTGAAGAGTTTTTAACATAGCTGGTACAGAAATGATATAGCTCAAAGTTTATTTATGTAGCCCAAGAGTCTAAGCAGTGAAAAGAACAATTAGGCTAAAATAAAAAGTAAAATAATTTTTGTGTCAATGCAGGCAGCTTTGATCAGTCTCTGGTATTAAAAACATTAGAATATAAGATTAAAAAGAAAATAGCTGGGTACAGTTGTATCAGTTGCTGAGATTAAATTCTATAGAAGCAGTTAGTACTGAAGCGCTCAAAGATGTTATTTTTGACTATCATCTCCTTATTATTTCTTAGGGACTCATTTGGTCTCCGTCCTTTATTTTAGCAATCGGACAAGGTCGCCAGGATCCTATCGTACTCAGCATCATTCGTGCAGAGTCTGTCATCGATGTGAACTGGATCATTGAAATCTATTCCCCAGTGGAGGACAGGGTGGTCGTAGCGAATTTTCTTCAGGAAGCAGTTGATGCTGGAGTCGGATCCGCTGTAACTGCTGTAACCTTTCAGACATGAGCTGTTGCAGTAGCCATTTTTCTAAAAGGAAGAGTAATATCCACTGCATTTAGCAAATCATGAAGGAGTTTTAATAATAGCATAATCGATTTTTCTTTTATTAAACTTTTTTTCATAGAATTATCTACTCATGTACGTATTGCACTGGAACAATGGCTACTTAAGGTTTACAGTGTTAAAGGTTGACTTGCAACAAAATTCACATTACAGTTATTTGATATCAAAAGATTCGCCATGTCTTACTCTGTTGTGTTGTAGGTGCAAAATATGTGGAAATGTGACTACAAGCTCTTAAAAGCTCAAAAACGAAAAGTCGCCGTAGATTGGAATCTCTTTATTTCGATGACATAACCACGAAATTTGGTTATCGTCTTGTCACGTATGTTCTCACGTGAATTGAAAGGCCAATAAAAAGCTCAGTATAAAACTTATCATAGTACTAGTTTATGACAGACACTTCGGGTTTTACCGAAGACCCCGTATCAAATATAGATGCTACTTTACAGTTTTGTTTCGGCCTGGTCTAATCGGCAAGTTGTAATCTGATCATGTGACCCAATACTTCGCAAATAATTTCTGCAGCACTTTTCGATTGTCACAAGTGACCAACAGGCTCATCATGATTATCAGACAATGATATGTACTCCTTCAAGCTAAGGCGAAAAAATTAAACAAATTTTTATGATAAGTTATAAGATATCGCTGCTAAAAGTGACAGCATTACAATGACAATAAAATAGATGCGTAAGAACAATAGACATAGTTTTATTGAATGCGTGAAGTATATTTGTGAAAATATTTCAACGAATAAGGTTGCAAGAAAGTGTAAACAGAAACCATCTCTCATAACTACATCACATTTGAGCCGTTTTAGAAAGGGAATCTAAACTATGACGGTCTCGTGTGGCTGCGATCTTCTGTTTGTTTTTGAGCTTTTAAGAGCTTGTAATCACCTTTTCACATATTTTGCACCTACAACACAACAGAGTAAGACATGGTGAATCTTTTCATATCAAATAACGGTAATGTGAATTTTGTTGCAAGTCAACCTTTAACATAATGAGGCGTTTTCTAGGTAATCGTAAATCATCAAGATTAGTTAGAAGTTGTGCTCTCATTGTGGTATATGTGATTTAGGGAAACACAAATGTATAAAAACTCCAAAAAAATACAAGCTTTTAATTGAACTGTATAGGTATATAACGTACATGTAGAATTCGCTAAAAATACTACAAAATTCAGATCTTACGGAAAGATTTGCATATTATAAAAGCATTATTTTTTTAATTTAGCGGTTCTTTGAAATGGTTGATTCTATCTAAAGGTTTATCCACAAAAGAAACTACATAAAATGTGTAAACTTACCTCTTTCATGGTTGATTCATTGTAATAATTTATTTTTATCCAGCGGTAACTAATATTATTATCAAACCATTAAATAGAACACAGTTAAGTACCAGTAACAGATGATTGTGAAGACTATATACTCACTGCTATAAAGCAAAATTAGTTTTAACTAAATGCAAAAAATGCAACTAGCAATATAATGCATCGATGTTCCATTGTAGAAACGAAATAATTGTGAGTGGATAACCCTTTGAAAAATGAGTATGTTTTCATTGCATACTGCACACAGAGGCTGTGCAAGTTTTAAGAGCATGTTGCATGAACCATGTATTTGTGGTCTTGGCAGGACGTGTCAAACCCACTGGCAAGAGAATCATGGTGACTGGAAACATGCCCACAGGTAGAGAGCAATCTAAGGTTTGATATTTCCTGTCACCAATGATGTCTTTTTCTAGGAATTGAACCCAACCTGTTGTTAGCAAACCACCAGGCTACAGCTGCTCTTAACAGAAATAAAATGAGCGACTCTGAAAAAAGTGTGAAATCAGAAATTTCCACCAAGAATTAGCTATGATATTAATACTAACAGACAAATGATTGGAATTACAGATAATTGATAAAATTTGTCAGGGTACATGTGCATCTT
The DNA here is from genome assembly GCF_963576615.1 of Watersipora subatra. Classification (NCBI taxonomy): domain Eukaryota; kingdom Metazoa; phylum Bryozoa; class Gymnolaemata; order Cheilostomatida; family Watersiporidae; genus Watersipora; species Watersipora subatra. The sequence goes on along the minus strand of NC_088717.1, from coordinate 1,152,622 downwards.
TATAACTAACAATAAACAACAACTTACGCCTGATAGGTTCATGTCTATAGCGTGGCCAATCATGTGGCAGCTTCTCTTAGCGTTCCATTGATTTCCTGTCACTGGATTCTTTCGGAAATGGCTTGTCACTTTTATCTGAAAAGCACAAAATTTAACGTTTTTTGCATCATAAAAAACTTAGCCACAAGTTTTGTTTTTCCTATTGCAGCAACAATGGCGGCACATTTCATCGAACTTTGAACATGAAATTCGTGCTATACAAAATAATCTTTTGCTAAAGGTAATTTAAAGGTCACCCAAATCACTATGATCACCCAAAAAATTCATGATGTTTGATGAAGAATTGAGCCAAACAATTTTTAATATATTTGTTCATATTTGAGTTCGTGTAATTTTGGAGAATAGAGATGAAATACTATTCGAGGAAACAAAGAGTTGTCTGCTCCTTTACTATAGCTAGCTGAAATGAAAAAAGCAATATTTGTATTTTGTGGATAGCAGTTGAGAATAATAGTAATAGAGAATAATAGTAATGGAGAATAATAAGAATAGAAAAATTTTTACTAAATTTTTACAGTCTGATCACTGAAGTGCTCTGTGAATGCACAAAAAATCATTCAATAAACAGAACAATATTTTTGTTATTACATATATGCAATACTGGCAGTAAAGAATAGTATAGGATGATATTTGTTTATGAAATAACATCTGGGTTGATATTAGATGTACAGACATTCATTGAGGCTGCCTCTTATTCCTCTATGTAAAATTCTGCTGATATCTTTTTGATAACTAGTCTCTGCAACTTCCAAGCACTATTATTGCCAGATGCCTACTGAAAATTCATGCTGCCAGAAACCTCACAAGCAGCGCTTTTGCTTAATGGTTTTAAGCATCTCAACTGCCAGATACATTTTTAAGCACCTTCTGCCAGATAGTGTTTTTATTTGTTATTGTATGATACAAACCTTACTGCTGTTATTCTATAGATCACTGCTGACAGATACCTTCCTATGTACCATGCTGACAGATACCTTCCTATACATAATGCTGACAGATACCTTCCTATGTACCATACCAGGCTGACAGATACCTTACTATGTACTATGATGACAGATACCTTCCTATACATCATGTACCTATGCTGACAGACACTTTTAATTGTTAAATGTAGAAACATTCAGAAGGCAAATCCTTGAGAAATCAGCCTAATTTACAACTACTACCTTTTAATTTCTCAGGCTACAGCTCTTCAACCAATCACTAACCTCGACTCCACAAGTCTGGGCGTGGCTGTTCATGTCATTCATGTACTTCACAAAGTCAGGGTGAACTCTTGCTGATGATTGCCGACCATAGGCATCACTAAATCTGGTGCCAGCATAACTGTAGGTAGACAGCGGGCAGCTCGCTGCATAAAAAAGATTTTTGGATAAAGGTTATGTATAATTAGTAACCGAATACTGTGAAATCTACAGTAAGGCATTCATTATTGTCTATTATTTTTATGAGCATAAGGCAGTGAAAGATTTCAATAGAAAAATTAAATTTTATCAACTGCTCCTCACACTTTGCACAACAATCACTAAGGCCAACTGTTGTATCAGCTAGTATCGGTTGATTTTGTTCATAACCTACCTCCAGCTAAATGTTCACCACCTACCTCCTGCTAAATGTTCACCACCTACCTCCAGCTATCTGTTCACCACCTACCTCCAGCTAAATGTTCACCACCTACCTCCAGCTAAATGTTCACCACCTACCTCCAGCTAAATGTTCACCACCTACCTCCTGCTAAATGTTCACCACCTACCTCCAGCTATCTGTTCACCACCTACCTCCAGCTAAATGTTCACCACCTACCTCCAGCTAAATGTTCACCACCTACCTCCAGCTAAATGTTCACCACCTACCTCCTGCTAAATGTTCACCACCTACCTCCAGCTATCTGTTCACCACCTACCTCCAGCTAAATGTTCACCACCTACCTCCAGCTATCTGTTCACCGCCTACCTCCAGCTATCTGTTCACCACCTACCTCCAGCTATCTGTTCACCACCTACCTCCTGCTAAATGTTCACCACCTACCTCCAGCTAAATGTTCACCGCCTACCTCCAGCTATCTGTTCACCACCTACCTCCAGCTATCTGTTCACCACCTACCTCCAGCTAAATGTTCACCGCCTACCTCCAGCTATCTGTTCACCACCTACCTCCAGCTATCTGTTCACCACCTACCTCCTGCTAAATGTTCACCACCTACCTCCAGCTAAATGTTCACCACCTACCTCCAGCTATCTGTTCACCACCTACCTCCAGCTATCTGTTCACCACCTACCTCCAGCTATCTGTTCACCACCTACCTCCAGCTATCTGTTCACCACCTACCTCCAGCTAAATGTTCGCCCCTTACCTCCTGCTAAATATTCACCGCCCACCTCCAGCTATCTGTTCACCACCTACCTCCAGCTAAATGTTCACCACTTACCTCCTGCTAAATGTTCACCACCTACCTCCAGCTAAATGTTCACCGCCTACCTCCAGCTATCTGTTCACCACCTACCTCCAGCTATCTGTTCACCACCTACCTCCTGCTAAATGTTCACCACCTACCTCCAGCTAAATGTTCACCACCTACCTCCAGCTATCTGTTCACCACCTACCTCCAGCTATCTGTTCACCACCTACCTCCAGCTATCTGTTCACCACCTACCTCCAGCTATCTGTTCACCACCTACCTCCAGCTAAATGTTCGCCCCTTACCTCCTGCTAAATATTCACCGCCCACCTCCAGCTATCTGTTCACCACCTACCTCCAGCTAAATGTTCACCACTTACCTCCAGCTAAATGTTCACCACCTACCTCCTGCTAAATGTTCGCCCCTTACCTCCTGCTAAATATTCACCACCTACCTCCTGCTAAATGTTCACCACCTACCTCCAGCTATCTGTTCACCACCTACCTCCAGCTAAATGTTTGCCACCTACCTCCTGCTAAATGTTCACCACCTACCTCCTGCTAAATTTTCACCACCTACCTTTTGCTAAATGTTCACCACCTACCTCCAGCTAAATGTTCACCCTTTACCTCCTGCTAAATGTTTACCACTTACCTCCTGCTAAATGTTCACCACCTACCTCCTGCTAAATGTTCACCACCTACCTCCTGCTAAATGTTCACCGCTTACCTCCAGCTATCTGTTCACTACCTACCTCCTGCTAAATGTTCACCGCCTACCTCTAGCTAAATGTTCACCGCCTAACTCCAGCTATCTGTTCACCACCTACCTCCAGCTAAATGTTTGCCACCTACCTCCTGCTAAATGTTCACCGCTTACCTCCAGCTATCTGTTCACTACCTACCTCCTGCTAAATGTTCACCGCCTACCTCTAGCTAAATGTTCACCACCTACCTCCTGCTAAAGGTTCACCACCTGCCTCCTGCTAAATGTTTACCACTTACCTCCTGCTAAAGGTTCACCACCTACCTCCGGCTAAATATTCACCACCTACCTCCTGCTAAATGTTCACCACCTACCTCCTGCTAAATTTTTACCACTTACCTCCTGCTAAATGTTTACCACTTACCTCCTGCTAAATGTTCACCACCTACCTCCTGCTAAATGTTCACCACCTACCTCCTGCTAAATGTTCACCGCTTACCTCCAGCTATCTGTTCACTACCTACCTCCTGCTAAATGTTCACCGCCTACCTCCTGCTAAATGTTCACCCTTTACCTCCTGCTAAATGTTTACCACTTACCTCCTGCTAAATGTTCACCACCTACCTCCTGCTAAATGTTCACCACCTACCTCCTGCTAAATGTTCACCGCTTACCTCCAGCTATCTGTTCACTACCTACCTCCTGCTAAATGTTCACCGCCTACCTCTAGCTAAATGTTCACCGCCTAACTCCAGCTATCTGTTCACCACCTACCTCCAGCTAAATGTTTGCCACCTACCTTCTGCTAAATGTTCACCACCTACCTCCTGCTAAATTTTCACCACCTACCTTTTGCTAAATGTTCACCACCTACCTCCAGCTAAATGTTCACCCTTTACCTCCTGCTAAATGTTCACCACCTACCTCCTGCTAAATGTTCATCACCTATCACTTGCTAACTGTTAACCACTTACCTCCAGCTATCTGTTCATCACTTACCTCCTGCTAACTGGAGCAGAGCTACTAGGATCAATTTTCTGAGCATCCTTCAGTCTCTATCTTCTGACTCTTCAAAACTGACTCCTCTTGTCTGTCATCTGTTTATAAGGCACCAGGAGACTAGCCTCTTGCTTTTAACTCAAAGCTTCTTTCTCTGATTACGCTTTGAAGTTTATAATGTTTTGAAGACGCCTATTGATTGTATTTGAAAAAAAAAAGAGTGGCCATTGTGTAATCATTTGTTGATTTACGATCAATGAATAACATAATACTACATAATCATTGATCTTATACACTCAAGTATTCTGTGATTTTTGATCAATAGTTTTTGATATAAGAACATCGAATCAAATAATAGTATTTATAGCGTATTTATAGATAATTATATATAGGAGATCCAAATATATCAAGTCAAGAGACCATTTACTATCTTTGATATATAATAATGCTCTCATTTGTAAAGAATAGTATTTGCCTAGAATGGCGACAGCGGATCAAATGTCACTTCCTTTTATCGTTTCTTTTTCATACACAGTAGCTGTAGGAATGTATCAATGTTGTATTACAGCTCAAAGAATGAAATGAAAGGAAGACAATGAAGTGGAAACTGACTTCCTTCTGGAAATGTGTCTCCATTCTAACAAGAAGAAGATGGCGGATCAACGAGTCACAAGCTCTCACAAGTTAATATGATGAATATATGGATTTCAAAAACTCTTTAGTATCTCACGTGAGATTTATAGGTGAAGTTTATATAGATTTATAGATGAGATTTATAGATGAGATTTATAGATGAGATTTATAGATGAGATTTATAGATGAGATTTATAGATGAGATTTATGGATGAGATTTATAGATGAGATTTATAGATGAGATTTATAGATGAGATTTATAGATGAGATTTATGGATGAGATTTATAGATGAGATTTATAGATGAGATTTATAGATGAGATTTATAGATGATATTTATAGATGAGATTTATAGATGAGATTTATAGATGATATTTATAGATGAGATTTATGGATGAGATTTATAGATGAGATTTATAGATGAGATTTATAGATGAGATTTATATAGATTTATAGATGAAATATGAAGATGAGAATTATATAAATTTATAGATTTATGATGTGTACAATTATTCCTCAATGCAGCAAGGTGGTTGAAGGGTGCAGTTGTTAGTGTACCTAGCCACTAAGCCAAATATTCCAGTTCGATTTTTGTGCGTTTTTGTGATTTCATTTCCATGATTTCTCAACCTCTAAGCATGTCTTCAGACAGCCGGACTCGTCTTTTACTATAGCAAAAATTAGAACGATGGCAGTCCTGCACACCGTAAGAGATCATCATGTGGAATAATTATATGTATAATTAATTATAATTATATGTATAATTATTCCACAATATGGCAAGATGATGGGTTAGTGCAGAGGTTAGAGCACTTGACTGGGAAGGTAAATATCTGGGTTCAACTCCTGTGTGGTGCAACTTTTTTTCTAACGATCCTAGCGAGGCTTCGGACAGTTGGATAAACGGACAGACGGACAGATGGACAGGCAAGGCTCTTATTTTACTAAAGAAATAGAGATGAGAGAAATGCTACACTAATACAGCAAAATCGTAAGGTCATAGGTCATATCACTGAAACTACTACAAGTCATGTGTAGCAAAAGAATATACAGGGTAACGTGATAATATGATAACGAGTGCGAGGTTAGAAGGGCGTAGTGAACAGCCCACAGCAAATAGATTCTAGCGCGGAGTGATGCAGAAGAAGGAAAGACAACTTCAAAAATATAAGTCTCATTAGGGTAGGCCAATTGCTACAAAGGAGTGTGAGGAAAGGCCTATAGTGATCTTTATGCTATGGCATAACGTTGAGAGTGGACCATGACAGTCTGGGCTATAGACTATGTGCCAAGGAAAAATTGGCAAATTTTATACTATTGCACAGGAGTCTGGGCTATAGTCATAGAATTTGTGTTTTTTACACTAGCGTGAAGACTATATAAGCGGTTGGATGAGTTTTTTACTACAAACTGTGAGTCTACAGTACAGTATGAGATACTAAGATAACATGCTTGATTATTATAATACTAAATTCATTTTCTTGACTTGCCTTCACCATTAAATTTAAATAATGTCACCTGCTGTAATAGTCTCAAATAGAGACTATTATAGTGTAGGTTCTTCTCATATACATTTTTATTGGAAACACTGTAATGCCGGAATAGTATAATTTCGGCAAGGGTTTCTTCATATCTACCATCGCTAACAGCCAGATAATGTAGCATGAACCTTGTCGTACTCAGCAGCATCTGTGCAGAGTCTGTCATCGATGTGAACTGGATCATTGAAGTCTATTCCCCAGTGGAGGAGAGGGTGGACATAGCGTATTTTCTTGAGGAAGCAGTTGATGCTAGAGTCAGGTCCGTTGTAACTACTGTATTTACTTAGACACGAACCGTCGCAGAATCCATTTTTCTAAAAATTCAAGTACATGTGGTATCCAACGTATTCAGTAAATGTTTTAGCTAATAGAGATCTGTCCTACAAGACCTCATTGATTGATTCAACAAAGGTTTTCTTTAATAAAAAAACTCATTTTTTATCATATACTCAGGTAGGTTGGGTCACTGGATTCCTCATTGTACTCTGTTCTGTCCTCAAAGCGTTATACAAGAAGCATATTTGGCACTATTGCTGCAAATGGTATTACACTTTTCAAAGTTTTGCTAAGAAATGATAAGGAGACAGTCACGTTACTTTGTCAGCCAAGTCATGCATAATGATTCTTTGCTACTTTTTAATAGACTCTGTCATTAGAACATTAATTAGATAATTAGACATTAGTCTAATAAAAAAGCAGATTAGAACAGTAGTAATAAATACTGACAATTAACTGAGTGACAGAGACAAGTAGTAGCTAGTTTTCAACCGCAGTACTCTGTTCAGTTCTACCAAGAGTAGCAGATTTTATGTGATAAAAATACTCACAACATACATATAGTATAGTATTTCATTAAAGAGAGAAGACAACTGTAGCTACATGTATATACATGTAGCTAGACAACTACTACTGCATTTAAACAACATTGATACAGTCAACTATGAAATGCAAACTACAGCCCTTATTTTCTGTTGAAGCTGTTATATTGTTATCTGGTATTTATTCATGGCTTGATTTACGTTATAGTTAGTTTTATAAGGTATTAGAATATTGCAGAGTAAACCAATTTGTAACAATAGTTTTTCATAACAACAACCAAATACCTCAACAGTAAAATAAATAAAAAATAGATAACAATAAATAACTGTATGACTGTAATGATAATCCTTTTAAAAGAAAATTTCAAATGTTCAAAGGTAATCGCTAGTCTAGTGTAAAAGAGAGAATATGAAAAACAGGAGTCTTTTACTTGTATTCAAATTCTGGCTACAGTAAACCTGCAGTAAACCTGCAGTAAACCTGCAGTAAACCTGCAGTAAACTTGCAGTAAACCTGCAGTAAACCTGCAGTAAACTTGCAGTAAACCTGCAGTAAACTTGCAGTAAACCTGCAGTAAACCTGCAGTAAACTTGCAGTAAACTTGCAGTAAACCTGCAGTAAACCTGCAGTAAACCTGCAGTAAACCTACAGTAAACCTATAGTAAACCTACAGTAAACCTACAGTAAACTTGAGAATTCACTTTAATATATTGAGCTAGTATCACCTTCAAAGATTATATGGCCGCCATTTATAACAGACAACAGTAACTTACACCCAGCAGGTTCATGTCTATAGCGTGACCGATCATGTGACAGCTTCTCTTAGCGTTCCATTGATTTCCTGTCACTGGGCTTCTTCTGAAATGGCTTGTCACTTTTATCTAAACAAAATTAAATAAAACCTTGTTTGCATGCTAGAAAACTTTGGCAGATGCAGTTTGCTTCTCATCCAGGTAATCTTTTAGTCTATGTCTCTTACACATCTAGCTTTAGATTTTGAAGTCGGGTAGTTATCTACTCTCAGGTTACACAACTTGTTTTTATGAGGTAGTTTTATGCAAATATAACGAGTCGTATCCTGCGACCAAGAGAGAGTCGTAATGTTTGCACGAATAAATTGTGGCCTATTCACCAATACATATTACTCCGCTCTGGCTTCCCTAAAGGATTCATCTGCCATGAGGAAGAAATTGTTCCTTGTGAAAATAGTGCTATTTGGATATCTGATTATCCAAAAAGATGAGATAGCAGTTACTGAGGCTACAACAGTTATTAGTAGAGTTGGTAGTGTGACTTTTAGTGAATATACGCATTTTGGTAGTCAGACAACTCCATTATCAACGATATGTTGGTAAGAAAGATTTTTTAGACAAGAAGCAATAATGGATAATAAAAATGTATCTTCTTTTCTAAATAGGATATCTAAGCAATGCATGCTCATAGAAATGATGACATCCTCTAAATTGTATCAAAATAAAATGATGCAGTCAGTGGGGTAATGTTGCACAAAGGAATTGAAGATGGAATAAGGTGATACACGTCTGTGAAATAGCACCTGCTCTCTATCTAGTCATGCGCTATCCGCTTTCTAAATATAGCCTAGCTTGCTATTCAAAGGCTCAACATTTTTGTTAAGTTTGGCAGAGTGCCAGTTTAGCTCCTTTGAGTTAAATTTTCTCAGAAAACACAGCTGTTCCGCTTCAATAGCTGTCGAAGAACTTTGTTTTACCATTTTCAACAGCTCAGCTGTTTTGCATATTGCGTTTAAAATATTAAGACTTGTACATTTTAGCGACACCTATAGCTCTTCAACCAATCACATTTTAGCGACACCTATAATAGCTCTTCAACCAATCACTAACCTCGACTCCACAAGTCTGCGCGTAGCCGTTCATGTCATTCATGTACTTCACAAAGTCAGGGTGAACTCTTGCTGATGATTGCCGACCATAGGCATCGCTAAATCTGGTGCCAGCATAACTGTAGGTAGACAGCGGGCAGCTCGCTATGACAAAATAATTGTGTGTATTATAAGTTAGAGGCAAATTGTAAATCTAGATTTCAGTGTAAAACGTTGCTTTTGCAAATCTAGATATTACTATGGCAAGATCTGGATATGGCTTTCATAAGATCTGGATATGACTTTCATAAGATCTGGATATGACTTTCATAAGATCTGGATATGACTTTCATAAGATCTGGATATGACTTTCATAAGATCTGGATATGACTTTCATAAGATCTGGATATGACTTTCATAAGATCTGGATATGTCTTTCATAAGATCTGGATATGACTTTCATAAGATCTGGATATGACTTTCATAAGATCTGGATATGACTTTCATAAGAGCTGCATATCACCTGTACTTTTGGTTGCTTTTAAACAAGTTCAGAGAATTTGAATATCTGAGAATAATGTCATAACATTTTAGCATCTGATATCTTTGGAGCCCGCATGATGCCAGCTATATACTAGCAAAAGCAAACTGTATTACTCACCGTTTTGGCAGCAAAGAAAGAGAGAGGCCACATATGATTTTCACAGCACTTACCTGAGGCCAACGATAGCCCAGCGGCCAGCCCTAGCAATGCCAACAACAGAGTATATGACATTTAGTATTCTCGATTCGCGCTACTGAATAACTAACAGTTATTCCTGCTGTACCAGCTGTAGCTTATCTAACCTGATCAAACTTCAGAAAGGCCTTTTATATGACAGCCCGAAGTGCCAGAGATAACACAGGCTATAGTAGAGCAGGAACATAAACTTATCTTTCAGCCTTTTCCTTCGGAGGGTGGGCTACTCAAACTAAGATGTTTTATAGTCAGAAATTTATGTTGAATTCAATTATAATGTTTCTACACCTATGCGTTTGCACATTTCTGAGCTAGGAGCACTTTCGAAATGGGAGGGGGCAACTCCAATTTTGGTTGGAAAACCTTACATATCAGACAAAGAAAACTATTTTATAATCTCAAAAATTAATAAATGCTTTTATTTGAGATTAAGTGAGTCAATTCTCAGAATTCCTTAACCCATGCCAAGGATGCAGCAAGACCGTTTGTCTCACTGTCTTGATTAGTCTGTGAATGAAACCCTAGTCAGAGTGAGTAAACTTCATAATGAGACAGCCAAACAGTATTCAAACAGATGGTTAATATTAGAAGAAAAAAGCATTCAATGTGAAACTGCTCAAAAAGTGCTGAGCATTGAGAACTTTGATGAGAGTTCAGACTTGTTGTCATTATGCCTGTTATAAAAAGTATTGTAACAAACTCGTTATGGAAAGAGCTGAGAAAAGACATGAGAAGAGGCAGAAAGAATGTGATACAGCAGAAGAGGTGAGATTAGATATTTATAACTTTACAAATTCATGATGATTACTCCAAGATGATGGTACTTTGGTGGGAAAAAAAGAAAACATTTTCATTTTTGTCTGCATATTTTGTGAGCAGCAAAACTAACTCTTTGCAGTTTACATGACGTGTTATAGCATACAATTTGGACATAAATTTATAGATAAATTACATGTATGATCTTTCCTTGGTTTTTTGCATATGACCACACAAACTACGCTAGATATGGCATGCTGTACTATGCAGAGATGACTAATCTGAAAGTATAGCGTAGTAAGGTGTTTGAGGCTCTTATGAAGAAGGGGTATTTTACTTATCAATCACGACATGACTGTCCATTCAGCTCTATCGCTTGTGATCAATCTATTGAGCAAACAGTTAAAAAAGACTCAAAGTCTCACGGTAGAATCATAGGGTTTACCAGAAATCATCGGCCTTTCAATGCGAGACTCTATCTCACCCAGAACGAACAGCTGTACGTACAGACATGAAGAAGATGCTAGTGCCTGGTGATTCGGATGCCGCAAGTTATGAGATGCGTGAAAAGGCATGGAAGGCTGATGAGGAAATGAGGGAAGTCATGAAAGACTCATAACAGCAAGAATAAACATGTTTGCGTTTCAAACCACCAAGCTAGTACATATTACCAGCGGTGCGAAAGCCTCCATTGAAGTGAAGCACGATCTTGAAATGGCAAATGTGATAGGAGAGAAACAGCTTTCAGAGTTTGTCCAGAAGAGGTTAAGCACCCAAGAGATTGATTTCAATGCATCCATCAAGTCAAACAAGCTCAAAACCTTGCCCACATTACAATCAGCTAAGAAAAAATCAAAATAAAAAGTCCTAGAGTGTTCGCACAGACTGTTTGAGAATTTGTTAGTGATCAGCCAACAGCGAAACTTGGATTTGAGAAAAGTGTTATTAATCTCTTTTGGCAACATCAGCTGGTCCCTGGCTAACTCTGATGGCTCTATATTGAAGACTACCAAGTCGGCTCGTATGGCTGCTGTTGAGAAAGATGTTGATGATCAACCATCAATCTATGTTAACCAGGATCAGCTACCAGTCTTTGACGCTGTTGTGGTTGATGCTATAGCTGAAATTCAGACCCTGAAAGCTCCTCCAACTTTTGGCATAGTTGCAAGTCAGCTTTTGCAACGGATAGTTAGTATTGCAAACGTATATCACACATTTCGTGTGGATTTTGTTTGTGACACATACCCTGATATCAGCATTAAAGGAGGTGAGAGAAGTCGTAGAAGTGTGAAAGGAAGGCAGAAAGTTGCTGTGTTTAGTCCAAACTAATCAGTGCCAAAAAGGTCTGAATTTTTAGCAGATGGCTCAAACAAGACTGCCCTAGTGAAATTTTTAAGGATACATGGAGGAAGTCAACTGAGAAGCAGAAACTAGATCTTGTAACAGCTTTTTCTCAAGAATGCCACATGATCAGCTATGACCTTGATGGATCAATCGCTGTATGCCAAATAGATAGTTTGACACCAGACCACGAGGAAGCAGATACGCGCATGTTATCACATATCGCAAAGATACTAGAAGACAAACCCAGCTCAAAAGTTCTAGTCAAGTGCTAGGACACAGATGTTTTCCTAAGCTGTCTATCTCTAGTGGATGAGCTGCCATCACAAAAACTTATTTACTGCTGTGGTAAGAAGCAGTTGAGATATGTAAACGGGCTGTCTGTCTACTGTCCTCACACCCAAACGATGCAAAGCACTGCTCGGGCTCCATTCTTTAAATGGATGCGACAGTGTAAGCGCATTCTGTTCCAATGGGAAGATAACTTTCTTCAAGCTGCTAAAGAACAATCTTGAATTCTGTAACACACTGAAATCTTTGGGGGCAGATTTTGAAATTGATGGTGCAATAAGATAATCTATTGAGACATTCATATGCAGATTATATGGTGAAGAGGCAAATTCCATCAATGAAGCACGGTATAAGATCTTCTGCTCACCGTCTCGCACATCACAACCAAACCTACCACCCACACTAGATAAGTTAAATCTCCATATATCTAAGGATGCCTATCAGGCCGCGATATGAAGAAGAGCCAAGCAAATCATCAGCAATGCCCCATCCCCCAGCAACATGGATGGTTTATGGAAGATGGAGAGCTTAAAGCTAGATGGATAACACAACAACCAGCACCTCTTGATGTGCTCATGGACATGTTTTGTCAATGCAAAACTGGGTGCCAGTCTCGTCGCTGTCAGTGCAACAAAGCAGATCTCAAGTGTACAGACATGTTTGGAAGCAGCTGTTGTAGCAATAGAAGTAAAAAAGATGGAGATGAAAGTAGTGATGCAGAATACTCAAATGACTGTGAATTAGAAGGTTAGTATTCGAGTGGTATTGTAACCAAAGGTGTCCTTCATGTTTGATTAGAATACATATACATGTATGTCATACCGTATAAAAAACTGACTAATTGCAATTTCACTTGCATAATAAAGTACGCGGTTCAACATAATAAGCATTAATGATGAATACATGTGTACTAAAATGTTATATAATTATGCATGGTCTGAGTCTTTAAAAATACTTTTCATTCTGTTTTGCAGATCTGTAATGATACAGGAGTTGTGGAATACCAAAGACAAACTGTAAAGCTGCCACAATATCACCCAAACTAGGAATGCGTAATATTATATAATACAATTCTAATATTATAATATTTGAAGAATAAATATTTTTATATTATCAGAATTGATTCCAACTTAGGTTATTGCTAATTATTTAGTATTTATATGCCATTTTCATTATTAAATTTTCGGTAGAAGAACATGAAACATTACAGAAATTTATTTAATTAAAATAATAAATTAATTAAATAGCTCAAAAATGAACAATCTAAGAGGTGTAGAAACCAGATATTTGAAATCAGCTCAAAATTCGGATCTAGATGTCACTCTTATCACATAGCCCACCTCCAGAAGGAATAAATCACTTTTTTGACAGCTTTTTGATGCCCTCCTGCTCTACTACTAGCAGCGAAAATGATAATACTATTACACTGGTATTGCTAACACTACACCTCTCCTAATGCTGACTCTCATAGGACCGAACTTGGTGTTTTGTTACTGGTATATAGAAATCAATATAAGTATATAAATATACATATCAATGTTTGTCTGGTTTTAGTTGGTCCAGTTATAAGGATAAAGTGCTAGCAACAAAAAATCACCTGCGTACTGGATCTGAACTCGCGACATTCAAATCACAAGTCTACTAAAAAGGGTACTAAAGATGCAACTAGGCTAAGTTGTTCTCATCATTCGTGTCACTCTTACCAAATACTGTACATCATTTTCACGATTGCACACGCCTAATGTGCCCTTTTTATTACATGGTGCGCCCTCGGGTAACGATGACCACGTTATAAAATTTTTTCACCTCACGATGTGGAACACGATGTTGCAACATGATGAGGAACACGATATGGACAAAATTGTTTCGACTTTTTTCTGTCATACAATATCAACAAAATTTTTTCTCTAAATTAAAATTTGGCAGTCGGTGCGCCTATTATGTTGGAATAACGAAGATGCGGATACACTATTCGCCAACATTTCTCTCACAACCATGAAAGAGATACGATGCTTGCTCTCTCTCTCAGTTCAGCATTATTCGTTATAAGTTAGAGTGAAAACGAAACCGGAAACAGATAGGTAATATAAATTTTAGTCTATGACAAAGTTGAAGTTTAGTTTAGAAATACATACTAAAACTTGACTTTAAGTATGTGTTTAGTAAGCTAAATTCAATTAAGTTAAATTCAACTTTCATGTTATACGTCTGTCTCAAAGGTAAGAACTTCCCATGGTACGTAATGCACATTGTAGTGTTACATATTATTGCAGATCATACATGCAACTGCTAAATACACTCAAGTTACTGTATAGTAACTTTTCATACACACACTTCTATGCTCAAATTGTTATTATTAATTCAACCAATCCATGATTTTATTTGTTTTTCTCAGTTTGTATTAAATGTATCATTACCAAATCATTATATATATATATACCAAATCATTTTTCATTGCAATTTTTGTAAAACAGACTTTCTTTAGCCTTGCCTTGCTAATTATTTTACAGTTACATACTTTTGCTGTTGTTTTACTTGTTCTCTTAATTTATCTAACCTGCACAAAATACTTTTTTGATTATATGAAGTCTAAAAATTATAGTTGTTTAAAAAAGTTTAAAAATCTTTCTAGTTGTTTTTTTTTCTCTTAATTTATTTAAACTGTGCAAAACAATTTTTTCAAGGTTTGAAATTTGAAAGTTAGAATGGTAACTGTTGTGATATATTGAATAATAAAAGATTTTTGGTGCAAATACTTTTTTAATACTCGAAAATACTTGGCATTCAGGACATATATATATATATATATATATATATATATATATATATATATATATATATATACATATATATACGATGTTGATGCTAACTACATTGGGCTAACAAACACTGCATTTAAAACACCCGATAACAACCACAAAGCGCCGTTCACACAACGAAACAAAAGAACTGCCACCAAGCTCAGCAAGCACATATGGCAATTAAAAGGCTCCAAGACCAATTTTTCCATCAACTAGAGAATACTGGAGCAGTCTATTCTAATCACTAATGGCTCTAAAACTGTGCCTTATGTCTAAAAAAAAGCTATACATCATGTGCAGGCAACATCTAGCATTACTAAACAAACGTAATGAACTCATCAGTGCATGTAGACACGCTAGCAAATTCTTACTGTCAATTTTTAAAACCGGATGTTTCTATGAATCCTTTAAAAACCATAATTATTCAGCTACAAAGTTTTAGGAGTTTTAATAGTTTTAGCTGTATATAAGAAACCAAAACTGATACAAACACTATATCTGAAGATTTCTTTTACCAAGCATGAAACTAATTGTAACTAGAAATTCCCCTATCATACAGCCAACGACCAAAGTGATATTGGAAAAAGAAAGGGTACTATTATCTAGATTTCAATTCTTAAATTATAAATTTTAAATTATCTAGATTCTGGTAAGTTTTATGGTTAATAAACTGAATGCATGTTTACCATTAGTGCAAAAATGTAGTTCTGAGAAAACTGGTGTTAAAGTTTGAGAAACGAAAACCATTGCGCAATTTTGTTTATATTTCAAGACGTCATAGCAACCAATATCAAGAAATTGTGATATTTATTTAGATTTCTGTATTTATACGCAAAACGTTATGCTGAATTTAAAAATATAAACAGATTTTAGCTGGTTGTCATAAAAATAGATGTATATTTATAAAAAAAATGTAAGCCTGTTACTAAATTGTGCGGATATTAAAAACGGCTTGGCAGTACCGCGATATTAGGCACAGCCATAGTATCATTAACAAAATCTTTAGAAAAATAATAACAGTAACATATTGCACACTGTGTGTCACTGCATACTTGGATCTTGTAAATTTGAATGATTATTCTTATAACTAAATCTGATAATAATCTTATAAAATCAAATAATTATTCTTACAATAAAATATTGCAATAATTTTATAAGAATCGTTAAAAAAATATCATAGTCATTTTCTTCACTTTTACTGCTTTGGACATCAGTTGGAATACCAAAGTACTCACTATGCGTGTCCAAAATGTCAGAGTCCGGCAGAATCGGCAAAAAAGAAACGATTACTTTTCAATACTTCTACGTTTATTACAGAAACCTTCGGCAATTGGACAATGCCATAGACTGGTGAAATGTGCACGTTTTTCTTTTGAGATGCGCATGGCTTAGTTTGATGGTCGGTCTTAATTTTGATTAAAAAGGCTTGTCAAATTTTAATGGGGATTTTAGGCCAAATTAATCTTTCTATTTATATATAATCCGATCAGATGGGTAAGTTTTAGGATATTGTCCACAATTTTCAAAGACTTGGTAACATATTTAAATAGGTTTATATGTGTTTTGTATCATTATTATATTTGAACGACTCCAAACAAAAATGGTTAAATTTCTGGATGAGATTTCTGTAGAAGGGTTTGGGTACGGTCGATGATGAATAATTTTCGTGAGTTGTGTGCACATATGCATTTATCATAAAGCTTCCAAACAATCACTTCGTTCGTGTTTGGTTATGGGATGAAGTGTTTTATCTAAAATTATAGTCTATTTTATTGATATATAAATAAATATATATATAATCGTTACAAATACTTCAATCCTATTTTCACAAAAGGCGCCAAAAGGTCGTCATGAATGACAAGGAATCATTGACACTAGATATTGATGTTGGTGTTCCACAGAGGTCACTCATTGCGCCAGTATTATTTTTAATATATATAAATGATCTTCTTAGACTTTTTCCAAAAGGCTTTGCCTACGCCAATGATACTGTTTTTGTCAGTTATCACAAAGATGTGCAACTTCTTGAGACGAACTGCAATCTCATCATGCAAATTATCAGACACTGGTGTACAGCAAATCATATGACAATCAATTTACAAAAATCACACTTTCTTCTTTATAATACTGATGAAAACTTTCGAAACAGCTTTACTCTTAAGTTTAACAGTCAATCCATCACTTGTAGACATGAGACAAAATTGTTAGGATTTGTTTTGACAGATCGACTCTCATGGAATAATCATGTCGACACTATTTGTAGTAAGGTCACGAAGTCGTTGACTCTGCTCCAGTTTTGCAAGCCATACATGAACTCAAAATCTGCTATTGTATTTTATTATCAGTTTATATTTTGCCATATTATTTATGGTATCCACATTTAGTATAATCTAGCTCCAAGATATGTCACTAAGGATTTATTTTTGGTGCAAAAAAGAGCATTTCGACTCATGGCAAATTTACATCATATGCCTGCATATATTATTCCAACAAATGATCTTTCCACATCTTTGCGTCTTCTTACTCTGCCTATGCTACATGTTTATTTTACTTCAATTCAATGTTTCAAGATTTTTCATGGTTTGCGTCCTCGTTTTTTACATGACAATTACAGGTTCTCAACTCATTTCAACTTACGTGTTATGAACAAATTGCATACAATCACTAACAATCATTTTGAAAATGTCATTGCCAGCTGCTTTAACAATCTTCCACCTAATATCTGTTCTCTTAGCAGAGAAAAGCATTTTAAACACTATTTGTCAGACTATTTATTCAATTTTAATGGCTAACTGTTGCTTTTTTTCCCCTTTTTTTTGTTTTACTATTGTTGTATGGCCTAATTTGAAAAACATTTCTATTTGTGAAATGAAATTAATGCCAATAAAGTACTATATATATAAGTATATATCATAAATATATAAACCTAGATTGGCCAATAGGGGAAAAGCCTGTCAGACTTAAATAGCATGACGTAACGTCATTGTATTGTACCTCATGCTTGACTGCACTGTTGTTTCCAATGGAGCTAATGAAGAAAAGGTGACAAAAACACATTTATTTTCACATAAAAACCTTCTTGTATACATAATCCAGTAAACTAAAGCAGTTCTGTGATAATATCTGATAACCACCATATATTAAAAGTATAAAAGCTATGAAATTTTGCACACAAATCATGAGCCATCAGTGCTTTATTTGCCACTTTCTCCTATCCCCATTCTCTCTTTTCCCCTTCTCCAAAGAAGAAGTGAGAAGGGAAAAAGAGAGAAGGGAGAAAGGAGAAGGGGGGGCAAATAGCCCACCTACCTGAAGAGCCAGACCCTGGCTAGGGAAAAAGACTAATATCATGTTGAACTAAGCATGACTAAATATGATGAGCCTATGAAGTTTTGATCTGATCAGGGAAATGGAATCAATGGCTTTCTTAGCTAGAGCTGGAACGAGACCAAGGAATGCAGGGTCGAACCAGAGTCAGGGTCAGCAATGAGGGTCAAGATCGGGTTGAACCGGGTCAGCACGCGCAATTTTTTATTCATTTAAGGTTAAGAGATAGTTCTATTACAGCCTAATGTTGTGACATCAATAAACTAAGATAAGAAAAACCATTATCACATCAATCATTATATTTTGTGGCTTGGTTTATAGATGTAATCTACAATTTATGGATAGACATTGGTGGATCGATGCTATTCAACGGGTGATAGATTAATGGCATGATTTGGCTAGTGTTTCTATTACAGATTTTATTTTCAACTGCTATTATAACCAACAAGAGATTAGTTAAGAAATACTTTACAAATATAGAAATAGATAACCCAGCATAGGGGAAAGCAAAAATCCATCACTTTCCTAAAACTTCTGGTATTAGTGAACGAAACTAAAAATAAAATAAATTTGTTGGATTGAAGGTTCTTAGATGCGCTTTTAAGTTTCTCATGATGCCCTCGTTGTAAATGCCTCAATAGTATTGAGGTGGACTTTTCTTTGTAGCTTAAGGGTTGACTTGAAAAAAAATTTACTTTACAGGTATTTGGCATCAAAAGATTCACCATGTCTTACTCTGGTGTGTTGTAGGTGTCAAATATGTGGAAATGTAATTACAAGCTCTTAAAAGCTCAAAAAACGAAAAGCCGCCGTAGATTGGAATCTGTTTATTTCTCTGACGTAGTCATTACAGTTTGGTTATCGTCTTATCACGTGATGTTCTCACGTGAATTGAAACGCCAATAAAAAGCTCAAAATAAAACTTATCGTAGCACTAGTTTATGACAAACACTTCGGGTTTTACCGAATACCCCGTATCAAATATAGATGCTCGCTACTTTACAGTTTGGTTTTGGCATTATTCAACCGTCAAGTCGTAATCTGATCACGTGACCCAATACTTCGAAGATAATTTCTGCAGCACTTTTCGATTATCACAGGTGACCAACAGGCTCGTCATAATTATTAGACAATGATATGTACTTCTTCGAGCTAAGGTTAAAAAGTTTAACGATTTTTAATGGTATAAGTTATAAGATATCAGTGCTAAAAGTGACAGTATTAACATGACAATAAAACAGACGTGTAAGAACAATAGAGATGGTTTTATTGAATGTGTGAAGTATATTTGTGAAAATATTTCGACGAATGAGGTTGCATGAAAGTGTAAACAGAAACCATCCTGTAACAGCTACAGCCCATTTGAGCCATTTTGGAAAGTGAGTTCAAACTACAGTGGTCTCGTGTGGCTGCGATTAACTGTTCGTTTTTTAGCTTTTAAGAGCTTGTAATCACATTCTCATATATTTCACACCTACAACACAACAAAGTAAGACATGGTGAATCTTATTATACCAAATAACTGTAATGTGAATTTTGTTGCAAGTCAACCTTTAACTTGCTTTTGCATATTGTACAAATAACTTGGTATTTTCCTTTCGTGACTGGTTTCTTCATGAACTCCCAGCCCTCCGACATGTTGACTATTTCTTACCAAAAATGTTGTAAAACCTATAGTCCAAAGACTATTGTTGCAGATGTAAAAATATAGTCTTGACTCACCTTGTTTTATTTCGCCTGATCATTCTGCGCTAGGACTATATGCGACTCCATTTCAATCGCACTTTAAAAGTGATATACAACCGCTGTTGTTTAGCCATAAACCTACTCGTGTCTTTGTATAGGAAGACCCGAGGGTCGGGTGGCCCGACACGGGCACCTCTGACCCAGTGGGTCAAGACCAGATGAGCTACTAGTGCCAGCTCTATTCTTAGCTTCATAATGCGCCCTAATCGAAATATATCTCTTTACTATCTCACGAGCTAGGCTACTAGCTTGATGATTACACTTAAACACTAGCATGATGTTGAACGTCAGCAACTTCTTTATGGTGGCAATTAGTGTTAGCCTGGGAAAGTTTTTCACCAATCCAGCACTACTAAGCAACACTCTCGTCGCTTTCTCACTGTGGTTGCAAACCTCAATCACCACAGGCGAAGGCAAAGTCAAGCCACCACGATTCTTAACTGTGATTAGGGAATTTGTTGCTTGGTTTACATCACAGTTGGTAACATCCACGATGCTAGTGATACAATCATTACACTTCAGATTTGGTGACCTAGCCAGCTACATAGCCAGCTGTAAAATAATCATTCTGTCTCATTTTTGAGTTAAGACATACTTGCATACTCATCATATTTAGTCATGTTTATTTCAGCATGATATTAGTCTATTTACCTAGCCACGGTCTGACTCTTTGAGTGGGTGGGCTATTTGCCTCCCCTTTTCCTTTCCCCCTTCTCTCTTTTCCCTTCTCACTTCTTCTTTGGAGAAGGGGGAAAGAGGGAATGGGGATAGGAGAGGGTGGCAAATAAAGCCCCGATGGCTCATGATTTGTGTGCAACAATTCATAGCTTTTATAGTTTTAATCTATGGTGGTTATCATATGTTATCACAGAATTGCTTTAGTTTACTGAATTAGGTATCCAAGAAGGTTTTTATGTGAAAATAAATGTGATTTTGTCACCTAATCCTCATTCGCTCCATTGTTAACAACAGTGCAGCAGTCAAGCATGAGGTACAATACAATGAAGTTACGTCATGCTATTTAAGTCTGACAAGGCAACTGATGGGAATAGCTATTATTGGCCAATCTAGGTTTATATATCTATGGTATATATATTTACAAAATGGTAAAGATGATGCGAGTGGGTCAGCTGATTTATGGCTTGTAGCCAAAATTTAACTGCTCTAAAGCAAGGAAATAGAAATCTGTTGAACACGAAATACGAAAAAAATAAACTGTTAAAAAAATAACCGCCAAAAAATAAAAGAAACAGATTTATTATGTTTACAGCATTTTTCAAAGAATTACGATACAACATCTAAAGGTATTACAGACAACATAAAGTGCCTGCCTTATTTTATTGAGGTAATAATGTGTATCTGTTGCTAAGCTGCTGTTACCTGTTGCTTATTCGTATTGATTACTCGTTATTTTACTTGATATCAGCCAAACAATTTGCTCAAAAAGGTTATCAAAGTTCATAGTTAAGGTTATACATCAAACTGGGTGAAGACTACATCAGAGTTGCCAGACACTTTCAAAGGCAGGAAGCATGAACATAAAATTACGTGAAATGTTGAAGAATTGAAAAGATCCCTGTAATAGTCTTAAATCAATTTCATTTTCTTGGTCAAAGTTTATTTCACGACTGAAAAAGTAGACCTGTAATAAAAATGTAGCAATTTTGAGAAATGTGAACAAACATATGTATATCTTCAGTAAAAGTGAGAAATCACTTTTTTACATTGTCTTGAAAAAAGAAGTGATGGTAACTTATGAAACGATGACGCTACTAACTGCCTTTCTCGACTAGCTGTGCTAACCGTTATTCTACATCTGACCTTATGATCTCTATAGTTTTGTTTAAAAGAATTGCAATAAGTGTTTGTACTATTGCCAAAAAAACTCATGTATTTGAGTCACATGTGAAATTTCTGTAGGAAAATACACAAAACGCAAAGACAATGCGTCTCAAAGTTTAGTTATAAGTTAGAATGCCGTAAGAAGAAGCTGAGAAAATGCAGTAAAGTTCTATTCTTGTTTCTTCTTCAAATCTCCAAATTCAATTTAATGGTTCTTGCATTACCAAACTCCAAAATGGTTTGTCATGAAAATGTATGACTAAGGGCTGGTGCTTGCAGCAATCTGTTGAACAGGCGATGCAATCATAAGAGACGAATGAAGTACTGAACTGTTTCCATTCCCTTAAGAAGTCTACACCAAATAAGGTGGTTTGTTCAATCTCAACTGGCATGATTTACCAATCTTCTTCCTATAAGTATCAGCAATGTATTCACTTCTCAATTTCGAAAAATAGATGTAGTAAAACCAACGATATACAGCCCCCATAGGGGCTGTATATCATTGGTAAAACTGACTCAGGTGATAGTAGGACAGTAAAACTAATACAAGTGCTAGTAAGATAGTAAAACTAATACATGTGCTAGTAGAATAGTAAAGCTAATACAGGTACTAGCAGGGTAGTAAAACTAATACAAGTGCCAGTAGAATAGTAAAACTAATACAGGTGCTAGTAGGATAGTAAAACTAATACAGGTACTAGTAGGATAGTAAAACTAATACAGGTACTAGTAGGATAGTAAAACTAAGCAAGTGCTAGTAGGATAGTAAGACTAATACAGGTGCTAGTAGGACAGTGAGACGAATACATGTGCTAGTAGGTTAGTAATACTAATACAGGTACTATTAAAACAGTAAAACTACTACAGGTGCTAGTAGGATAGTAAAACTAATACAGGTGCTAGTAGAAGAGTAAAACTAATACAGGGGCTGATAAAACAGTAAAACTACGACAGGTGCTAGTAGGATAGTAAAACTAATACAGATGCTAGCAGGATAGTAAGACTAATACAGGTGCTAGTAGGATAGTGAAACTAATACAGGTACTAATAGGATAGTAAAACTAATAGAGGTGCTAGTAGGATAGTAAAACTAATACAGGTGCTAGTAGGATAGTAAGACTAATACAGGTGCTAATAGGATAGTAAAACTAATACAGGTACGAGTGGGATAGTAAGACTGATACAGGTGCTAGTAGGATAGTAAAACTAATACAGGTGCTAGAAGGATAGTAAAACTAATACAGGTGCTAGTGGGATAGTAAAACTAATACATGTACTAGTAGGATAGTAAACTAATACAAGTGCTAGTAAGATAGTTAAACTAATACAGGTACTAGTTGGGTAGTAAAACTAATACAAGTACTAGTAGGATGGTAAGACTAATACAGGTGCTAGTAGGATAGTTAAACTAATACAGGTACTAGTAGGATAGTAAAACCAATACAGGTGCTAATAGGATAGTAAAACTAATACAGGTGCTAGTAGAATAGTAAAACTAATACATGTACTAGTAGGATAGTAAACTAATACAAGTGCTAGTAAGATAGTTAAACTAATACAGGTACTAGTTGGGTAGTAAAACTAATACAAGTACTAGTAGGATGGTAAGACTAATACAGGTGCTAGTAGGATAGTTAAACTAATACAGGTACTAATAGGATAGTAAAACTAATAGAGGTGCTAGTAGGATAGTAAAACTAATACAGGTACTAGTAGGATAGTAAAACTAATACAGGTTTTAGTAGAATAGTAAAACTAATACATGTACTAGTAGGATAGTAAAACTAATGCAGGTACTAGTAGGATAATAAAACTACTACAGGTGCTGGTAGGATAGTAAAACTAATACAGGTGCTAGTAGGATAGTAAAACTAATGCAGGTACTAGTAGGATAATAAAACTAATACAGGTACTAGTAGGATAGTAAAACTAATACAGGTGCTAGTAAGATAGTAAAACTAGTACAGGTGCTAGTAGGATTGTAAAACTAACACAGGTGCTAGTAGGATAGGAAAACTTATGCAGGAACTAGTAGGGTAGTAAAATTAACCCAGGTACTAGTAATTTAGTGAAACTAATGCAGGAACTAGTTGGGTATTATAACTAATACAAGTTTTCGTAAGATAGTAGAAGTAATACAGGTCCTAGTAAAATAGTAATATTATTGTAAATGCTTGAAGCGGATACAATTGGAGTTACTGTACCATACATGCCTCACCTCATCGATATCAGTTTCATGTGTTTCAGAAAAGCAGTCCTGTCCAAAAGAATCATCGTCATTTTCATCCTCCTACAATTAGCATTTAAACATTTATTATTTCTTTGTTATTTTTTGTAGGGCAAATCGTAGTATGATAATTAAACCAATTCAGATGCTAGGAGAATAGTATGACTACTACAGTTACTAGTAGGATAGTAAAACTAATACAGTTGCTAGTAGAATAGTAAAACTATTACAGGTGCTAGTAGGATAGTAAAACTAATACAGGTACTAATAGGATAGTAAAACTAATAGAAGTACTGGTAGGATAGTAAAACTAATACAGATGCTAGTAGGATAGTAATACTAATACAGGTACTAGTGGGATAGTAAAACTAATACAGGTGCTAGTAGGATAGTAAAACTAATACAGGTACTAATAGGATAGTAAAACTAATAGAAGTACTGGTAGGATAGTAAAACTAATACAGATGCTAGTAGAATAGTAATACTAATACAGGTACTAGTGGGATAGTAAAACTAATACAGATGCTAGTAGGATAGTTAAACTAATACAGGTACTAGTAGGGTAGTAAAACTAATACAGGTACTAGTAGGATAGTAAAACTAATACAGGTGCTAGTAGAATAGTGAAACTAATACAGGTGCTAGTAGTATAGTAAAACTATTACAGGTGTTAGTAGGATAGTAAAAGTCATACTTGTACTAGTAGGTTAGTAAAACTAATAGAGGTACTAGTAGGATAGTAAAACTAATACCGGTGCTAGTGGGATAATTAAACTACTACAGGTGCTAGTAGGATAGTGAACCTAATACAGGTGCTAGTAGGATAGTAATACTAATACAGGTACTAGTGGGATAGTAAAACTAATACAGATGCTAGTATGATAGTAAAACTAATAGAGGTGCTAGTAGGATAGTAAAACTAATACAGGTACTAGTAGGATAGTAAAACTAATACAGGTTTTAGTAAGATAGTAAAACTAATACATGTACTAGTAGAATAGTAAAACTAATACCGGTGCTAGTAAGATAGTTAAACTAATACAGGTACTAGTAGGGTAGTAAAACTAATACAATTACTAGTAGGATAGTAAAACTAATACAGTTAGTAGTAGGATAGTAAAACTAATACAGGTGCTAGTAGAATAATAAAACTAATACAGGCGCCAGTAGGATAGTAAAACTAATGGAGGTACTAGTAGGATAGTAAAACTATTACAGGTGCTACTAGGATAGTAAAACTAGTACAGGTGCTAGTATGATAGTAAAATTAATGCAGCAACTAGTACGGTATTATAACTAATACAAGTTTTCGGAAGATAGTAAAAGTAATACAGGTGCTAGTAAAATAGTAATATTAATGTAATTGTTTGAAAAAGAAACAATTGGAGTTACTGTACCATACATGCCTCACCTCATCGCAATCAGTTTCATGTGTTTCAGAAAAGCAGTCCTGTCCAAAAGAATCATCGTCAATTTCATCCTCCTACAATTAGCATTTAAACATTTATTATTTCTTTGTTATTTTTCGTAGGGCAAGTGGTAGTATGATAATTAAACCAATTCAGATGCTAGGAGAATAGTATGACTACTATAGTTACTAGTAGGATAGTAAAACTCATACATATGCTGGTAGAATAGTAAAACTAATACAGGTACGAGTGGGATAGTAAGGCTGATACAGGTGCTAGTAGGATAGTAAAACTAATACAGGTGCTAGAAGGATAGTAAAACTAATACAGGTGCTAGTAGGATAGTAAAACTAATACAGGTGCTAGTAGGATAGTAATACTAACACAGGTGCTAGTAAAATAGTAAAACTAATACAGGGGCTGATAAAACAGTAAAACTACTACAAGTGCTAGTAAGATAGTAAAACTGATGCACGTACTAATAGGATAGTAAAACCAATACAGGTGCTAGTAGGATAGTAAGACTAATACAGGTCCTAGTAGGATAGTAAATTTAATACAAGTACGAGTGGGATAGTAAGACTGATACAGGTGCTAGTAGGATAGTAAAACTACTACAGGGGCTAGTAGAATAGTAAAACTAATACATGTACTAGTAGGATAGTAAAACTAATACAGGTACTAATAGGATAGTAAAACCAATACAGGTGCTAATAGGATAGTAAAACTAATACAGGTGCTAGTAGGATAGTAAAACTAATACATGTACTAGTAGGATAGTAAACTAATACAAGTGCTAGTAAGATAGTTAAACTAATACAGGTACTAGTTGGGTAGTAAAACTAATACAAGTACTAGTAGGATGGTAAGACTAATACAGGTGCTAGTAGGATAGTTAAACTAATACAGGTACTAATAGGATAGTAAAACTAATAGAGGTGCTAGTAGGATAGTAAAACTAATACAGGTACTAGTAGGATAGTAAAACTAATACAGGTTTTAGTAGAATAGTAAAACTAATACATGTACTAGTAGGATAGTAAAACTAATACATGTACTAGTAGGATAGTAAAACTAATACAGGTGCTAGTAGGGTAGTAAAACTAATACATGTACTAGTAGGATAGTAAAACTAATAAAGGTGCTAGTAAGATAGTTAAACTAATACAGGTACTAGTAGGGTAGTAAAACTAATACAGGTACTAGTAGGATGGTAAGACTAATACAGGTGCTAATAGGATAGTTAAACTAATACAGGTACTAATAGGATAGTAAAACTAATAGAGGTGCTAGTAGGATAGTAAAACTAATACAGGTACTAGTAGGATAGTAAAACTAATACAGGTTTTAGTAAGATAGTAAAACTAATACATGTACTAGTAGAATAGTAAAACTAATACCGGTGCTAGTAAGATAGTTAAACTAATACAGGTACTAGTAGGGTAGTAAAACTAATACAATTACTAGTAGGATAGTAAAACTAATACAGTTAGTAGTAGGATAGTAAAACTAATACAGGTGCTAGTAGAATAATAAAACTAATACAGGCGCCAGTAGGATAGTAAAACTAATGGAGGTACTAGTAGGATGGTAAAACTATTACAGGTGCTACTAGGATAGTAAAACTAGTACAGGTGCTAGTATGATAGTAAAATTAATGCATCAACTAGTAGGGTATTATAACTAATACAAGTTTTCGGAAGATAGTAAAAGTAATACAGGTGCTAGTAAAATAGTAATATTAATGTAATTGTTTGAAAAAGATACAATTGGAGTTACTGTACCATACATGCCTCACCTCATCGCAATCAGTTTCATGTGTTTCAGAAAAGCAGTCCTGTCCAAAAGAATCATCGTCAATTTCATCCTCCTACAATTAGCATTTAAACATTTATTATTTCTTTGTTATTTTTCGTAGGGCAAGTGGTAGTATGATAATTAAACCAATTCAGATGCTAGGAGAATAGTATGACTACTATAGTTACTAGTAGGATAGTAAAACTCATACATATGCTGGTAGAATAGTAAAACTAATACAGTTACTAGTAGGATAGTAAGACTAATACAGGTGCTAGTGAGATAGTTAAACTAATACAGGTACTAGTAGGATAGTAAAACTAACACAGGTACTAGTAGGATAGTAAAACTGATACAGGTGCTAGTAGAATAGTAAAACTAATACTGGTACTAGTAGGATAGTAAGACTAATACAGGTGCTAGTGAGATAGTTAAACTAATACAGGTACTAGTAGGATAGTAAAACTAACACAGGTACTAGTAGGATAGTAAAACTGATACAGGTGCTAGTAGGACTGTAAAACTAATACAGGTGCTAGTATGATAGTAAAACTAATACAGGTACTAGTAGGATAGTAAAACTAATACAAGTGCTAGTAAGATAGTAAAACTGATACAGGTGCTAGTAGGGTAGTAAAACTAATACATGTACTAGGAGGATAGTAAAACTAATACAGGTGCTAGTAAGATAATAACACTAATACAGGTGCTAGTAGGATAGTAAGACTAATACAGGTGCTAGTAAGATAGTAAAACTTATGCAGGAACTAGTAGGGTAGTAAAATTAACCCAGGTATTAGTAATTTAGTGAAACTCATGCAGGAACTAGTAAGGTATTATAACTAATACAAGTTTTCGTAAGATAGTAAAAGTAATACAGGTGCTAGTAAAATAGTAATATTAATGTAATTGTTTGAAACAGATACAATTGGAGTTACTGTACCATACATTCCTTACCTCATCGCAATCAGTTTCATGTGTTTCAGAAAAACAGTCCTGTCCAAAAGAATCATCGTCATTTTCATCCTCCTACAATTAGCATTTAAACATTTATTATTTCTTTGTTATTTTTCGTAGGGCAAATGGTAGTATGATAATTAAACCAATTCAGATGCTAGGAGAATAGTATGACTACTATAGTTACTAGTAGGATAGTAAAACTCATATATATGCTGGTAGAATAGTAAAACTAATACAGTTACTAGTAGGATAGTAAAACTAATACTGGTACTAATAGGATAATAAAACTAATACAGGTGCTAGTAGAATAGTAAAACTAATACATGTACATACTAGTAGGATAGTTAAACTAATACAGGTGCTAGTAAGATAGTTAAACTAATACAGGTACTAGTAGGGTAGTAAAACTAATACAGGTGCTAGTAGGATAATAAAACTAATACATGTACTAGTAAGATAGTAAAACTAATACATGTACTAGTAGAATAGTAAAACTAATACCGGTGCTAGTAAGATAGTTAAACTAATACAGGTACTAGTAGGGTAGTAAAACTAATAACGTTACTAGTTGGATAGTAAAACCAATATAGGTGGTAGTAGGATAGTAAAACTAATACAGGTGTTAGTAGGATAGTAAAACTAATGCAGGTACTAGTAGGATAATAAAACTACTACAGGTGCTGGTAGGATAGTAAAACTAATACAGGTGCTAGTAGGATAGTAAAACTAATGCAGGTACTGGTAGGATAATAAAACTAATACAGGTACTAGTAGGATAGTAAAACTAATACAGATGCTAGTTGGATAGTAAAACCAATATAGGTGGTAGTAGGATAGTAAAACTAATACAGGTGCTAGTATGATAGTCAAACTAATACAGGTGCTAGTAGGATAATAAAACTAATACAAGTGCTGGTAGGGTAGTAAAACTAATACAGGTGCCAGTAGAATAGTAAAACTAATACAGGTGCTAGTAGGATAGTGAAACTAATGGAGGTGCTAGCAGAATAGTAAAACAAATACAGGTACTAGTAGAACAGTAAAACTATCACAGGCGCCAGTTGGATACTAAAGCAGCTACAGGCATTTTATTGAGAGTTAGGGTGCTGCTCTTGCTGCCACTAGTGTTTGCATAATAGCTTGTCATCCCAATTAACAAGTTTAAAATTTCCTACAAAATCCAAGACAGGTACCAGTGACTGCACAGATTCTTTTCCTAAAATTCGTTGGTGTTTAGATTTCTTTTTGACTGATCTGGCTTTTCTTTTCCTTTTTTTGCGGCTTTGTTGAGCTAAGTTGTTCTTCGCCATTTCTTCTTTTTCTTTGAGAGAGAGAAGGTCTTTGTAGCCTTTGACACCTGTAAACATTTTTTGCATATTCTGCAGTATTGTATGCAGTGAAGATTTACAATTCTTTCATGCTCAAGCTCTTCTTGAATGTGTTATTGTTTAATTACGCTTTTTCAGAGGAATCATTCAACATTGCAAATAGACTTTCTTTGATTGGCTCACAAGGTTTTTACTTTGCAACTTGCATTGATCTATGC
Source organism: Watersipora subatra (assembly GCF_963576615.1). Taxonomy (NCBI): domain Eukaryota; kingdom Metazoa; phylum Bryozoa; class Gymnolaemata; order Cheilostomatida; family Watersiporidae; genus Watersipora; species Watersipora subatra. The sequence goes on along the minus strand of NC_088717.1, from coordinate 1,122,845 downwards.
CACTTCACAAGTTAATGTGAAGTAGATTCAAACAAACATTTAATAAGCATGACTTGAGTTGGCTCACTACCACCTGTCACCACCTGTCACCACCTCTCACCCTTCCCACTCTCATAAGAGAAAAGAGTTGACAACGGATAAGTTCTAGTAGATTAGAGTTTGGTCAAATAGAGGCAGTGGTATATCCCTGACCATAGTCAGCATATTTAACTCTTCTGTTTTGAAGATAGTTTTGCATTTCTTGACTGAGGTGAAGAGGCCATTTTCTTGGACATATTCAAAGCAGAGGTTGAAAAGTTTGCTACAGAAATGAGTTTTAAAAAGGCTATATCTAAAAACAAGAAGGCTGTCTAACATCTAAACAGCTCTCTGTCTTTCTCTCCGTCCCTTTCCCTCTCTTCTCTTTCCGTCTCTCCATTTTCTTTTTCTCCCTCTCTTCTCTCTCTGTCTCTCCCTCTCTTTTTCTCTCCCTCTCTCCCTCTCTTCCTCTCTCTCTCTTCCCCTCTCTCTCTCCCTTTCTCTCCCTCTTTTTCTCTCTCCCTCTCTCTCTCTCCCTCTTTCTCTCTCCCTCTCTCTCCCTCTCTCTTTCCTCTCTTTTTCTTTTTCTCTCTTCCTCTCTCTCTCCCTCTTTCTCTCTCTCTCTCTCTCTCTCTCTCTCTCTCTCTCTCTCCCTCTTTCTTTCCTCTCTTTTTCTTTTTCTCTCTTCCTCTCTCTCTCTCCCTCTCTCTCCCTCTCTCTCTCTCTCCCTCCCTCCCTCCCTCTCTCTCTCTCTCTTCCCCTCTTTCTCCCTCTCTCCTTCTCTCCCTCTTTCCCTCTTTCCGTCTCTCCTTCTCTTCCTCTCTCTCTCTTTCCTTCTTTCTCTCTCTCTCCCTCTTTCTCTCTGTCAAAACTGTAATGCTGAGTTGTCTGCTCACTAAAAGGCAATCCCCATCTGGTGTTTGGTAAGCTAAGGAAAATAGACCGCACATATAGTAAGTCACATTCAATTGCAGTTGAATAAAGTTCGTCATTAAAAAAAACAGTCTGAGCATGCAGGGAAAACAGCCCTTGGGACGCAACAACCCAACTCAGAGGCTATGCTGCTAAATCAACCAGCAGCAGGATAGCACACTTGCCTACTCTCCCTATACAAGTATTTAGTCTGGCTTTTTATGTTTAAACACCGGTGTCTCTCCAGATTTGGCTAGTAACTTTTACAACATTAGGGGGTCTACAGCAAATTCATAGAGATATTATCAAGTTAGTTTGTATCAATCATTTGCGTATGTACCTCTGCCGTCACTAATTTAAACTCTACCCAACATATGCTGAGATATAGTGTTCATCACTCTCATTTGCTCAAATCGGTTTCAATAAATATGTAGAATTTGTGGATCAGATGCCAACTTCATTCACATGTCTTTTTTTATTGAACAAAAGTGTCGCATAGGTTGTCTGGATACACTAGTTCACAAGCCAAATGATAAGAGTTGAGAACTAAATAATAACAATATCAGTAACGATTTCATAATAGTAATGATAATGATTATGATGATGATAGTTATAATAATAATGATTGTAGATTGCAAATATTCTAGGTCAAGCTAGCACAAGTTAGAGCTTTAGCATGCTAGTCACCTGAGTAAGTCAATCACCTGAGTAAGTCAATCACTTAATGTTCTCCCATATACTTTAGACACACATATCTTACTATCGTCACTTCCTGTTATTCTTTACCGTTATTAGTTCTACTATTTCATCTCTTATCCTTCTTACTATTTCTCTCATGAGAATATTCGTTATATGTTCAGAGTTAATTTGGTGGCAAGGTTGAACCAAGGCCATATAGAGTCACAAGGTCATTTGACACATTTGTCCTTTACCTCATGTACTTTCCCAGTATACGGGTACATGTAAGTAAGGTATACCAGCTTCACAGGGACAGTCGCTTATACTGACCTCCACTGTTGGTATAAAGATATATTATTATTTTAACGCTTCCATAAAACTTTTCAGACCGGGTCTCAATGTTTTTTCTCCATACTTGACAACTGTGTCTAAACTCAACTTGGCATTGAAGGCTGGAATTAATTTTTTTACACAAATATCTCTCTATGTGCAATAAATTTTATTATAAGAACTATTTTCTTTCAGCTCGTATATTGGCTATAGAAAGCAATGTCAGGCCTTAAAATAGTATTATAAAGATATACAGTTTTAGAACATTTACTCAATTTAATTCCAACTGACTCATTTTTGCTTATCCTGTTGCGGTAGCAAGACTCTCAACCACTACATCACATTGACTCACCATTCTTTGCTATCCGTCTGAGATAACCTGATATTTTGACCAACTGTTCTTTCTTATATTCATCTAACAGATTGATGCTTTGGTTAAAAAAAGCAGGCAGCCTTCCATCAGCCAGACAGTCTCGTAGTGCCATGATCATATCCATGAACCTACAACAAGTCATTCATCTGATTATTTATTTTATTTAGTTGTATCAGTATTGATTAGAATGATTGTTACTTGATTCGACTTCTAATGCGTATTATGAACTATAGGCTATGACTAAAATTATAAAACTTAATTCGGCAACCCGTTACGTAAATATCTTTAACAAAACTTGGTACTGTTCACAAATTGTTTAGGAATACGTAGGCAACCAAATGGTAACTTCTCAAGTTCTATTATGGCATCAACTAAACATGGAAATGAATTTTGGAATTTTATAATTTTGTTTTGAAGTATTTATTGTAAATATCCCATTTGTTGGGAATTTCAGCTTTAGTTTTTTCAGGTTTGTCAGCAATTTTAATTATACAATTGTGCTCTGATTTTGTTTTTCTCTAAGATGGCTGTACAAATAAAAATTAATGTAAGTCACTTTATGCTCTAGCAAAATGTTGAAGTAAGTTACTCTAAACTCTAGTATAAGTTGAAGTAAGTTGATCTAAACTCTAGTATAAACTGAAGTAAGTTGCTCTAAACTCTAGTATAAGTTGAAGTAAGTTGCTCTAAACTGTAGTATAAGTTGAAGTAAGTTACTCTAAACTCTAGTATAAGTTGAAGTAAGTTACTCTAAACTCTAGTATAAGTTGAAGTAAGTTACTCTAAACTCTAGTATAAGTTGAAGTAAGTTGCTCTAAACTGTAGTATAAGTTGAAGTAGGTTACTTTAAACTCTAGTATAAGTTGAAGTAAGTTACTCTAAACTCTAGTATAAGTTGAAGTAAGTTACTCTAGACTCTAGTTTAAGTTGAAGTAAGTTGCTCTAGACTCTAGTATAAGTTGAAGTAAGTTGCTCTAGACTCTAGTTTAAGTTGAAGTAAGTTACTCTAAACTCTAGTATAAGTTGAAGTAAGTTACTCTAAACTCTAGTATAAGTTGAAGTAAGTTACTCTAGACTCTAGTTTAAGTTGAAGTAAGTTGCTCTAAACTCTAGTATAAGTTGAAGTAAGTTGCTCTAGACTCTAGTTTAAGTTGAAGTAAGTTGCTCTAGACTCTAGTTTAAGTTGAAGTAAGTTGCTCTAGACTCTAGTATGAGTTGAAGTAAGTTGCTCGAAACTCTAGTATGAGTTGAAGTAGGTTACTTTAAACTCTGGTAAAAGTTGAAATAAGTTGCTCTAAACTATAGTTTAAGTTGAAGTAAGTCACTCTAAACTGTAGTATAAGCTGAAGTAAGCCACTTTAAACTTTGGTGTAAGTTGAAGTAAGTTATATGACATATATCTACACTCACTAAGGTAAGTAACAATAAATGTCTTTTTACTGCATATTACTTGCCTTCAGTTTTTACATATAATTTTGTTTCTACATTTTTTTGGCTATAAAACAAGTTTATAAAGGAGCAGTGTATTTTTACAAGAATACCCGCTTCAAAAAGAATTTCAACAAATGAAACCATTTTTGGAATTATTTAGAAAGATAAACTGTATAACGCGATCTTTTGTAAGTTAGCAATGTATACTGCTATGCAATAAGACGATATACTTATGCAGATAACACTTCTGCAGATTGAACAAAACATCTTAATTAGATCTGCAAAGTGGAATCAAACTTACCTTTCAGGTAAAAACTTTTCCTCCCATCGTAATTCAGGTACATGTGACAGAAAGAGAAGAGCGTTTTTGTAAATGTATGATTTGAGGCATTTTAGCTGTGACTGATTTGCTCTGAGAATCTTGAAAATTCGCAACACTCTCCTGCGAACCCTGAAAATGTTATAAAGAGAAGTTATTATTTTTTACTAGAAATGTATGCTGTGATCTCTTCGAACCCTTTAGCTCATAGAGATGAAAATAATTCTGACTCATTTAAACAACTGGACTAAGCTCACAGGTAAGCATAGAGTTCAACACTAGTAGTATGATACTAATTAACTGTTACGGTAGCATCTTTGTCATGGCAGTCTGTTAAAACAACCTCCCACTCGTAACACATCATCTTACTCACGTATTGCCAGCGTCAATTCCTTTAAACTCCTTGCTTTCTTTTCTTGAATAAGATCGCCTCCATAAATGCTGGTAGTTTGGTGTAAAAGCATTTTGCTTGTCAATTGGTTTAGCCACGAAATCACTTCCCTGTCTCCTCTTCTTCGATCTACAGTGAAATAGAACTAGTGTCTACAAGGGTAGATGATAACTATTAGGTATGGTATGTTGACAGTGGATAAGCAGCATTACAAGTTATAGCCTGACATCTTTACAAATATTTTAACGTTTTTAGTCTACGATTACCAAGCCCTGGTCTTATAACAAACATGTTCCATTGAGTAGTTACTGAAAGCTGCAAGTGGAAGATAATTCCAAGTTTATGGAAGAGTGTAGGAATAAACAAGTGCATCTCACATACTTTTTGCTTAAAAGTTTTTTTTTCAATATCTCGTCAAGCAACCTACATACATACATACATGTACATGTATGTACATGTATGTACATACATGTACATGTTTCGTCAAGCAACCCTTCTAGCGTTCCTAGCAAATCTATAAGTACCCTTAATACAGTTCCAGCTTGCCAAACTCCCACCAATAACATCACAAAGTCTTTGACCTTGCATCTTATTTCAAACTTGCTCATTTCTGCATTTGTTTTCAAAATTCTGGGCATAAAATATGACCTGAATATTTGTATTCATCCTCCCACACATAGGACAAACATCATTATCCTCTCACACATAGGACAAACATCATTATCCTCTCACACATAGGACAAGCATCAGTTTCTATTTCATGACACCAACATACTGCATCCGCCATTGCATGCTTCAGTCTATGAACTCTCACAATCCAAATCACCCTGACTCCTTCACATTACTATTAGATTACCAACTTCTAGAACACAACTGCTCAACTCACACAATAATTCATGATTTTTGTCTTTTCATTTTTGTTTTGACATGTAATGAAAAACACCATTTTGTTGCTGGTTACTAATGACTACAAAAAGTTATACGTACGTGTACATACATACATTTACATGCATACATGTACATACATACATGTACATGTATGTACATGTACATACATGTACATGTATGCTACTCAACTACATACATGTACATACATACATGTACATACATACATGTACATACATGTACATGTATATATGTACAAGTATGTACATACATGTACATACATACATGTACATGTATGTACATGTACATATGTACATGTATGTACATGTACATACATGTACATGTATATATGTACATCTATGTACATACATGTACATATATACATGTACATGTATGTACATGTATGTACATGTATGTACATGTATGTATGTACATGTATGTATGTACATGTATGTATGTACATGTATGTATGTACATGTATGTATGTACATGTACATACATGTACATGTATGCACATGTACATGCATACATGTATATATGTACATGTATGTACATACATGTACACATATGTACATACATGTATGTACATACATCACACAATGTACATCATCACAAATGAGCAACCAGACTTTGATTCGATATAATAAACAGACCATACCTCAAGTGAGAATCGTGGACGCAGTTGACAATGTCGAGAGTAAAGACGGGAACTTTTAAATCCTCACAAGACAAAACTAGAGTGGTGGCAGGACCTCTCTGCCTGCGTGACACTCTTACAAACACAGATCTGTCTTTGTCTTTGTATTCCAGTGGATACCTCTTCTTTATGATTTTGTCTATTTTGCTGGTGAAAAACTTTCTCACCTACATCAATATTAAAAATGCAAGGTCGGTTGAAATAAAAGAGAAGTTTTGGGTTTGAATCAATATTTAAGCACATATGTGCATATTTATGTGGTTGGGTTAGAGTGCATGTCTATCCATGTGTGCATGTGAGTGTGCATGTGAGTGTGCATGAGTGTGCATGTTTGCATGTATCCATGTGTGTGGGAATGCGCGTGTTTGTGTGTGTATGAGTGTGTGTGTGCGTGTGTGTATGTGTGTGAACCTGCATGCGTTTGTATGTCCGTGTATGAGTATGTGTGTGTGTGTGCTTGCGTGCATGTGTGTGTGTGTGCCTGCGCACGCGTGTGTGTGTGAACCTGCATGTGTGTGTATGTCCGTGTATGAGTATGTGTGTGCGTGTGTGAACCTGCATGTGTGTATATCCGTGTATGAGTATGTGCGTGTGAACCTGCATGCATGTGTATGTCCGTGAATGAGTACATGTGCGTGTGTACGTTTTTGAAATACAATCGGAGATTAACATCATCATTTACGTCACAGATGGGAGACTTGCTAAAATTGAGGATTTCCTTAAAGGTTGACTTGCAACAAAATTCACATTACAGTTAGTTGGTATCAAAAGATTCACCATGTCTTACTCTGTTGTGTTGTAGGTGCCAAATATGTGGAAATGTGATTACAAGCTCTTAAAAGCTCATAAACGAAAAGCCGCCGTAGATTGGAATTCGTTTATTTCTCTGACGTAGCCATGATAGTTTGGTTATTGTCTTGTCACGTGATGTTCTCACGTGAATTGAAAGGCCAATACCAAGCTCAATATAAAACTTATCGTAGCACTAGTTTATGACAAACACTTCGGGTTTTACCGAAGACCCCGTATCATATATAAATGCTCGCTACTTTACAGTTTTGTTTCGGCTTAAACTAATCGTCGAGTCGTAATCTGATCATGTGACCCAATACTTCGAAAATAATTTTTGCAGCACTTTTCGATTATCACAGGTGACCAACAGGCTCGTCTTGATTATCATACAATGATATGTACTCCGTTGAGGTAAGGTACAAAAATTGAATGAATTTTTACGGTAAGTTATAAGATATCAGTGCTAAAAGTGACAGCATTACAATGACGATAAAACAGACGCATAAGAATGATAGACATAGTTTTATTGAATGCGTGAAGTATATTTGTGAAAATATTTAGACGAATGAGGTTGCATGAAAGTGTAAACAGAAACCATCTACCACAGCTACGTCAGATTTGAGCCATTTTGGAAAGAGAATCCAAACTACGGCGGTCTCATGTGGCTGCGATTAACTGTTTGTTTTTGAGCTTTTAAGAGCTTGTAATCACATTTCTACATATTTTGTACCTACAGTACAACACAACATGGGAATTTTGTTGCAGGTCAACCTTTAAACCTCGTATAATTTATATCTTATAAATAATCAATATTATTTGTCACTTAAGATCAACTCTTGCTCTAGTCTAATAACCTTCAATTTCTTATATTTGTCTAACAGTGTATGGCTCAAATATCAGCAGTGAGATCTCAGCCGCAATCTCACTGACCAAAAGTTTCAAACTTGACATTTGCAATGCATTCTGAGATGGTTTTAATCAACTCTTGCACTGATCACTGACAGCAAAGGACAGAACTTAGATGATAGACTTTGGTTTTATGGCAATGGTTTGGTGAGCGTGTCGCTGATACTAACAGCCATAGTGAGAACCAGGCTGTAAGAGCTGTGAGGAACATAAATACTGAAGAAAATTTGTTCCTTCAAACCATAAAACAAACAGCTGCGAGGCAATCAAGGAATGTATGCCACTTATAAAATGCAGCAGGTTAGGAGCTGTCATCTGTCACCTTTTACTTGTCAGCCTTTTTTGTCATTTGCCATCAATCATCAATGCAGACAAATGACATCTGTCACATTTCACTTGTCACCTCATTTCGGTCAACTTATTCTTGCCACTTGCTGCTACTTACCTTAAGTGCCGACAGATAATGCTTCTCATCTAGTAGTTGATATAAAAAATGTTTCTTCTTGCTTTTCTTGAACTTTTTAGGGTTTTCTTTTCCTGCTTTCTCTTTAGGGATATCGCGCAGTTTTAATAATTTTAAAGTCGAAAACCCAGGCTTTTTGTCATCTTCCACTTTCCAAATACCTTTGGAGATATCTAAGAAGACCATGACATCAAAATCTGTTGCCTCTCCTGCTTGTACTCGTTCATACGCGCTGCCAGCCTTGAAAGGTTTCGGTTTTATCACCCTTTTTAGTTTTGGGTCATCAAACAGCAGTTTCAGAATCCAATCAACCAGATCTGAAAACAAATCATAGTATGATATTGAAATTGTAAGTCTTATTGAAATTCATAGACCAGCAAAATCCTTACTGTTACCCTGTTTACAGCTTTTAGCAAATCCTATAAACTCTGTTCTCTGAACAGATTCCCTTGTTTCCACTAACTTGCAGTTTTTCATGTAAATGAAAAACTGTACCTGCCGAACTGCCCTGCACAACCGCATACTCTAAACCTGGGATGGCCAAATGATTTTGGCAATGATCCACTACAGCCAAATCTGACAAATTAAATGTCCTCAACGAGCGCAAGATGTGCCTTTTTTCTCTTTCACCAAATAAAAGCTTGCAATAATTTGTGTATAGCTGAAAATAAAGCATGAAATACAAAATTGAAAAAATTTATTAATATACATAATAATAGTCAGCCACATACTCTACACTATCATAGACTTACATGGAGTCAACCACAAACTCTAGACTATCATACACGTACATAGAGTCAACCACATACTCTACACTATCATAGACTTACATAGAGTCAACCACATACTCTACACTATCATAGACTTACATAGAGTCAACCACATACTCTACACTATCATAGACTTACATACAGTCAACCACATACTCTACACTATCATAGACTTACATAGAGTCAACCACATACTCTACACTATCATAGGCCATTTACATTTTCATATGCTTATAATTCATGAACAAGCAAATGATTTTAGATTCATCTTAAGTTTTTTAGACTCTCACATCTTTTTCTAGGTCCTTGACCTATGAAGTCTAAGATACATAAATACTAGTAATACAGTTCAGAGGCTGAACAAATCATCGGAATCTCTCAAGCTTTTAATTAACTCTTACAAAGTTCTACTTGAATGACTTAAAAAATTGGGAATAAGACTTGAGATGTGTTCTGATACAATAGCATGCCCTGCTAAGTCTTCAAACAGATGATTTATTCTACCTCTTTTGCGACTTATTTCTTCCGGTGAGATCTTAGTGTTGTCATCTAATTTAGCAAGCTCCTTTCTTAGCTCTTCCATTTCCTCATCTTTCAAGTGACAGCACTTTGTGCAGGTTTCATAACGAGAAACTGTAAATTTAGAGTTACCTTTATCCATTTGTCACAAGCTAAATGAGATTGCGTGATTGAGCAGAGAGCTGGCTAGTACTACTAACATAAGCAAGCTATTGATTGAAATGAATGCGGACTTTTGTAGTCATAGTATTGATTGATTAGCTCTTACTAGATAATCAATTGAAAGAGTGTTGGGTTATTCATCTATAAGGACACGCCCACCAAGGCAGCATATACATACATCTATGTTAGTCGATTTGGGCTCAAAAGGCTAATTTTTTGTTAGTGTTATGACAGGAAACACTAGCTTCTTTGTTCAATTGCTTTGTAATCATTCTGTATAAAAATGTTGAGCTCCATAAGAGACTCGTCTGTAGTTTTCTTTTACTTCCCTCTCTCCCTCCTCTCTCTCTCTCACTCTCCCACTCTCTCCCTCTGTTTCCCTCTTTTTCCCTCTCTCTCTCCCTCTCTCCCTCTCTCTCACTTCCTCTCTCTCACTCCCTCTCTCTCCCTTTCCCTCCGATGTTGTACTGGTTTTTACTGGTTTGCTCTCACTTAGTGTGTTAGTACATGTGCTCTGACCACTAAAGTTTTTAACTTGAGCTCCCGAAGACAGTTTACATGTATTCAAAGCAACCATTCTCTGATCAAAATCTCTACTAGAGTGTAATCACCAAGAACACGTGAACATCATTCATTATAGCTACAGGTAGCCTATGTTTTAACATTTTGCATATCTATATTTTGAATGTCACCTTTTCAGTGTAATTAGATATTTTCTTACCTACTACTCTCTCATTGGTCAACAAGAAAAGGCAGTGACTGGCATGCCATCCGGTTTATTTCAAAGTCCGACAAAGTAAAATGGTCAAATATGTGCAGTGTAAGTTAGTCAGGAAGTTGATCTAGCAACAGGCAGCCTTCCAAGAGCACTAGGTTACATTGGAAGCGCAACTCCTATCATAGTGCACACACTGCTCTCCTCTTTTACTAATGACCTGAAGCAGACAGCCATCTCTACGCTGCAGCCTGCAGACATGCAGAGCTAATGCGCTCAAGTTGCACCATCTTTATGATAGAAAAAATAAATTATGTGTAGTAAAAAATGTTAGAAAAGCAACTTTGAAAATTATGCTTATCGTTTGGCACACCATTTCTATGGTGTAGGATCTTTCACCATGTCTTGTCTTCTCAAAAAATTAAAGTTTTTATGAATGTTTGATGCAAAATCTATGATAAATATAAATCAATATGCCGGTGTATCCATAAATATGTATAATTTTAAGTCTTTCTGTAACGTCAAGTCATACAACAATCTTTTGCAATCAATTGAAATATAGTGACAAAACACATGCGATTCATTTATAGCTAGCTGAGTATATAGCGTAGCCTTAGTTCTAAGCAACATATAATATAAGCTGCTGATAACTATATGGTGATTGGAGAGTCAATATGGATCAATTCTAGGCTACTATTTGAATGCAAAATCTAGGTAAAAAGTACCATAAGAAAACCAATGTTTATGTTGTAACTTTGACCAATCATTCCAGACAAAACACAATATCAAAACAAAACATTTTCGCATAGAGTTTGACCAGTGACTTAACTCTAGAAACTGTTAGAGTGTGATAAATTGGAAACTTCTCTACATACTGTCGGAGTTGTCTACACTCATTGACTCACTCATTAACTCTCTCTCGTACACCCAATTGTATACTCATTGTGCACTAAGTCATATGCTATCTCATACACTTTGGCAAGCACTCAATCGTAGCTTTGGTGTTGGACTCTCATACATTGGGTAGCTCTTGCAGTGGTTTACACACTAGGTTGTAGGCACTCCCTTGTACATCCTGTCGTTCCCTTAATTGTACACTCAGTCAAACACATGTTTGTACCCCTAGCTGTAGCTTTGCTTGTACAACCAGTCATACACTTGCTTGTACACTTAGTCATAGCCTTACTTGTACACTCGACTGTACACTTACTTGTACACTCGACCGTACACTTACTTGTACACTCGACCATACACTTACTTGTACACTCGACCGTACACTTACTTGTACACTCGACTGTACACTTACTTGTACACTCAACCATACACTTACTTGTACACTCGACCGTACACTTACTTGTACACTCAACCGTACACTTACTTGTACACTCGACCGTACACTCACTTGTGCACTCAGTCATATAATCACTTTTGTACATTCAATCATAGATTTGTTTCAAGTCTTATTAAAATCCCAAAGCTAACGTTATAAAGCTCGCAACTCCAACATGATGCCCGTTCACGCTGTCATTCCTTTTATAAGACCGTAAATCAGCTACACTTGCTCAAAAGCAAAATCAATTTTTTTTGTTACTGCTTAATGCCCAGCGTTGCACAGTAATAAAATAATAAAGACATTTTTGCACAAAAAATTTATTTTTAATCAACATATGCAGCATTTACCATTTTAATTTTTAAAATTCAGGTGTTAGTTTATTTTTGTGTATGCTATAAGGTTAATTAAGCTTATGTAATATACATGTACATATATATTTATAGCATTTTCAGGAAGTCTTAAAACTTATTTTTCTTTTAGTAGTTTAGCTTGCTGAGGGTTGGAGCATACAGGTTTTAACCAATCGCTATTAAAGGTTGGCAGGTGTAATAAGTATGACTACAATTAGTCCGCAGTTTGGCAAGAAGGCCATGTAGTGTAGTGGATAGCGCACTTGTCTGCAGATGAAATGTTTCCAAGTTCATTTCCAGTTCAAAGTGGTTTTGTTCGTGCGTATTTTATTGCTATAACTGGACATATGACGGACAGACAAACAAAATCTTAGATTTATGTATACGTATAGATTCATAGTTAGCATAGTTATTGTTGCGTTATTGCATTGATCTCTAGAAAAATATTGTTTTAGGAGCAAATAGTCAGTGAAGAATTGAATAAGGTCACTGGTGCTCCATAGCAGACATCTGCTCCAGGACAACACTTGTGCTGAACTTAAGAAGTTAAACAGATATGAGTTGCTAAAAGTTTGCTGCTCTTTAAATGAGTTGCTGGTTGACTGCTAACTGTTCAATTCTGTTTGGGTTCCGCTAGTTTGATACAAGTGTGAATCCCATTGTCGGTAGTTATCTCCTCCAGCATGTGAAGGGATTTTTTTCGATGGATCACACCAACTATAAGTGGCTTGGGCTTACAGCTGCAATTCAAGCTAGTTAACAATTATCCAACTAGTTAACCAGTTAACAGTTAATTGTAAGTGTAAGAAAAGTTTAGCTTATTTAAAATCCTTTTTTACTTACTCTTACAACCACGGTTTAAACAATGACAAAGGCCGTGTATTGTTGCAATGCCAGTTTGTAGAACCTTAAGAGGTGACTAACGACATACAAAAAGCTCCTGGTACAGCTACTAATAAAATGTCTAATTGTTTGGATATCAGTCGCCTATTGCGGTCTATTTTAAGCACAATAGCCATCATTTCAACTGTGCAGCAACCCGATGCAACAGATGTGCCTGTGCTTCCTAAAGGTTAGATAACAATGTATTCTCAATTCTGCATTGTCTCTCTAGTTGAAGTACTAGATAGCTATTTTAAAGAAATCTTGCTAGGAGTTCAGAAACTAGAAATACTTCCATCATATATAGTATGTCAGATGTTCTAGAAACCTCATGAATGGAGGAATGGTTAGCGTCTTACAATGAGCATCGTTACAATAAACACCAGGCTAAAGGGCTGGTACAGCTAAATCTATGTATTTTACACACAGCTAGATCTTCGGCAATCTTCCGACTTGATATGATTTTCATCGTTTAAGATGCATATAGACTCTCTATGCGAACCCTAGAGGCATGCATGCTGCTTCAAGAGAGAGACAAGTGTTGCGTCGAGAGAGATACGTGCTGCTTCCAGAGAGATACATGCTGCGTCGAGAGAGATACATGCTGCGTCGAGAGAGATACGCGCTGCTTCGAGAGAGAGCGAGAGATACGGGCTGCGTCGAGAGAGATACGCGCTGCGTCGAGAGAGATACGTGCTGCATCAAGAGAGATACCCGCTGCGTCTGTTGCTTGTTGGTTGAGTATACCAGATCTCACAATTGTAGATGTGTGAATGTGCGCATGTATTTCCTTTGACTGCAAACTTACAACATAAAATGAATGTATTAAGAGCCGTTATGTAATATGTATAACAAAGTGAGTTTGACATGAAGACTATTTAACAACTGTAAATGCAATTTCACCTAATCGGTATTGCTTATGATATAAAAAAGGAAGAGAAGATGTCGGCCTAATTATTCAGTTTACAAACAACATTCGATTGTCTCTCGACTCTATTAATTTAATTTTAGGCAATTTTTTAGATTTTTCCAAGACTTTTAATACCATAAATCATCAAATATTGCTAATTCCAATCTTGTTCTCCCAATCCTCTGTAGAGCTCATTAAAAGCTATCTCATGTGAAGCACGCAAATGATGGTCATAAACAACTGTCAGTAAACCGCCGTTTAAATTGCATGCGCCGTCTCACAAGGATCCATCTTAGGAACCACTTTAAGTTTCTTTTCTATATAAAAGACTTAGTAAATCATGCAGATGACATAAGCCTATTTTTCTAAAGTAAAAGCTTAATTCTGACATTGATAACATATATGGAGCGTTTACACTCATTAGACTCTGGTGCCTTGCTAACAAATTAACAATAAATTTTGATAAAACAAATTTCATTATTATTAATACCCTCAAAACAAGTTTACCTTCACCCAAAAAAATTACCTTAAATGAGTCTGTGCTGCCTATCCCTCTAGGGGGAGATAACTCTATGGTCTGTACTGCCTATAATTCAGTCCATAAAATTTCTAGTCGTAAAAAATCGATTAAAAATTAAATAGGTCATCAGACATGGAAAATCTTCGAAAGCAATGAAGACAAAGCTATGGGCTGATCCAGCAAGCCTCCTTAGTTCTTCCATGCAGTTGACTAGTTTTGCTTTACAGTAGCCTTATGAACAGTAAATTGGTGTTGAAGATAAGGGAGACCCGTCAGCTACCAACCTACAAAAATATTAACAATTCAGAAATAAACTTTACGTGTTATATTTCACTTGATTTCACAAACATGCTGCATTTCATGCTGCCTCCTTAATTAAAATCTAAAATTTACCAATTCAACAACCATACACCCACAGACTTTGTCTCTTGTCTCACTCTGTTCATGTGAATAAACTAAATGACAAACCATACTACGCTACTTACAGCCATAAGCTATCATTTAGACCCAATTTCCTGTCTGCGTGTGGCCAGAGACTCTATGTCTGTATGTCTGTTGCTACTGGCTTTCCGATGCATGCAACTCTCTACCAGTTTACAAAAGAGAGATAAGGGATACATATAACTTTGGCGTATCTCTCTAAAAGTACCTGATGGACTCACTCACATAGTGTATGTGCAGCCTTGAGTTGCCAACTCTTCACACGTGCTCCTTACACGTTGCCAACTCTTCCCATGTGCTCCTTACACGTTGCCAACTCTTCACACGTGTTCCTCACACGTAGCCAACTTTTCACACGTGCTCCTCACGCGTTGCCAACTCTTCACATGTGTTCCTCACACGTAGCCAACTTTTCACACGTGCTCCTTACATGTTGCCAACTCTTCACAGGTGCTCCTTACACGTTGCCAACTTTTCACACGTGCTCCTTACACGTTGCCAACTCTTCCCATGTGCTCCTTACACGTTGCCAACTCTTCACACGTGTTCCTCACACGTAGCCAACTTTTCACACGTGCTCCTTACATGTTGCCAACTTTTCACAGGTGCTCCTTACGCGTTGCCAACTCTTCCCATGTGCTCCTTACACGTTGCCAACTCTTCACACGTGTTCCTCACACGTAGCCAACTTTTCACACGTGCTCCTCACGCGTTGCTAACTCCTTATGACTAGGCATGCTATTGTACAATGAACCCTCATCATCTTTATACTTTTTCCTTGTTTTCAGAGAAAAGTATAATAATATATAAAAGTAATAATATTTGACGTAAACAAAACAAACAAACCAACAAGAGACGAAGTCATACATTATGGGTGAAACAGCCAGCCTATCCTCCAGTCATACAGATGAGCAAAGGTGTAGATACAGTTCTTACCAAAAGCGTATTATGAAATCAAAGAGGGAAATGCTCCTTTGTTGAAATCTGCGTTTGTCCTGTCAGCAAAGCTGTGATGTGGACCATTTTTACGGCACGCCTTAGGTTAATCCTAAGGATTTGTATTAAAGGTAGACTTGTAACACAATTCACGTTACAATTATTTGGTATCAAAAGATTCCCCATGTCTTACTCTGCTGCGTTGTAGGTGCAAAATATGTGGAAATGTGATTACAAGCTCTTAAAAGCTCAAAAACAAACAGTTAATCCCAGCCATCACGAAAACTCAGTCGGTTGGAATCTCTCTCCAGAATGGCTCAAATTGGACATAGTCAAAAAATATGTGCTTCTGTTTACACTTTCATGCAACCTCATTCATCAAAATATTTTCACAAATATACTTCACGCATTCAATAAAATCATGTCTATTGTCCTTACGGGTCTATTTCATCATCATTGTAATGCTGTCACTTTGAGCACTGCTACATCAAAACTTAGCCTAAAAATTAGATGAATTTTTTAAACTTAGCTCGGAGGAGTGCATATTATTCTCTGATAAACATGAAGAGCCTTTTGGTCATAGTCGAAAAATGCTGCAAAAATCGTTCGCGGCATTTGGCAAGAAGTATGGGTCACATTATCAGATTATGACTAGACGATTAGACCAAGCTGGAACGAAACTGTAAAGTAGCGAGCATCTATATTTGATAAGGGCTTTCCAGTAGAACCCGAAGTGTTTGTCATAAACTAGTACTACAAGGCGTTTTATATTCAGCCTTTTATTGGCCTTTTATTTCACGTGATAACATCACGTGTCAAAACAAAACCACGTTGAGTTGAGTACGTCATCGAAATAAAGGGATTCCAACCTACAGCGTTTTCGTCATGGCTGCGATTAACTGTTCGTTCTTGAGCTTTCAAGAGCTTGTAATCACATTTCCACATATTTTGCACCTACAACACAGCAGAGTAAGACATGGTGAACCTTTTGATACCATATAACTGTAATGCGAACTTTGTTGCAAGTAAACCTTCAATCTGAAGGACATTAGCGTATAATAAAGGATTGAACCCTGGAACATGCAAGGATGGCATTTGGGAGCATGCTTGCACACAACTGGAGAAAAAACACTGATGACCTCCGTTACAATACTTGTGAAAACTACAAAATACGTAAAAACTAAAGGTAGTAGGACACTAGTTAAGTACTTGTTAAGTACCCTGCTCAGATCCAAAAACTTATAGTTATTCACTCTCTGCAAGGTTTGACTAACAAAAATCATTTTATCAATAATCCCTGAATGGCTCAATTAAAGTATTTTTAGCGTAAACCTGAGCATTTGTTGTAAAACAAATGTTCAGGTTTCTACAAATTTTCAAACTCTCAACATGTCTTTGATTAGGGAATCTCAAAGCATCCTAACTGACAGCAGAAGTTGTACATGGCTAGGACTCCATGACCTTGGTCAGGTGTTTCTAGGTCAACGGTTGGATACCGTTTATGGTTACTAAAGGAATAAACTATGTTTCTCTTGATTTGAGACAGACAAACTAATGAATGCATTTTTCTCTATGATGCCATTGAGAATGTTTTAGAATATTGCACTTTCTGTTTTGAAGGTCAAGAAAGTGTAGTCAGTTTTGTACCCTACACAACAAAGAATCTCACATCCACCTCCTTTCTCCTCTCATTCACCGTAGAAGATAAGTCTCAGCAACTGATACTAACTCAGCGGAAGACTACCCAACACATAGATGCCTATGTGATACAGAAAAATAATTCTCTCCATAAAGTCAACTTTGAGGTAAAAAAACAGATTTCTGCAACAAAGACTTTGAAAGTTTCTCTTTATCCTTTTTGCTGAAAATAATGTCAGATCATTTTGAATTTGTTATCTTTTCTTCCAAAAAGACAGGAGTGGAATTTCAAGGTCATGACCTAAACAGCAGTTACAGTATCTTCCTGGTCAATGGCGAAGTTAGCTTCGGTGTGATTATTAGTAAAGAGAGTTATGTGCACCTGGAAAGGAATGATAATGGAATACTGAGGCTGGAAAAACATATTGGCTCTATCAAAGATGGTGAGAAAATGTGTCTAATACTTTTTAATCAAAAGCTTTGCATGAATGTAAATTTTTAAAAACAAATTCAATGAGAAACAAAAGAGAAATACAAATGTGCAAAAATATTTAAAAAATTATCACATGGAGTGGCTTCAGATTGCATAATATGCTTTTATAAATAAAAATAGTAAATAAACGCAAAGATCTACATTTTTAAAACATTTAATAACCTACCAAACTTCAAATCATGTCAGCAGTTTTGAAAATTAATTTTTATTAAATAAACTAAATATGTAAAAATCAATTGATATTTATACTTATAGTATGATCTCGATTGCCTAAACATTACTATAATTATGATATTTTCTTATAGTGGACATAATTAATTATCGTATTATAATGAATTCCAAGTGAGAAGTATTAATATATAGTCAAGTCTAATATAAATATTTATTTACGGAGACTACACTAAAATGGTTAATAATAACATAATAAAAAATGAGGCCAACTCTAACTGGATTAGTCTTAATAAAAGATATGCAAAATTCTTTTTAAAAATATGTTATCTTTTTGTTTCTTGTTTTTGTAAAAGTTGTCTCTTTCATTTCGGATTGCATAAAACTTCTAAGTCTCTAAAAACTAGAACTAATAAATATAAATAAATAAACAATGGAACTGTTTTCGTTCTTTATTTATCAGTCTTGTAAGTTGCAGTCAATTCTTATACTCAACCAATTAAATGACTTCCATAGATGACCATAGTATGTTGCCGACATTCGTCTTACACAAAAACTTCAAGGTGTTTGTTTCAGCCAACCAATTCTTAGAAAAGCTGCCTGTGCCAGGAAGAAAAAGGCCAAAAGTGAAAAGGTCAACAGATGAGTCAAAGCGTGTTGGCAAAAGTGTCGAGTTTATAATTTTCACAGAACATCTACTTTTTCTTAAGTACTGTGAGTTGTACTCTCCTACAGATGTTGATTGCGCAGAAGGGATGAGACAACTCTCACTCTATGCCATCACCATGGCAGTTGGGGTAAGATGAGTCTGGTTTCAAATGAAAAGCAAATCATGTCATTTACCTGCATGACAGTTAACAGCAGGTGAATGTTGTTTGTTATAGGCAAAACTCTATTTCGATCGAATTGATAACAAACGGCTAAGATTGCTGGTGGAACTAGGGTTAATTATACATGATGTAAGAAAGATTGATTCATATTCAAATGAAGAAAGGTCTCTTTTTTATGGTATCGAGACACAATTCATCAATTCTGAGGGAGAGCGTGAACTTCAAGTAAGTAATAGATGCTCATATGTGTTAACCAATCAGCTTGAAAATTCTTAAATGAATCCAACTACTTGGCTAGAAAGCTGCTAGAAGCCGGTAAAAGAAGGTAAATGTTTATCTATAAAGCTGGTAGAAACCAGTAGAAAATGGTAAAAGCTGCTAGAAGTTGGTAAAAGCCGTTAAAAGAGGGTAAAAGCCAATAGAAGTGAGTGAAATGAATGATAGTTAAAATTTGAAGTTTTTGGCAGTTTAATAATAGTTTATTACTTTTGGAGGTGTAAAAACGTTTGTAAGCTAATATATGTAAGTTAATATTCGTAAGTTAATATTCGTAAGTTAATATTCGTAAGTTAATATTCAAACATTAATATTCGGAAGTTAATATTCATATATTAACATTCGTAAGTTAATATTCGTAAGTTAATATTCGTAATTTAATATTTGTAAGTTAATATTCGTAAGTTAATATTCGTAAGTTAACATTCGTAAGTTAATATTCGTAAGTTAATATTCGTTAGTTAATATTCGTAAGTTAATATTCGTAATTTAGTATTTGTAAGTTAATATTCGTAAGTTAATATTCGTAAGTTAATATTCGTAATTTAATATTTGTAAGTTAATATTCGTAAGTTAATATTCGTAAGTTAACATTCGTAAGTTAATATTCGTAAATTAATATTCGTTAGTTAATATTCGTAAGTTAATATTTGTAATTTAGTATTTGTAAGTTAATATTCGTAAGTTAATATTCGTAAGTTTGTATTCGTAAGTTAATATTCGTAAGTTAATATTCGTAAGTTAATATTCATAAGTTAACATTCATAAGTTAACATTCATAAGTTAATATTCGTAAGTTAATATTCGTAATTTAATATTCGTAAGTTAATATTCGTAAGTTAATATTCGTAAGTTAACATTCGTAAGTTAATATTCGTAAGTTAATATTTGTAAATTAATATTCGTTAGTTAATTTCGTAAGTTAATATTCGTAAGTTAACATTCGTAAGTTAATATTCGTAAGGTAATATTCGTAAATTAATATTCGTTAGTTAGTATTCGTAAGTTAATATTCGTAAATTAATATTCGTTAGTTAATATTCATAAGTTAATATTTGTAAGTTAACATTCGTAAGTTAACATTCATAAGTTAACATTCATAAGTTAACATTCATAAGTTAACATTCATAAGTTAATATTCGTAAGTTAATATTCGTAAGTTAACATTCGTAAGTTGATGGTCACTGCAGGTAGACTCAGCTGATGCACTTGATCGTTTTGCTGAATTTCAACATGAGTTCTTCTCCACTTACAACAAAAGCTTTGATCAGGCAACACTGTTAACTCTGTAAGTATTATCTGTTTGATCTACAGCCAAGAATGTTCCTAACACTCTGCCACATGTATCTAAACATTGTGATACAACAGATAACTATACAGATACAGTGTAACTAAACTCAATGTTAGAATTGAACATCTGCCATAAATATTTATAGAAATCCGATTGGGTCATGCGTAGATTCTAAGCTATGTATTACATCTGCACTGATAAGCCTAACTTATATTCCATTTATTGGCCACAAGAAGTAAGGAGTGTTACAATCGATGTTAATTCTATGAGGTAAAACGTGTGCAACTTACATATTGAACTGACATCATGAAATTCTTCAACCATTTTATCAAACTTTTGAATCAAATTCAATGATTTTTAAAGTTCCTAATGTTGCAAGCACTGACATAATTTCTGTAAACATTTATCCAATGTGTGTGGAATGCAATGAGTTTTTGGCTTTTCCTTCAACTTATGAAGCCTATGAACTATGAAACTCACTAAGCAAAACTTGTCACCAAATAACTAAGGATGCTACATAAGCTTACAGTTTGAATATTTAGCATTTCTTGAAACTCTAGTTTCTTGTGGCTGTTTTGCATTGTATTTGAACAGTAGATTAACTCTGTCTTTTGTTTTAACTTTATTATGATTATGTTGAAATAAAAAAAAACTTTCACTCTATATTTCATTGAAAGCAATAGACATCATAGACATCTTGTTGTGATGAGCTTTGGCTTGTTTACCTAAGATTTAGTAAAATTGCTAAAAGGGCATTTTCTAATCTTGAATCTAATAACTTCATTTTAGAAGGCCTTCTGTTTCTTTCCCATTAGCTCTCACTTGGATACACCGTATGTAAATACTGGAGGTAGGGCTGCAGTAAATGTAATTTCTTATGTGTCATATTCTCAGCCTTTGCTCTTGCTTGCTAAATATTAGCAGAGCAACATCCAGCTATTAGGGATCAAATTGCAGGCATTTGGCTGTTTATGGGATGTTACCTCTATAGTTTTGTCAATTTCATTGTAAATCATGCCAGAGAGCTATTGCACAATTCAATTGTTCAAAGACTGCAACCAATCAACTTCTAATAAGACAAAGATTATGACAAACAAATAGAGAAAGTTGTCTATCTTGAAGAAGCTTATAAGTATGACAACGTCTGAATATTAAGTATTGTGGTACTTCTATGTGGTACATCTATGTGGTACATCTATGTGGTACATCTATGAGGGACATCTATGTGGTACATCTATGTGGGACATCTGTGTGGTACCTATGTGGGACATCTATGTGGTCTCCGTGGACATCTATGTTATCGACATTAATATAATTTCCAGCAAACATACAAAGCCTGGTAAATCATGGACAACTAGGGATCTTTCTTGGATGATTAAAAAAAATGTCAAGCTTATAGAAAACTATGAAATACTCCAATAAACCCTGATTTGAGAAGGAAGTATACCATGCTTAGAAATGATTTAAGTGCAAAATTGAAGAATGCAAGGTTTAGCTACTTTTCATAAGCTTTTGATCAATGTAGTAATTCTAAGCACATTTGGAATGTTATAAACAACAAGCTTTTAAATAAACCAAGTTGTGCAAAACGTAAACTACCATCAAAATTGATTAGCTTTAAAAATCCTTCTAGTATAGCTTCAAGTGATTATGATACAGCTAATGAATTTAACTTATATTTCTGTAGCATTGGAAAGCATTTGGCTTCTAAATTTAATAGCAATGCTACGCAGCCTGAAAGCAGTCCTGAAGCTGAGGTCAATAACGATTCTTTAGTTTTCCAATTTAAACATACAGGTAAAACTGAAGTTCTAAAACAAATATCAATTATGAATTCAAATAAATCTTCTGGACTTGATAATTTTTCTGTTAAATTTACCAGATCTATATCTTATGGTATAGCTGAGCCACTATCTAAAATAATAAATTCTTCATTTGAATCTAGGAAAGTTCCTGCACAATTATAAACTGCGAAAGTTATTCCATTAAATAAGAAAGAATCTTGTGACGAATGCGCTAATTATCGTCCTATTTCTATCTTACCTATTTTTAGTAAGATAATGGAAAAACTTGTAAATCATCAAATTCTTGATTTTTTAGAATCCAACAACCTTATCAAT
This sequence comes from Watersipora subatra, assembly GCF_963576615.1. Lineage (NCBI taxonomy): Eukaryota > Metazoa > Bryozoa > Gymnolaemata > Cheilostomatida > Watersiporidae > Watersipora > Watersipora subatra. The sequence continues at coordinate 1,100,296 of NC_088717.1, read as the reverse complement.
CAAAATCAATTTGGCTTTAGACGGGAAAGAGGCACATCGGATGCAATTTCATTTTTTACTGATCAAATTCTGGAGTCTTTTAATAAAAGTGAATGTGTAATTAGTATTTTCATAGATTTTAGAAAGGAATTTGACACCATTGATCATAATACCTGTATATGACTTGACAAGTTGAACAATTATAATTTTAATTCATTGACTATTAATTGGATCCATAGTTATCTGTCGAATAGAACTCAGGTTACACAAATAAATGATTCATATTTTAATTCCAGCGATATAACATGCGGTGAGCCTCAGGGTTCTGTGTTAGGGCCAACTCTGTTCTTACTATATATAAATGATCTAATTTTATATGCTGATGACACAAATTTGTTTTTTCTTCTTCTGATCTAAATGAATCGGACACAAAAATTAATTCTGATCTTCAAAGACTGACTAACTGGTGTCAAGCAAATAAACTAACAATTAATTGTGAAAAAACAGCTTACATTGTTTTCAAAAACCAACAAAACAGATTTAAATTTGAACACATATTAACTTTAAATGATAAAAATATTGTTGAGGTAGATGAAATTAAATTTTTAGGCATTACAATTGGCAAGAATTTGAGTTGGTCCTCACACACACGCAATTTACTGATTGACTTAAGACCTATTTCAGGACTGTTTTTTCGATTAAGCACTACTGTTCCAAGAAAGATTCTGATAATGCTTTACTACTCTTTTATTCACTCTAAATTATGCTACTCTATAGAATCGTGAGGAAAAGCTTCTTGGGTTCACCTTGACAAATTAATTAAGTTTCAAAAGAAAATATTGCGTATTGTTTATAAAAAGCCTTTTGGTTACCCAACTTTTTATTTATTTCACGACTCTAAGATTTTAACTGCTGATAGAATGTATCATTACAAATCACTTAATAGAGCACACAAACTGTATCATTCACAAAAATTTTCCAAACCTTCACATTATCGTACCCGATTTCAATCATCCTCACTTCCTACTCCTTTTTATTTTTCATCTGCTGGTCAACGAACATCTAACTTTGTGATGTCTGCACTGTGGAATAAATTTCCAGCGGCGTTGAAATTAATAAAACCTATTGGTGAGTTTAAGACGGAGATAAGGTTTCACTTTAGCTCTGCTTGGTGAACATTAGTGTCTATGCCTTATGCTGTCGACTTGGGCCTGCGACCGGTTTAGCTCTGCTATTTCGCACTGGCCCCATCATCACCGCTTTTGTTTGATTATTGATATACAATTGTTTGAAACTTTTCTTTGTTTTCTTTTTCGTATGTATGCAATTGTATGTACTGTGTATTTGATGAAATAAATCACCCACGCGCGCACGCGCGCACACACATCTATGTGGTACATCTATGTGGTACATCTATGTGGTACATCTATGTGGTACATCTATGTGGGATATAGACAATTACTATTTTTATGCAAACATCATCAACAGCGTTTAGTTTACATATCATAAACATTGGCCTGACGAATGGTAAACTAAAGAAAATTTTTATTTCAATATTTCAGCTTGACCTGATTTGATGTTGTTGTCGTTGCCAATCATTAAATCTTTTGTCTAATTTTTTTATTGCCACATTCTATTGGCTGGGGCTGGGTAAGCAGTATTCCAATTGGCTGTGACTGTGTCATGCTTTACTCTTATTGGCCAACCTGCATAGCTCAAGTTAAAGATTTAATTTCGACCTTGATAGACATGGTCTCGGAAACAACAAGTCTCCGGGAAAAACGACTATCGGAATAGCCTATGTGCAAGGTATATGTGACGAACATTACAAGGTAGCTGTGTGCCAGTATAAACCGAGGGAGTATGGCTGGAACACCGTTCAGATCCTCACTCATGAGATCGGACACAGGTGAGAATCAGGATTACCTCTCAACTTCCTTCTCCACAGTTTATCAAAATGTATAATCCATTATTATTCTGTATTATTAAATTTTGCAAGTATTTACGTAATATTGCATTAAACAACAACCCTTGCAGAATATTACATTGAAATTTATAAGTAATCACATAATTTTCCATGAAGCTCAAAAAGTAATTACGTAATATTACATTAATTTTACAGCTTCAAAATGAGCTGTCATTAGCTGTCATTTTAGAGCTGTCAAATAATGCTTTGAATTTATGAACTAAATGGTGGTAAAACTACAATTATTGTGCTCAAATTAAAAAAGACAATGCTGCTGAGTACAGATAACTCCTAATGCTAGCATTTTTTACAACTGATATTTTGCTTGAGGGTGTCATTAGCTACCACTCAACTATCTCTGAGTTTGTTATTTGTCATCTGTGGATGTTATAAACGTATCAAGATTAACATTTCATTGCTTGTTTTTACTGAACGAAGATTTTATGGTAATATTATGTAATTACTTATAAACCTGATGTAATTTTAGGTAATTACTTGTAAACTATGTAATATTATGTAGTACTTGTAAACTTGATGCAATATGATGTAATTACTTTTAAACTTGATGGAATATCATGTAATTACTTGTAAACTTGATGGAATATTATGTAATTGTTTGTAAACTTGATGTAATATTATATAATTACTTGTATAAAACACCCCTTATCTTGTATACCTTATCCATCTAAAAATTTAGATAGTTAAATAAATGTTGAAGGTTAGAAACATTACAGGTAGATCAAGACCAGGCAGAACAAGTTCTATAAGCGTGTCCACTACTGTATATGTAAGTGAGAACAGTTAAAAAGTCTTTCTAGGAAGTAACTCTTTATTTTGTTACATTTAAATTTTTATGTATAGCCTTTGCTTTTACATAGTTTAGGGGCTACCCATGATGGCGGGTATGAGGAGTGTCCGGAGAGTTTCAACTATATCATGTCTAGCCACAATCAGAAAACAAACTTGGTCAATCTTAACTATTTCTCCTGCTGTTCTCTCAGAGAGATCGCTAACACTGTTTAGTAAGTAACCATGTTCCTTGACAGCTACAGGTGTGAAATTTCAGCTAGTGTCGAAACCAAATTTTTGCTAATACTCTTGTAGAGCAGTTCATCGCTAGAAGATAACTGAAGGTGTGCCTAGACCGCATATGTTTATGTTTTGCCAGAAACATTTTGCAGTGTTTACTCAAATTAGACTTGATTTTTATGCTTTACATAAAACTGTTATTTTTATATGGTATCTGCACTGTTTATGTATTGACCAACCAATTATGCCTTCAAAGCACAATATCTTTGAAAGTGCTTTGCTTTATTTGTTAAACATGAACATGACTATCACAACGTAACTTACTCATTCCAATTAAAACTACAAAAGTACAATATTTTGTTGTTCACGCTTTACCAGTTGAGGGGCATATTTAAAGTTTAAAAACTTGTAGTAAAACAGTTCTCATCTTTAAATAGTTGCTTACATAAAGACTGTTATTAAATCTTTCTATTTCAAGTTTGCCCTGTTGTAGCAGCGAGTCTGTTCTGTTATAGTAGCAAGTCTGTCTTGTTGTAGTAGCTAGTCTGTTTTGTTGTAACAGCAAGTCTGTTCTGGTGTAGTAATGAGTCTGTTCTGTTGTAGCGGAGAGTCTGTATTGGTGTAGTAGCGAGTCTGTTCTGTTGTAGTAGCAAGTCTGTTCTGTTGTCCCAGCGAGTCGATTCAATTGTAGTAGCGAGTCTGTTCCGTTGTAGTAGCGAGTCTGTTCTGTTGTAGTAGCGAGTCTGTTCTGTTGTAGTAGCGAGTCTGTCCTGTTGTAGTAGCGAGTCTGTCCTGTTGTAGTAGCGAGTCTGTCTTGTTGTAGTAGCGGGTCTGTTCTGTTGTAGTAGCAAGTCTGTCCTGTTGTAGTAGCGAGTCTGTCCTGTTGTAGTAGCGAGTCTGTCTTGTTGTAGCAGCGAGTCTGTTCTGTTATAGTAGCAAGTCTGTCTTGTTGTAGTAGCTAGTCTGTTTTGTTGTAACAGCAAGTCTGTTCTGGTGTAGTAATGAGTCTGTTCTGTTGTAGTAGCGAGTCTGTCCTGTTGTAGCGGAGAGTCTGTATTGGTGTAGTAGCGAGTCTGTTCTGTTGTAGTAGCAAGTCTGTTCTGTTGTAGTAGCGAGTCTGTTATGTTGTAGCAGTGAGTCTGTCCTGTTGTCCCAGCGAGTCGATTCAATTGTAGTAGCGAGTCTGTTCCGTTGTAGTAGCAAGTCTGTTCTGTTGTAGTAGCGAGTCTGTTCTGTTGTAGTAGCGAGTCTGTCCTGTTGTAGTAGCGAGTCTGTTTGGTTGTAGTAGCGAGTCTGTTCTGTTGTAGTAGCGAGTCTGTTATGTTGTAGCAGTGAGTCTGTCTTGTTGTAGTAGCAAGTATGCCTTGTTGTAGTAGCTAGTCTGTTTTGTTGTAACAGCAAATCTGTCCTGTTGTAGCAGCGAGTCTGTCCTGGGGTAGCAGTGAGTCTGTCTTATTGTACAGTAGTAGCGAGTATGCCTTGTTGTAGTAGCTAGTCTGTTTTGTTGTAACTGCAAGTCTGTCCTGTTGTAGCAGCGAGTCTGTTCTGTTGTAGCAGCAAATCTGTTCTGTTGTAGCAGCGAGTCTGTCCTGGGGTAGCAGTGAGTCTGTCTTGTTGTACAGTAGTAGCGAGTATGCCTTGTTGTAGTAGCTAGTCTGTTTTGTTGTAACTGCAAGTCTGTCCTGTTGTAGCAGCGAGTCTGTCCTGTTGTAGCAGCGAGTCTGTCCTGGGGTAGCAGTGAGTCTGTCATGTTGTAGTAACGAGTCTGTCTTGGTGTAGCAGTGAGTCTGCTCTGTTGCAGTAATGAGTCTGTTCTGTTGTAGTAGCTAGTCTGTCTTGTTGTAGTAGCGAGTCTGTCCTGTTGTAGCAGCGGGTCTGTTCTGTTGTAGTAGCGAATACGGCGAATGTCTTGGAGACTGGGATGAAGGGCCAGAGTTCTCCGAGTTTGTAAGCTATATGCCAGGAGTGCAATATGACCGGTTCAATCAGTGCAAGTCTGAATTTAATGAGAATTATCTCCCCTGTCACACCGCAGATTTCACAGTTGAAAGTGATACAGAAACGGACCACAAAGCCAGCTTTCAAGTATGTAATACTGATAAAATTTGTCTTTTTAGTATAGGACTATCAGCTTCCTCGTTTCACTCCACTTATTGCAGCCTGACTATATAAATGTTTAGAGTTCTCAGCTTCTTTCAACAGAGCTACGTGAAGGAATACCGAGAAGCTGTTGGAGTTAACGAATGTTTGGCCCATTGGTGCTACAATCCAGCAAATGGAGAGTGCGAACTTAGCAAAACAAACCCTATCCTTTCTGGAACTTGGTGCGGAGTCGGCATGTGGTGCATCGAAGGGCAGTGCATTCCCAATACCAGCCTTTCAGCAGGACCACAAAGGCCTCAGTGCAATCGTAAGTAGAAGATGGATAGTAGTCGATGAGACCAACCAAAGAGTTGCTGCATGACCTATAGCTTGCTCTTATAAACACTGGTTAATAAATGTTAACAAGTGTTAACAAGTACTAGCCACTGTTAACCAATATTAACAGTGGTTAAAATTCGCCTTAATTAACACTGGTTAATGCTTCTTAACATCTATCAACATCTTTTAACAAGTGTTAACAAGTGTCAGACAGTATAAAAAGGTTTTAAATTTTGTAAATAAGTGTTAACCAGCATTAACAAGTGGTAATCTATGTTAATCAGTTTATTATCTGAATAATATTCAAAATATGGATTTGTGACCAATCAAAAGGATTAGTATGTAGTTAACTAGCCACTTGGATTTCACAGAGCAATAATATCAAGATGTACCTTCACTGAGCACTACTACAATAGAACTTTGACTATGCTACACTTCCATGCATATAATGTAATAGATAATATGTAATATAATATATAATGTATTTATGCATTTTGTAAATCAGACAGACATTGTTTCAATAATTATAATCCAAACAAACTTGGCATTTCCTATCATCTAATTTGCTTTGAATGGCCTTGACCTGTGATAGTAAAGTTTATATTTATATATTAAGTTTGTTTATTTCATTCAAATAATTCCTGCTTGGTGTAATAAATTTCGTGTTCTCAAGCACTCAAGCACCTTGTGAAGGATTATTATGTTTGTCGTGCTTGTTATGATGTCATAACGCTTAAGTTAATACAGGTGATCCTGTGATTGGCTAATAACTAGGAGTCCAAAAACTTGCTACTAGTTAGTTGGATGAGGCCACTTTCCCTGCCAGCAGTTTAAGAACCTGCAGTATATTAATACTGGGTCATGTCTTTGTAGTCAGCAGCCAGAGTTTGACCGCTGACTTTCGAGTTGAAGTCACAACTAAGGAGATAGTTACGACCAAACTCTATGGTAAGATTATAAAAATGTAAGCATGCTTTGCTTGAATACGTAGAATAAATTTACATCAGCTAGTTAAAGAACATTTTGTTTTGCATTGCTGTTATTTTAATACAGCTGCTTTAATAACACAAATAATCGAGTTACTAAAAATTTTCTTAAATGATTGTATTATTTAACCGATTTTCAATGTCAGGTTCAAAAAGATCATTGGTAAAAATCTCAGGCTACAGCTTTTGCTGATACATCACCATATTAATGCTTGTCTGCTGCCATTAGATCCTACATCACCTCAAGACAAAAATGACTGTTATTCTCTCAAAATTGTTAAGAGTACGTAGTTAGACAGCCTCACACGTGCCACAATTTTTTACTCCAGTTGCTGAGGATCCTGATAGCACCTAACAAAAACTAGATGCTTGCCTTAAAACAAATTTACGTTTGCTAAAAATTCTTTACTGGATCGATTTTGATCGCTTTTGGCCACGGGTCATCGATAGGGTAATTATCATGTCAGTCACGTATCGCTAAAGATGATATATAGAGAATAACTTCAAAAGGTGACATATAGAGGATAACTCCAAAAGGTGACATATAGACGATAACTCCAAGTTTATGGATGTCAGCAAATGATTATCCAATATTATATTTCACAATAAAGATGTCTGACATTCTCTTATCAGCAGCCTCTTTAGCGTGAGGTTAGCAGAATTCATTCTATAAAATTTAAAACACGACTGGAAAATTTGTAAAGAAGACGCTGATTTGTTAACCTCAGCTACTTAGCTGGAATTGTCTATCACTATATTTCCATGATGCGCATTTGGAGCTGTGAACTTGCTTGATGTCATCTTTTTCACCAACCTTCAACCGTGTCTTTGGACATTCGGACACGTAACGGTTGTTATTCTCATAAAGATTCTAAGTTGTGAAAACACATTAAATTGTCGATAAAAAGCAAAGTTTAAAATACTTTGGGAACCTGAGCTTATCTTTCGTTACTAAAATATTACTAATCACTAAATGAGTACAATGTATTTTAGTCCAATTTGGAGTAACGCTACTTCGGCTTGTCTCTTTGTTCCGCTACTTATGATAACAAAGTTAGCTCATCGGATTGCAATTATGACACATGTCACTCCTCTTAGTGACACATGTCACTAAGAGGAGTGACATGTGTCACTTATGATAACAAAGTTAGCTCATCGGATTGCAATTATGACACATGTCACTAAGAGGAGCTCTTAGAGTTGTGCTGGCTATAAAATAATGTCAGATGTCACATCTGACATCAGCAGACGGGTTTCAAGCACTATCTCAATTATTCTTTGACTACAAAAGTCATGCTATAATCAAAGCATGTTACAGCATCTACTGCTATAACTAAACTCTGCTTTTTAGAGAAATTGTAGCAATAGGTTTAAAAGTGGTTTATTTTACTGAAATTTAAAATAAGAAATCGCGAGAGATTTTTATACAGAAACATTTACAAAGCTTTTACTATAGATTATACTGTTGTATTGTATTGAATCAAATACATGCGTACTTAGATTTAAGTGGTAGCTTGGGTCTGTATTCTTATTTTGAAGCGAGCTAGTATACTATAGCATAGAGATATAACAGTTTGTATTCATATGTAGTTTGCCCTATATGAATATGAGAAAAAGCATTTCAGCATTTTTAGAAAACAACAATATATATCTCACTGGTTTGTACATTGTATTCCAGCAGACACTGTGGTGGGCTTCAAGGAATGTACGATACCTTTACAGACACCATTAGCCAATCAGGTCATCAGCTTGATTATGAGCTGATCTGATTGGCCAGTAGTAAAACTATATACAGTACTTATAATGGTAATCTATTTTTTGACATGGAAGACCTACACTGATGAATGTACTTGTAGAAACCGGAGATCTGCTAGGAAGGTTCGCCGGCGTTATAGTTGGAGCTGTCTTCTTCATAGTAGGCACCCTTAGCTCTTGTCTCAGGCGTCGTAGAAGACCCAGAGGGACATCAGAGGCTAAAAACATACCTAATGCTAGCTTTAACAACTCAGAGTTTCAGGCAATGATGGTCACCGTGCCGCATCAATATCACGTAAGTATAGGAGTGTAAACTTGAGAAGATAATTCAACAACTCTGTCCTTTTAAATTTGGGAGCCAATATGATAGTTGCTGGCAATTGAATCGCCATATTATTAGCACACATTCTAGAACATGTTAAAGTGGGCATGTCTCTAAAAACCATCTTTGAAACCTTCTCAGGCGGTGAGAGAAGATATTTGTGTCTGAATATATGGAATGGAGTTCGTTAAGCCAAATCTTTTCATTCTTTGAGTTACAGGAAATTTGTTCCTTTTCTACTTTTTTCTGACCTACTTTCTCAGATACTTTATCTGTAATTAGGTCAAAGATAGGCATACTACTATAAAGCATCAGAAGATTTTTCATGCTAGATATAAAGCATATCATCAAATATGTCTGGCAACAGCTTAAGTCAGACCAAAGACTATGAAGCTTAGAGGGAGAGGCTAGTTGATTGTAAATAATTTTTCATGAAGATGGAGCCCTAGGAAGGTATGACCTACGCGAGTCTATGTCCCCTATAATGCAAAGTCTTTGATTTGCAGTATTGTAGTATGGCATTAGCTTTGTAAAATCGCCTCTTCACAGTTGAGCTCCATCAAGCAGTTCTCGTGCAGTATACTTTTTACATTTCTCTGACCGAGCAGATCTAGTAGTACTAAATGCTGCAGTTTCCATGGAATTCCGTAAACTGATAAACTGCTGTTTGAAGTGAACTAAATTGCTATTTTGTAGAAAGCTCTAAAGAAACAAGACGTTCCTGAATATTATGATGTAAAAGGCTATCAGAAGCGGATACAAAAGTTATTTAGAAAGTAAAGGGACTCATCTGCATAAGTTGTCCTTAAGCAAATGAAACACGCGTAGCAATTGACATCGTTACACACTTGAGAGCCTGACTTCAACTTTTTCGGACGCCTATGAGTACAGAAAACCTTCTAACTTTAGCAACTGCTTCTTGTGGGTGCTAGTTCTAGTTCTCTGAAATAGTTTGTAAATGCATGTTTGCGAGTGTACAGTTACTATTTCTTTCAATATACGTATAAATTCTCTAAGACTGACTCTTTTGAAATAGTTCAACTGAAGAATAAATACATTTATATACTAACTCCATAAGATTAACTAAGAACATATCAACAAAAAAGATATGTCTATATTCAGATATACAAGCATGTAGAATGCTATTTAGTTATGTAATATTATGACAAAGATGAAATCTACACACAGAGAAGATTAAATATAGAGGTTGACTAGCTGCCCCTCCCGGCGTTGCACGGGTATTAATAGTCAGCTTATAAACAATGAGAAGTAATATAGTTGCCTGCCACTTGCTATTAGCCTGGCACATTGACAATGGCTAATTTGAGTAAGCTTACTAATAAGAGCTAACTATTTAACTAGCCATGTCCTTAGCTCTCCATGACGTTAAGGCGTAACGTCATTGTGAGTGGTAGCGTATTTACACCCATATAACGAAATATACTGCCCAATGAATTCATTAAGCTCGTGTGGCTTAACTGTTAAGGGTTTGGACTGACCAACAGGAAGCCCAGAGATCAAATCTGATATGATACAAATTCTTTTTTCCAATATTTTAATAGCTATAGCTGGACAAACATACAAACAGAAACACAGACAAACTTTGAGAAATATATAGATTGTCTTGTACTCGAGTAGTTTGTTTCTTTGTAGAGCAAGTAGAATAACTTGGTTGGTTCTTTTACAATACATCTATTGTACTCTTGCATCTGGTTATAGGCGGGTCCTGTTTTAAGTGTCAGCAGTATAGAACTCTGTGTAACCTAACCCCAAATAAGCAATCCTAATCTTTTCAAATCAAGTCTCAAGCATCACCTCAATTCACTCAAATATTCGCTGTGTATTTTTTTCATCTCAATAAATTAACTGCTAACTAGGGTCCAGTGCCATGACTAGCTACACTACTGTGCATGTGGGTCCTCATTGCACCTACTCTTTTTTATTTCTCCCAGTTCTTTTCTCTTTTTTTTGATAAAATAAAAACACCACTTTAATTCTGTTCTGTTACACACTCCTATATATGTTACCTATTACACAGCCCAGTCCTTTTATTCTAGGAGCCGTCATGAAACTATTTCCAAGAGGCCTACAATAATTTCATATGCTCCAACATTTTATCATTGAACAACAGATCTGTTCCCTAACAATTTTATACAATTCAACAAAGCATTACTTAGATTCTAAAGATTTCTAAAAACTATATCAGTAATTCACCTAGTCTTCCATATAACTTCAGAAGGGCAGGAATGCTGACTGTTTCATTAAGATTATCGTTGGGCGCGTTACATTTGTGCGTGATGCCAAGCTTTGCTTCCGATGCTCATCTGTTTGATGGAAACAGTGAGTAATAACCCTTGGGTTTTCCTGAACTGTATCTATGATCTAAAATAATGAGTACAGCGAGAAAAAAAACAGGAAACGCGCAGTTTGAATTAATAGTTCAGCTCTAAATAGACAGCCATAAAATAAATTAAGAGCTCTAAATAGTTTCCAGATGTGTAAGAGACCAATGCTGTATTGTTTGGTGATTTATTAATTATAGACAGTAAGTAATAAACTTGACAGAGTTATAGAAAGCATATAATGATTTGACAGAGTTATAGAGATTATGTAATGATTTGACAGAGTTATAGAAAGTATGTAATAACTTGACAGAGTTGAAGAGAGTATGTAATAACTTGACAGAGTTATTATAGCGATTATGTAATGATTTGACAGAATTATAGAGATTATGTAATGACTTGATAGAGTTATAGAAATTATGTAATGACTTGAGTTACAAAGAATACTCAATAAATTTATGTAATAGAGATGTCCATCTTATATTAGTTGTCAAGATTAACTCAAGAACTTAGCTTTTGAAACCTCAAATAGAAATACGAAACGGAACACATTTTCCATACAGAAGCACTTGTTGTTAGGCAGTTGAAAGAAATCTAGGTCCGCTCATATGCCTGTCTATCTATTGTTAGATATTCTGGGCAATGTGACATACGGATGTGGAGAAACGGTACTTAGCTGTCGCCCCAGTCAAGATGTAAATATTACCAGCGAAAGCAGCTGTTCATGCAGCACTAACAGAACACCTGACGACTGGGGGAGATATGTGAGTGTGATATGGGTAGGTATGTATAATACGTTGCTTTAGTTCTCTCTGCCTTAGCAACTTTAGCTAAAAACTGAATTCTAGACAACAATCAGCAAGTTTTGGTCAGAACCTCAATCACAGGTTTGAGATAATTGAAAACCAATAGCACAATTGATCCAATTTACGGCATGTGTTCAGTTTATATTCAGAAACCAATCAGGAGTGAGCAGTTTTATTTCAGCAGCAAAGCCCAGCGTCACCGTTGAGCTTTTTGTGGGTTACCTTCCAATTAGTAGATGTATGCATAGCAGCCTGCTGTTTTAAAACAATTGTTTTTATAAAATTTGATTTCAATTTAAAGAACTTTAAATTAAAAATTTCAATTAAAATTTAATCACATTTTTTAAAAAGTCTTTCAAGGAAGTTTTCAATTAAAATTCAATTCTAAATTTTATAAAATTTGAAAATAAATTTTAATTTAAAATTTATCATAAATATGATAGCAAACTTGATCATAAATTTTAAAATAAGAGGATGGTGATACAGGGGGCTTTCACACATAGCTGATAGTTGAAAGTGTTTACCTTGATGAGCACAGCCGTTTATTTTAAATCATAATGTAAAATTTACAATTCAAATATTATTAAACTGAAATTTTAAATTTAATCCTTCTACCATTTGTGGTCATCTGTCTACAGTTGTAGGCAAAATTATGCAATAAATGAAAACCAAGGTTCAATCTGGAGTTCATATCTACAGATAAATCTATGTTTTTTACTCACAATGCCTCAGGGAGTTGCTTAAAATTGTCAGTTTTGAAATCATTTTCCTCTAAATGCTGTGTAAACTAATAAGTACTTGATGTCGATAAGACCGTATGTTTATCACTAGCTGAATGTCCGGCGTTGCACTGGTAATAAAAAGCAGTTTATAAACAGCAGCAGGTAACTTATTTATAGTAATGTAGTAGCGATCAGGTAAGTTTCTTTACTCAATCAATTTGAAGTATTTGAAACTGATTGAAAATGTAAATATTTACTATCCGTACCTTGTGGTTGCGCGCATTTGTTAGGAAACTTGCAACTTGAGTGTAGCGGGTTCAAATTCAGTATAAAAGTGTTTTTTCATTGCTAAAACTTTATGGCTATAACTAGACAGACGAACAAAAGACAGACTTAGATATATTGACTTTATATAGATATATAATATTTATGAACGAATAATGAAAAAATTTAAATTGATAAAAATCTAGCTTCACTTCTTGAGAAAATTATTTAAAATTTGATGCAAGTGACTCTAATGTTATAAGTTGCTTAAACCTGCTTTAACCAGATTACACTTTGTCTAATTGTCTACTAACCATGTTATAGGTATTTAACCTAACCACATTCTAATTGACGCAACTATCTGCAAATTATATTATAGACTACGCAGCTATCAGCCAATGTTTATTTGCCACGCAACTATTTTTTAATCATTAGCTTACCTCGTTATTTACAAATGAGGTTATAGGTTAATTATCTACATAGTCATAATTATACTAATCATGGTGAAAAACATTCAGTAATTATCTATCATTAATATGCATCTAACCGTTTAAGGATTTGCACTCTACTGTGAACTATGTATCTGATACAGGTGCCTGTTATCGCATTATTTGATAATTTATCTACATGTATTGGACTAGTATTGACCAATAAAAAACAGTATTAAACATTTTTATTGATTGTGGATAGAAATACGTATGGTATTTGGTAAAATTGATATGAGTTCATATTGCAAGATAAAAAAATGAGTTTAACTTGATGTTAGTAATCAATCACTCAACTAGTAACCAATCACTCAACTAGTAACCAATCACTCAACTATTAACCAATCACTCAACTAGTAACCAGTCAGTCAACTAGTAATCAATCACTCAACTAGTAACCAGTCAGTCAACTAGTAATCAATCACTCAACTAGTAACCAGTCAGTCAACTAGTAACCAATCAGTCAACTAGTAACCAATCACTCAACTAGTAACCAATCACTTAACTAGTAACCAATCACTCAACTAGTAACCAATCACTCAACTATTAACCAGTCAGTCAACTAGTAACCAATCACTCAACTAGTAACCAATCACTCAACTAGTAACCAATCACTCAACTAGTAACCAATCAGTCAACTAGTAACCAGTCAGTCAACTAGTAACCAATCAGTCAACTAGTAACCAATCACTCAGCTAGTAATCAATCTGTAGCGAAAATGCCACGAATCGAGATGACGGCAGGTTTTGCGGTGGTTTAAACTGAACTGATCGTATTCTGGTAGATATGACTGTTTATTTTACTGATAACCAGAATAGACCGTGAAGTCTACAAAAGTACATGTCACAATAAAACTACAGTGTAAAGCATAATAACATAAAACAAACATTATATAATTGACATGAAAGTCACATTAAAACAAAAGCATTCAATTTAGTCAAATAAAATACATATAGGTATATAATAAAACTGACCTTTTGCCTCTGTAGGCCTGCTAGTCTCTCACTTATAGTTTTGTCACTTATTGATAATAAAACTTTTTGTGCTGGGTTACTTGCTGCCCACAGCACTAAAACTGCTACTGTGTGGCTAATCTGAAACTGGCTATATATATGTAAAGGCAAATGTGAGTCAGCAAACAATGTCACCATTAAGGAAACCAGTGGAAGTCGTTTAGAAAAACCGTTTCCAGTGCGCGCAGCATGAGTATGTTTTAATAAGCAGTGTAATTATGGCATAACTGATATTTTAATGTGTTTCGGCAAGGTTAATGTGTTTCATGCGTGGCCCGGTGGTGGCAGCGAACTATAGACATTACAATTAACTGTAATTTGTGAGTGCATAGGAAATGGTACTAGCTGACTTTACACTGCACACTCCCACCTAAATTTTCATTAAATTTAAGATGAAGGGTGTTCAAGTTTTGTTTTGTATTATGTAAATATAATTGACCAGTAATATGAATTCACTATTTAAGTTGCATATGATCATACGATAAAATGGACTATAAGCAATTGAATAAGTGTACTAGATAAAATTCTTAAGGTGACACAAGCAGGATCAGTTTCTGTACTGGTCTATCTATAACCTTTCTATTGTCGATAGGTTTTCCCTTAGCGTCCAGATCTGGTGTTGCAAGCATTACTGTTGTTTTTCTTACTCGTGAGTCAGCTCCGAAATGTAAGGCAACTATCTTTCCAGTTGACCAAAAGTTCCTAGGCTGGTTTTCGTCTATGATCAAAACAACATCTCCCACCTTGAGGTTTGGCTGCGGATGCTGCCATTTACTTCTCGTTTCAATTTTGCTTAAATATTGACTGTTCCACATTTCCCAGAACTCTTGTGCTAGCTGTTGGGTTTTCCTATACATGTGCCTTCCATACAGCTCATCCGATGTGAATTCTCCTGGGGGTGGTAAAATATTCTGAGATTTGCCCGTCAGTAGATGGTTGATCGTTATAACTGGTTCGGTGTCCGTTGCACTTATGGTTGAAAGAGGCCTGTTGTTTATGGCTGCTGTAATTTCCATGAAGGCTGTATGCAAACTTTCTGTGGTTAGTCGTCCGGAATACTTTGGAGTCATGCTGTTGAGGATACTTCGGATTGTGCGTATTTGTCTTTCCCACAAGCCCCCCTGATGACTTGCTGAAGGCGTATTCATTTTGAACTGTATTTTGTTGTCTAATAAAAATTGTTTGGCTCTGGAGTCTTTCATTTCTAATAGATCCCTTTCTAGATGATTTCTCCCACCAACAAAATTTGTGCCATTATCGCAGAATATTGTTCGTACTTGTCCTCTTATGGCTTGAAATCTTCTCAAAGCTTGCAAGAAACTATCAGTTGTCAAGTTGTCAATCAGTTCAATATGGATACCTCTGGTATAAGTACATGTGAACACTATGCCCCATCTTTTAATCTCTGACCTACGCTCTTTGACAAGAAAGTGACCAAATACGTCGAGCCCAACGTGAGTAAATGGAGGAGAAGGGGTGGTGCGTTCTTCAGGTAGCAATCCCATGATCTGCTCTGTCAGTCTGCTTCGCTGTAGACGGCACTTGACGCAGTTAAAAACAATTGATCTCGCTAGGGCTGTAGCTCCTGTGACCCAGTAGCCAGCTTGTCTGACTGCTGACACAGTCACATTAGTGCCTGAATGATGAGTGGACTGGTAATAGTGGCTGATGAGCAGTTTGGCTAACTCTGTCTTGGGAATGATTAGCGGCCGCTTTTCTTGGAAGGTTAAGATAGACGTCGACCTACTATTGACTCGTAGCAATCCAGACTCATCAAGAAATGGTGTCAAACTGCGGATTTTGCTGTCCTTGTTGATTTGTTTCCCAGCTGCTAACTTCTTGATTTCTTGCAAATAAGTTGTTTGTTGTAGTAGTCGAACTACAGCTGTCTCAGCGTCTTGTATTTGTTCTACAGAAAGTTTCAACGAAACTTTCTTCAAGCTCTTGTTTCTTAAAATGGATTGAACGTTTGCTATGGCCCTAACGAAACGTCTCCACGAGCTGAATTTCTTTGAAATCGTCTCAATGAAGGATTCTGAAGTACTTTTGGCCATTAGCGCTGTTTTAAGGTTCTTTACCTCTGGGTCATTTTTTAAAGTTTCTTGATAGTCTTTGTCACTCTTTACTTGTTCATCGATAGTGAGTTGCTGGAGAAAGGCTGGTCCTTTGTACCAATTGCTTGCTGCTAGTTGTTCGGCTGAAGCACCCCGTGATACAATGTCGGCTGGATTTTCAACTCCTGAGATATGGTACCACTGGTTGGTGTTGCTGCTCTCTCGGATCTCATTAACTCTGTTTGTTGTGAACATGCGGAATTGAGTATCACTGTTCTTAATATATCCCAAGGTGGTTGTAGAGTCTGACCAAAAATACTCTTGGTCAATATGTGTCTGCAGCTCTGTTCTAATAAAGTTGGCAAGTCTCACCGCTTCCACTGCTGCTTGTAACTCTAAGCGAGGAATCGTTAGCCCTTTGACAGGTACTACTCTAGATTTAGCAGAGATCAGTGCAACGTGCACTCTTTGTTCTTTGTTGATAATCCTCAAATAGGCACAGGCACCAAAACCTTGCAAACTTGCATCACCGAAATAATGCAGCTCACTTCTGAGAGCCTCTCCAAAACTAGCTGGTTTTAGACACCTTGGTATTTTAATGTTTTGGAGTTGGTCAAAACCACCATTCCATTTTCTCCATTTTTCTTGTAAATCAGGGGATACGGTTTGGTCCCAACTTTTCTCCTCTTTACAAGACTGCTGCATCAAGATTTTTCCTTGAAGGGTAAAAGGTGCGATAAGACCAATAGGATCGTACAATTGGGATACAGAAGAAAGAATGCCCCTTTTAGTAGGTGGCTTCTCAGTCTTATTGTTAGTAAAAGTGAAGGTGTCACTGTCTGTGCACCATTCCAGGCCAAGTGTTCTTTCTGAAGGTAGCTTGTCTTTGTAGATGTCGAGTCCTTGCAAGTTCTTGCTTACTTCAGTGTTTGGGATGGTTTCAAGCACATTTCTGTTGTTGCTGAGAAACTTGTGCAAACGAAGGTTGACTTTTTTGCATATGCTCACTGCATTTTCGATCAAGTCTGTGGCTTCCTGTTCGGTTTTGACGCTAGTTATGCCATCATCTACATAAAAGTCATTTATGATGAACTTTGCTGCTTCGGGATATTTGTCTGAAGAGTCGGCTGCTACCTTGTTTAGAGCAAAGGTAGCTACTCCTGGAGAGCTTGTAGCTCCGAATAGATGTACAGTCATCCGATACTCTTTGACAGTCTGCAAATCAGCCTCTACCCACAAAAACCGTAAATAGTTTCTATCTTTTTCGTCGACTTTGAAATTGTGAAACATCTTCTGTATGTCGCATGATATGGCTATAGGTTCGCGACGAAATCTTAATAAAATTCCACGCAAGCTGTTCATTTGGTCAGGCCCAGATAGCAATTCTTCATTGAGACTTCTGTTTCCATACCTTGCACTGGCATCAAATGCAACTCGAACACTTTGCTTTTTAGGATGAAATACAGCAAAATGTGGTAAATACCATGTCTGCCCTTCAGGTGTGCTTCCGTCAGGCACAGGTTCTGCGTGTCCACTGTTTATCATATCCTGCATAAACTTGCAGTACTCATTCTTTAGAGTGGCATCACCCTGCAATCTTTTGATGAGCTGTTTAAGTCTTTTCAAGGCTTGAGACTTGTTGTTTGGCATGTATGGAGTAGTAGTAAAAGGTAATGGTAATGAAAGAGAACCATCATCTGTCATTTTAGTTCCACTTTCTAGTATTTTGAGGAAGGTCATGTCATTTTGCGACATCTTACTTTGATCGCTTATGTCATGAAACTCGTCGCTTTGTGTGGCGAAACAGCTCAATGGGAGTGCATCAGCGCTCGGATTTCCTCCACATAGTGTCCAACCTAAAACTGTTCTTATAGCAAACGGCTCTGACGCATCTGCAATTATCGACTCATGGGGTGCTAATAAGTGAGAATTGTCTCGTCCAATCAGCATGTCTACTGTAACAGCAAGGTCCAGCTTTGGTGAGATGAGGTGGGCAATATGACTCAAATGAGGAATGGACTTTGCTACCTTTTCAGTTGTTGTTTGGTTCTCATTGTGAGGTATAGTTTTCTGCTCTAGCGCAATAATTGAAAAACTAGAGCTATTTGCCGCTGGTCCTGTTCCTTTAATGGAGAACTTATACTTCTTTCTGTACCTAGTTTCTTCTCCTGCCAAAGTACATATTGTAACCTTTTCTGGTTCACCATAGGATTTCAGCTTTATCTGATCTACAGCATTTTCTGTGATATATGTTGTGTCAGATCCATTGTCTAGTAACGCATAGACTGTCGTCTCATGTCCATTTTCTGATAAGATCGTTACTGGAAGAAGCATACTTAGTAGTCCAATTTGGTTGGGTTGTTTAGCCATAGCAACAATATGTTGCTTAGATGGTTGAGCTGAGTCTTTAGGGCTTGCTTGTGAACTCTGAACTACAGGCATATTTTCTGTTTTGTTGTACTACTGAGGCTTTTCACTTTCCCAATCGCTGCGTAATTTATGGAGACAATCTGGATGTCCACGCTTACAGACCTTGCACTTCCACCGATAGGAGCATTCATTGTGTTTGTGATTACCCTTTCCACAATGGAAACATAGGTAATTTTCCTTAAAGAACTGTAAGGCTTCTTCGTATGTGGCCTTGACAAGCAAATTACACTGGGCTGTATAGTGATTGTATTGATCACACTTCTTGCAATATTTGGTCGATTGTTCTGTTGTCATGCTTTTCCTGTCTTTCGATGTTGAAGCTTGCAATGTTTGCAACTGCTTCGAATTTGCTCTTCTATTTAGCTCCGAAAACTTGTCACTGCGTGTACTTTCTTTGGTTCCCAAGATGTTAGCTGTTGAAGCTTCCTCATTAATAAACTCCTTGAATACACTGAAGGGAGGGTAGTCATCATGGTCTTTTTCATACTTACGTATTTGGTACTTCCACTTGATCTTTAACCAGTCAGGCAGCTTCTCGAGCATTTCTTCGTTGCTTTCAGATTCATCAAGACTGTTCAACTGTGAGACTGTTTGCTTTGCGCTAAGTAGATGACTGAGAAAGTCTGCAAATTGTTGCAATGCTTGACCATCCCTGTTTCCTATTTTAAGCCAATCTTTGAGTTTCTTCTTCAGATGACGAGCTATGTTCACCTTTTTCCCAAATCGTTCTTGTAAGAGTTTTCTTGCTTCAGTATACGAATTTAATGAGTCATCCAGCAAAAAGCCTTCAACACATCGGCGGGCATCGCCACTGATAAACTTCTTGAGTATGCGCATCTTTCTAGCACTTGTTGTGATGCCTTCTGCATCGAGAAATTCATCAAAATCGGATTCCCAATCTCTAAACTTCATCGGGTTGCCGTAGAAGATTGTGGGTTCAACTATAGTACGTTTTGTAATTTTTACTGCTTCTGTGATGGAGTTTGTTAGTCGTTCTAGAGCACCGTACTCATGACTTGTGCTTGTGAGCTTCGGTGTCGATTCCTGTGAGAGGCGATTGCTTGTGTGTTGTGTTGGCGACGACTTCACAACTGACTTAGAGAAAACTGGCTGCTCACTTAAACTTCGAGAAGGAGACTGCATATCAATGGTTGTTGGCATCTCCACTTCTACTGATTGGTCAAGTTCAACACTGAGTGGTTGACTAGTAACTCTTCTCAGCGTTGGGTTCAACCGTTCTTGAAATGCTCTTCTTGCTTCTGCTTGCCTCTTCCTTTGCTCCTCCAGCATTGCTAGCCGTCTCTCCATCTCTTGCTCTGTTAAAGCTTTCTCCTCCTCTTCCTTAGCTTCGATCTCATCCAAAAGCGCATTTAATGATGCAACATTTTCTTCTCGCTCGCTGCGATAAATTGCTCTCAGGTTTTCAACTTGTTCATCTGTTTTATTATTACACAGAGTATAAAATTCTTCACAAAGCAATTGTATTTCACTACCATCATCTTTTTCAAGGTAAGACAAATAGGTATACAATGCATCATAATCAGTTCTGTCTATGCTAGAAAAACTCTTTTCAAAAGAATCTAGCTTTGAGCTAATCACACTGATTATTTCTGTTTTTAGTTGGCTGGCTTTATTCTGTTTACTTTTTTCAGATGGTTTTCTATAGCTTCGCTGTTTTACAACATCTATACTGCTCAAATGTGTCGTACTTTGTTCACTAGCTGCCATGCTTACAGATGGTGCCTCTGCACTTTCTGTTTCAGTTACATTTTCAAAAGAATTTGTGGCATGATTTTCTTCATCAGCCATCGTTACTCAACACGGTGGCACACCAAATATTATGTGTAAAATCAAAGTTTCTAATAGCTGTGATGAGTATTGCACCTGCCAAATCTGCACGATATTACCCACAATGCCGCGGCAGCAAACCACAAAATATGTAAGGATTGCGATGAGTTTGTGCCAATATTAATAGCCTAATAATTCATCTCACGCGCAAGCGACAATAGAACGGCTGACTAAACTTCTTCCACCGTAACCACAAACGCTGGTGACACTCTAGCTGCTTTTAACAATTAACGAACACAAATTTTCATGTAACTGCCTTTCAGATTAGCCAGCACGGTTTACAATATGATTCTAAATAAATCAAAACCAAATTGTCTAAACAAAGACTGATAGCAAGCTTGTTCCACGTTACTAAAGCTGGAGTTGATTGCAAGTTTGAAAAGAAAGCTTGCAAAAACACTGATTGAAAAATAAGAATAGAAGTAAATTGCTTATCTGTCCTGTTGAGGAGAGTTGGGATGCTGTGGTTTTCTGCTGATGCAATAGGTAACTGCCTGTTGCTGAGTTGACTGCTTTTAAGACGATAATGTCCTGTACTGATAAATGTTACGTATGCTGATTCTCTGGATATACTGATCGACTGCTGTGGTTCTTTCGTTCCACGAATAACTGATTGTTCAACAATTCTAACGATATGTCTCTTACATTGAATAGCTGACTGTTTTCTGATGATCCAGAAGATTTGTTGCTTCTGTGCTGATTTACTGATTGTTTCTTATTCCACCATAGGATAAGACTTCACTGTAGCGAAAATGCCACGAATCAAGATGACAGCAGGTTTTGCGGTGGTTTAAACTGAACTGATCGTATTCTGGTAGATATGACTGTTTATTTTACTGATAACCAGAATAGACCGTGAAGTCTACAAAAGTACATGTCACAATAAAACTACAGTGTAAAGCATAATAACATAAAACAAACATTATATAATTGACATGAAAGTCACATTAAAACAAAAGCATTCAATTTAGTCAAATAAAATACATATAGGTATATAATAAAACTGACCTTTTGCCTCCGTAGGCCTGCTAGTCTCTCACTTATAGTTTTGTCACTTATTGATAATAAAACTTTTTGTGCTGGGTTACTTGCTGCCCACAGCACTAAAACTGCTACTGTGTGGCTAATCTGAAACTGGCGTATATATATGTAAAGGCAAATGTGAGTCAGCAAACAATGTCACCATTAAGGAAACCAGTGGAAGTCGTTTAGAAAAACTGTTTCCAGTGCGCGCAGCATGAGTATGTTTTAATAAGCAGTGTAATTATGGCATAACTGATATTTTAATGTGTTTCGGCAAGGTTAATGTGTTTCATGCGTGGCCCGGTGGTGGCAGCGAACTATAGACATTACAATTAACTGTAATTTGTGAGTGCATAGGAAATGGTACTAGCTGACTTTACACTGCACACAATCACTCAACTAGTAACCAATCACTTAACTAGTAACCAATCACTCAACTAGTAACCAGTCAGTCAATTAGTAACCAGTCACTCAACTAGTAACCAATCACTCAACTAGTAACCAGTCAGGCAATTAGTAACCAGTCACTCAATTAGTAACCAATCACCCAACTAGTAACCAATCACTTAACTAGTAACCAATCACTCAACTAGTAACCAGTCAGTCGACTAGTAACCAGTCAGTCAACTAGTAACCAGTCAGTCAACTAGTAATCAGTCACTCAACTAGTAACCAATCACTCAACTAAAAACCAGTCAGTCAACTAGTAACCAGTCAGTCAACTAGTAACCAGTCAGTCAACTAGTAACCAATCACTCAACTAGCAACCAGTCAGTCAACTAGTAACCAGTCACTCAACTAGTAACCAATCACTCAACTAGTAACCAGTCAGTCAACTAGTAACCAATCACTCAAATAGTAACCAGTCAGTCAACTAGTAATCAGTCAGTCGACTAGTAATCAATCACTCAACTAGTAACCAGTCAGTCAAATAGTAACCAGTCAGTCAACTAGTAACCAATCACTCAACTAGTAACCAATCACTCAACTAGTAACCAGTCAGTCAACTAGTAATCAATCACTCAACTAGTAATCAATCACAAGTTGTCATGACCAATTCAGACTTGCCTTCAAGTATTTTATTTGCTAGGAAACCTAGATGTTTTTTCTAGACAGTGTTAAGATAGCCATATATGTAAACATCTCTCTTTTGTTTTTAGGAAGGAGAGACAACCAAAAGCTGCCAGATAACAAAGAGTTATCCCAAGGGTTGTTTGAATCTAACTTTCGTGTACCCGACCACAAAAGCAGCGGTAGTTACGTGTGTTGTAAGTGAGAGCACCGAATATAACAACACCTTCTATCTAAGCAAATCTTGCGGGCCTTTACCATTTCAGTCATCCTTTGCACATGTCTCGGTACGAGCCAAAACCACTAAGGCCTCGATCTTTAATTGTCCAAGACCTGAAGGGACTTCAGAACACTTTGACTACAAATGGTATAAAAGCCATCGTAGAAAGGATAGCTTGATCTCATCAGTTAGAAAACTCACATATTATACAAATAAGCTACCAATCCAGTACACTTGTGTGGTGACCAATAGACTGACTGGAGTAGAGGTAGAATTTACTCTCGGACTTTCAAGAAGTGAAAAAAAAGGAGAAATATCTATCGCGTGGATATTAGTACCAGCTGTACTGATAGTGTTAACTATTCCAGCCGTTTACCTCGCTTATCTATCTCACATCGGACATCGATCGAGCTTTTGTGCTAATAAGACTCTGGAAGATCAGGTTGATTATATGGTCACTCAAACTGGTGGAGAAGAAATAACAAATGTGTCCAAAGATAAGAACAAAAAACCAGCGAACAAATTCTTCAAGACAGCAATGAAAGGAATGTCCGATGCGGTCGAGAGAATCAGCAGCACTATCAATATTCAGGCCACAGTCATGGTCTCGCTGCCTATTCCAGAGAATCCCGAAGCAATAAGAATTTCAAAGATATTTCGCAACAAAAGAGCCCACATATTAAGATCAGAAAGAATATCGCCTATGTTTAAAAGGCAAAGCCGCAAAATTTGTAAGCAAAGTACAAAGGGATTCGCAAAAGATCACGATGCCGCCTGGATGCTACAAGGCATACACAAAGTGGAAAACTGGAAAATTCAAGCATTATCGCCAAGCAGGGGTTCAATAGATAGCGTGGAAGAGACCCTAAATACATCCTATCGACTAAAAAACTATAGTCGGAAGTTTACCGACCATGTACGACTGTTAACAAAAAATACGCTGCCATGCTCAGAAGATGAGTGGCTTAGGCAGCACAGAATGGAAGAATCTCAAATAGCAAACAGCTCAGAAGAGCCATTTACAAATGAGCAGCATATCATTGACCTTTCCGATCGGCTTATGGAAATGTATATGATCGCCAAACCTCACAAAACATACTTTCCAACAGTTAAAAAGATTGGAGATCCCTTTCACGCCATCCTCGTCGATAATTCCCATCCGAGTCATCGAGTTACTAAAAACATGTGGGACGAGTACATGGACAGGATGTTTGCCATGGCAGCAGATGTTGGCACTCTCAATCGCCTCTGCAAGAAGGTTCTTGAACGCACATTGGGTACATACGGCAATCCTTTGAAGATGAAGCGAATCAATTCTATGCTTAAGAGCTCCGTGCAGTAATATTCGATTTTTGAAAATTTGTCACTTTATTGTTCTTTATTTGATACAGTTGTGCATAATTTTACATTCTCATTAAAATATGGATGTTTTAATGATTCAGGAAGTGGCATATGTGATTGTTTTAATTGTCTACTTCTTGTTAGACAAAAGCAGGTCGATCAATTCATAATAAAGCAGGCATCTTTTAAACTGCCAATTCATAACAAAACCATGATTTATTGGCAGCTACTGTAGAAAAACTGACCCGCTTGAGTTAGTCAATGTTTGTGATAGTTGTAATTTGCTCTGGCTTAAAACACTGTCTTGATAGACCATGTATTTAACCTGTGGAATCACCTGGTGCTACAAACACAGTGTCACCACCAAATGTATAATACGAGGCATCCGGAGATGTAATACCTCTGTAGACTAGTAAACCCTGCAGTTTTAGAAATAAGTTAGCCATTTTAAAGTCTCTCTTTAAAGTCTCTCAACTCTTTTTAAAGTCCAATTCTGAAATAACAAACCATAAGGATTGTTGACTGCACTTGCGATAAAGAAGACCAATAGAAGAGTTTTAGTGGCATATCTTTTATCTACTCATATCATTAACCGATTATTTTATAACTAAATTCAAACGGAAAGGATTGTCCAAGTATTTTATTACCCTTGGCCATTTTAAATGAAATTTAACTAGCCAATATCGTGCTTAGACAAGCTCCAAGTCGTATTTAAAACAAACTAAAAGTAATCACAACAGAAAGTTGCCCTTCTGAATTGGCAAGTGCAGACCTGCCATACCATATCTTTCAGCCTTCTCTTTTCTACAGACATGACAAGAGTTTAAAGGAAACAGGCGGATTATAAAAACTAATAATTTATTTGTGATAATGTACTTAATACAGCAAAATCACTTGCTTAAATATTTGATAAACCTAATAAAACCCGTGGCATGTGAGCAGAGGGCTAGCGCCTAGCGAGATTTCACAGCACCTCGTTTCTTCGACTTTGCCGCCTCTTCATATATCATTGTGGTGAACGGCCTGCAAGAAATAAATACTGTAGATATCTTACAGGCAGCATTATATGCAGGTGCTATTACATTATATGCAGGTGCTACTACATTATATGCAGGTGCTACTACATTATATGCAGGTGCTAGTACATTAGGGGTTAAATTTACAATGCAGGTGACAGCCTACTATATGTCTAATACCTACTTGTCCATATCTCATACCTACTTGTCCATATCTCATACCTACTTGTCCATATCTCATACCTACTTGTCCATATCTCATACCTACTTGTACATATCTCATAACTACTTGTACATATCTCATACCTACTTGTATATATCTCATACCTACTTGTACATATCTCATACCTACTTGTATATATCTCATACCTACTTGTATATATCTCATACCTACTTGTATATATCTCATACCTACTTGTCCATATCTCATACCTACTTGTACATATCTCATACCTAGTTGTACATATCTCATACCTACTTGTACATATCTCACACCTACTTGTCCATATCTCATACCTAATTGTACATATCTCATACCTACTTGTACATATCTCATACCTACTTGTACATATCTCATAGCTACTTGTACATATCTCATACCTACTTGTACATATCTCATACCTACTTGTACATATATCATACCTACTTGTATATATCTCATACCTACTTGTATATATCTCATACCTACTTGTATATATCTCATACCTACTTGTACATATCTCATACCTACTTGTACATATCTCATACCTACTTGTACATATCTCATACCTACTTGTACATATATCATACCTACTTGTATATTCTCATACCTACTTGTATATATCTCATACCTACTTGTATATATCTCATACCTACTTGTACATATCTCATACCTACTTGTACATATATCATACCTACTTGTACACGCCACATACCTACTCATGTATACCTGTATATAATTTAGGGTTACAGATAGCCTGCGGCGTAACATCAACTCACCCCTCAACCATTTCAGTGACCTTGTAGACAAGCTGTGTAAAGAAGGCCAGACCTAATCCAGCAATGCTACGCTTGCTGAAATAGACACAACATCTGTTAAAAATATATATACAACAATTTGGTAAAGTTTCTAGGTATATGATATATAGCTACGCAACAGTCTGTCAAAATTAGGCAAGTGAGATCCAGTAAAACAGTTATGTACATCAACAAATGAAAAACATGGTACAACTTCCAAAGTTGTAAAAGTGTTAATTAAATTGATGGAAGTAGCGGATTAGGTGAGGATCTTGAAGCGAAATAGCAGATGAGCACCAACTAGTTGGACTGACCGACTAGTTGGACTGACCGACTAGTTGGACTGACCGACTAGTTGCACTGACCGACTAGTTGCACTGACCGACTAGTTGCACTGACCGACTAGTTGCACTGACCGACTAGTTGCACTGACCGACTAGTTGCACTGACCGACTAGTTGCACTGACCGACTAGTTGCACTGACCGACTAGTTGCACTGACCGACTAGTTGCACTGACCGACTAGTTGCACTGACCGACTAGTTGCACTGACCGACTAGTTGCACTTACCGACTAGTTGCACTAACCAACTAGTTGCACTGATTGACTAGTTGCACTGACCGACTAGTTGGACTGACCGACTAGTTGGACTGACCGACTAGTTGCACTGACTGACTAGTTGCACTGACCAACTAGTTGCACTGACCAACTAGTTGCACTGACCGAATGATTAACAAAGGAAAAAACACCTTTGAACATTCGCATAACATACAGTTATAGACCTGAGGAGCTTCCCGATGTACCTGACACAGAACATGACTCTGTAAGTTGGACAGACAACATGTCCAAGTTAAATTAAACCAGCTGATATTCTAGAATGAAATATTCACAGATGGCATTGCTGTTACAGGCCCCTAACTAGATCCTTGGGTGATCCAAGTTCAAACGATGTAATATGTGATAAAAGCTATAAATTATATTTTCGTGTTTGAAACAAAAATCAATGAATTTTAGTCCTCAGTTTCCCAATTACGAAAATTTCCCAACATGAAACCTCGATAACCTTGACATTCTGAGACAATTCAGTGTGATGAAAAGCAATTAGAAGCAACAAAAAAAAGGGGTGATATACGTAGGTAAGCAGCAGTACTAACAAACAGAAGCCACTATCACAAGCAGGAGGGCACAACTTCACAACTAAAATATTCATTAAACTCAGCATACACTGTAAATTATAGCTGTAATGAATTAAAAGCAACCCAAGTCGAATAAAAACACAACTGAGAACTTTTCTGGCGCTTTTAATGAATATGAACAATCGAATGCATCAACGATTTAAAAGTACATTTGTGTTCTGGAGAAAACGCTAAAGGATCTATGGATTCTCTGACCTAATAATATAAATGAAGAAAGAGAGGCTATTTTTTTTTCAAACTAAATCCGTCAACTAGGTGATGCTTGCAGTGGTGCTCTTTATAGTGACTCCAATTCGAGATGTAAATAGCATCTAATCCAGGGGTTCCCAATTAGGTTCGCTGGTTTCCCCCTTCCAGACTACGAAAACTCTATTTCCCCCCTATTCTATCAGGTTTCGCTTTGCTTTCAATCTGCATACTTCTTCATATTTTGTCATTTCTGCATTCCACAGCACAAAATATTAAGTATCACAGCATTTAGTAATTTAACTATTTTTATAAAGGTCTGGTCAGCATCTTATTGGTGAAAAGGAAGTAGAAAATCCCCAAAGTTATAGAAAGTATGATGAAACTATGAATCACAAAATAGTACACAATGTAATAATCACACAGTGTATTAACAACAAACATCAATATGCAGCATGTAACTATTATGCACAGCCTTAGCTCTTACTGAGCATTAAGAAGAATTAGAAGACTCCTTTGATGGATGATTACATCTATACTTAGAAATCAGGCTAAAATCTCCACTGTTTTGAAAACAGGCAACCTGCCAAATGTATTAACAACGTAACTGCAGTGTTTGGACACGTGCTTGCATCATCAAACGCACCGTAAAACCCCTATTTGAATGCCATCGTGCTCTATTCTTTAACCCTTCTCCTATAGTGGCGGTTTATTAGAGGTGTCGTTTAAATAGAGGTCGACGCTGTATTTTTCTTCTAGCTCATCAGAATTTTGGGAAGATCAATTTAACCCTTTTACAAGTGAAGTGATGCTAATGTCGCCGATATTTTGCACTCTCCTTCAGGCCGATCGGCATTACTCCTGTCGGCCTCGGCATTTTTGCTAAACCATTTTTCACATATGCTGAAGTATCAAACCGAGTTGAACGAGGAACTACTTTTATTATAAAATACTAGCGTGGTACTGTTATTAATTATTTCAATGATGTCGCTTTCAAAGTTTTGAAGAAAAAGACGTAGAGCTTTGGATGTAGAAAACAGACATAACTTTTTTAACGTTTCAAGGTTGGAATACACCATAACAACGGCGTATTATTATAACCATATTACGTCATACGGTGCCCCTGAAGAGTGTTCTCATCATTCATCAAAATGCTTTAAAGTTTTCAGGTAAGATTGTAAACCACATGATAGACATATCTAAAAACAATGGATAGGATTTAGATCTTAGTGACTTCGTATTTTTTATTATGGCTTCGTAAAGATCAAAGAATGTCAAAGTGACCTGTCAAATGGAAGTAGCGTTCAATTAAGAGGTAGCGCTGTAATTTTCAACCCTCCTCCTATAGTGGCGTTCTATTTGAGGTAGCATTTAAATAAAGGTGGCGTTCAAATAGAGGTTTTACAATAGATGAGAATAATATCTGAATGCGACAGTTATGCAACGGCATTAACAAAAATAGCACATAAGTACTCAATGACAAGATGAAAATATTATCAGTCAGAAAGATAAATAGGTAGAGAAAGGACAAATAGAACAAATTAAATAAACAAAAATACATAAATAAACTTAATATTGAACCATTACTTTATGCATAGCATGTCTTTACTCGTATGCTGAAACTAGAATTTTATGAGCCATAAATTATACGTAACTAAGTCCCCGTGTACTACATTTTTACTCGGTCAATTGGAACCACTCCATTGTTGTCTAAAAATAATCATTTTTCACTGCTGATTTTTAATAGTATCACAAATCGAGCTTGGTATCGTGGCAATAATTTTACAGCATATGAATGTCTATGAGCACTTGGAAACAAAAAATACTGAAAGAAAGACGTGGGTCATATTTCAACTCATTCTGTAGAAGCTAACATGAAGCAGAAAATGCAAAAATGCCAAACTTACCCGATTCCCATGCCAATAAATATCAGGACAGCCCCGTCATACATTGGATCATCCAAAACGTTGAAGGGAAAGCCGGTGACTCTTTCAGACAGAAGTATTCCGAAGTGGTCCCCTAAACAGAATACTCTTCAAGGAAGAAAGCCAAGAAAAATCATCTCTATGATATCACAGCATGAGAGAGTACCTTAATGATGTCCTTTTTAGGATTGATAAAGTTGGAGCAGAGAGCAGATTAAAAGCATGCACCGACTAGCAACTCATGAGAGTAAGATAGAACAGAGTCAAACTACTAACCATGCCAAGTGCCAAACCAGCCGAGCCTGAGGAAACTAGTAACAACAAACATGGCTCCCACTCCCATAATGCAGTAGCCAACTACCATCAGCTCGTCGTTAAATGGTGTCTCAAACTTGGGCTGTTTATCGACAGCCTCATTGATGCTAAAAAGCAGGTTTGCCTAGTTGAAATCAAATCATAGCATCTTTTTCAAAGTGCCACGTAAGTAAAGACAAACATTAAATAAGAGGTGGTACCACTACTAAGATGCACCTAATGAGGCATCAGACAAAAATCTCTAACTTTACTTTGTGTAGCTAATCTGAAAAAACAGTAATTGGCACATTTCAAAAAACAAAACACATGGAAAATAATTCAACTAAAATCTAAAGACGCAGCAGTACAATTATGTCTTATTATAAATGCTTGATATGATACGCTCTGCTAATGACACAAGATAAAAATAAGGTTGAAATCGATTGCATTGAGTTTATGTATGATGTACCTTTCTATTTGTAAACTTACTTCATTTCTTAATTTACAAAAAGACACTATTATGTTGAGTATAGTATAGTTGAGTATATATGTTGAGTACAAGGATGTATTGGAAACATACATGTACAAACATTTGATATATTTTATACCAAACAATAGGCAAAAACCCTCAATAAGTAGAAGCTAAAATTACCTACAGAGAATAACTCAAAACGAGTTACTAGTATTTGTGATTACTTACTAATAATTCCGCGTGTTCGAGCAAAGAATTTGGAATATGCTACAGAATACACATGCCACCTTTGCTGAACCAAATAGCTTGCTGACTGATTTCGTCTTGTATTCATAGGTGCAAACCTAAGAAATGACATGTATAACTAATGTAGGCTTCAAACAACAAAGATATCTATCAAAAAGTCAGCTTTAACAAGTAGACATACGAAAATATTATTAGTATGGTTTGATTGTCAAAATTAAGGTTAAGATGAATAGACACAAAGCAAATACATGTATATCTTTTTCTTTCAGTCAAAAAAGGTGGAAAAAATTTCTGTTGATTACTGTTCAAAGCATAACAAAATCTAGCAAAAACAAAAAATTGCTATGTCTACCAAAGCTGGAAACGCAATTAATCACACCGAGTCTTCTTCAGGTTCTGATGTGTAGGTATTATTAATTATTATTATTCATACAAGCAACCACATAAAGAAAGGTTTTATGTAACTCAAGCACCAGTTATGCAAATGCTTGTTGTATATAACTTACTATTTTTTACCTAATGATAAATACATGTAACGCTTATGAGGCAGCCGTTGCATGCTCATCCCTACAGAAGTTTTAGCAATAACTACATCCAGTTTTTTAATGTATCTATTAGAAATGTCCAAATGTATTTGAATCAAAAATATTTGTAACTGTCTATAGCCAACAACATTATTCAAAAAAGTCATAGCTTTGCTTTTCAGCTTGAGCTGTGTAAAAGAGCTTTGTTGAAAGTGCATGCACCTTCTATCTTCAGCCATACAGCTATAAACTTTGGGGTTTTCAATGCAATCATGAATCCTTCACATTAGCATATTATTGACTGAGAAACTATAGGAAGAATTTTTTTGAACTACCACATCTGCAAAATGAACATATTTTAACTAATAGATGGTAAGGCTCCTCTTTTTTTCTAAGTAATGAGGAGTTCAAATATTACATGACATGACAGGTTGCATATTTTTAGAGGGGGCAAACTAGGCAGATCTCCAACATCTAACCTGATTGCTGGCTGTTTATAGTTATTTTCTTCGTCATGTGCTTTACAGTAACAAGCTATTGAAAAAATGATGTCTTTTTTCTCTCAGGCATAGGGAGGACACTGTAGAAATTCATTAGTTAAAACAGGCATAGTCGCTTCTTTTTCACATTGCTCTGACGTTCACCTCTAAATTGAAGTGGCTGTTCGTTATTGAGAAAAGCTACGACCTATTTTGTTTTTGTGCTACATGCTGCTTAATTAAGGTGTACCGGGTTTGGAAAAGGAGCAGTACCAAGATTCTTGGTGAACTCTTATCAAACTGAAAGTTTGCACAAACCTTTTCATGGCATTACATTATTCACAAATACTTTCAAAATGTTATACACTGTAAACGTATTAGTACTTTCAGCGAATTAAAAACAGGAATAATAGGGTATGAGTTCGGCTCACCAAGTTAAACAGAAGAGGTGTAAGAATGATAAAAACAACACTCAAAATATTGCTTTGGTCGCTAACATGAACAAAAGTAGCCACGTCGCCTATTGACTTTGGAAACCGCCAAAGCGTTTCGGCGTGCGTTTCTTCTGTCATTTTTAATTTGTTCTTCTTGCACTCCTGACATTAACTTGCACAAGTACCCACCTACAGCACGGTACAAAGTCCCTTTTGGCGTAGCTACGATATTCAAGAAGTTGAATCGTATACAAAATACAGATTCAAGGCTAATACGGTAAAATATCAAGCGATTGTTCCCCCAACAAAAAGACAATTCCGAAAAAGCCGAAAGCGTATGTTGCTAGAAACTAAAATTTCGATATTTATGATGGCATGTTAGTTCCTAAAAATATAGCTTGTTATGTTGCAACTATAGATATTGAATACAATAAATAAAATTATTAATTATTTATTTTATGCAAGGTTATCCTGCTAATAATATTCATAAAATCAGAGCGGAACAAAAAGATTTTCTCACTATTTGGGCAAGGTTTTTCATGTGGTTGAAATTTGTGAAGGCGGGTGGTCGCAAAAATAGACGCACGCGTAAGCTACATACATGGCCTCGCTCTAGAAATTTGTAACTTTACGGTTTTGAGTGTAACCTATAGTTTTTATATAAGTCGGAGGAACCACATAACCCGCATTCAGCATAAAAAAGAACTTGAAAACTCAACTGCATGATTGGACGAATAACATTTTCTCGCGCGATATTATAATAGCGCGGGATTATAAAAAGCTTAGGACTAAAATGGTGAAGGTCAATCGTTTTTTTACACGGCTTCTCAAAATATACCCTGTGAAATATCCATAATTTATATGGCTTTACGATGGAACACAATCCATTAATAGTAGAAGTTCTTTTAATATATTTTTATATTTGAATGTAATTGCGTATGTAGTCTTTTGTGTTTAGTGTTTCGCAAATCTAAGGGCTATCATCCTATATTGCACACCTAGGTTTAGGGGTTATCTCGATATAATCTGAAATTACATAATTTAAAGAGTATAAACGTGATAATAATTATGAGGCACTATAAACAAGTTGCCTAGTTTTGTAGTGGAACAAGCTAAAATCGCGTTCATGGCAAAGAAAAACCTGTATCTAGGTAGATATCTAAGCTTATGTCTAACAAGGTAAACCTGGAAAAGCTTACTACACTAATAACATATTTGAGAATATGTCATAACATAAAATATCACTACATATTATAACATAAAATACTGTAAATACACCATCGACACACTAGTAACTTAGTGGTATTGTTATGTTGAATTAGTGAGAAATTGTGTCACACAATCCGCATTCGCCCTCACATCAGTGTTGAATTTGCTTTGTCATTTTACTTTATTTTGACTGTTTCGTTTGTGCACTTTTGCTTAGGTTCTGTGTACTAATTTGATTATTACTAGTTAAGACACTAGTGAAGGTGCTAAGCTGTTATCAGCAATACTGATATTTACCAGTAAAAGATACTTCTTTATTCTCTAAGTCCAACATTTGAAGCACACAGCCAACAAAATTCTAAAACAATAGTATCAATGACAAAATGTTAAAAACTGTCATGAACGGTACCCTTTGAATGTTACCTCGGATGGTCGTTCATGTTCTTTTGCTCAGTAGTCAGTACCATACGGCTGTGAGTCTTGACCGTCAAACAAGAATCAGACCGTCTATAGAAAAGTTGGCACAAAAGTTGAGATACTGTAGGAGCCTTGACAGCGAAGGATAAGTGTTAGCAGACGACGATAGAGAAAAAGACTCCGCAAACGGAAGGGAAAAAGACAGAATTATTGGAGCTGTTTTCTCTTATAGATGTCTCAGTTAGCGTGTGAGAAGATGTTTAGGCGCTCAAGTTCTATCCTTTGTGTTTATAGGAATGGTAATTGAGCAAACTTGTCTGGAGTACATCATGGGAATGTACTGGTGAAAATTGATGAATAACTCTTTTTATTTCTGTCATTTTGATTGTGTGTAGTAAGATTTGGCGACAGAGCTGAGTGCGTGTATTGCCACAAATGTCTTTTAATGGCTTTTTTGCAGGCCAATTGATGCATCTTCTCAGATAGATTACTTCCTCTGAAGGTTTCTAATCTCCTTGGGGATGTGTGTATGATGATTGCTTTTCGTGACAGTCCTTTGTTGTTCTAGGTGTTTTTGTTTGTTGTAATTTTGCGTACATCTTTTGCAGTTTAAGCGTTGTTTCCTTCTATTATCTGCTTTTGCTAATTTTTCCATACAACATAACAGGCATGACTGTAAAATTTTGTGCAAAGTATAAATTATCAAATGTTGAGCCTTTGAGTTAGGATGGTACAGAAACACATGATAATTAATCTCACTTTATTTCACAACAAGGTATAATGACTGATACTAACTGTAGCCCAAATAACTATTTGCAATATCCTAATGAACCAAATCGATGGTGAGGAAACAGCTACAATGAGTTGGCAAGTGTTAATTAATGAACATTTATGTCAAGTCACAAACATCAAATTTACTGAATAGGATTGCGAAAATTTATTACAAAACACCAGCTCCAGGGTTGCCTATGTTAAAGAAGGCTCCTTTACTATTGAAAGATTGATGGCAAAAATCTTGATAGGTGAAAAAGTTTAAAAGAACCTAATTTTAAGCTACAAACAACCAAACACCTGCAATAAATACATGAGATAGCCTTCATCAAGTTCCATTAACAAAATTTCGAGTCACGCAATTTTCTTGTTTTAAAGTTAATACTAGAGGAACTAAACGCTGTGCTGGATTCTATACTGATATGCTATGTCAAACTGTTCCAATGTTCAACATCTACATTGAATGTGCATCAAATTTCAAAGGTGAACCAGCAGATGGACTTGCAATAATCTATATATATTTCTCAAAGTATGTCGTCTGTCTGTCATTTCAGCAATAGCTATTAAATAGCTATTGCTGAAATTAGTATTAGTAAGTACAGTTTATGGTGTGAAATGTAAAATACTTTACCGAAGTTGTTTTCTCGCTTTGGAATGGATTAAAATCAATATACATTTATTCTAATGGAAAGAATTGTTTCGGATCTCGAACAACTCGGTTTTCAAACAACCTTCCGGAACGGATTATGTTTGAGAACCGAGGTTCCGCTGTATGATATTAAAAGATATACGTCGCTGAACATTATAAAGTTTTAAATTTACAGTGGTTTGAACCTTTACAGCTGTTTTATTTATGTTTAATTTAGTGGTCCTGCACAAAACTGTGTCCTCATGGTATGAAGTTTGAAAGTTACAGTTGTTTGACAAGTTTGAAAACTTTATTTTAATTTTCTCTTCTACTTTATTTCAACTACACAAAACACTTCTCTCATGATATTTAGTTTCAAAGTTAGAATGGCAAATGTTGTTACATGTTAAATACAAATAAATTTTCTGTTCAAAGACTTTTTTATTACCCGGGCAACGCCGAGTAGCACAGCTAATTTCAAACAATTCTACAATTGTAGAATTGTTGCATTGTATTTGCTTGTAGGCCTTTCATTAAAATAACCTCAGGCTACCAGCTGAGGCTACCAACCTCAGGCTACCAGCTGCTTAACTAGTCACATGAAATTTTCCATTTGATCCACCATGGCATCGAGGAAGCTATCCAATAAAATGACATTTGCTAATGAGGTTAGATTTACAAGCCACAAAGCTACGAATACATAATGGTCTAGAGAGCCTATAGGTCGATGTTGCGAGTCATGCGGTAGGGGTGACTCAGGGTTATAAATTTAATGTGGGTTTGTACATTTTTCATTTGTTTTAATGTTATATGTAATTACATAAAATATTTATTGTTTTGTTTTGGAACTAATTAATTAAAACAATGTTTTTTTTTTATAACAATATTCGCTCCAACGTGAAGGCTTTGTCTTACGAAGCTAATATTGGGATGGATCAACTCGGTATGTCAAGCGCTGACTGTACCGACTTGTTCTAACTGTATTTTTATTATCAGCTTATTGCTATAAATGATCTATCATCTCATTTTAGATAATGGCAGAAGATGATTTCATGGAAAATGATGGTGAGGGGCAAGCACCTGTTGACACCTTTGACATCGACAACTTGGCACCTATTGCTGTTCCCGACCCTTTACCCGTAGCGGCTTGTGGTGATGGGGAAAAAGGTCGGCTCATCATCAGCCACATAACAAACATCAATTTCAAGTCATATGCAGGAACGACAGTGCTTGGTCCATTTCAGAAGGTAAGTCTAGGAGAAAACATAATAAACCGAATTCCATCGTATGTTATCTCTTTTCATGTGGTCATTCTCTTTGTGAAAGATATTTGCTTTTGTCATTCTAGCATCTGGAAATGTCAGTCAAAAATAGGTTTCCTCTGCCAACATTCTTATCTTCTGGTTGGGTTCTGAGAATCCAACAATACTAGTCATTCTGTATATTTTCTTTTATACAGAGCTTCACCTGTATTGTCGGACCAAACGGTAGTGGCAAGTCGAACGTTATTGATGCCATGTTGTTTGTCTTTGGATTCCGAGCAAACAAGATTCGCTCAAAAAAGTTGAGCGTATTGATTCACAACAGTGAAAGACATAGTAACATCACGAGTTGTACTGTAAAGGTGCACTTTCAGCGAATCATCGACACCGGGGTTTGTATTTTAACTTTGTGTGACTGCTGTGTGGGTGGTAGAGATCGCTGGTAAATACTTCATTGGTTTTTGAAAGTAAACTACAGTAGACGCTCTTATATCGTAAATAATCCATTCCAGGAACATTTTCGTTATAGGGAATTTACGTTATAAGAACAGTAAAATATGTGTCAATTGCCTAATCCATTCCAAGATCTTTCCAAACTCTCCCCTTAAGCCCTGCAAAAAGGAAAAACTTTACTCAACTCTTTTAATTTGCGTAACTGCAGAATTGTTGGTTTGCATCAACAACTTTTCTCCTTTTGATGATCAATCTCCCTGGTTTTATAGACCATGCTTGCGGTAAATTTACAACAAGTTGATAGGCACTGCACATTTTTGACGTTCATTTACAACAATTTGCTTAATTTTCTAAACAGCGAAGTCTATTCTGCAAAGTAAAGCTAATAACAAATATTTTGTACGTCTAAAATAAGGCAAAACAACAAAATATTTTTACTATAAAAAGCAGTTGTACCTGTTCAGTTGTCTATCACTATCCAAGTGTCAAGGTTAGGATAAAGATAATTTTCGACGATACTCCAACTCGTGGCATTAGAGTGATAGGCCGACACTGTAATACCTGCACCAATCGATCGCTTTTGCATTTATGAATAATTGCGCAGCTATTCTATTCGCCCATTTGTCGACACATTTAACGATCTATTACGACAAACTAGAATGGCGCGAAAGTTAGCTATATAAAATATATATATAACACTAAACGCACGCTGTTTTTTCTTTCGCAAGTACGGCGAAATAAACTAACATTCAAATCGATTTGGAAAACTCGCCCGACTTGACACTTTACGTTACATGTATTTTTTTACGTAGTAGGAAGCAAAAAGTTCAGATAATTTTTTTACGTTACAGGAGTATCTACTGTAATCTCTTTTTCCGTGGTTTCTCCCACACAAGGTGAAAATCCATGAAATAGAAACTAATACAATCATATTTAATGAAGCCACTTTTTCATTAATTGTAAACGTGTTACTCTTTGCCTTAAGTTCATGTGATGTAATGATCTGACACTGAGCTACATCTATATACATATTACAGGTACTATTATATAATATATAGTATTACAGGTATTATTATATAATATATACATATTACAGGTATTATTTTATAATATATAGTATTACAGGTATTATTATATAATATATGGTATTACAGGTATTATTATATAATATATGGTATTACAGGTATTATTATATAATATATATATTACAGGTATTATTATATAATATATATATTACAGGTATTATTATATAATATATGGTATTACATGTATTATTATATAATATATAGTATTACAGGTATTATTATATAATATATAGTATTACAGGTATTATTATATAATATATAGTATTACAGGTATTATTATATAATATATATATTACAGGTATTATTATATAATATATATATATTACAGGTATTATACATGTATTATTATATAATATATAGTATTACAGGTATTATTATATAATATATAGTATTATAGGTATTATTATATAATATATGGTATTACAGGTATTATTATATAATATCTAGTGTTACAGGTATTATTATATAATATATAGTATTACAGGTATTATTATATAATATATGGTATTACAGGTATTATTATATAATATCTAGTGTTACAGGTATTATTATATAATATATAGTATTACAGGTATTATTATATAATATATAGTATTACGGGTATTATTATATAATATATAGTATTACAGGTATTATTATATAGTATATATTACAGGTATTACACATGTATTATTATATAATATATAGTATTACAGGTATTATTATATAACATATAGTATTACAGGTATTATTATATAACATATAGTATTACAGGTATTATATTCCTTAGTGACTAGTAGTTAGTTAATGTCGTAGTACAATATGGGTAGTTGAGATGGTTGGGAAAATAACAGAGTAGAGTAAAAGCTCAGTCTGGATTAGCTTCTTCTTTTACCACCTAGGTGATATGTTTATACTCATAGAGCCATAAAGGTTTGCCTTTTCAAATTCTATTTTTTTCTAAAATCGGCTTTTTCAATGTTTGAGTATTTTTGTGGGATTAAAAACCTAACATGAAAAACAATATAAACCTTTCACATTTGCCTAATAGCTATTTTAATATATAATAATATAATATATAATAGCTATAATACCGGTAGCTATTTTACATTTAATTTTATGTTTATATCACACCAGATAAAAATAAAGTTATATTTGAGAAGTTTAAAGAAAAACATAAGCTAGCGCTATAGATAGTGAGGAAGCCTAGTGATAAGAGTTGTCTAGTCGTAGTCACCGTATATAATATAAGTTCTAAGGCTATATTCTCTTGATTACGAATAGAGCTAGACTGATTGTAGCCAGAAGACGACGATTACACAGTAGTGCCCAACACAGAGTTTACTGTAGCGCGAACCGTCACCAAGGAAAACACGTCCGTCTATCAAATCAACGATAAAAAAGCCACAGCCAAAGATGTCATCAAGCTGCTCCTTTCGCACGGCATCGACTTGGACCATAACAGGTTTCTTATCCTCCAGGTAAAAGTTACTCATGCGATATCGTTATTAAAAATAGTTGATGGTCAACATTTGCTGGTATCCATTGTCAGTTGTCTTCTCTCACCCGCTTGTGACTCATTAGATATTCTCCAGTTGATGTTAGTCACAGTAATTCATGTAGGATTAAAACAAATGAAGGCCGTTTGCGTTTCATCAATCAGTCAGTTGTCTTCTCTCTCTTCACTCCTTTGAATGATATAAAGTACTTAGGATGTCTGTACAGTTTTTCGAAGTTGCAATATCAGTTAACATTATGAATTGTTAAAATAATTCTAAAAGTATCATTTAGCAACAATTTTAAGGGTGTTTAATTTTAAAGGTGAAATAGTTTAAGAACATATGAAAGAATCGCTTTCATCGTGCGGCTTTCGTGTCTTTTGTCAACTTTTGCATTGATTTGTTCGCTATCCTTGACCTTTGACCTCACATTCTTTCAAAGTTTTCTAAGGTTTTTAGTATGACTCAAAGAAAAATGTTTCACTAAAACTTGACATATTTTCACCATTTGTCACCCTTTGAGGAGGCAGCTAGTGGCAGTGAAACGCTGGAGCCTTCACGGTCTAGGTGTGTCCAAAGACGTATGATTACTAGAAGTTAACTTTTAGCGTGTACAGGTGCACACAATTACCTAATTTATATTTGCCAGGGGGAAGTAGAAATGATATCAATGATGAAGGCGAAGGCACAAACCGAACATGAAGAAGGCATGTTAGAATACCTCGAAGACATCATTGGCAGTAATCGTTTTAAAGAGCCCATTGAGCTGCTCACCAAGCGCATCGACAAGATTCACGAAGTTCGGTCAGAGAAGGTGAGACACTGTTTGCTTCCACTTGGACCACGCATGGTAGAGTATGAACTGGCTTCATCTCTTCAGTCACTCCCATTAATTATATTTTTTCTTAATGTAAAACTTTAATGTAATAAGATAATGATATAATAAGAATGATACAATGATTTATACTATTAGAATTTTATATCCTCATTTATATTATTATTCATATCTTTATCACAATTGTTAGTCTATTCAGCTGATTGGCACCAGAGACTTTAACAAGTTGTTTGAGATCTTACCTGGTTCATTGGTCGCTCAGTCTACTGTTCTCCTCTGTACGTGGAACACAAGTTTAGAGGTCAGAAAAGAGTCACAACAGTATCATAAACTCTAATATTTGGCTCTATTGAGATGTGGAAGCCTTAAAAATAAACTTATACGAAATTTTAGTAGATTTTATTAAAAATTATCAGTATTTTTTTCTCATTTGCAATCGTTTTTGAATTTGTAGGTAATCTGGCTGCCAGGATGTTTTAAGATTAAAATTGACAAAACTTGATTACAGTTAAAATGCTCAAGCAAAAAAATACATACTCAAGTGACGCCATTAGTTGCTCAGCTGTCTGTCTTTCTCTCGTTTATGATATTGTCTATTTAAAACTACTATGATGGAGTAAAGTTATATTTCTGATGTTTAGTTGACCAGAGTGAGAGTGGCCGAGAAGGACAAGAACATTCTGGAAGGACCGAGAAACGAAGCTATCGCCTACCTTACTGCTGAGAATGAGATGACTCTAAAGAAGAACTGTTTGTTGCAAGCATACATGTATGTCTAAAGTTCTCGTGCAACTAAAGAAAGCAGGGGAAGATAACTCTAAGTTGTTTCAAATATGTAGTTCCCCCATTGTTGATTTATATTTTATTCATCTTCAAATCTATCTCCAAATACTCTATGAAAGCCAAGTGATCTGTCTATTCTCTTTATTTAATGTCTGGCTGGCAGCACCACTTCAACCCTGGAGTTGTCTCCTTTGTACCGCACATAGAGTAGTTTTTGCACACATTTTTCTATTTTGGATTAAAGATATGATGCTGAGTCAAACCTGACAGTGGCCAATGAAAAAGTGTCAAAGGTTAAGGACATCGCTGACAGCATAAGTAGTGAAATGGCTAGCTTGGAGTCAGTGAAGAAGGAAGAACAGAAGAAGAGTAAAACTATAGTCAAGTAAGGTTACTACTTTGTTTTCATCTACTATCATACTAGAGTAGAGATGTAGCAGGAATTGTTTAAAGGTTGACTTGCAACAAAATTCACATTACAGTTATTTGGTATCATAAGATTTACCATGTCTTACTCTGTTGTGTTGTAGGTGCAAAATATATGGGAATGTGATTACACGCTCTCAAAAGCTAAAAAAAATGAACAGTTAATCGCAGTCACACGAGACCGCCGTAGTTTGGATTCGCTTTTCAAAACGGCTCAAATGGGACATAGTTGTTACAGGATGGTTTCTGTTTACACTTTCATGCAACCTTATTCGTCGAAATATTTTCACAAATATACTTCACGCATTCAATAAAACCATGTCTATTGTTCTTACGCGTCTGTTTTATCGTCATTGTAATGCTGTCACTTTTAGCAGTGATATCTTATAACTTACCGTGAAAATTCATTTAATTTTTTAACCTTACCTCGAAAGAGCACATATCATTGTCTGATTATCATGACGAGCATGTTGATCACCTGTGTTAATCGAAAAGCGCCGCAGAAATTATTTGCGAAGTATTGGGTCACATGATCAGATTACGACTTGACGATTAGATAATGCCGAAAGAAAACGGTAAAGTAGCGAGCATCTATATTTGATACCGGGTCTTCAGTAAAACCCGAAGTGTTTGTCATAAACTAGTGCTACGATAAGTTTTATATTGAGCTTTTTATTGGCCTTTCAATTCACATGAGAACATCACGTGAAAAAACGATAACCAAACTGTAATGAATACGTCAGAGAAATAAACATTCCAATATACGGCGGCATTTCGTTTTTGAGCTTTTAAGAGCTTGTAATCACATTTCCACATATTTGGCACCTACAACACAACAGAGTAAGACATGGTGAATCTTTTGATACCATATAACTGTAATGTGAATTTTGTTGCGACTCAACCTTTAACAGTAGACCGCGACGTGATCGCAAGTCACCACCATATCTTGGCAAAATCGAAAAGACAAATCGAAAAGTATCGTAAAGACAAATCCTTACATTTTAAATTGTGATGTTACTACCTTGTTCTCATCTACTCATTATATATTTTTTACGTTTCACCTTAATTTGCATTTTTTATGTTATTTAGAAATTTACGTTCAGTTTTTTGCGTGGTTATATAATGTAATTCAATTATCATTGTTTTGCACTCTGGGACAAATTAAACAAAATATGTATTCTTATAAGAATATTTGCTCCAACATACAATGGTTTTGACATACAAAGCAAATATTTGGATTGGATTAACTTAGCTTGTTGTGGTTTGACTGTACGCATTTACATAAAAATAAAATGTGTAGAATTGAGTAAGAATTTTCATCTCCAAAGTGATTTACAACATGGCGCCAGAAGATGTCGGAACGTTGCATTGTAGCTGATTGTCTACTCTCAAGTTTTATTTTCTCTCCATCCTCAGCTATCAGTTTAGAACTTTATTTGTTAGTTTAAAGACATATTACAGTCGATGAGGTCACTGCTGCCTCGCTGTCGAAGCTAAAATAAAATTGAGTTGTACCTCTATTAAATCCAATTAGTCTGCTTTATTCATTCTCAAAATGGATCGGAGTGAAGATACAGAACACTTGCATACCCTGCTGGATGAAATTATTTGATGGATTTAATTATTCGCGAATTTGCGTACAGTCAATTTTGCGAATTATTAGTTTTACTTTTTAAAGCAAGGGAGAATAACTACTGCCTCAAATTACAAACTAGCCGCTATGCGAAGTTAGCAAACGTAGCTGAGTTACAAACTCTTTTAAATAGTAACCTAAACACGTGGTATACCCATGTGAAGGTTTTACTCTATTGCTAGATGCATTCACGGACTAATGTATTCGCGAATGTGTTCATCCGCGAATAAATTAGTCCTCGAATATGCGTGCAAAGACAATTGTCGTGAAATTTAACTCCGCAAATACTTTCATCCTGTAGAGTGTAAATATCACATATGCTACGTACGTATAGCTGGCAGCGCTTATGTGTGAGATTGCTTAAAGGGCAGCCAACCTAAATGGAGCAAGTAAAATTTAGTGTGTGATTTAATAAGAAAGAGAATATCAAGAAGGCATTCCATGGAACTATTGAAGGTGGTTGTTGTTGTTGATAGTCCTTGACCTTCCCCATACATTATCCAATCGTAGGGAGTTTGAGCGCCTCAAGTCACTCTGCGAAGACGGCAACACACAGTACGGAGAGCTTCAACTGAAGGCCACAAAGGCAGCTGAAGATCTCAAACATCTCTCAAACAAGGTTGGCAACTCAGTTTCAATAGTCTTGTATTCCTGTGGTTTTCACAAGGAGACGGCCGGGGAGCTCCCATGTCAGTGAGCTCGATGTCTAGCAATTCTGATGAGTTGTCTTCTCTATATAATAGAGCAGATAATTCAATCTATAGAAAAGATAGCCTGTTGTTAAAAACATAAAGGAATAATGTTAGATTAAGGTGTGAAACAATATTATATTTCTATACAAGATTCTTAGCAGTTTTTCAAGCTAATAAAAGCGTCTAAACAGAGGAAGTCCTCCTAAAGATGAAATTCATACATTAAAAAATTCATTCTTTTTTCAACGATTTACGATTGCCTTTGTTTTATTGCAGATCAAAAAGCTGGAGAAAAGTCTGGAGGCTGAGGGCAAGAAGGTGATGGAGCTGCAGCAGGCTCCCGCAAAGTGTGCAGAAGAGATACAACAGCTGGAAGAGTTACAGGAAGATCTACTCGAAAGGAAGGCGCAGGAAGAAAAAGCTGTCGAGAAAGTTATGGAGAACATCAAGTTAGAGACGGCGGTAGGTTGTTGA
Source organism: Watersipora subatra (assembly GCF_963576615.1). NCBI lineage: Eukaryota > Metazoa > Bryozoa > Gymnolaemata > Cheilostomatida > Watersiporidae > Watersipora > Watersipora subatra. The sequence goes on along the minus strand of NC_088717.1, from coordinate 1,056,306 downwards.
CATTGAGGTGTGATACTGTGTTATCTGTTTGGTTGACATTATGTCATGTATAAAGGAGGGCCTGTGTACATAACAAGGCGTAGGGTTTTCTAACAAGTTTGAAGAATCGTCAGTATGTCAAACCTCGACTGGTAGTTCCAGTCAAACCTTAACTTGTGGGTGCAAACTTCGACTCGTAGTAAAATCAAACCTTACTTCTAGCTTCAGTCAATTCCTGACTTCTAGTTACAGTCAAGCCCTGATTTCTAGCTACAGTCAACCTCTCCCTTCTAGCTACTGTCAAACCTTTGGTTTCTTATGAATAACAATTAGCGAATTAAATTTGCATTTAGAGGCCTTGCTTTCTATTTAAAACATGTCAATGTGTTTCACATGTCAATATCCCAGCCCATGCATCAGTTGTCCATGAAAAGAGTTGGTATACTTTTACAGACAGAGTATTGACATGTTTTAACTGAGCTCACATTGATGAGGCTCAACATGTATTTTTATTGCTTCCAGATCTTGTCTCTGCTAGTAGCGTTTTGCTAAATTTTTCGCTAAAATTTAATGAAAGTTACAAATTTCTTGTGTTGAGTGAAATGATCAGAATTTAAATATTTCAAAAGAATTTGAAATTTGAATTTATCACTAAATGGGTCACTTACGGTGAGCTATGTAACTTTTTATTCGAATTTTATATCAATAATGATTAATCAGTCATAAATAATCCCACGACCAAACGAGCGGAGCGAAGTTTGAGAGTTTTTATTATAAATGCATGTGCACACAACTTACGACAATTATTCATCAACAATGAGACGAACCCTTGTTTTGAAATCTCATCAACAACTTTAACCATCGTTTTGTAGAGTCGTTAAAGTATAATAACGATACAAAACACATTTAAGCCTATTTAAATATGTTACCAAGTCTTTGTAAACCGTCAGCATTATCTTAAAACTTACCCATCTGATCGGATTATACACAAATAGACAGATTAATTTGGACGAAAATCGCCACAAAACGCTTGAAAAGCTTGGTTTGATAAAAGTTAAGACCGGCCTACGATACGCCAATAAAGCCGTGCGACAGATAGTAGAACTATTTAGCAGTGCGCATTTCACCAGAAAACCGTGCTCATTTCACCAGTCTATTGCATTGTTTACTTGTAATCGAATTTATTCGAAGGTTTCTGTAATAAACGTAGACCGTTTGAAGCGTAGACCGAATTACAGGTACGAAATTGTGGTACAGTTTATCAGCTTATGTTTTTTGTCCAACCACCGAAGGTTTCAATATTTAAAACGTTAGCAGAAATTCTTTACAACTTATGTACAAGCTAGGGCGAAACTACAACGCCCCTTTATGACGAGAACATTTTTTATTTTGCTGCAGTTTCAGACGCGTGAATGCTCATACTTGCTTTTTGTTAAAGATCGCTATTAAAACCATTCTACATTCAACGCAGCCAACTTTCAAACTGTGTATAGTACACAGTAGCTTGCCATTTTACTTCTAATTTTGCATTTCAGAGTTATAATAAACATTTTTCCTTATTGTTGTTGAATTACATACATTACAGTAGATTAGGCCTACAGCTTTATAACACTTTTATAACCGCTTTTATTTTGCTGCAGTCTGCAGAAATCTTCCAGACGCGTGAACGCTCATACTTGCTTTCTTTTAAAGATCGCTATCAAAACCATTCTACATTCAACACAACCAACTTTCAAACTGTGTATAGTACACAGTAGCTTGCCATTTTACATATATTTTTGCATTTCAGAGTTATAATAAACATATTTCCTTATCGTTGTTGTTAAAATACATACATTACAGTAGGTTAGACCTAGAGCTGTTCGATGTCTACCTGCACTATGCATTCAATTTCAGAGTTGTATTCTCCTGAAAGCTGAATGAAACCGAATCTTCATTTATTACTTCGGTTTACTCATATGGGCATTATGAACCGCATCGAATCGAGATTTGTATATTTATTAATAAATAGTAAACTAATAATTAATATTTGCAAAAAATGTTCAAGTAATGGTGTCATTTTCAATTATAGTAATATTAAATAACCAATACGATTTGAAAAATGTTATCCTCTTTAAAATTTAATGAATCAACATCAAATTAATTAATTTAAAAACAATCGAATAAATATAAATAAAAAAATTACAATATGCTCAGGACAAATACAATCAATGAAGATTAATACCATAATAAGATATTACAAATATGAGTCTCTTAACTACAAAACATCACATGAGTTAATTTGGCAAGAGTCAAGACTATTGCTACAATTTGGATGAAAAAAAACTCCAAACACATTTGCTGACCGATCGATGCTTTCACGAAGCTTTGTTTAGGAAGCTGCTGCATGGGCATGCGCAAACACTGAATCGAATCGTGATGTAAAATTCGGTTCATACGCAGTTGTCTGCTCCTTCTGAATCGGTGAACCGAAAGAGAATAACTATCGAAAAACTGAATGCACTCGATTCGTTATCCGGCACTAGTTAGGCCTACAGCCTAAATTAATTTTTTTATCGTTGTAAAACAGGTTTGAGATAGTAGTAGATTAGGTGTGATTTTTTGTGTGATTAGGTGTGATTTATTACTGTATTAAACCAAGCTTTTCAAGCTATTTCTAGAGCATTTCTATTTCAAACAAGTCTCATTTACATTTCACACTATACTCTGTCAATTCCTGCTGAGAACTACTTTTTCAACAATCAACAGTACCCTTTCTTTTTTCCATTATCACTTTTGTCGTGGGCTGTATGACAGTGGAATTTCTAGTCAATAAATATTAAAGTTGCAGTGAGTTTTTAATGAAGCCCAGTTTATGATACAGCGAATAAAGATGCGAGTATCCACTGTACGTTTATAGCTAACATATAGCTGCGCGTTTATAGCTAACATATAACTGTACGTTTATAGCTAGCATATAACTGTATGTTTATAGCTAACATTCAACTGTACGTTTATAGCTAACATATAGCTGTACGTTTATAGCTAACATATAACTGCACATTTATAGCTAACATATAGCTGTATGTTTATAGCTAACATATAACTGTACATTTATAGCTAACATATAGCTGTACATTTATAGCTAACATATAACTGTACATTTATAACTAACATATAACTGTACATTTATAGCTAACATATAGCTGTACATTTATAGCTAACATATAACCATACATTTATAGCTAACATATAGCTGTACATTTATAGCTAACATTCAACTGTACGTTTATAGCTAACATATAGCTGTACGTTTATAGCTAACATATAATTGTACATTTATAGCTAACATTCAACTGTATGTTTATAGCTAACATATAACTGCACATTTATAGCTAACATATAACTGTACTTTTATAGCTAACATATAACTGTACAGTTATAGCTAACATTCAACTGTAACAGATCTTCCTCAACTAGAACCTTGGTGAAGATAACCGTTTGGAACTAAGTGTTAGTTGTTAAAAACAGCCATGTCAATTAGTGAGTTCATTTGGAGCATTTTGTTGTGACTATCAGTGCTCACAAGCTTTACAGTGGATGTGGGAGTTGTGATCCCATTATTAGAATCATGATTCCTATTACCGCAGCAACAAAAACCCTGTTGCGCACTAATAAATTTAATTGTTAAATAATGTTGAACGAATGAAGATAGGATGAATGAAAAGGATGAATGTTGTGTTGTTACTTTTGAGCCGTCGCAATAGCAATGTGATCATAACTATGGACGTAATTAACTATGGATGTAATAACTTAATATATTGCTGACAAGTAAAGTAGTTATAAGTAGATGTTAGTGTGTGTCAATAGCTGCAGGTGCCATGGCTCTGATTGGTTCCGCAGGTTCCACAGCTCTGATTGGTTTATGTGCCTACGCTGTTACTTGAAGAAAACCTGACGAGTAGAGAAATGCTTCGCTAGAAACTTACCAACTCAACACTTGTACTAGTGTGACTGTTCGAAGTTAGTCTTGTCCAGTTACCTCCTCGAGTTGACCCAGGCCATCTTTTAGTGTACTGGCCAGTAAGCACCTGCCACTCATTGTCATTGTGCTCCACCCCGCAGGATCTGCAAAAGCAGAAGACAAAGCTGGAAGAGAAGTTGCTCTCCTACCAGGAGGAACTCAATGGAAAGAAGTCTAAATCGGATGTAGCAAAAGCTGAGTTAGACCTTGCCAAATCCTCGTACCAAACTGAGAAGGACACGCTTGATCGGATGGTCTCTACCTTCTCTGAGGCAGGCACGAGCATAGAAACACACAGCAAGTATGAATCACTTTCTTGTGTCACGTCATTGACAACGCGTCTTACGGTGCACCCTTTCTTCCTTCATCCCTTAACTTTGTCATTACGGAATATTTGGCTCGTCCTGACGGAATTAATTCATGCTGACAAATTTTTTGTTTAAGTAGACTCATTATTTTTGCTGTAAAAATCTCAAGTTGTTCGTAGTCAGCAGAAAATTCGGCGCAAAAATAATGCATTTGACAAACAAAAGCCGTGTTTAATATTTTTTAATTTAGTGAGACCGCCCTAAAAAATGCTATCGTTTTCGCAGTTTGACCAAAACGCAGACCCCATTTTCTAATATAAAAATATAGTTATCAGAAATATCTGACGCCCGACATTGAAGAAATTTCACAAAAATACATTTAGGTCCCTATTTACGTTTTCTCGTTTCATCATCTTAAATCAAAAATAAAAACTTTGGAAACCACGATATTATGTCGGGAATTCTGAGTAGAAAGAAAAACTAACTGGTTTATTTTTCCCAAGATGATAATCCAATATCCTAAATTTGGTGTGGCAAAATTTTGGGTGGATCTGTTAACTTTGTCAACCTTGATCAATGGTTTTGTGAAAGTACGAAGGTGAGCCATTACAAAGGCTATCCATAGCGAAAGAGTTAGTATATAGAGTAAGCTAGCAGCTCTAATCTAGTCTACTAGCAGCTCTAATCTAGTCTACTAGCGAGCACAATGCTCACATTTAAACTGAAGGTTGTTTCTTTGCCCTTTCAAGTCATGAGTGTAACTTCACCATTAGAGAACTGCTCCGCATTATGGCATTTGGATGTGTTATGCTTGAGCTATTGGAGTTGCCTTCCTAATGCTGCTGTTTTAGACTCATGGTTGATTTAAAAAAGAGAATTCCCGACACTGAGAAATACGTGCAAGAGACCGCAGAGCAGCTGGAAGCAGTCATCAAGGCCGAAGAGGAACTCCATGAAAAGGTAATTTGTCTGCTCCAGCTTCCATCAGATGTTGTAAGTTTCTCTCACTCAACATTAAACCATAACTGTCACGAACAACTTTTATCGTTTTTACTAGGTAAATCAGACACGCTGATTCCGATTTTGTACTCAAAATAAAGATTAGTCCACTAACCTTCAAAGTCATTTAGGCTTTTTTAAAGCGTTTCAATATCCGTTTCGAAAACAACACAATCGGCATTACAAGCTCCGCCCATAAATATGTGACGAAACCTAGCTTTTTCAGAAACGGAAGTTAGGAATGTTTAGTCCGATTTAGAATAATAGAGATGGGTGTCTTAAAACCCATTATTATCTAAATCCAGCCTGTAAAATAATTTCAGTTTTTTATGAAAGGGATATAAACTATTTAAAATTGCTCGCAGCTTGTTACATGACGTTTAAATGGGCTGGACACCGAGAAAAATGAGCTCAAAAAGCGCGGTTTTATCACAAGCTCGCGTTGTTATCGCGCTTTTTAAATATGCAATGCTAAATAGCTTATCTACCTTTCAGAAAAGACTGATATTATTTTTAAGGCTGAATTTAGATATTAATGGATTTTAAAACACCCATCTCTATTATTCTAAATCGGTCTAAACATCCCTACGTAACTTCTGTGCCTAAAAAGCTAGGTTACATCACGTATTTATGGGCGGAGCTTGTTATGCCGATCGTGTTGTTTTTGAGACCGATATTAAAACGCTATAAAAAATCCTTCATTACCCTAAAAGTTAGTGGCCTAATCTTTATTTTGATTACAAAATCGGAATCAGCGTGTCTGATTTACCTAATAAATACGATAAAAGTTGTACGTGACAGTTATGGTTTAAGTGAGGAGTTTTGTTCAACTGCTAATTTATAGCGCTATTACTTTGTTTTACTAAATTTCAGCCTTGAATTTGTCAGTTGTTTGCTTGAGAGTGCTGCAATAGCTCTGGTTGTGTGTACTAGTCTGCTCTGGGAGGAGTAAAAATTCTTGCTCAGCAATCAAAATGCAAGTCAAGTTTAAATGTGGCAATATTTACATTAATTAAAAAGTATTTGTAAACTGCTCACATTGAGCAGGTAACTCCCAGTGTGTTAATTAGCCTTTCAAATCTAAGCAGTCTAGCGTACCAGCCAGCTGACCGGCTGACACCTTCGCAACTTGTCACTATGTCTACAGCTGCAAATGCTCGGTACCAAGTTCAGGGAGTGCTCTAGCCAGGCCGCCAGCCGCCGGAGTCAGTCCGCTCAGCTGCAAGGGCTCATGGAGCAGAAGCGTTCTGGGAGTATTCCTGGAATTGTGGGACGCCTCGGTGACCTCGGTAGGTAGCTCTAGACTATGTGTCTCTTGTTGCCACCTTTACAGTGTTTCCATTTGAACCTGATAATGAGTACAAGTTGGAGTCGTTCTATCACTTACCTCGTGCCTCACTCTACTTGGGTAATGTTTTTTATTACGAGAATCGTTAGATTTCTAAACCTATTAAAATTTGATTGAAAATATTTTTTAACATGTTATTGTGCAAAAAAGTTTTTCATTTTCATAGTATCCACATTTTATTCTATCATAAACTGTACAATATAATGAATATTAACTTAAAATTGAAAATACATGTTTTGTTGGTTGTTGAAGGCACGGTGGTAGTGCATCCGGTGGTAGTGCATCCGGTGGTAGTGCATCCGGTGGTAGTGCATCCGGTGGTAGTGCATACGGTGGTAGTGCATCCGGTGGTAGTGCATCCGGTGGTAGTGCATCCGGAGGTAGTGCATCCGGTGGTAGTGCATCCGGTGGTAGTGCATCCGGAAGTATTACTCAGTTATATTACTGTAGTTCCCTGTTTAAAGATAAAATATAATTTCCAAAATGTTCTCTAAGTAAAACAACTTTTGTTATAGTTTAAATATAATTCGCAAGCATTTTAATCTCCAAGCACCAGTTGTACCGTTATTAACACCTGTAATACAGTGTCATGCTGGTCATTCAAATTTGCCCTGATAGTAATAGTCTCGCTCATAAAAATTATTATAATTACCTCACTAATCCATCCAGACAGACTTTTGTGTAAAATAGAAAATTTGACAATTCTAGCAACTTTTTCACTAATAATTGATCTTGAGACACAAGCATTGCAAAAAATTTACATCATGATCCTGGCACCCTTATTTAACTATGATTACGACAGCCTCCATCTTCAACATTGAGAAAAAGCGTTATACGCTTCATTGGCAAAATTGAATATAGCACTAATTGCAGAAGAGATCATTGAGATTTGCTCCCTATTGGCTTCAATGAGATAGATCGACTTGACAACTTTTAAATGTAGTAATACTGATGAAGGTGTGTATAAACAAGATCGTCACAGTCCCCACTCTTTAATGTATAACTACATTTCTGTTAGCGATTTGCAATGTGAACAATTACCAAGACTGGCTGTAAATTTTCATTTATAGTTAAGTTTTTATATAAAATACTGTTTAGTGTTCACTACATGCTAGCCTGTCTTGACAAACTGTTGGTTTTGTGGAGTTGTCCCCTGGCGAGCAAAACAACGGCTTGTCACAAGGCACACTGCACTTGATGCATCAGCTGCACTGAAAGGGAGTTGTTCTCTTCCGTCTATGAGGCTTGACTGCGATGTTATGCCGGTCGCTCCATTGGTAATCATAACGGATTTCGGGCAAAAATTTATTTAAAAAAAAATCGTTTAACTAGAGACCAGTCTCTGCGGCAAACTTTAGTAGAGCTCAGGCAACAACAGCAACTAAACATGTTGTTATTTGTGCGCTCAGTCAGTTTTATTTCTATTTTTGTATGATTCAGTTTTATTTGTTTTTATTGATTTTATTTTTAATTTTATTCTCAAGTTCTACTAAAGTTTACCGCAGAGACTGGACTCTGGTTAAACGTTTATATCTTGTTTTTTTCTGCATAAATTTTTGCGCTAAATCCGTTATGATTACCAATAGAGCGACCGACATAACATCGCAGCCAAGCCGCCTAGGCGGAAGAGAACAACTCCCTTTCAGTGCAGCTGGTGCATCAGGTGCAGTGCGTCTTGTGACAAGCTGTTGTTTTGCTCGCCTCGCTCAAAGGGGACAACTCCACAAAAACAACAGTTTGTCAAGACCATAGAGTTATCTCCCCCTAGAGTGATAACTACACGAGCATTTCCGGTGCCAACAAGGAGCGTTTAGGCCACGCCTCTTTTTTGTGCTAGTCAGTCGTAGTGATTGACTAGATCAATAACATCAGCCATGAGAAGGGTTAAACAAGGATCATGAATTCCAGTTGAGATAGTAATTAATGCTCATATTAAAAAAATGATGATTATAGTTTATTACTTTAATATATGCTTATTATTTAAAGCAATTCAATACCTACCAGGGATTGCTAAACATATTATGGAAATGTTTACTTTTTCATTTCCATAAACATAAATATTTCCATAATTTTAGGGAAATGGATATGGAAATTTTATTTTACAAGTATGGAAATAGTATGAAAATGGAAATGAATTATGGAAATGCTATGGAAATGGAAATGAATTATGGAAATGGAATTAATATGGAAATGAATTATGGAACTTTTATGGAAATGGAAATAATATGGAAATGAATTATGGAAATGTTATGGAAATAGAAATAATATGGAAATGAATTATGGAAATGGAAATGAATTATGAAAATGGAAATTGTGACATACACGTAATCCCTGATACCTACATGACTTGCCAAGGCACTGAATAGATAGTGAGTGAAAGTGAAGGTAATGCAAGCAGTTACTCATAGATAACATACATAGTCATACTGGGGTTGTATTACATTGGTGTGATGGGAAGCTAATCAACTGCCATCAACTATGAGCTGTACTACCCGGTGTTGCCCGAGTAATAAAAAAGTATTTGGACAGAAAATTTATTTTTATGTAACATTTACTATTCTAACTTTTAAACTTCATATCATGAGAAAATATTTTTAAGCAGTTTAAATGAATTAAGAGGAAAAAGAAAACAACTCTAAAGGTTTGCAAGCTTTTTCAAACAACTTCAACTTTTAAATTCATATCATGAAAGAAGTGTTTTGTTGAAATAAATTAGGAAAAAAAATAAAACTGTAAATGTGTTTAAATGTAAAATAATTATCAAGTAATGGCTAAATATAATCTATTTAGCTATGATTACAATAAAAAATTATATAATAAATAAGGTAATAAAAAAGTCTATTTTATTTTTATATAATTATAGTTAGTAGAATTAAGTATAATTTATTTTTATTTAACATATAACAACATTTACCACTTTAACTTTCAAACTACATATTATGAAAAGTGTTTTGTGTAATTGAAATAAATGAAGAGAAGAGAGAAAATAAAAACAACTGTAAATGTTTTCAAGCTTTTTCAAACAACTACCACTTTTAAATTTCATATCATGAAAGAAATTTTTTGTTAAAATGAATTAAGAAGAAAAATGAAACTGCAAATGTGTTTAAATGTAAAATAATTAGCGAGTAATGCTAAATATAATCTGTTTAGCTGTGATTACAATAAAAAATTATTGTAATCATAGCTAATTTTTATTACTTTATTTAATAAATAAAGTAATTCACAACTACTTTTTATTACTTTATTTAATAAATAAAGTAATAAAAAGTCTATTTTATTTTTAAATAATTATAATTTAGTATAATTAAGTATAATTTATTTTTATCTAACATATAACAACATTTGCCACTCTAACTTTCAAACTTTTTGCTTGCTTACATCAAGCAAAGATGTCCACTAACTAGTGGACATCTTTGCTTCAAGCTAGTCTATGTATTTGATTGATATGTATTGAAATCTAATATTACATGCAAGGGCTGTTTGTGAACTGAGGTGACAATGAATCACTCTATCACCATACAATGTCAATACTTTCAGTTGATGGCAGTCGATTAGCTTCCCATCACACCAATGTAATACAACCCCAGTATGACTATCTATCTTATCTATGAATAACCAATGATATACAGCCCCTCATGTGTGGGGGCTGTATATCATTGGAGTAACTGATTGCATTAACTCACTTACTTAACACTATCTATTCAGTGCCTTTGCAATGCATGTAGGTATTGAATTGCTTTAAATAATAAGCATATATTAGAGTAATAAACTATAATCATCATTTCTTTAATATGAGCAATAATTACTATCTTAACTGGAAATTCATGATCATTCTCATGGCTGACAATATTGTTCTATCGATCACTACGATTGACTAGTACAAAAAAGGGGCGTGGCCTAAACGCTCCTTATTGGCACCGGAAACGCTCGTGTTGTTGAGTGCACAGTTATCACTCTAGGGGGAGATAACTCTATGGTCAAGACAGGCTAACTACATGCTTGCCTTACACCAATAAGTAAGTTAATAAGTAATAACACTAATGAGTAATTTAATGTGCCTTTGAGATCTTAAGTGACTTCTTATCTTTTTGGTAAATAACGATAGAGCAAAGATTAAAAAACACTAAATGATTTCACTTTACGAGTCTTTATGAGTCACTCTATGAATATAAATATTATATGTTTCTAAATTATAACTTTTACATTCGCATGAAATTGAATAGTTATTTTTAAATATAATATCTAACAAGTAATGTAGTTCATTTTTATTTCTAATGTTTTACATTATATTCATCGCTTATTTGATTTTAATTATTCATTTACATTTATTATCTAAATAGTAATTATTATATTATTTATAAAATTATATAATAATATTAGTAGTAGTTACATTAATAATAATTTAGTAATAAATAGCACAACACTACATAAAAGTATCACCTCTTATGCTCAGATTTTAGCTGCCGTTAGTGAATATTTATTGTTCATATTTAATAAAATATTTATTATTAGTGTTTCAAATGGTTTTGGTCAACCATTTAACCAACAATCACAAAAAGAGTTACTAATTCTTAGTGAAAAAAATAAAAAAATAAATTTTGAGTATTATTCAATAAATATCAACAGATTTATTGACTGCAACATCTGTATATTGATGTGATTTTATTTAAATTGAACCTCTTCTAATTTATTAATGGATATGTTATTAATTTCTGTACATCAGCTAAGCAATAATTTTTTTATCTAGATCGGCTTAGGAATAAACTACTATAGTAGTTATGCAGGCTAATATAATATTATAATAATATAACCTGGTATAATATTATAATAATATTATAATAATGTACCCTGGTATAGTATAACATAACAATATTATAATAATATAACCTGGTATAATATAACCTGGTATAATATAATAATATAACTTGGTATATTATTATGTAATAATATTATTATAATAATATAACCTGGTGTAATATAATAATGCAACACGCTACTAATGCAACTAATAAGTCTTTTTAAATTGGCGTTCCCGAAAAATGTCGCTTAAATTGAAAAAATGTTAAAGTTACCAAAAGCTTTGCAAAGAACAGTAAGAAAAAGCTGAAAACAATAGCCAGTGGTGTCGTAATTATTATTAGAATATGGCTGAGGAGAAGAGACAAGCTGAGGCAGCAAGTATACAAAACACCAAAACAGTGTATTATATTCCTGCAAGTCGGTAAACACAGGGTGCAACATCACGTCATGCTACTGAGTTCATCAGTGTTTTATTACTATCATGTTGTACATACCGACGAGACATCACAAAATTATCAATATATACTGGACCAATAGGCCGATTTTGAAATTTTATTTTCAAGTTTTAGATAGATGAGATGTTATATTATGATATAATTAAATTTGTGAAGGTTTAAAAACCTCGGAAAAATTCACTAAATTTTACGCAGGACTCTCATAATAACAATCTTACCCACTTGTATAACAAGCGAATTATTTTCACTTAAAATAGTTGAATATAGTGCATATTATATTAGTGCTTTCCAGACCTCCAAATATCACTGTAAGTTACAAATTTAAACATGTTTTTAAGTAAAACATTTCTGCATACTTTACTAACTCATGGTCACAATGAAGGAGCAAGATATATAATATGACTAGCTCTGCTACCCGCCGTTGCCCGGGTATTAAAAATCAGCTTATAAACAATGAAAGGTAATGAGAGTTGCCTGCCACTTGCTATTAGCCTGGCACATTGCCAATGGATAATTTGAGTAAGTTTACTAATAAGAGCTACCGCTTTCCATGATGTTACACCATAACTTTGCGTCGTGACGGAAAGCGGTAGCGTATTTGCTACCATATAGGGACATATATCGTCTAATGAATACTTCATGCTTGTGTGGCTTAATTGGTAAGGCGTCGGACTGGCGAATCAAAGGGCACGAGATTAAATCTTCTGCGTTAAATATTCTTTATTTCAAGATTTTAATAGCTATAGCTGGACAAACGCAGACACATATACACCTTTATAATGTTTTATGTTTTTGTAATAATATTTTAAGTACTTTTAGATGACACTAACGCAAGTAAAAGCCATCATCACGGAAACTTGGATGTTATTAAAACAAGTAATACATTCACACAAAGAGCATCATCATACCGAAGCATTTTAATAGCTTGTCTGATTCGAAGAGAATTGACACAAAAGACTCTTACGGCTGTGTATAGATGGTTTCTCAGTAGTTAAAGAACTCTCAAATAGTAACTCTGGTGTATATATACGAGGAGTTGTCAGCACAACTAGATATAAATTTATTACAAATGGTTTGTCAAGTTGAGTCACAGATGGCTGTCGTGTATTGACTTTTGATGTAAGAAGTAAATAAGTACAGGGTTGGTCATGCATTCGGTCGTAAGCTGAATGGCCATGCCATAAGTTAACTCAGTTAATTTTTTTTAAATGGAGTGTGCATTTGAAGTGGTTGACTCATACCTAGTCAACTGTCAGCATTTGTTATATTGCATTTGTTTTAGCATTATGTCTCAATGAGTGCAGTATTATTTTTTCATCGCAAGCAAGCTCGTGGTTTAACTCATCGTCTTCCCATTCATTTTTTTGAACGAGTTGAATTCAACACAAAGTGTGCTCACCGCTAACAAAATTCACCAAATAGAAGTTATAATGCTAATTTTTTCTGAGCACAAATATACAGGAACGATTGCTTATGCGATCATCGTTGGTAAACATCAACCCTTTTAACATTCTCCTAAATATTAACCCATAATCTTATCAGATTGTTTGAGACAAAATTACCAAGCATAGGCCAAGAACAACAGAAAAATGATATTCAATCCACCTGGATACATTCCCACATAAATACTAAAAAGATCACCTCGGGTAAACGATTCAAGGGTTATAATACGACCTGTGTTAGTAATAGCGTAGCTATGAGTTTCTAATGAGATCCAATCATGGCTTTGCGTTTGAAGATTATGGTAAAAAGAGTTTTTATTGACACATAGCTTATTTATCAAGTAGTTACAGTTGCATCATGCATAGTCGAAAGGTATGGCACTCTCTTTTAGTAGATAGACTAGGTGAATGCCCTGCGTTGCACAGGAAATAAAAAACAGCTTATAAACATTACATTACCTTTACACTACCTGCAACTGTTTTATATCCCGTGCAATGCCAGTTGTTCACCTAGGGAGACCAGTTGCTAATCTTGTAGCGAATAACTTCACCATTATTGATGGTGAAGTTGAACGCCGTAGTCTATTGGCTAAGCTCCAGAACTAGAGGTTTTGAGATTGAATCCTCTGGGAAGCAGATGTTTCGTTACTAAAACTTTATCGCTATAACTGGACAGACACTCACATCTATGTATATACTGTATATATTTCTCAAAGTTGGTTGTATCTGTATTCGTCGTATCGATTGTCTAGCTATAGCTATTATTTTAGCGCCGCGCCCACATGGTACGATGCCTCTGTCTATACGTACATATATATTTTTCAAAGTTGGTGTGTCTGTCCGTACGTGTGTCTCTCTGACTATAGCTACAGCGCACACTGATTATTTTCCGAATGCAGCTACGCATTACGGCGCCCTTGTTAAAAAATATTTTTGGTAAGGTTCAATTACTATATCTGGGGTCAAGGCCAATTCCTCTCACACGGACAAATATACTGTATTCATAAGAAGAGCCTCGACATTCTCTTTCCTTTCGGTCAGAAAAAGTACGATATCTCATTTTTACATTTGTAACAGTATCGAGAGATAATAGTATCGCCATATTCAAAGTTTTGATGGATATTTTCTGTGGAACAGTAACCTTTTTCAAACACACACGCTTCTATGCAAGAGTTTCAATTACCAAAAATGAACATCTTTGTGTAAGTTTTATGTAAATACCTCCCTAGTTAGAAAACGGATTGGCAGTGTTTTTTAACATATTGGAAAAAAAAGATATGTAACAAAAATGTTCTAGATAAAGTTTGAAATTGAAAAAATATGGTTTACATATCATGAAGCAGTATTGGCATTTTTCGGTAAAATGGCTGGCTGTAGGCCGATAGCTAAATTTGTACATGGATGGCAGTCAAAGGGTTAAACACACACTCCTATACAAGAATTGTTATTATCAATTCAACATATTCAGGATTTTTATTTTGTTTTCCCAGTTCGTAATAATTGTATCATTACCGAATCATCCTTCATTGTAATCGTAGTGAAACCGACTTAATTTAGCTATTACTTGCTAATTATTTCACATTTATATCTAAACCCTTTTATAGTTGTTTTATTATTTGTAATTTATTTTACCTGCACAAAACTTTTTCCTCATGATATGAAGTTTGAAAGTTACAGTTGTTTGACAAAGTTTAAAAACCTTTGCAGTTGTTTTTATTTTCTATTAAATTATTTCAACTACACAAAACACTTCTTTCATGATATGCAGTTTGAAAGTTAGAATGGCAAATGTTGTTATATATTAAATACAAATCAATTTTCTGACCAAAGACTTTTTTATTACCCGGGCAACACCGGGTAGCGCAGCTAGTTTATATGCCAAGTCAGTTGCTTCGGGTGACAAGTTGTGGGGAGTTGGCATTTCAGCAGTTTTCGTCGTTAGTTTAAACACTCCTCAAGTTGTTGTTATTTGGAATTCTGTAAAAAAAGCTTTTGTACTCATTCCTTTAGCTTTGTTAAATTTTCCCCAATAAAATTTTGAATAATTGATACGATTATTAGTGTGTATTGATTTTCCAAAACATACTTTACCTTTCAACAAGTCATCTGCCTAGCAACATAGACCTAGACATAATTGAAGGTAAATTTCACTTAATCAGGTATTTAACTAGTAATACAGCATTCATTTAAAACCGATTTAACAGGAAAATAAATACAACTATTTCTTAACTTATAATTTGATGTTATGCAACTTGTTCTAAAGAAAGTTTTGCTCAAGAGAAATCAAATAGGTGTTTTTGGTGGGAAATTGGATGGCACAGTGGGTCTTTAATGCTTTTTTATCGCATTCTATGAAGAGCCTCGACAAGTAAAGTTGGAGAGTAGCCTGCTGGGTGTTTGTTATGACAGAAGCTAACAAATTATTAATATATTAGTGATTACTATAAAATATGGAGTGCAATTAAATACGATAGATCAGGTGAAGTTTGCTAGGGTGACATCACAGAGTTAACCTTTCTTGCATGCGTTCAGTCCGTAGCCTAGAGCGCTCTATTGTTTAGTTTCTTGTATCACGCTATTTTTGTGTTGCATTCAAAGACCAATTTTGTTAAGTGTCACTGGAGTAAGTTGTTTTGCCAGCCAATGCGAATTAAGATGGCTTATGGTTGGTGTGCAGGAGCGATAGACGATAAATACGATGTGGCCATCTCGACAGCCTGCGGGCCACTTGACAATATTGTGGTCGATGCCCTCGAGACAGGTCAGAAGTGTGTGGATTACCTGAAGAAGGCCAACCTTGGCGTCTGTACATTTATTCTGCTTGATAAAATGGAGCAATGGGTGACAAAAGCAAACAAGCCAATCAGCACGTGAGTAACTATCCTATCATATAACTATATCTTATGAGCGTGTTCAACATCCTCACTTCGTGTAACATAATTAGTTAACCATGTAGGATCAGCTACTGCTTCTCCTAATGACAGTTTATTGTAGTTGATTGATGATTGGTTGTCTCTCATGGATGAATGGCCTTTAATATAGCAGCATATAATAATAACACAATTCTACTATTAGAGTTAGTTTCTGTTTCTAAATAGTACCGAATTAGTGCAGGAGAACCTCTACTTACAAAATTAATAGTACTGAACTAGTGCAGGGGAACCTCTACTTACAAAATTAATAGTACGGAACTAGTGCAGGGGAACCTCTACTTACAAAATTAATAATACTGAACTAGTGCAGGGAACCTCTACTTACAAAATTAATAATACTGAACTAGTGCAGGGGAACCTCTACTTACAAAATTAATAATACTGAATTAGTGCAGGGGAACCTCTACTTACAAAATCAATTCGTTCTGGATGCTGTTTCGTAGGTAGAAAACTTAATTATGTAGAAACTGATTTTACTACATAAATGCCCTAATCCGTTCCAAGCCTCCTCAAAACTGATATTTGTATAAATTATAAATACATGAAATGGTTCAAGTCGGCAAAAAATGCATGTTATAATTGTATTACAACATAATAAATAAAAAAGCACACACTCAAAGAAGAAAGAACAAAGAAATAACGAATAAAAATTATGAACAGTTTGTTTGTTTAAATTTTGTGTGGGCCGTCTGGACGAGACTAAGCGAAGACTGCAGGAGTGGGAGAGTGGCGGTCAGAGGAGGTTGGTGTTGTATTGCCGTCTTGGTTTTGTTCTGATCAGAATAAATGTTTTAAGAACATAAGTAGAGACATTTATTTTCATCAGCACAAACTAAAAACTGCGTCATCATAAAAAAAACATACAATTTGAATTGCTAAAAACTTGAGTTGTCCTGCTCCATATGGGATATGGGAAAACTTACAATTGTACAACAGCGGGTGGAGGCAGTCAACAGTTGACACCTGAAAGAAAACACTATATACGAAAATGAATCCATGCTCTAAAGTCAAAGTAAAGTATTCACAGTAAATATTTTGTTTTTTTGTTGTTTTGCGTTTCAAACAAAGGGATCGAAATATGAAAGGCATTCCGGTCGCTTGTATGTAAAAGCATCTTTCATAAGTCAAAGCAATATTTTTATTAAAAGACATTTCATAATTTGAAAATTCTGTATGTAGTCTTTTGCAAGTAGCTGTTCCCCTGCATCCACTAGCAATGGCGATGCTGACTGGCAAACTGCCAAATCTTAGGCTAAAAACTTATCAAAAAATCTACTTTGTCCACTTGTTGAGGGCGGGTACTAGTTAGGTTTGTTCGTGGAGTTTTCATATGATTGTAACCATAAGAATAGTTTCAATTGCGCTTTTGGTATGTTTATGATTGCTTATCTGTTAATGCAGCCCAAACAATGCCCCAAGACTGTTCGATTTAATTAAGTACAAGGACGCCAGGCTAAAGGGAGCATTCTACTACGCCCTCAGGGATACTCTTGTAGCGGATGACCTCCAGCAGGCGTCTAAGATCGCTTTTGGTAAGTAGACTGGTTTGTATTTTGATGTTCTATCGTAACTTTGCAGTACCTTCTGGCTTTCCTATAGGTAGGCGAATATAGTTATTCAGTTTGAAATTTGAATGGTTTGTACCTGCAGGAGCTACGAGGTATAGAGTCGTTACTCTTGCTGGTCAGCTCATAGAGATCTCCGGGGCCATGTCAGGTGGTGGACGGCCTTCTAAAGGACGCATGGGCTCATCGGTGTCGAACGCGGATGAAGTTTCTCCTGAGAAGCTAAAGGAGATGGAGACGAAGCTGTGCAAAGGACGGGAGAAGTTGCAGAGTCAGGGGTAAGTCATCTAACATCTTAGGTAATGTTCACTCTCACCCTAATACTATCTCTGGTCTAGATACTTCAATCCTTTCTTGTTCTCTCATTGTTCTATTCTCATTATCTCTTTTTTTCCTTCCCCCTTCTTAATCTCTCACTGACATTCTCTCCTACCTCTCTCCTTCCCTCTTACTCTCCCCTTGCCCTCTATCCTCATTCTCTCTCTTCCTTCCCCCTTCTTAATCTCTCACTGACATTCTCTCCTACCTCTCCTTCCCTCTTACACTCCCCTTGCCCTCTATTCCCATTCTCTCTCTTCCTTCCCCCTTCTTAATCTCTCACTGACATTCTCTCCTACCTCTCTCCTTCCCTTTTTCTCTCCCCTTGCCCTCTATCCCCATTCTCTCTTTCTTCCTTCCCCCTTCTTAATCTCTCACTGACATTCTCTCCTACCTCTCTTCTTCCCTCTTACTCTCCCCTTGCCCTCTATCCCCATTCTCTCTCTTCCTTCCCCCTTCTTAATCTCTCACTGACATTCTCTCCTACCTCTCTCCTTCCGTTTTTCTCTCCCCTTGCCCTCTATCCCCATTCTCTCTTTCTTCCTTCCCCCTTCTTAATCTCTCACTGACATTCTCTCCTACCTCTCTTCTTCCCTCTTACTCTCCCCTTGCCCTCTATCCCCATTCTCTCTCTTCCTTCCCCCTTCTTAATCTCTCACTGACATTCTCTCCTACCTCTCTCCTTCCCTTTTTCTCTCCCCTTGCCCTCTATCCCCATTCTCTCTTTCTTCCTTCCCCCTTCTTAATCTCTCACTGACATTCTCTCCTACCTCTCTTCTTCCCTCTTACTCTCCCCTTGCCCTCTATCCCCATTCTCTCTCTTCCTTCCCCCTTCTTAATCTCTCACTGACATTCTCTCCTACCTCTCTCCTTCCCTTTTTCTCTCCCCTTGCCCTCTATCCCCATTCTCTCTTTCTTCCTTCCCCCTTCTTAATCTCTCACTGACATTCTCTCCTACCTCTCTCCTTCCCTCTTACTCTCCCCTTGTCCTCTATCCTCATTCTCACTCTTCCTTCCTTCCCCTTCTTAATCTCTCACTGACATTCTCTCCTACCTCTCTCCTTCCCTCTTACTCTTCCCTTGCCCTCTATCCTTATTCTCTCTCTTCACTCTTCCCCTTCCCCCCTCGCTCTCTCCCCTTTTCTCTCTCTCCACCCCCTCCGCTCTCTCTCCCTAATCTCTCTCTACCTCTGTGCCACCTCTACTTACAAAAATGTTTGCATCAACGTTAAAGGGTTTTGACGTACAAAGCAAATTTTTTATATAGGTTTGACTGTAACTTCATATGTAGAGGTTTGACTGTAACTTCATATGTAGAGGTTTGACTGTAACTTCATATGTAGAGGTTTGACTATAACTTCATATGTAGAAGTTTGACTGTAACTCCTTATGTAGAAGTTTGACTGTAACTTCATATGTGGAGGTTTTATTGTAATTTCATATGTAGATGTTTGGCTGTAAATTCATATGTAGAGGTTTGACTGTAACTTCATATGTAGAAGTTTGACTGTAACTTCATATGTAGAGGTTTGGCTGTAACTTCATATGTAGAGGTTTGATTGTAACTTCATATGTAGAGGTTTGATTGTAACTTCATATGTAAAGGTTTGACTGTAACTTCATATGTAGAGGTTTGGCTGTAACTTCATATGTAGAGGTTTGATTGTAACTTCATATGTAGAGGTTTGATTGTAACTTCATATGTAGAGGTTTGATTGTAACTTCATATGTAGAGGTTTGCTTGTAACTTCATATGTAGAGGTTTGATTGTAACTTCATATGTAGAGGTTTGGCTGTAACTTCATATGTAGAGGTTTGATTGTAACTTCATATGTAGAGGTTTGATTGTAACTTCATATGTAAAGGTTTGACTGTAACTTCATATGTAGAGGTTTGACTGTAACTTCATATGTAGAGGTTTGGCTGTAACTTCATATGTAGAGGTTTGATTGTAACTTCATATGTAGAGGTTTGATTGTAACTTCATATGTAGAGGTTTGATTGTAACTTCATATGTAGAGGTTTGCTTGTAACTTCATATGTAGAGGTTTGATTGTAACTTCATATGTAGAGGTTTGATTGTAACTTCATATGTAGAGGTTTGATTGTAACTTCATATGTAGAGGTTTGCTTGTAACTTCATATGTAGAGGTTTGATTGTAACTTCATATGTAGAGGTTTGACTGTAACTTCATATGTAGAGGTTTTACTGTAACTTCATATGTAAAGGTTTGATTGTAACTTCATATGTGGAAGTTTGACTGTAACTTCGTATGTAAAGGTTTGACTGTAACTCTATATGCAGAGGTTTGACTGTAACTCCATATGCAGAGGTTTGACTGTAACTTCATATGTAGAGGTTTGATTATAACTTCATATGTAGAGGTTTGACTGTAACTTCATATGTAGAGGTTTGACTGTAACTTCATATGTAGAGGTTTGACTGTAACTTCATATGTAGAGGTTTGACTGTAACTTCATATGTAGAGGTTTGACTGTAACTTCATACGTAGAAGTCGGACTGTAACTTCATATGTGGAAGTTTGACTATAACTTCATATGTAGGTTTGACTGTAACTTCATATGTAGAGGTTTTACTGTAACTTCATATGCAGAGGTTTGACTATAATTTCATATGTCGAGGTTTGACTGTAACTTCGTATGTAAAGGTTTGACTGTAACTCCATATGTAGAGGTTTGACTACTCTCATTTGGCACATCCTACTCATCTTTTTGCAGTACTAAAAAAGCCGATTTGACCAGAAAAAAAGAGGCTCTTTCTGATGAGCTTGTAAAGCTGAGGGCGTCTCTTGAAACAAGCTCCATGGAACTTAAGGTATGTTTTCATCCATCTTTTGCATAGTCAGAGTCGCTATCATATTCCTCTATGTTAAAAATTGTGTTTAAATAACTTCCATTGCGGCTTGACAGCGGACCCCTTACCTTTTATAGTTTGGCTATAAATGCTCATTTTATTTTTAGTATTCTAAGTTTTTCATGATTTTTCAAGCTAACAACTACTCGTTATCCTGTTTTGGTCGTATTCTCATGTTGATTGATTGGCTATCAGTAGACAATTCATCTGATTGGTCCTGCACTGCGCCATTCTTTCGGACAAACAAAACAAATGATCACGCTCAAACACAGGCACCTGCATAAGCATGTCATTGTTGGATTTATTATGTACATTACATTCTTTGCAGGTCTGTAAAAATGACTTGGTTTTGCCATTCAAACCCAAACTATAAAAAGGAATGATTGATGCGGTACAAACAGTTGTTTTATGCATCATGCGATTTTACTCCTCGGATGTGCTCTGCGTGGTGTTTTAAGTATTCCTACCAATACATTAGTTAGTCCCTGTGATGGCTCTTAGATGTATTTACCCTGTTTGCCCCATGTGTTCATAGATGTATTTATCCTGTTTGCTCCATCTGTTCATAGATGTATTTTTTATCCTGTTTGCTCCATCTGTTCATAGATGTATTTTTTATCCTGTTTGCCCCATCTGTTCATAGATGTTTTTTTCATCCTGTTTGCCCCATCTGTTCATAGATGTTTTTTTCATCCTGTTTGACCCTTCTGTTCAGAGATGTATTTTGTATCCTGTTTGCCCCATCTGTTCATAGATGTATTTATCCTGTTTGCCCCATCTGTTCATAGATGTATTTATCCTGTTTGCCCCATCTGTTCATAGATGTATTTATCCTTTTTGCCCCATCTGTTCATAGATGTACTTTTTATCCTGTTTGCCCCATCTGTTCATAGATGTATTTTCTTCATCCTGTTTGCCCCATCTGTTCATAGATGTTTTTTTTCATCCTGTTTGACCCTTCTGTTCAGAGATGTATTTTGTATCCTGTTTGCCCCATCTGTTCATAGATGTATTTTTTCATCCTGTTTGCCCCATCTGTTCATAGATGTATTTTTTTATCCTGTTTGCCCCATCTGTTCATAGATGTATTTTCTTCATCCTGTTTGCCCCATCTGTTCATAGATATATTTATCCTGTTTGCCCCATCTGTTCATAGATGTACTTTTTATCCTTTTTGCCCCATCTGTTCATAGATGTACTTTTTATCCTGTTTGCCCCATCTGTTCATAGATGTATTTTCTTCATCCTGTTTGCCCCATCTGTTCATAGATGTATTTTTTTATCCTGTTTGCCCCATCTGTTCATAGATGTATTTTCTTCATCCTGTTTGCCCCATCTGTTCATAGATATATTTATCCTGTTTGCCCCATCTGTTCATAGATGTACTTTTTATCCTGTTTGCCCCATCTGTTCATAGATGTATTTTCTTCATCCTGTTTGCCCCATCTGTTCATAGATGTTTTTTTCATCCTGTTTGACCCTTCTGTTCAGAGATGTATTTTGTATCCTGTTTGCCCCATCTGTTCATAGATGTATTTTTTCATCCTGTTTGCCCCATCTGTTCATAGATGTATTTTTTTATCCTGTTTGCCCCATCTGTTCATAGATGTATTTTCTTCATCCTGTTTGCCCCATCTGTTCATAGATGTTTTTTTCATCCTGTTTGACCCTTCTGTTCAGAGATGTATTTTGTATCCTGTTTGCCCCATCTGTTCTTAGATGTATTTATCCTGTTTGCCCCATCTGTTCATAGATGTATTTATCCTGTTTGCCCCATCTGTTCATAGATGTATTTATCCTTTTTGCCCCATCTGTTCATAGATGTACTTTTTATCCTGTTTGCCCCATCTGTTCATAGATGTATTTTCTTCATCCTGTTTGCCCCATCTGTTCATAGATGTTTTTTTTCATCCTGTTTGACCCTTCTGTTCAGAGATGTATTTTGTATCCTGTTTGCCCCATCTGTTCATAGATGTATTTTTTCATCCTGTTTGCCCCATCTGTTCATAGATGTATTTTTTTATCCTGTTTGCCCCATCTGTTCATAGATGTATTTTCTTCATCCTGTTTGCCCCATCTGTTCATAGATATATTTATCCTGTTTGCCCCATCTGTTCATAGATGTACTTTTTATCCTGTTTGCCCCATCTGTTCATAGATGTTTTTTTTTTCATCCTGTTTGACCCTTCTGTTCAGAGATGTATTTTGTATCCTGTTTGCCCCATCTGTTCATAGATGTATTTTTTCATCCTGTTTGCCCCATCTGTTCATAGAAGTATTTTTTTATCCTGTTTGCCCCATCTGTTCATAGATGTATTTTCTTCATCCTGTTTGCCCCATCTGTTCATAGATGTTTTTTTCATCCTGTTTGACCCTTCTGTTCAGAGATGTATTTTGTATCCTGTTTGCCCCATCTGTTCTTAGATGTATTTTGTATCCTGTTTGCCCCATCTGTTCTTAGATGTATTTTGTATCCTGTTTGCCCCATCTGTTCATAGATGTATTTATCCTGTTTGTCCCATCTGTTCATAGATGTATTTATCCTGTTTGCCCCATCTGTTCATAGATGTATTTTTTCATCCTGTTTGCCCCATCTGTTCATAGATGTATTTTTATCCTGTTTGCCTCATCTGTTCAGAGATGTATTTTGTATCCTGTTTGCCCCATCTGTTCATAGATGTATTTTTTATTCTGTTTGCCCCATCTGTTCATAGATGTATCAGTTGTTGTAAAGCATCGTAGATCTGTTTTGCCTATAGATGTATGAGGAGCAGAGAGCCACCTTAAAAACTGAAATCAAGCGACAAGATCAGATTGTGAAAAAGTCGCAGCCAGATCCTAAAATTGTTGGAAGACTGGAAGATAACTACAGAAAGTTCAATGATGGCAAGTTCTTTTCAACCATTTCTTGACTGTGACTTGCTTGACTGTGTGGTGTCGATCAACCGTGAAACATCTCTTTACTTTCTTGTAACCATCTCCTCACTCTTATTCGCCCTTCACTCACTTAGCCTTGGAACCACTGAGCCTGGAGCCTTAAGCCGTGGTCACACGGGCACCGAACCGAACTAAATGATGCAAAACGACGTCGTTTTCAGCTCTAAAAAGTTCGGCTGAGGACATTTCTGGCCGAAACGAACTATTTCGGTACTGCTCGAAATTTCGTGCCGAACCCTTGCTCTTATTGGCTGGTTAAAATTCTAGAATTCTAGCGAGCACGCGTCACATTTCTTCTTACGTGCGTGTGAGTAAAGTTAAAAAAGAAATGGGACGATACTTTTATTTCGTTAAATAAACAACATGAAGCAATTTACGACAAGCTTCACCCGGACTTGTGATTGGGTTGCATAAATGTAAGATGTTGCACTTAAGTTTTGCATAAATGTAAGGGAATGGTTGTGATTTTCTTTCGTGTAGAATATAAGTAATGTGTCATATTCATCCTGATGAACTATCGTTGACTGATTTATTTATGTAAAACCACAGTACTATGATAAAGACTGTTTTTGTTTGTTATGTACTCAGCATAGAAAAACATTCATATGTTAATAAAAAAATATAATTATGTTGATGGGAAGGGTTAGCAAAATATTTGTATCGAGTGATTTATTTTGAGCAGCCGAACGATCTTCTGATAAATCTGCTGTGTAATTATAATTTATAATTGTTCCTCAAAGTTTTTTGTTTACAATAGAAATATTTAACTCAAATACATAACAACTACTAATGAAACCGTGTCCTGTCTCTATACGTATGGTATCTTAGGAAGCGAAGTTACTTCGGTGGCCGTGTGACATGTGCCACGAACCGAACCAGCCTCCGAACCGAACCGATCCTACGTCGGTTCGGTGCTCGTGTGACCACGCCTTTAGAGCTTTCAGTCACTTAGCCTTGGAACCATCAGGATTGCTTCGTCAAACAGATTCGAGTGTACAGTGAACCCTCGCCATACGGCGTTAATTCGTTCCAGTGTTGGCATTGTAAGGCGAAAATTTCGTATGGAGGAGTGTAAAAATCCATAGTAATCATCTAATGCAGCCACCCCTGGTGAAAACATCAAACATTATATACGTACTGTACATATTAAAAATTAATAACAAAATATTGTTTTAACCTTAGTAACTATAGTTACGTTCAGTAACTTTAGTGTATTTTGTGGTTATGATCCGCAATAAAATGTAACATTACGATGTACTATGCGCAGTATGTACCGTAGGGAGTTCTTACCTTCGAGGCAGATGTATAACATAAATGTTGAATTTAACTCAAATGAATTTAGCTTACTAAACATACTTGAAGCTAAGTTTTAGTAGGTGTTTTACTAAACGTCAACTTTGTCATAGACTAAAATTTCATCGCTGATCTATTTCCGGTTTTGTTTTCACCATAACTTATAACAAATAACGTTAAAATGAGAAAGACCGAGCATCTTATCTCTTTCAGGCTTTTTGGGAGAGATTTCGACAAATAGCATATCAGCATCTTTGTTATTCCTAAATATTCGGCACACCAACTGCCACATTTGTATTTCGAAAAAATAATTCGTTGATTTCATATGGTGAAGAAAATGTTGAATGGGGGTGAAAAAAACATCTTGTTCCTCGTCGTAAGGCAGAAAAACCGTATAACAAGTTAGTCATAATCCAGGGGGCACTGTACTTCAGCATTTCAGTCGGAGTTGTTTTTCCTATTAAATGTTTGTGTGTAGTTGTTCTTCCTGTTAACTAAGCATCTGGAGTTGTTTTTCCTATTTAATGTTCTTGTGGAGTTGTTTTTCCTATTGCATGTGCTTGTGGAGTTGTTCTTCCTATTGCATGTGCCTGCAGAGTTGTCCGTATTATATTAAATATGCTTGTAGAGTTGTTTTTATTAAATGTCCATATAGGAAAATTTATGCACCAAATGATTAAAATTTACATCTCCTTTCAAATTCATTGGCACATGTTCATGAGTTAATATCCATGACAGACATCTGACGGAGACATAATTTAATTAACCAATTTATAGGTCAAGGTCACTAGTTGTTAAAATTGTTCATGGCAGTATTTCTTGTACCATTAGGCAATATTGTTGGGTTGTTTTGGAAGTCTGAATATCGTTAACAGGAAACATCTTTATTCTAGTTTGAATAGTTCTGTTATAAGTGCTCTGAGATGGGTTTATGCAAATTCAGAGAGTATTCGACCTAAGTCCTAATAGATAGCCATAGATTTAAAAGATTAGCAGCAATGCTTTAGTACGGTACTATTTTGAGCCTTCCATAACATTGGAGGTATTAGTTAGGTTGGTTAATACTTTTTCTATTGTGTGCAATCGATTTCTGTTCCAAAAGTTGCAACTAAAATGTTTATCGCTTAACTTCGGTAATCTGCACCCATGTCATCATTTTCGATTATTAGCATCGGTGAAAACACTCATGATGAGGATTCGTGTCATTTTAGCGATGTTAACTGTGCCTCTTGGTCCATATTATCCCTGGCTTACCTGGTAAAGCCATTACGAGTTACATTACTGTCTCGTTAAAAGTATTCCTGATGAAATGTGTTTGAATTATTTTTTAGGTACAAACACTTTTCACAAGTACAAATGTCACAACTTTTTTCAGGATAGAACATCTGTAGAGTTGTTCAATACTGAATACAGCATTTAGTGCAGGGAGTTTTTCAAAAACTTAATTTTTTATAAGGAGTTGTTTTTTTTGCACAATTTCTGTGGTGCCAGATATACTTAGGAATATCCAACAGTTTGCGATTCTTTAAAAATCATAATAAAAAGTTGGTCTTGTTGCAGGAACAAGAATTTTTATGCTTAAAGGCTAGAAAACGCAGACCTGTGACTTTATTTCGAAAGAGATTCTTAGTTTTATATCAGTTTACTAGGTTTGGTATTCACTCATAATCATTTCATAAAGATATGGTTGCTAGCCGATAGAATTTCATATAACAGCGGTTGCTAGCCAATAGAATTTCATAAAGCCATGGTTGCTAGCAAATAGAATTTCATATAGCAGCGGTTGCTAGCCAATAGAATTTCGTAAAACCACAGTTACTAGCCAATAAAGCTTCGTAAAGAAACAAAGAAATGTTGCTGGCACTTTAGGGTCAAATGCTTGCAATTGCTCACTAGCATTTTCCTATATGCAGACTACGAGGCTCTGCATAGCAAGACCTCAGTCATTGAAGAGAAATCTCAGGAACTGCATCGCCGAATCGTAGAGCTGAGCGAAAACAAGGTGAAGGCCGCTCAGGAAAGGCTCACAAAGGTTACCAAGGAGCTTGAGGCTAACAAGGTCAAGGTCAACAAATTGAATGTTGCCATCAAGTCTAACAGCCGGTATGAAATGTTCATGAGCGTACCTGTGTTAGTGTATTCCTGCTTTTCAAGTAATGTGTTAAGCAGTTTTCTTTTCGTTATGGGTGAGACAACTCTTAATTAGTGGTTATGTTCCAAATGTTATTGCTGGTCGGCTACTATTTACCAGAGCGCAACAAACTTCACCTTGACCTCTAGCTCATCTTGACCTTTAATTCATCCGAACAGCTAGCTATGTCTTTGGAACAAATTGGTGAATTTTTGTTGAATACGAGATTTACCTTACCTGATGATCCTGAAATGCTCTATACTTTAGCGCAATCGTTTTCAAGGCTTCCACTTGTGCTGCAGTAACCTAAAGCGAGCCGAGGATAAAGAAAAGTCGCTTACTGAGGAGCTGATAGAAAGTCGATCTCAGGAAGAGGATATCAGCAATAATCAGCTGTCACGTCTGCAGAAATCCAGCGAGGAGATGCTGCAGACGTACAACGATAACCTTGAGAAATGCAAGGTACTCGGTCTGCTGCTTGCCAATAATGAACATATAACATGTTTGTAACACATTTGCGACATGTCAGTAAATGTACATGTAACATGTCTGTAACACACTTGCAACATGTCAGTGATGTATAAATAACATGTCTGTAACACACTTGCAACATGTCAGTGATGTACATGTAACATATCAGTAACACACTTGCAACATGTCAGTGATGTACATGTAACATATCAGTAACACACTTGCAACATGTCAGTGATGTACATGTAACATATCAGTAACACACTTGTAACATGTCAGTGATGTACATGTAACATGTCAGTAACACACTTGCAACATGTCAGTGATGTACATGTAACATGTCAGTAATATATATGTACATCTCTATCATTTATGTAATGTATCTGTAGCATATCAGTGATAAACCTGTTGTGTTTAATAATATACCTGCCCGCAACGGATTCCTATAAAACCAGCAACATGTAGTAGGAGACCTGCAGATAGTAGCATCGTCATATGATTATACGGATGGCATATCAGTAATGTCACTGCAGCTATAAGGGTGTTAGCAACTCCTCAAAGTTAAAGTGTGAGGTCTGCTTAGCTTACTGCAAGCAGAGGTTGTGCCTGTTTTTAAGAGCATTGATGCACAAACAATGACTCTGTGATCTTGACTGGACGTGTCTGAGTCTGGTGGCAAGGGAACCCAGACAACTGAAAACGTGGCCAGTTACGGAGAGCTATTTAATGTTGGGTGTCATTTTTTGGGATATCAACCCCAACACGTTGTTTGCAGGTCACACATTCTAGACCACTAGGGTTACTACTACTAGCACACGGATTCTCTCTGTAAGATGTAATTAGCTAAAGCTCAACTCCTTGCTCAAACATCTGTTGACATACTGGTGTTGTGTTAGGAGGGGACAACTCTATTGTTTATTGCAGGAGGTAGATGAGAAGGTAAAAGAGTGCAAGACTAAGATTGATGAGATTGAACAAAAGCAGGACAGTTTGAAGGTGGGCCTATCTTAGCATGGCTACTGCAATGTGTGCGTTTCTGTACGAAATGCTTTTAAAATCATGAGTGTACCTTGACCTTGGTCATTTGCAGCATTCGGTAGGTGAGAGTCGACGGGAACTCGAAAAGCACCAAGCGGCGGTGACAGGGTTTGAGTCCACAAGAAATCGATTGCAGAGACAGCTTGACAATCTTTCAATCCACAAATTGCCGGGGGAGAAGGAAACTCAGGTGCTTGAGAAACTCGCTGACGAGGAAAGGTAAAAAATTGAACTTCAGTAGTTGAAGGAGTTCTTTCTTAGCAAAATGTAGAATATTATTTTTGTAACGTAGTGGAATGCTGTCGTTTAAGGGCTGTCAAACAAGCTGTTTTTGACACCGGAGGTGGTACCTGGTGTTGGTTTAGAATACTTTCTATGAGGCATTCTCTTTGCAGTTGAGAAAGTTGTAATAGTCTTGAGAATAGAGATGGCTCATTGCGGGTAGCCTTCAGCGCATAACAATATAAAATCAGCGGAGATATTATTCTAAAGTTCTGACTCAGTATGCGACATGGAGAAAACATAATCATCTAAAATACAGTAGACGCTGCAATAACGTAAATATCGAATGTTCACGTTACGGAAATTTTACATTTTTCGAAAATATATACAGGTCACCCTCAGGATACGATTACCTTGATATCCTATTTTTTCACCTTACAAAGTGGAACATGATGATTTTTTCACCGTGCCATAATTAATCTTATTTCAACATACGGATTTAACAAAATCTTTCTCTCGAGTTCAATTGTGGCAGTCGTTGCACTTATTACGTACGTCAAAATACTAAAGACACCGAAATGGTGTTCGTCGTAAATATTTTTACAGCGTCTGAAAGAGATATGACTGATTTCTCTCAGTTCAGTAATTCTCAAGTGTAAAATTGTAATACAGTGAAACATGGATAACTCGCCCTCGGATATAGCGAACACATGGTTAACTCGACTGGATTTGCTTGGTCCGTTCCCACGCAATGATAAATGGCTCTATATAACTCGAACTCAACACTGTTATAACGAACTGTTTTTTGCCCAACGGCTACCGAAACGGTTGCTATCGCTTTAGAAAATCACTTTATTCCAAGCCATAGAGGTAAACCTCAACTTTTCGTAATTCATAAGCGTCGTTATTACCTCCATCGGCAAAATATTTTTGTCAACGACTGTTCTAAAGGTTTGGTGAAATTTGATTTATACTGCTATACGATGAATAGCACGGACTAGCCGGGTCACGAGCGCAAGGATTTTCGCCACGCACATACAAAACAAAAACAGCATGTTGTTTTTGTTTTGTATTTGCGTGGCGAAAATCCTTGAGTGCGTGACCCGGCTAGCCCGTGATGAATAGTTTTCCGACGTTGATTCCGTGTTGAATTAACGTCGGAATGTTGAATGTTTAAAACGTCTTAAAAATTGTAATTAAACGTATACGTTGTCTTAGCTAAAAAAACTATTCATCGTTTGACCTAAACACAAAATACGTGTGTACATTCAATAAGTATCCATTCAAAAAGCGTGAGTGATATACAATGTACCGTAAAACTTTTAATTGAACTGCCTCGGAGTGTTGCTCTTAATGAATCCCAGATAAAGTAAGGTAATCTTTGCATAAACTTCAAGAAAGATCGGCAAAATTGATCGTGGGTAAAACGCTCAAAAGAAAAAGATGTCTTTTCTTTGAGCATTGCAGCAACGATCAAGTTTTGCCAATGTCAATCTAAAAAACGTCCTGGCAATAACATCACCTCAAACAACAAACCAATCTCAAGTGATAGAAAAATCTCTATAATTTTTGATAAAAACGTTTTAAACTTTACATTAGAAGCATTTAATTTGAAACAAGCCATTTGTGCTTTTGATGTATATTATAGTTTGTATATGTTCATGTATCTACTAATAAATAAGTAAATACATGGACTTGTGACAGTGCTCTGATAACTTGAACACTCTGATAATTCGAACACTTTTGCTCGGTCCCTTGAAGTTTGAGTTATCCGAGTTTCACTGTACTTTCCCTTCCAAACCTGTAGCAAAGAGCAAAGTTGGAGTTGTAATCCCTTCATACAAAAGGTCCTGTGGTCAGACAACTTCTCTTAAACTTCTAATAAAATTCCACTTCATTACGAAAACCACATTGCTCAGATTTTTTTGCCTAATTAGGTTAAAAAAGCTTTAAGCAGGTCCGCTAAGAGTTTTAGTATAAGCGAAGACAAACTGATGAGTGTTAAAATTTTAGTGATAAAAAGTTGAAATTCAATAAAATAGTTGAAAATACGTACTAAAACTTAACTCTACGTGTGGGTGTTTAGTAAGCTAAACTTATTTGAAGTAAATTCAAAGTTTTTGTTATACACACATTTATCTCGAAGGTAAGAAGTTTCTATGATACGTAGTACTGCTCATAGACATTGTAACGTTACATTTTAATGCAGATCATAACCAATAAATACACTAAATATAATAAAGTTACTGTAGGTAACTATAGTTACTGTAGGTAACTATAGTTACTGTAGGTAACTATAGTTACTGTAGGTAACTATAGTTACTGTAGGTAACTATAGTTACTGTAGGTAACTATAGTTACTGTAGGTAACTAGAGTTACTGTAGGTAACTAGAGTTACTGTAGGTAACTAGAGTTACCTACAGTAACTATAGTTACCTACAGTAACTATAGTTACCTACAGTAACTATAGTTACTGTAGGTAACTAAAGTTACTGTAGGTAACTATAGTTACTAAGGCTAACATGTGACTTCGTTACTAATTCTTAATATGTACAGCGCTTATATAAAATTTTGACGGTTTTTACCAGGCATTATGTTAGCATTATATAATTTCTATGGTTTCCTTATCCCTACATACAAATTTTCACCATACAATGCCAACCCTGAAACAGATCAAAATCGTATCTTGAGGGTGCACTGTACATGTCATCCATTCCAAGATCTTCTCAAACTCATCTCTTTGGCCTTTAAAGATATGACAACTCCTTAAAGATATGATTGCATCAAGTTTTAGTTGAGTTAAAAAGAAAGCATATTTTTTTCTCTATCAGTTGAGATGTTGTTTGTTGTGTTAGGCGATCTCATTGTCAAGATATTTGAAGATTAAAATCGAAAAAAAATTGATCACAGTAAAAACGCTCAGGCCAAAAAAACATGCCCAGACTTGCCCAAAACTATTTACGAGTGATACAACCTGTCTCTATTTCTCGTATTCACATCGGCTATTGCGATAAAAGTCTAGTCCTACGCGGCTCTATTGGCGTATATTTTATTTTGTATTTGCTCATGATTGCTAGAATAAAATTTTAAATCCGGTTACAGATACATTATTATGAATGTCTCAAACGCCTCAAATAAGGGAAATTAAAAACTTGTCATATTAGCTTCCTCTAAATGCTGTGTAAACATCTGAGTACCAAATACAATGCTGTCGGTCTACGGTAATTAGGTCGTCGAGTTTACTTATTTCATCGCGGCTGTTTAATCAGATAAGTTCTCAATTGCTACCCTCACCGAATTCTAGCTACGAAACAAAATAAGCACGCCGCCATCTTTAAAAAGAATATGTTGGAATATATGGTGAAACCAACTGCATCCTAAAAAGTCATGTATAGTCAACGTTATCTAGTCATTAGCAGTATCAATTTGTAGAAAATATTTACTGGTCACATTCGATTAGTTAATTCAACTACAAAACAAATGGTTTTATGAGTTGGCGGAAATAGTGAACACAAAACAACGTCAATTTCATTGAAATCAATTAACCCACCGATTCTGGCAAAGGATTACTGAAGCCATTTTTGCACTTGGTTGGCGATTTGTGGACTCACCTGTTTTCACTTAGTAGGGTGGAGCATAAAATTTTTTCAACTTAATATTTGGTCCATTGGAATTGAGTCGAGCTGTTCAAAAGTACCTTTCAATACAGCTCTGATTACACTTCATAAATCCATCTATCAGAGAAGATTTCAGCGCAGATGGAAGCAGGGCTATGATGTATTCAATATGTTCTGCAAGTCATTTTTTGCATTGTCTTTAACAATAAAATTTTATTATATAAGTTTTACAAGCCAAAAAGTTTTTCATGGCAGCACAAAGTTTTTATTAAAAACATTCATCCAAGTTGTGGCCATTGACATAGTTCTAGCTCATATAATAAGACAAATTAATCTACTGCAGCAAACTCAAACAAAACATTATGGTTTGTGCAGCACACATTCGTGTCTCTCTTTCCGCTTTATGCCAGTTTCCAGACCGACACGACTGCTCCCCTAGTGAACCACATAAACATCCTGTAACAATAAACAAACATAATAAATGTCATTCATATATATGTAGTTCTAAAGCGTATCTACTGAAAGCCTTCAATTTGAGAGTTGGATGAATTGCGAGTGGAATAATAAAAATGAATAAATGTTTTACAAAACATAAATACGCAAAGCCATTTTGAAGCTTTGTTTCTGAGAGTTGAAGGTGAGCATTGATCAATCGATGTTCCTCACTTTCTACAAGTGAGAAATGAACATAAATTCTAATCATGAATCTAAATTACCAGCTAAAAATGCCAAAGAAAATTTTAAGCAAATTTTTTAGCTAGGTGGAACGATAAAAAGTTATGAAACGATGATTGGGGATAGCAAAAGTTATAATTTCACTTATTAGTAGATGTATTCATGAGTACTAAAATTATTACCATTATTTTAGTATATATGTAAAGGATACTCAAAGTTAAAGATAAATTTACTTCCATTCTCCTATCTTTCTCTGCAGCATAACGCTGTTGACGCCTGTCAGCTCTAACCATAACCTGTCTGCCCCAATCTTTAATCACCTGACGCTCAGAAAACTTTGAGTCACCTTCGCTGAACTAAGCATTGTTACAATTCTGTTGTTCGTCAAGAAAACGTGTTGGTGCAGTAATTCAGTAATTTAACGATGTCAATTGAATCAGTAAATTAAATATCAATGTCGATGCACGTAGCTACTAGAATCTACTACTAGTCCATGTGCGTAACTAACTATTAATAGAGTAAGATCTCTAACAACGAGAATCTTCGAAATCACAGACAAACCATTTTACGAGCGATAACATTTAATATGACCTATATAAAAATTTTGTGCTGATGATTGGCTAATGAAGAGATCTTATATTTATTGTTCTTGTACTCTTTTCACATGTATCACTCGTTACATCACGAATGAAGCACCTGCTCGAGTCTGAGCTTTTTAAAAGATGGCCTCATTCAAACGCTTATATCTCTGGACAGGGTTAGTCTATAAAGGCAAAAATGACATCAAATTGTAGCTGATGTTTTAGCCTTTTATTGGTCTCACTTTCATTAAATCCACCTTTTTGACGCAATTACATCTTTAAAAAAGGAAAAGCTAAACTTAACTTTTTGATTTAATGTAACGTAGCTATAGTATTATTTGTTGTGAGAGCTTTTCTCCTTTTAGTATTTTCACGCGATTTATGGTGGGTGATTTTACGATAAGTTGATAGAAGCGCACACCAATGTTTATTCACATCCATCTTTTCTTCTTTTGTTAGACTGCAAAGTCTATTATACAAAAGAAAAACATTAAAAAGGAGGATCAATCATTAAAAAACATAGAAAATAAAGTAAAACAAAAATGTATCTTTACCATAATAAAACCGGTGTCTTTCTGTCCATCCATCGCAAGGTTCAAGGTTAGGATAAAAGATCATTTTCGACGATACTTCAATTCGTGACATGCTGACTAGTAGACTGGCACCTGCACTAATCGATCGCCTTTAAGTATTTCAGAATAATTGTGCACCTACTTATTATCTGTGTTTTATCGACACACATGATCATCTCTCATCACTAGACTGTCAGCTCGCTAGTACATATAATAGAGAGGTACGTCGTTTTCTCTCCCAAGTGTGGCAAGAACGACAGCAATATTTTAAAGGCTAAGTACCAAATTCTCAATATTCACATCAACTTTGAGAACTTGTATCGACTTGACATATCAAATTAGAGAACTTGTATTGACTTGTCATCAAATTTAGTACTGGATACTCCATGTATGGAAAATGCTGTGAGGGTTTGCTGTTCTCTTAGATCAATGCCTGTCACTTTTAGTCAGAGAATATTGCAGGCCATTTTTAATGGGAATACACTGCTGTACTGTGCACACATTCAGGCCACAAGCTAAAAGCTAGCCGAGCACGTATCAGTAGCGAGTCAATGAGCTGTCAAAATGTCATCAGTTATCCCTGGTTGTTGCAGACAAGCTATCAATGTGAAAACTATCCAATATGAAATATGTATCTTGGAGGACAAGCTGGGCAAGATGAAATTTAACATGACAGCCATCGCGGAGTACAGGTGAGAGTGTGAACTTTGTTTCTTAGCTTTTGGGAACAAGCTTAGTTGGGGAGTGTGTAGTCTCATAGGGCGGGGTAGCCTGAGAGAGCCTAATCCACAATTGTTATTTCCACTTACACTGAGGCTACAACTGGTTTCGGAGCATTAGTATTTTATTCTGGGGAACCTTTAAGAGTATGGCTGCTGAAGTTAGCCTTTTGATTATTTCTACTGAGTTTAGGGGTGTCTCATTGGTCTAACGTAATAAGAATGCAGTCTGTAAGAGTATGAGAACTCAGGCTATATTTAATAGGAAAAAGGAAGAGCAATACATTGAGCGGGTGGCAGAGCTCGACCGAGTGACAGATATCAGAAACCAGCAGCGAGACTTGTGTGAGGAGATGAAGAGGCAGCGACTACAAGAGTTTATGGCGGTCAGTCTCACTGTTCCTTTGAAACTACCAGTTGAATTAGCAGCTCTAGCTTGTCTAAAGTACACTCACTGATTCACCTAGCTCTCAACCGCAGTAAAAATCTTTGTCAGGCCACACGTATGTCACAGATAGCGAGTATTGTCAGGCCACATGTATGTCACAGATAGCGAGTATTGTCAGATCACACATAATGTCACAGATAGCGAGTATTGTCAGGCCACACGTATGTCACAGATAGCGAGTATTGTCAGACCACACATAATGTCACAGATAGCGAGTACAAAAAAGCTCACAGTACCGATGGTTCAGCATTTTTAACACACTGGTCATATAGAATGACTAAAGATACAAAGGCATCCCTCAAACAATATCGTTGCAGATTCAGTTAGTTAAAAGTGAACTCTCAAACTTTTAGTTGATTTTAGCAAAAAATTCGTATTTTTATTATTTGCGATTGTTATTGATGTTTGAGATAGTCTGACTGCCAGGATGTTTCAAGATTGAAATTGACAAAACTTGTTTGAAATGGTTAAATTGGTTAAAATTCTCAGATAAAGCGTAAGTACGATGGTGATGTCTTAAGTTGCTAATAGGCCGACAGGAAAGGGATACACAACTCTGCAACTTGAACACAATAGCTGATATCAACTATTGAAAGGATAAGAACTAGTGATGTCATTTCGGCACGTATTTTTCTTGAGCATTTTAACCGTGATCAAGTTTTGTTGATTTTAATCCTAAAACATCCTGGCAGTCAGATCACCTCTCACATCATATAATCACAAAAGATAAAAGTACTGATACTTTCAGATAAATCTACTAAAATTTTGTGTATGTTCATCTTTAATGGAATTGAGTCAGAAAATAGAGGGATGCTTCCTCAATATCATAGATTCATTGAGCTGCGGGTCGATATATTACGGCAGCATTTGGTGGAACAACATTAGCCTAATTGACCAAATTTACCAATTGGAAACACCAACATCACATCAACCAGTAAAATATTAATATGATTTACTCCTCTCATTTAGGTTTTTCTCCCACAAATTTGAGTTTCAAATGAGTCAAACCACATTCATATAAAACAGGCTGTTGGCACGGTGATATTCAGCAGAGTTTAATCAACAAATTTCAGACCATTTGAACTATATTTTTGTAACATGTTAAAATTTACACTCATGAATGTCTCTAATTTGAGAAACACCTGCTGTCTCATCCAGCCAGTTGATGGCAAATCTGAGAGGTCATATGCATTATCCTGAATTTCGTGTTGATAGGTCTTGTAAAACTGACCACTGAATAACTCACCTATGGTGCTGAATCAAAGTAAGACAACTCCGCGGCTGATAAGACCTACCTCATCTGTATATCCTTGAATAATTTCTTATCTCAGTTATTCAATTAATTTCAATACTTCTATGTACAGCGGTACTTCTATGTACAGCGGTACTTCTATGTACAGCGGTACTTTTATGTACAGTAGTACTTCTATGTGCAGCGGTACTTCTATATAAAAAATTACTTGGTTCAAAAAGCTGCTTCATAACATGAAATTTTCACAAATGAAGTCACTGCGCTAATCTGCAAAGTTTGATCATGATTGGTTGAAGCAAGTGCGAACCCAGATCAACATTTTGTAAACACGAGCACTTGATATCAACATCAAATGACTGGCTGAGACCCATAGATGTTAGCATGAGACCAATGTTTCAAATAGATTTGGAATTTGTGATATGTATAGGTAAAAGACTACTGCTCCAGTACATAACATGGTGTTAACATAACATGGTGTTAACATAACATGATGTTCACATAACATGGTGTTAACATAAAATGGTGTTAACATAACATGATGTTCACATAACATGGTGTTTATGCAACATGGTGTTAACATAACATGGTAATAACGTAACATGGTGTTAACATTTTTTTGCATAAACATGGTGTCAAGGTATGGTTTAACTGCAGCCAGAAAGCGTGTATTTTAACCAAGTCTACCTTAGTTTGCCATGAGAGGCCACATCTGAGTGAACATCTCTCAAGAAAGCAACACGGTTTCAGCTACTTCCTTCTCATAGTCATGCGCCTCCATGTTGTATTCTTAATCGTGACTGGATCAACTGTTGGTGAAGAGATGATAGAAGTATTCAATTCACTAATAAAAGATAGTCCAGTCAAACGCCAGCATGCAATTGGTTGTAATCACACAGAGCGGGAGCGTGTGTGACTTCAAAGCTACTTGGCTTAAAACTGTTAGATTCAGTTCCAAATTGCTGTACCGGTTGCCATGTAATCGCCCTGTAATAATCAACCTAATATCTTAGTTCATGTTCCAGTTGTACAATGGCCAACATAATTAAATATAAATTCCTCTGGCTGGTAGACAGACCATTGTATGACTTGTTTGTTGATCTAACATGGTCTAATGAAACATTGTCAAGCGGAGAGTTATTTTCAATATTGATATTGGCTCCCACCACTGATGTACCAGGAGTATCTTCCTCAACTGGCACAAAGCTGATTCTAGGCGAATCTAGAGGCTTATCAACAACCACATAGCAGTTGTCTGGTATCTCTAGTACGTCATACCTTGACATACAACCTAAATGGGTTCTGAGATTGAACTTGTATGTCAATTGTCCCGTATCTCAAGGCAATATTTCCTATATAAAGTAATCAAATACAAATTAATCCGTTCCCATATTATGAAAAACCACATGAAACAGGATAGTATGATGAAAATAATTGTTTTTAATTGTAATTCAGTACCTACGCTAAAAAAGTAAAAATACTGTACCTATTTAGTGGTTATGATCTGCAATAAAATGTCCCTAACTTTTTTATGTACAGTATTGTATGGAGTTCTTACCTACGAGATAGGCTTAGTACAGTATTGTATGGAGTTCTTACCTACGAGATAGGCTTAGTACAGTATTGTATGGAGTTCTTACCTACGAGATAGGCTTAGTACAGTATTGTATGGAGTTCTTACCTACGAGATAGGCTTAGTACAGTATTGCATGTAGTTCTTACCTACAAGATAGGCTTAGTACAGTATTGTATGGAGTTCTTACCTACGAGATAGGCTTAGTACAGTATTGTATGGAGTTCTTACCTACGAGATAGGCTTAGTACAGTATTGTATGGAGTTCTTACCTACGAGATAGGCTTAGTACAGTATTGCATGTAGTTCTTACCTACGAGATAGGCTTAGTACAGTATTGTATGGAGTTCTTACCTACGAGATAGGCTTAGTACAGTATTGTATGGAGTTCTTACCTACGAGATAGGCTTAGTACAGTATTGCATGTAGTTCTTACCTACAAGATAGGCTTAGTACAGTATTGTATGGAGTTCTTACCTACGAGATAGGCTTAGTACAGTATTGTATGGAGTTCTTACCTACGAGATAGGCTTAGTACAGTATTGTATGGAGTTCTTACCTACGAGATAGGCTTAGTACAGTATTGCATGTAGTTCTTACCTCCGAGATAGGCTTAGTACAGTATTGTATGTAGTTCTTACCTACGAGATAGGCTTAGTAGCTAATAGTGGTGTGGGAGAGACTTGACAGCAATGTGTTTAGTACAATAGAGTTTTATGATGTTACGTAACATACAGTCAAACTTTGAATTTCACCTAAAATAACTTAGCTTACTAAACACACAACTGAAGCTAACATTTAATCTTCTGCTCATGTTTAATTTTGTCTTCGTCTTAATTTTCAATATCTGTTTCCGGTTTGACACTTTTTGCCCCATTTTTGCTATAACTTTTTCAAACTGATTTGAGGAGAAAGACTGAGCGATGCTGTTTTCGAAAATGACCTCTCGCATACTTGGGCATATATAGTGGCCTTTGAGAACCTGCTTGTAGCTCCAAGGTTTCTCGTATCTCAAGGAAGAAACTTGCTCAAAATTGTGCTTATTTCTCGATTTTGTCATATGGTGGGGCACTCATATGTCGAGGTACTACTGTATGTTATATATATAGTCGTGCTTCGGCAGTTATATATACAATTTATGTGTCATCCTACCAATTTTTTATAGTTTGTTAATTCGCTGTTGTTCCTTTCCTGCAGTGGGTGTTCTTAAATTTTGTATTGGCTCTGTCCTATACAATTCATCAAACTGCTGTATGACAGACATTGGTAGCAGACCCATCACTTGACTTGCATGAATAGGTTGTTGATTGTAGGGTTTCTCTCTGATCACCAGTAAGCTCAAGGAAATGTACCAGATGATTACTCTCGGTGGAGACGCAGAACTAGAACTTGTCGATACTCTGGATCCATTCTCTGAAGGCATCGTCTTCAGGTTGGCGCAATTGCGATTTCCTCCTCCCCAAATTCTATTGTTTACTTTTTCATCTTGTACGTTTCACTATGGTGAAAGTACCTCTTGTGAAAGTCATTGTTAGCTTCTTGTGTGTCTTTAAAGCGTTCGACCACCGAAGAAGTCGTGGAAGAATATATCCAACTTGTCAGGAGGAGAGAAGACTCTGAGCTCTCTCGCCCTCGTCTTCGCGCTGCACCACTACCGGCCAACCCCTCTCTACGTCATGGATGAGATTGATGCTGCGCTTGATTTTAAAAATGTATCGATAGTAGCCAACTATATCAAGGTAATTTACTATGTGGCCAATACTGGTCAAGTCTCCATGCTGGCATTTTAATAGCATGTCAAATTTTAAATCTGGCATGAGTCTGCAGTCATTAATGACAGGTGTTAATAGTCATTACTGAGATATATTAATATTTAGTACTAACTAGCAATAAAAACTTGTAATACCTGAATGTCTGAATGTGGATACAGTGCACCCTCGAGATACGATGTTAATCTGTTCCAAGACTGGCATCGTATGGCGAGAAAAATCATATGTCGGGGTATAGAAACCATTGTAATTATACAATGAAAAAATGCAAGGTAAAAATCGTCCAAAATTTTATAAAAATGCGGTACATATTGAAAATTAATAACAAAATAGTATGTTAATTTATGTTTTAGTATGTATTTTGAATTAGTTTACTGAATTTCAACTTATTATCACAAGATTTTTACCCTTCATAAGTTTCTGTCTTCACTTTCATTATAAAATTTAGCGTTTCTGGCTGAAACCTTTTTCAACCAGAATTCAATAAGAAATGCCGAGCGATACAGTTATCGAAAGCGGCCTTTCACACACCTGACCATTTAATGGCTACCGAAAAGAAAAATGAAATTTTATTTACTATTATACAGGACGTACATACCTTTGGAGTAACGTGACTTTAGCTGGTACATGTAGCGAATAAAGCAGAGGGGAGGTAAAAACGTATCAATGTTAATTATGTTGCTGTACACTTGAAGGTCAATTTAATACGTAATGAAATGGAATTTTTAGCAGGCGAAGGAAAGTTGTCTAGTCCTGTCCAATTTTTCTTCTGATTTAAAAGAAAAAATGCTGGTGCAATGCAGAAAACTGCT
The DNA here is from genome assembly GCF_963576615.1 of Watersipora subatra. NCBI lineage: Eukaryota > Metazoa > Bryozoa > Gymnolaemata > Cheilostomatida > Watersiporidae > Watersipora > Watersipora subatra. The sequence goes on along the minus strand of NC_088717.1, from coordinate 1,015,170 downwards.
AGCTAGCTAACGCTTGTAGAAGGATCCAGAGAAGGTGCTACAGTAGCTTTTCTTGTATGAAACGTGCACAAGAATCAATGTAACCATACGTACAAAGTTTGTACGTATTTATACACTAAAGGACAAGGCTTTAACAAGTTTCAGAAAGTAATGTGAATGCATCAACCATCTTGAGTAGCTAGTTATATGAGTTACATACATACGATGAATTGTATTCACATAGGAGATAACAAGCCCATCCGCAAAGACATGGTTAAACAAGAAAATAAAACAAAATCAAAAGGAAACAAATAAACTGAATAAAATATGAAAAACGTGGCACACAAGAGATAAATAATATATATTATACATGTATTGTTTTAATGTACCATTCCACTTTTTTTTCTGTATCTTCTACCTCTTCGCCCTTATTAATTGGTTGCTCCTTTTGAATGCTGATCGCGTGCATGGCCTTCTAACTCCTTCAAATCTTCAGTCGAAAGCTTCTTCTTGTGCTTGCTTTGATGGAGTTCTTGTTTTAATAATAATTGCAAATGCTGATTGGTTGCAATCATATTCCTTGACTATGTTAATAATACAGGTGCCTTCTTATTTACGACATCCAACTTTGTTGACATAGAAATCATTTTTCCTTCGTTTTGTAGCAGGCTCAGATTCCATAGCTAACGAATGACATGTAGATACTCTTAGTTATATACGTATGCTGACTAAAAGTTAATAGTAAAAGATATTATAACGCTACAAATGAATATTTCCTTAGCCTGTCTTGACAAGCTGTTGTTTTTGCGTAGTTGTCCCCCCGTCGAGCGGCGAGCAACAACAGCTTGTCACAAGATGTACTGCACCTGATGCATCAGCTGCACTTATAGGGAGTTGTTCTCTTCCGTCTACGCGGCTTGGCCGCGATGTTATGTCGGTCGCTCCATTGGTAATCATAAGGGATTTAACGCAAAAATTTATGTAAAAAAACCAAGATTACAACGTTTAACCAAAGACCAGTTTCTGTGATAAACTTTAGTAGAACTTGAGAATAAAATAAACTCAAAATAAAATCCATAAGAACAAATAAAACTGACTGATACAAAAATAGAAATAAAACTGACTGAGCGCACAAATAATGACATGTTTAGTCGCTGTTGTTGCCTAAGTTCTCAAATTCTAATAAAGTTTACTGCAGAGAGGGGTCGCCAGTTAAACGTTCTTATCTTAATTTTTCTAAATAAATTTTTGTGTGAAATCCGTTATGATTACCAATGGAGCGACCGGAATAACATCGCAGCCGAGCCGCGTAGACGGAAGAGAACAACTCCCTATAAGTGCAGCTGATGCATCAGGTGCAGTACGTCTTGTGACAAGCTGTTGTTGCTCGCCGCTCGACGGGGGGACAACTACGCAAAAACAACAGCTTGTCAAGACAGGCTAATATTTCCTCTGCCTTGAGTATTTTACACGAAATTTTCCACGCAGAATTCTGACATAAGAGAAGTCGATCATGTCTCTTCTAAACGTTCTGAAAATGTTTTCGGCACACTATGTTTCGGTGTCTTTTTTTATTTCGACGTGCGTTATGAGCACACCGACCGCCAAATTTTAACTCGGGCGAAACTTTTCTCACAATCATTTGGTGAAATAAAATTCGTATAGCGAGGTGAAGATCTCACAATGTTTGACTTCGTAAGGTGAAAAAATCGTATATCAGGGTACTCGTATCTCGAGGGTACACTGTAATTCTAAATAGTAATATCCTATAATTTTATGCATATGTTTAATATGTACATGTAGTTTATATAGAATATTTACGTAATATATTCTATAATTCTTCATAATAATGTTTTTATTAAATCCTAAGAGCTCACATTTCAAGAATCAATTTTGACATTGTCACTATTGGCTTATGTTAATACTGGTTACTGTCAATACTTTATCGCTGACATGTGTCAACAGTTGATAATGGCATGTGTCAACGGTTACTATTGACATGTGTCAAATTTCAATACTCTCGCTTATCAATACTGACTAATCAATAAAATAACCAATAACAGGAACATTCAAACTGTCTGTTAGCGTTTATCTAACTCGCCGTCTATTCTTTCGTAGGACAGGACAAAGAATGCTCAGTTCATCATCATCTCATTGAGAGACAACATGTTTGAGCAGGGAAACCGACTTGTAGGCATCTATAAAACGCATGACGCGACCAAAACTGTTGTGCTTGCTGTCAAGGACAGTGGCTTCGCTGCCATACCAGGTAAAGCGTGATGCAAGCACTGAACAAGTATTGTCATTATCTCTAGTTGGTAAATGATAGCGGAGCCGCCCTTGTCACGAAGCATCGTGTCATGCAAATTGAGAGTAAGAGAGCACTGGTTCGTTTTTGTTGTCTTATGACATGACTCAGATGGAGTATTTATCGACTTTTTGTTATTACATCATGCTTGGCTTAATTTTTTTCATTTTATATTCTTGATAGACCGAAAACTATCGCCTTTAGGGATTCGTAAACATGTATTCTAGAACTCGAATTCTTGTGTTTTTTATTTTTAGTAAACTCTCACTTCCTCTGCACCTCATTATATCATATTACATAAACTACTAACCCAATGTTTTAACATCATTTCTGTCATCGAGTTTTTACTGTTTGCGATGTTGCTTTGGTTAGGTATCTATTCCTCAATATATGGACATTGGTGTATTTTATGCCGGAATTCTAATACGAATACAAAGATTGCTATCATTCACCTCTTCAGTCGATACACTTTTAGTCGATGATATTGCTACGGTGTTCACTGTTGTCAACGCTGGGCTTGAAGCTAAATAGTTGAGGAATTAGCTGTCACCATCATATCGATATCAACACTTTCTAGGAAACAAGTTCATAGATCAAGGACTAGTGCTTCACTTACAATTGTCTCCCCCATATCTGCTAATCGATCATAAACATTTAGTTCCTGAGTTGATGTGATTTTACTGTTTATCAATCAGTTTTACTGCTTTCTCTGCCTACTATTAAGTCATTAGTTATTCAAAAAAGACTCAAGCACAATTGTTCTTTTTTAGCGCTTATATTGTTGAGTTGAGTCACGTACAGAGAGATCACAGGCTAAGGGATACAGCCAATCTTTAATAACTATTCGCTTGCTCAAGGATGTCCATTTTCAGTTGCACTCTAACACCTTTCAAACGCACACCGTGAATGCTTTGAGGGCACCTGTCAGTTAGTGTCAGCGATGTATTTAGGAGATTGGATAAACACGGATGAGAAGACAACTCATAGTTCTATAGTTTGTCAGTATTAAACACGAGTAGTATCGTCAATGTAATAAAATGAGTATTTGGTTATACGCTATCTACATTGTATATATAACATGGAAACGTGGGGTGTAAGGAAATATTAGGAAGACAACTACGAAAGGAATATAGTAAGTTGAACTAGATCTAAGAGTAATATGTAGAAATAAATGTTTTAATAAAAATAATATAGAGCCCCATTTTAGTTCTTACAATTATAACCAGCAGTTTCTGTGTCACTAAAAGCCAACGTTTACGTGGCAGTCGCGCATACTCCATAAGCTCCACCTACATCCGCATTCGTTCTAAGGCAACTGTAAAAGGCCTGACACGGACAGGCAGCGACGGTTTTCGTTACGAACAGCTCATCCTGTGGTATGCACAAGTCTCCAAGGCTAGAGAAGGGTGTGCAGATACCATCCTGATCATCACCGGGTGCTGTCCTATAACAGAAATCAGGTCATTGAGAGTCAATCCACCTTAATATCGTACTTGATGTGAATTATCACGCAAAATGCATGTTTGTCTTCCTTTGCATATAGCTGATTAAATTTTATTGATTATAACCACATAATACTCTAACTTTTCCATGTTTCACCTCTGTCTATAGATTTCTGTATTGTTTTAAGCCATGTTTTTTCGTAGCTAATCCTGTATGCCAACTTATCCTGGAATCCCTAACTGTATCCTGAAAATTTACTTGCTCACACTTTTTTATACTGTAACTAAATAAGCTGACCTCAGGTTGTCCTTCCTCCCTTGAAGTTAGTGCAATAGCATAGATTATTAGAACTCATTCAAAATAAATGTCATCATTTGTTTCATTTAATTATCAATGAGCATGTTGGATTTCGGGATAAAAAAGAGGGAATACAACTCCGCTTACACTACAACTTGGTGAACGTAAGTGTTACATTAAATCGTTTAATTTAAAGTGAAGAAGAAGTAAATACAAAAGTGTTAATGTAAAAGTAAAAATTTCACAAATTCATTGTATTTATTACTTTTCACTATCATGACTTTGTTTTTACTCAATATTAGTTTTTTAAATAAATAAATAATGTTGAGAATAAAATAGAGCTTAACAAAAAGAACCTGAGATTCAGTGCTGGTGACTCACCTGGAGCAACATTGAAAGAAAGGACAGTCGAGGTGACTACTGCAGGGTGTTGAAGGCTCTGTACTGTTACCTTCAGGTACAGGAGGGGTGGCGACTTGTGTTGTTGTCATGTTAGCCTCGAGTCCATCGGTTCCTGCAATAGAATCATTTATAATATCAGTGTATTAATATAATATATAATATTTGTATTAACTGCTAAAGGGATAATAGGACTATCTATGTTGGTTTTGGAATTTGTTTGTTTAAAAAGCTGTTTGTTAGCAGTTATTGATAGAAGCAAAGCAGAAAATGGTAGCGATATTTGTTGAGAGCGGGCAACTCTCAAAATGCATCAAACTGTTTTGAGCATTTCTGACAGAAAACCCAAAAGCTGTTAGTGTGAAATTTTAACTTAACAATAATTCATAAAACAGACAGAAGACAAGGACATATTTCTCTTTCTGAATTAAAGGTATTACAATGCGTATTTTCATAAAACTTTACAAAGCAGATCAAGGCACAATTGTTGCAGACTTGCAGTTAGTAAAATCATAAAAATAAGCTGAAACTATTAAACATGAACCTAAGGATATTTAGGCTAGTTGATTATATAATATAATTACATAATCTTTACTATAATAAGAGCTGTGTCCATATGTCCGAAGCCACGCTAAGAGCTTTAATAAAAAAGATAGCACTGCGCGAGAATCAAACCCAGATATCTGGATTTTCCATCAGGCATGCTGCCATCTCTGCCACTCAACAACCTTTCCACATTTACGAATAATTGTGCACATAATTATTACATGATGACCTCTCACTGCTCAGGGACATGCTTGGCTACTAGTATATAATCATATGATGCAATATAACCAAAGATCATATAATACAATCTTCTATAATGCAATATCATATAATATAATAATACAGTATGGTATAGTACAATACGGTACAATATAATATATATAACCAAATATAATACAATATGACATAAAATAACAAAATATATTCTTATATAGTAATTATTTTCAACATTCTTGATCTAAGCATAAAATGCTTCCTTTTGTGTCACACACTTTTTATTTAATCTGAGATTGAATTGTGTTAATAATAAATAAAAGTAAGTTTGTTGCATCTTATCTTGTGATGTTTCTATAATGCAGCATGATTAAACTTTCTGGACTCTTTTCACAAGGGAAGCGTGATATACGAGGACATCCATCAAACACCCTGACCGTTTATAAGAAATAAGACCGCCCTTTCACATTAAAGCTCAGTGTCGCAGGGAGCGTATGACATATGTGACATAGTAACACATACATGTATGTCATATGTGTTACTTCCATGTTAAAAACAGTTTCCAATATAATTGTATTTGGTACTTTCTGATTGTGACTATAAACACCCACTATTTATAAAGCAGGTACACAGCAAACATTATGAAGCGAATGCCAAGGTACTCGTGATGAGTTATTCACGAGTCAAGAGCTGACCCCGTAGTTCAATCATCAGCCAATCGCAGAATGTTTTACATGAACTGAAGACTGTATCTGGTCAACACACACATGACCAGCTTACTAAAACAGTTTGTGCACTTTAATAACGATGTCTGACAAAAGTGTCTGACCATGATCTTTGACAAAAATCGAGCATCTTATTTTGATTCCTCAGTTATTTTTTCTGAGAGAAGCGCTCCAGTAATCTTTTTCTCCACAAACTCCTCCTTAAAAAGCCTCGTCTCGCTATTCTTTAACTTTCTGATGAGTGTTTGATGGACCCATAAGTAAGGCTCATAAAATGCAAACTTTCTATGCATTCTCTCCGTAATCTCTGAGCTTTTTTACGTCTAGAACAGCTAATGCTTGAACAGTTTATCGCTATGATGTAATTAACTTGGTTGTAAGCAAATTGTTTCATCTAAGAACTAAGATACTTTTTGACACATTTGTTTGACACGTGTCAAACAAATGTGTCAAATACATGTGTTTGACACATGAATTTGACACATTTGTTTGACACGTGTCAAACAACTGTGTCAAATACATGTGTTTGACACATGTGCTGAAATGAAAAGCTTGTCTAGGGAAGAACAGCAAAAAGTGTGCTTTTCAATTTTGAGATGCTCTTATAAAGACAATAGATAGCGAACGGTCCAGCAGCTGATTCTAATTTGCTTTAAATACCCAATAAAAATTATTTTGCTTTGCATTATACTTTCTCACAACAAAACCAACTCGGCTTGATATTGATGGTTGAACACTTTTTAATAGCATATACTCACCACTACTAGAGATTTCAGCTGGAGTTGTTTCATAGCTTCTCTCCACGCTGCAGACTCCAATTATTTCCTAAAATTGTTAGAATTGACTAGCTTGAATGGTTCTCAGACCCTGGGTGAGACGGAAGATATGCAGAGCAGAACTCTAAATTCGATAATGCTTAAGTTGAAAACAGAAGTGTTAAAAAAACTCAATTTAGTTTTACCAAAGAAATTTTGAACTGTTTTACTTCATATATTCTCATAATTTTAATATTTTTTATTTTATTTATAGTCTTTTCCAGCTTTTTCACTTGTACATGAAAATTTGTTTTAAAAACTTGTATGTTGGAACTTTCTTCCAACATACAAGTTTTTTCTCTTTTACAGCTTTGAAAAACTCATCCATTGATTTGATCGGAAGTAAATGTTTAATGGTATTTCTTGGCTCAGTTGATATGGTTTGACTGAAATCTTTAATTTTTAATTATTGTTCAAGGCTGCGCTAAAAACTTGTTCTATCATCGTAAACAATTCAAAATCTCAAAAAAATTCAAAATTTAGTAACGCAGCTTTTGTGGTCAAACCTGGTTCAGATCAATAACATATGTATAGCATGCGAGGTGCTGCCCCCTGTTATGCAAGCTTACGCAGGTGTGTGATTGATGTGTACCAAATAACTATGAAATCACAGGATTACGCAGCTAAATTCTGCGTGCAACACACAAGAGCATTGTTCAGCTCGGTCTTGTATAGTCGTGGGCTCGCTACGCTAGGATTGATGTGAATCGAGTGCACAGCGTAATCTCAGACTCATTGCGTGTTCTGCCAGTGGAAAGTAAAAACATGGTGTAGCTATCAATTGTGCTTGTAACGACATATCTTTCTGCAGGATGCAATAAGGTGTCATCCATGAACGTACGATACTGGTCTGAAACTCTGAACCAGGGCTAGCATAACGACTAATTAAGCATCAGGTTACAGGGTGAGAATGAGAGGACAACTGCTAAAGGGCTAAAATATTTTATGCACTGCTCAAACTCTTTTTAAACTCTCAATAATGAAAATCATGTCCACCGATTTGCTGTCTTCATGACTTTATAATGCTATGTAACCTTATGTGACCTTAGGTGACCTTATGTGACCTTATGTGACCTTAGGTTAGTTATGCACACTATTACGAGGCCCATGTATCATGTTGCACAAGGCCTGCTTACAATGTTTACTGCAACACAAAGCTTCAGCAGTCCGTATAGTGATACCGCTGTAAATTTCCTTACGTATGGCTTGGTGTAGGATTTGTCTCCACGATATAATCCAACAATCTTCCACATCGAGTTATATCTGCTGACACACTCAAGACCTGATCGACATGGACAGGAATCACTTGGCAGCACTTGCTGCTGATTTTCTGACCAGTACTCTGGCTTTGTACAATATTCCCCTTCTTTGCTGTATCCCGTGCAAAATAACCCTGATACACCTCTACAAGATTACGCACTAGGTCAAGGCCTCAAGTACATGACATCTATCTCATGCACTTTTAGGCGAAAAAATCAAAGATATATATTACTAAAGGAACAGCAACATGGAAAGCATCACATGTTTATTGACTACTATGTGTTTAGTTGTAAAATAATTATGTTTATATCTTAATAATTTTATTTATTGAAAATAATATTTAAAGATGTGTCTAATTGTGTTATAAATTGCATCAGTTATATCAAAGATTTTGTAAAGGTGAATGTCCTAAAAACAAATATCTTGTTACAAGGTTTCAATTATTTGTACTAGCTATTTAGGCATCAATACGATAACCTGGTGTGGACCATGCATACAGGCGATAGTTAGGCAAGAATGTAAAAAGTTGTATGACGCTTAGTATAGTCATGTTCTACGCACAATCGATGTGTGTGCGTTATAATGTACATACAACTAGATTTGTATCATCATTATGACATTCCTTATATGGGTTGGTTAAGGCTTATGTATAAGTCTATAGCCATATGTGTGGGCACACAACTTCTACGTGTCACACGTTTCCAGCCATAGTTTTAGTAAAAACAAATAGTAAAATGCCATATTTTTTCTGCATCTAAAATAAGACTTTTGCATTTTTATCTCAAACAGTTTACTTTCTTAGTCTTCTGACACATGGTCAGATAACTCCATGTATATTGCAGATTACAACTTCTCTAAAACTAGTCTACCTTGTCACATACTAGCATGAGTTGCTGAAAAAAATTGAGGGCTTTTATTATTTTATAGTCCTACCGTCTCGCTGTCAAAGCACAACATTCATCTGAACCACAGTCCATGTTACTTCTGCAAGTCCTCGAATCCTGATAGGTGGTGGTCATTGGCTCCTGCGTTGTAGCCGTTGCATTGCTTTCATAAGGGTCTGTTGTGTTCACCTGGCTCTCATTGTAACTGTTACAGTAAATATAACTCCAAATGTGATCTGTTATCCAAAAGATAGTAGACTTGATTCAAACATGGAGATTATTTTTCTCAACAAGGTAAAAACTGTAGAGGATTTTTGTCCAAGGTGAATCAAGCAATAGGTTTCACAATGCAGCCCAACTTATAACCAGCTATTTGTGGTTAGTAAAAACGAGCTAAAAAAATTGTGTTACTATGCTTAAGGGGTGCTCGTATGGCACCCCTTACAGTTGAGAAATGGCAGTAGCTTTTGATGATTGTGGTCCAAAATCGAGAGAGAGAGGGTAACTCCAAGATTTGTTGTCTCAACTATTGCGCAACGCATACTCTCAGAGGACTGAGTGTAAGTAATCTGAAAGTAACCTTTGTCTAAAACATCCTCAACGTTGCAAAGAGATTAACTCTTTCACAATAAAGTTTGTTTCTCATTCTGATGCAATTAGTTCATGATTAAAAATCTTAGCTGACTTACATTAGGTATTTTTGATGCTTTTTAGAATCAGCAGAAATTTTGTCATAAGAATCAATGCATTTGAAAAACAAAAGCTGTGTTCAATATTTTTTTCAGTTTAGTGAAACCGCATGCAGAAGTAGAATGCTATCATTTTTGTAGCTGACCTAAACACAGACCCCTATTCTCTAAAATTATAATATAGCTATCAGATATAACTGAGGCCCAACGTTGAAGAATTTTACTTTGCATTGCAAAAATTCATTTAGGTCGCAGTTTACTATCTTTGTTTCCAACCATCCTAAACTGAAAATATAAAATTTGAAACTCGTGATATTATGTTGTGACTTCTGAGTGAAAAAAAACTAACTGGCCTGTTATTTTGGCAAAAGAATAATCCAATACATGTATCCTAAATCTATTGTGGCAAAACTTTAGTTTGATCTGTTACATCTGTAATCCGTGATAAATGTTTTTCTATCAATACTAAGTCGAGTCGTTATAAAGGCGTGCGAGCGAAAAGAACACAAGCCGTTATAAAGGTGAAAATATTAATAATTGCAGCAGTGACGATTAAGAATTGCTTATGAAAGCCAAATAGGAAATCAGTTACTTTCTATGCTATAGTTGCTAGGCTATGACAAGTAAAGCCTATACTGGCTACCTGCACATGATGCCACTCCAGCTTACAACCTGCTTGCACTTGTCCAGTATCATTTCACTTCTATCTTTATTGCTGGGCCGCCTTAGTAAACCTGTAAATATAATATTTAGTTTATCTAGCAAATCCATATCAAACAGGAACAGCTATGCTACGTACATAAGAGAACAGTATAACAGTGAGTCCACTATTACACTGTTTATAGTCTAGCAATGTGTCAGTTAGTTTTTAGTTGTACCTATAAAGCACGCTAATAAAATTTCAAAAGCTTTTAAATGCTGAAAAAATACTTTGATATTGCTAAGCTTTGTTGTAACGATGCGACACTAAAACTTTAAATGTTGAACATTTATACATATTAGATATCATTTTATTGCCAATAAAGTAATATATAACATATATAAGTGTTTATTTACATTTTTCTATGAATAAACTCTCTTTACCTGTCAATGAAAACAGCTGATAAAAGTTTTTTTGACTCGAAGCCCATTTCTGACACCATCTTTCGCACCATCCCACAGTTATTCTTTCCCATGAATAATCTTCCTCAGAAGACATCGATGAAGATTCGCTTTCACTCTCAGAACCCTTCCACCAGTTTTTCCATGATGGACCTTTCCAATGTTTCTCATGACTCTCTGCGCTGTCGGAGTTGTCCTCCGATTCTTGAGAATGTTTAGTTTTTCTTGAACCAACTGAAAACCAGAAACCATTCTCAGCCGATTTCTCGCTAGAATCGATATTTTCAACACTCTCACTGTTTTCAAACCATCTGTTAAACCTCCCATTCTTCCTGTTCCACCACTTCCTGCTGCTGTCTGTCTGTCTGTCCCACCACTTTCTGTGGCTGTCTTTGAAATTTCTTCCCCAGTTTTGCCATCCAGTCTCCTCCTGATCCCCCATTGAATCATCCGATTTCGTCTGGTACCATCGTGACCACCTATTCAGTAAAAGCTATAACGTCTCCGGTTTATGAAAAGTTGGCCTTAACCAAAGTTTTACATTATAATAAAAAGTTGGTACCTTGAATTTACTACAGGAACTCTCATTTTCTGAATAATTTGTATGTGATAGACATACCAATATTTTACATATGTCAAAACTTTATTAGAATCTAGAAACTGTTTTAAACAGCATAGATTGATGGCAAATTTACTCAAAGATGGCCCGTCAGATGCCTAAAACTTCATATGATAGTATATGATGATACTGATGTGAATGGACATACAGATGTAAACATACAGACATAGACGCATACAGACATTTATATATAATTCTCAGTGTTTGTGTCTGTCATTCTGTTATTGTGCACTTCGGTGTCTCAGACTATAGCTATTAAAATTTTGGAACGAAAAGCTTGCATCGCGCTGGATTTGAACTCATGAAGATTGCACCCGCATTTTTGTTGAAACCAAATATCTAACCACAAGTCTACAAAAGTTTTTACGATACCATCGCTCTTTCTATATACTGTATGTACACCCTTTTTCCGATTTCACACGCTAAATGATGTATTAATTGATACAATGCGCCTACGGGTTACGATGCCCCTGTTATAAAATATTTTTCACCTAACTCTATAAAACACGATGCTTTTTCGTTCTCGCCATACTAGAGCAAATTGTTTTCGCGCCATTGATATCAACAAAAAAATTTCTCGAAATTAAACGTTGACGATTTGTGTACTGATTATATACATTATTAGAAGGTATACATTGCTCGTCATGGCGAGTTCAGCGTTATCCTTTATGGTAAAAACGGATTCGCAAACAGATAAGTGATAAAACTTTAGTTAGAAGTTTACTAAAATACATACCAAAACTTTTTTAAGCATGTGTTTAGGAAGCTAAATTTATTTAAATTAGACTCAGCATATATGTCACACATCTGTCTCGAAGGTGAAAACTCTCCACGGTACACTCTGCGCGTAGTACATTGTAATGTTACATTTTCATGCACATCATAACCTCAAAATGCACTGAAGTTATTATAGGTAACTATACTTACTAAGGTTAACATATTGTTTTGTTGCTATTGCTTAAGGATGGTGGTTTTGATTATTTTTACCAGGTGTTTGCATTAGATAATTACTTGGGTTCTATACCACTCTATACGATATATTTGCCTTATGATGCCAACACTGAAACAAACTAAAGTCGTATAATTGTATACCAAACAATTTTTCATTGTAATCATAACAAAGCAGACTGTATTTAGCCATTACTTGAGAATGATTTCACACTTACATTTAAACACCATTACAATTTTATTTTTCCTCCTAATATATTTCACCAAAGCACTTCTTTCATTATATGAAGTTTAAAAGTTACAGTTGTTTCAAAAGTTGGAAAACCTTTACAGTTGTTTTATTTTTTCTCTTAATTTATTTGAACTGCGCAAAAAAAACACATTTCTCATGATATGAAGTTTAAAAGTTAGCATGGTAAATGTTAAATAAAAATAAATTTTTGTCCCAAGACTTTTTTATTACTCGGGCATGCACCTAGTAGACATATATTTATATAGACATGGACATATATACATATAGACATGGACATATATACATATAGACATAAAGATAGACCAAGACATAGACATGCATACCTGTTCATAGACCTTGAAACTTGGTTACCCGAATAGTCTCCTTCCTCTAGTCCACCTTGTCTATTCTTATTGCCTGTGTTCAGATATTATATATGTACAGTCTAGATATATTACGTATTATATTATTATATACGAGTGATAAAGATTGAGTCGCTGACTGAAACCAGACTACCCGTGTCATGGCTGTCTCTCTTACCTTTAAACAAACTCCTATCAGCTGGCTTGTTTCTCTCCTTCTTTCCCTGAGCTGTACAAATCTAATCAGCAACAGGAACAAATTAAACATAGAAATAATTAGCCAGTTAGGAAGATCTAACGGCCCTTAAATAAAACCATTTACAGAAATAAGAAACATGACAGATCAAAAGAATTCAGTTCTTATTAATATCAATAACATCATTGTTAAACTATACTAGTGTATTTGCTTCTATTAGACTCTCCCTTTTAGGGCTCGCCAAAGCAAATAGTATACCCCCTGGAACTAGATATACTGTGACCATCTACACAAGGGCAATTGTGGCTGGATGCCCTTCCTAATACCACTAATGGTCCTTCTGAGATTCAAGCCCCTGACCTCCTGATTGTATGCCAGCGGCTAACCACAGAATCACGGCTGCTCCCTACACAATGCTAGTGTTTAGTATCTTCAAATTAGGCTCGAGGCTAGTGGACTGGCGCAACTTTCAAGTTTGTTAAACTAAGCATTAACCCAGCATCATTGAATTTTCCATAATGTAGGCTTTTCTCAAGGTGAGTGCTGACTTATGCGATGAGGTTTGCTTTAAGAAGAGAAAATTTTTTTACGTTGACAGAGTTCATACTAATCAGGAAGAAAATCAACAGAAATGAAGTTCTAGTCCACATATGTGGTACAAGCTCTGTAATATATTTTAGTGACCATATAAGGTAGTACCCACCAGCCCTGCTATGAGAAGAAAGCAGATTAACCCTAAGACTTTCATTTCTCTTGTTGCTTTGCTGCCCCTCCTAAATACCTGTGTGTCACACTTCTGAGCTGACTGCTAGTTTTATAACTCAACGGTGCTGCTTTCGGAGTCAACAGGTCTACAGGTCATGCACCTTGGAAGGATCTAGTTCCATTCTCCGGTTGAGCAACATGGTGTTTGTTTATATTAACAGCAACTGCTTTCAATCATTGGCAATATAATATTTTATTAGGAACAGGCAGAATACATAGACTTGTTAAGGACAGTCACCACAGAGTAGGGCCATTTGACTACTCCCCGCAGTGGGAACAGGTGATAGGTGATAACTTAGCGCACACCTTGTGACGGCTGAATCATCGCTAGTCTAACCAAAAGGAAACAATCTCATGTCATAAGTAACCAAACTGTCCGTGCTTATGTACTAGGAACCAAGGTCAAATGTCAGAGCTTACAGACGCAGAACAGATAAGACAGCGGTAAGACAGGTGTGAACAGCGCAGCACCGTAGCGTTGCACATGACATAGCGCTGCACATGACGTAGGGCAGTAAATGTGTACATTAAAACAAAAATAGTAAACGATTTGCAAATGTTGTATTTCTTTCTTTGGTACATAAATTTCTTATTCAGTAGTGGTTTGAAAATGTGTTATCGATTTTTACTATTGCAATAATGAAAAACATGAGGTATAAAAAATTGTAGATCTTTTAACTAGCTGTCATACAACCGGTGTAAAAGTATATACATTTTAATAAATAAAAGGGAGAATGATGGTGAAGACATTTCAGTCGCGATAATTCGACTCTGTATCTGCGACTCTAAATTCCAACAGATTAGAGACTGAGATTGCTTAGTTTTCTAGCATTTCTCCGATAAATATACCAAAAATAATTATAAAAAATTAAAGACTTATAATGCATGAACATCTGTTAAATTCTCCTCCGCGATTGGAGGTTGACACCAGGAGGGATCGGATGGCGTTGAACTGTGACTACTCGTGACAGGCGGTGGCAGGTAATCGTCATACTCATAGCTGTCAGATGTGGTGTTAGAATTTGACATGATTGTGTCATCTGCTTTTCTCACATGCAGTAAGCCCGGTGGTTCTCGAGGTTTGCTAGATAAACTCAACATAGCTTTAGAGTCAGCAAAGTTTAGGGGTGGTTCCAGAGTTGTTGAATGACTGGTTGGGCAAGAATGATTGACAAAGTAAGGATCACGCTGGGGTAGCGAGCATTCCTCATCACTCTCACCATCCGGTTTGTTTAATGGACAGGTGATATGCGATAGTTGCAGCTCATTCGCTGCATATGGAGTGCTGCCACGGCATGAACTCTGCTTCCCCTGCTGTGGAGAAGCAATACTGCAGTTATGAGAGCTGGGGCGCTGCGGAGTTCTATTATCTATTGAAGAGGAACGATCAGAGGAACCTGGTCGCTCCTTAATTTGGTTGAGTCTTTGGGTTGTGGGCGGCTCTCTGTCTCGAGAGGAAAGATTTGATTGCGTTGAGCCAGTGTTGGCCAATGAGTTGTACCCATCATCTAAACATGGTGACCTGGTAGAATCAAAAGCGCAGAGCTAAATACTGATTTTCAAGGTAGATGAATTTGTTAACACGTTTTATGAACACTAGAAATGTAGAAAATATATTTTTATGTGAAAAGTTCTCATAAAATTTGAGCTTTCCCTAAACATACATCTTAAACGGCTAGTGAACTCGTGATCTATTCAAACAGGTGTGAAACTGAAGCTAAAAAAAGGTAAGAAAAGACCAACAGTCAACTTAGCAAAGCTTACCTCTGGCCATTGATAGCATCAGGGGACACAAGCGGAGACAACTCATGACTTGTGTTCTCTACAGGTGTGGTATGAGGTACAGGGTGCACTTCTGCTGATGTATCTATCAAGGTGCTTTGGTTATGGGAGCCAGTTGAAGAGAGCTGATTAATGAGGGCTCTATACTCGCTGTTGAAGAGAATGAAAAACCAAAACTGAATATATATTGTGATACAGAAGATTGGTTAATAGGTCACTTTGACATATTTCTGAACCATCGGTATACGAGTCTAAATTAAGAGTCCTAGCATATTATGATTCTTAACACTTTTGCAATTTGAATTTTGCAATTTTGTTCAATTCATCTCCTAATTATAAACGACTGTGACACCAGTAATACTATCGGTGCCATATGTGTCACAGTCATATATGACACAGTGTCATATATGACTTTGACGCATATGCCACTGATAGTGTCATATGTGTCACAGTCACATATGACACTATCAGTGTCATATGTGTCAAAGTCATATATGACACATAGTGTCATATATGACTGTGACAAATATGACACTGATAGTGTCATATGTGTCACAGTCCTATATGACACTATCAGTATCATATTTTACAATATATGGCTCATAGTGTCACATATTGTAAAATATGACACTATGTGTTGTTTAGCATATGACACATAGTGTCATATGCTAAACAATCAACGAAAATTGATTGTTTTAAAAATTAGCATTAGACAAAAACTACAAAAACTATATAACTGGCTGAAAGCCATGTCATATATATGTATTTATGCCTCTATATACACTTAGAGGATGTCCTTGACCTATAAGTATGACTTATATACAAATAGCAAGCGTGTACAACAATCCATTTTTAAGCCGCAACACTAGTAAATATTGCTTTACACAACATGAACATATATAAAACAGGTTAATCACTAGACACCTGCCTGCAGCGGGTTAACTTAGCTGAAAGCTGTTTGCAGTTTTGAGATCACATGACTGTTTCATGCATGGGATGAGAGTACATTACTGTTTCAAGCGTGTCATAAGGTCACATGACTGTTTCATGCATGACTGTCTCATGAGGTCACATGACTGTTTCATGCATGGGGTGAGAGCACATTACTTTTTCATGCGTGTCATGAGGTCACATGACCACTAGGTGTACTTTACGAGGTCACATAACAGCGAACTTACGGGATTGCTAGAAGAGGAAAACTGTCCGAGCTGTGAAAAAAAGTCAAGAAATGCTAGACAGGCATTATTCTTTTGTTTCTAGTTACGAAAAAGTTCAAACAGTTGCCATACAGGAAACATAGTTTATTTAGAGTTCTGCGTTTAGAATATTATTAATTATTTGTATCTGTAGCTATTTAGTAGAGATACAGTAAAGTGCAAAGTACTCTTCACTCTCATCTTTACTATAGTAAGAGCAGTGTTCATCCCACCGAACCACGGCTGGAAGTTGCGAAAACATATCGCATCATTAGAGGATTTAAAGTCGAAATTTTCAGTTTGGTCCAACATTCTAACACCTGAGGAAATCGACCATTTTCGAGCATTTTCAAATAATTGCGCTCATCCTTATTCTCTGCACTTTATTAGCATACTTGATGTCTCACGGCACACTTGATGTCTCACGGCACACTTGATGTCTCACGGCAAACTTGATGTCTCGCGGCACACTTGATGTCTCACGGCACACTTGATGTCTCACGGCACACTTGATGTCTCACGGCATACTTGATGTCTCACGGCAAACTTGATGTCTCACGGCACACTTGATGTCTCACGGCACACTTGATGTCTCACGGCAAACTTGATGTCTCACGGCACACTTGATGTCTCACGGCAAACTTGATGTCTCACGGCACACTTGATGTCTCACGGCATACTTGATGTCTCACGGCACACTTGATGTCTCACGGCACACTTGATGTCTCACGGCACACTTGATGTCTCACGGCAAACCGAAATGCCAGGGTACTAGTTTATGATAAGATTAAAGGTTTTATACAATTGTGGGCCTTCCTACAAATTCTGTTAAACCTATTTTTACAAAGAACAAGAGTATGTAAGAGTCAAGCTCGTGAGTGTAAAGGAGGCAAAGGGCGTACCTATCTGGATCCACCGGAGGAACTGAGGCATATCGTTTGCCAGTTGGAGCAACTGGAAGGCTATTAATGAGATTATCTACTTCCTGAGGATCTTCATATGGTCCTTGCTTTGACCTGAGTCGTCTCCTCTTATGCTTCTACAAAAGTTAGCTCTTTGTAATCAATGTCGTACATCGACAAACATAATTTTTATTCTAGTAAAAGTTACTCAGCAGATAAGACAACTCGCTGTCAGTCCTGACCTTAGCCTTTCGCTTTGCTCCACCTTTTTCTGGAGGGATATTCAGATTGAGGGGATGCTGGCTGCCGGCTATCGGAGTACTCAAGTGCAGCAGGTCGCTCGCGTGAAGGAAGTCCTCAGGTTTCACATGGTATGGATCCGGGAGGGTTATACCTGGCCCCTCATCTTCTCTTATACCTGTTGACAAACTTGTTCATTAGAGAAACAGTTGTGTTCCAACATTCAAGAGTAGCTGAATCCAAGATTAAATTTCTGACTGTGCACAGGTGATGAAAACTTGGATATTTAAATTATACTGTATTCATTACCGTCATAAGGCAGCATAAGGTAAACCTTTAAGTAAACCCTCACCTTCCAGGATTTTTAGATTTCTTATGAAAAACCCTTCAAGTTACACATGAATATAACTGTTAGTTAGTAATTGAAAGATAGTGAATAATCAGTGAGACTGACACATATTCATAAACTTGGAGTTATCTTCTACTCTTTCAATAATAAGCACTCATCACAGTAACTACTTTATTGATGAGACAACGCGCTGACAATTCCAATAATGGATATTTTATTGTTCATCAAACACACTTCTCATGTGTGCTGCAAGTGTTTTCATCCATTATAAACATAAAATATTGACAAAGATCTTGGTGATGCGTCCCAGTGACATGCGTACCTACTGTTGAAGAGTTCTGTATGTCTAGGCTTTTGCGTACTATGGTGCACCCAATCATAGCAAAAACTACTGTAATGTTCTTACAATTATGAGAGACCTGGAGTAAAAATTGTCCCAGAGTCTGTGAACCCAATCATTGCAAAAACTACAATAATATCTCTACAATTATCGAGACTTGGGAGCACAAAATATTCCATAGTCTGTATACCCAATCGTTGCAAAAACTACTGTAATGTCTCCACTATCATCAAGAGTAAGAAAGACCACAGAGTCTGTGTACCCAATCATTGCAAAAACTACTGTAATGCCTCTACAATTATGAGAGGTAGGAGTACAAAATATCACAGAGTCTGTATACCCAATCGTTGCAAAAACTACTGTAATGTCTCCACTATCATCAAGAGTAGGAAAGACCACAGAGTGTGTGTACCCAATCATTGCAAAAACTACTGTAATGCCTCTACAATTATGCGAGGTAGGAGTAATGTACAAAATATCACAGAGTCTGTGTACACAATTGTTGCAAAAAATACTGTAATACCTCTATATTTATCAGGGGTATGAAGTATAAAATATTCCAGTGTTTACACTCTTTGGTAAACTTCTGTAGTAAAACACTATTTCTCTCTCATTATAGTTATGGTGATCACAAAAGGTTTAAAATGCTGCAAATAAAAAAAGATTAAAAACATTTTCAAAGTCAGATTTCAATTTCCACAGTGAAATAAACGTACAGTATTGGTGAGTGAGCTTCAACTTACTCAAATTTTAGACTTTGTTACGTTCTTTACATTTGAAACATTTAAAACAATCTAATATTCTGGGCAACTACATGTACAACCTTGCACACTACCGATGAAATCCCTACTTTGTTATAAGTTACGATTAGAGATGATGGCCACCACCGTTGTTATCGCCTACAAACCTTGTAGTTTATTTCGATGATTAGTACGATGAATTTTGGCTCGTTGGTCCCGCCTAGAATGTCTAGCAGTCGAGGTATGAGTTTTCTCTCCACCACGGCCACTCCTCACGGTTTGCACCGAAGGAGTTATGTCCCCAAAGTTTGTGTACTCTCCTGATTGAACCTGTCGGTGAAATGTGAATGTTACAGAACGTTTTCCGGCTCAGAAGTCGGAGCGTTCCTCTTACAATGAACTAGTTAAAGCCTCGCCAGGCTATAGAAATAGCCTGTGGCCTAGCAATTCCAAACCTACAGACTTAAACTGACGGGTTTTGGTCGCACAGATTTATATTGCATATAAAACTGTAAAAATCTAATGTGATGGTCACACAGGAAATTGACTAGATAGCTTATGACTGATGAAGTGAAAACATACTGGGGAAGACGTTTGCGGTACAATTAGACATTGTGCATCTCAGATTGATATCATTTAGTTTGTAGTATACTTCAGTTACTTATAAGCAGTGTATTTGAAAGAGTGTCATAGAAGTGACCAAGCAAAAACCAATTTTGCTACTTATTGGGAGTGATCTTTTCATAAAAAAGGAAAGACAACTCAAATATAAATCTCACAACACTACTTATTGTCACAATTATTTTACAGCCAAGAAGATTCCATAAGCAGTAAATTCTTGCCTGCATAACCACATGATTGGGGCTGGTATTTTGTGCTTGCGCTCGTTTGATCACTTGAGCCACTCGTATTCTCCGATAGGCATACGCAGCGAGGAATGTGAAGATGAGAACTGCACTTGTTACAGATCCACCAATTATGGCTGGCAGCCTCCATTTTTGATTCTCACTTTGATTTGTAGTCGCCTGTCCTTGTAATAAATATGACTCTCCAGCTGCTAAAATAAAAACTCAATGCTTATAAACCGCGAGGAAACAGCGAAAGCTAATTAAAAAAAGACAAAAAATATGCCTACAGACAAATATTTATCATCTGGTTCTGTGGGAATAAAACTTTATTTTCAACAGTAAACAAGTAAACATACATATACCAAGTGACGCCAAATAAACAACATATAATAGTACGTAGAAGTAGAAATTGGGTCACTGACCGTAATATGTGCTGTAAGATATGATAAATAGGTCAAAGTCATAAGGCACTTCTTCTCCTGACATGAATTCGACATGGAGGTAGTTACTGGAAGATATGACATGCTGTTCATCATGGTCCTCATTACCTCTGAGATCCATGAGCAGGAGACTGCTGTATGTCAAACCGTCCCTCACCTGACAGATGGAACCAATGCCACAGTTTTTTAAATATTCAGTTTTTAAATTAACACATTGCTGCAATACATATTGACTTATACATTGTACTAGGCTAAGTTATAACCTGCTAATCAAAAAAAAACAAACAATGGTCTAGTAATCTATAATATTACTATCTTTGTATTATAATAAGCAAACAAACAGTCTTAGTAAGAAGGCGTTTGCTTGTAATCTGACAGCTTCTCGGCTTTATTAAAAGTTGCTTACCTTTAAAATTTGGCTACCGTGATTCCATTTAAACTCTGACACATTCAGCTGGATTTGTGAACCCTTTTCTGTTGTGATGTGCCATACCATGTGCACAAAATAGTTTGCATCTCCCTTGCAGCGTCTGTAAGACAACTTTTCATTTAGTAAGTGGTTTTGTACAAAAACATTCTTTTTGGAAATTGGTAAACAGGTTGAACTATCCTGTGATTTTTGTTGTCAACTTGTCAGACTCTTTTGCTAATATGGATGTTGCTTTATGTTGTTTAGATGTCGAAACCTTTTATACCACATACGTACTGTTATTACATCGGGTGTGATAGTGTCGCAAGTCTCTGAGTGCATCATTTGTAAAAAGAAGAATCTAGAATGTTTCTGGAGTAAGCCAACTAACTGACTTGCCTATGAATTACCACTAGTAGACCACTATGCATGTATGTGAAAAAAACAGTGATTCTCATCGCAATTCGTTTGTTTATAACGCCATGTTGGTTCAAAAGAAATTGTAAAATCGATGAGGCTAGCGACTTGAAGTAATTAACGGGAAGAAGCCATGATGTGCTTCTCTGCAGCACTTGAAATTTACAACAAAAATAGCTACATGTTATTCACACGATGCTCAAAATTTATTAGTAGCTCTTGTCTTATAAGATTTGTGGTACTGTCAGAGATCTGCTCGTTACTACAGCTTAAGGCAGGTCTAGTAAGCTACTACTTTACTAGTTCCTACTTTACTGTTCTATTGTGCAGACTGTTTTATTATTAAATGTGTAGTGAAGGGTAGAAAATGATAGTTCTTAACATAAACATTCTGTCAGCACTAAACTCCCTTGATAACGAGTTTGAGGGAGTGGGAGAAAGCAACTCCCACAAAGCACTAAACTCTTTCTCTTGATAGCAAGTTTGAGGGAGTGGGAGAATGCAACTCCCACAAAGCACTAAACTCTTCCTCTTGGTAGCAAGTTTGAGAGAGTGGGAGAATGCAACTCCCACAAAGCACTAAACTCTTTCTCTTGATAGCAAGTTTGAGGGAGTGGGAGAACGCAACTCCCACAAAGCACTAAACTCTTCCTCTTGGTAGCAAGTTTGAGAGAGTGGGAGAATGCAACTCCCACAAAGCACTAAACTCTTTCTCTTGATAGCAAGTTTGAGGGAGTGAGAGAATGCAACTCCTACAAGTTTATGCCAACACCAGCAAGACTCAGCTATTCATATAGCCACTTTACTGTAACATGTTTATGTTGCACTCTTCATGTTTCTGCCTTCAATATGCTTGTATAGAGTAACTCGCTCACCTTCCTGGTATAATTATTCCAGAAGAGTCTGAAAGAGGGCAACCGCACCAGCATTTTGGTATTCTATGGCGTGGTCTACTGGTAACAGGTCCTGTTCTAAGAAGAGGAGCTGAAATGAGATGAAAGAAAAACTAAATACAATTAACAAGACTAGAATCTGTTAAAAAATTCCAATTTTGAAAACTTTAGCTGAAACAACAATCTAACTACAGTCCGGAGTTGTCTTATGCATTTCTAAAAGTTTCCCACATCCATCTAGCTATGAAAGAGTTGTTCATGAAAATGAGCAAAAACGTTGAGATATAAAATCACATGAGAGCACTGATTGCATGTTCTGCTGCCTGGTTTCTATAACTTTTTTTCACAATTTAAATAAACAAAATCTCCCAAAAACTAATAATGAAGTTGTCAAATACTTCTGCATTACGCAGAGACGCGATAGAACACCCAAGCTCATCAATCAATCACAGTGCTCCAGTCAATTTGTAGAGGCACTGAAGGCCACTTGTGACATGTCTAGCAGGTGCTTCTGTAGATTTATTATTTATGAGCCATCGCTGGACCTCAACAACAAAGATTAGTGCCTGATAGACAGAAATCAGAAAAACTTGCTTGTCTCAAATATCATAATTCAATATTATTCTCTCAACTACATGGACATCTAGTGAACCCGTATTTTTTGAGAAGCTGCATGTTCTTTTATCATTTTGCATCATCTTGCAGGATCAACATTATTTTCTATTTTACGACACCAACATACCGCATCCACCATCATATGTGTCGGTTTATGAACTTTCTGTAACTGCAACCTTCAATTCACTATCCCGATTCCTCAGCAATACTATCAGATTACCAACTTTTAAAACATGTTTGTTCCACTCACTCAATAATTCCTGATTTCTGTTTTTTTACTGAAAAAACATCATTTTGTTGATGATTACCAATGCCAATGGAAAGTTATACAAACATAGAGTTATACAAACATAGAGTTATACAAACATAGAGTTATACAAACATAGAGTTATACAAACAGAGTTATACAAAGATAGAGTTATACAAAGATAGAGTTATACAAACATAGAGTTATACAAACATAAAGTTATACAAACATAGAGTTATCTTGTTATGCTAGTCAGAAGCTATACCTGATCAGGGTCAAGGTCTACCCGTTTACACCAACCCGTGCTACAGGTACTTACCAGTCTTACAGCTGCTCTCGCACACCCGCCAATCTACGGAGACACCGCCATCACAGAACTTGCCTCCATTAGCCGGCGATGGACTGTTGCAATATCTGACACGGGACTGCCGCCCGTACTCGCAGTTACCCGAGCACTCAGACCACTTGTACCATTGGGACCACTGGCCATCCACAGGCAGCCCTGCGAGTATGCATTTATAAAAGAAATTGTTAAGCTATTTGATAAAAGATATGTGTGTCTAAAATATATCTATGACTAGAGAAAAACATGCAAAATCTACAGCTAATAATTTGTCATATCTAAGAAGGAAGTAGAGCCTACTACAGACATCGATAATATTAGACAAGGTGCGGAAAACAGAAAACTAGAAACAGCCTAGTTATTTGACTTTACCTGGCAAATGCAAAGCTTTTTTCATTTGTCACAGTTTGCATTTTAAATGACATCATTTTAGCGACCAAAATATCACAAAAGTTAATAATAATCACAAAAATGTTAAAAAGTTATGCTATATTGCAATATATTATAGAATTATATTGCAATATATTATATAACTACATGTATATTGCAATATATTATATAATTATATTGCAATATATTATATAATTATATTGCAATATATTATATAGTTATATTATATTAACAGTAGACCTGGTGCTGCTCAGGATTTCCTCATTTTCAATGCACATGTCGACATTCATTTTGTGACATTGACATGACATGTGACATCCATGAACAGGTTCAATGAATGCCGTTCTTTTTAGTTTCTAATCTAATAGATTGTGGATCATTTATAAAAAAACGAAACTACTCAGATTGCCAATTGAGCCCTGCGCTGTCTGAAGGAGTCTGTTTTTTCACATTAAATAAGCGTTATTTGAACATTTAATACTTTAATACTATATGAAAAATGTTTAATGTTTTAATTATGTAAACGTTTAAATGTTTACATTTAAATGTTATAGGTCCAACCATTTATTTAACTTTATTGGCTAACTGATGCCCTCTGAATTGTTTTATGATTTTTGTAAGGTATAATTTTGAAAACGTTTCTGTTTGAAATGAAATGATTGTCAATAAAGTGATATATAATATTAGCAGTAGATAATGCACGAATCTCTTCTCTCATGAAAGATTTTTTTTATGTCACCAATTACCGTAATTATTATAGTAAAGATTGTTAGGTAAATCCTAAACGTGGTCAATTTAAGCGTGGTTAGCTGAGGGTTTCAATATTGTGAGTTCGAGTCCCCGTACAGACAAAACCTTTTATGAAACACTTTAATTTTGACCAAAACTATTTTCTCAGTGCGACAGTATCGAGCAAGATTACAAGACTATTATATATTCATTATTGTATAAATAAATGGCAATACATTATATTATGCTATATCAGTTTACATTGTTATAATATAGTCTAACACCTACATAAAAAATTGATATGCTCTGAGATTTTCTCTGTATATCAAGTCTGTCATGTGTTGGAGCGCATATCTTTATAAGAATACATTATTGTTTGTTTAAGATGTTCCATAGCCTTAAAACCTAACAATAAATACTTCAGCTATTAATCGAAAGCGTTATACAAACTTTGTAAAGAGGTTCAGAGGTGTAGGTTTAGAGATGTAGGTTTAGAGATATAGGTTCAGAGGTGCAAGTTTAGAGATGTAGGTTTAGAGATGTAGGTTTAGAGATGTAGGTTCAGAGATGCAAGTTTAGAGATGTAGGTTCAGAGGTGTAGGTTTAGAGATATAGGTTCAGAGGTGCAAGTTTAGAGATGTAAGTTCAGAGGTGTAGGTTTAGAGATGTAGGTTCAGAGGTGCAAGTTTAGCGATGTAGGTTCAGAGGTGTAGGTTTAGAAGTGTAGGTTTGGCGTTGTGTAGACTCAGAGGTGGGTGCAGCTTACTTTAACTTAGACTATTAACAAGTTTAAACTGAATTTATACATATTGAAGTATTTTACCCTACAGGATGAAAATATTCGTTGGTTATAAAAATTCGCGATTGCGCGAACAGTCAATTCCGCGAATTATTAAATTCCGTGAATAATTAGTTCTATTTTTAATCACAAGGGAGAATAACTACTGCATCAAATTAAAAACTAGCCGTTAGGCATAAATACTAAACGTAATTGAGTTCTAAAACATTTTTAAAATCATTGCCTGGGCTTTGAGCTAACACCATTGCCAATGCATCACATTTCTTTACAAAATTATTCAAGGTTGTCACAAGATATGCAAAATGGCGTCATTGCAAAAATAGACGCTAGGCAGAAGTACTAAACGTAGCCAAGTTCCAAAACTTCTTTAAAATCATCACGGGCTTCAAGTTTTATTGCCATTGCATCAAACTTTACAAAATTATTCAAGGTTTTCACAAGCTATTCGGCATGGCTTCGTCATCGCAAAAAATCTCTCCTAGTCTTTTTACATTGAAATCAACTCCATCAATCTCTAATACCGAAGTTGAGGATGATCATGATTCTGATCTGGACATTATGGTATGTATTTGATTTGCAGTGCAGATACGTTTTTCCATAATTAACTGCATTAGTTAATTCTTTTGTTTAAAAACTGATCACTTTCATTAAATACTTTAGCTATTGTTTTTGCACTTCTGTACCACAGCACGTTTTTGCACTTATTAATGTTTTCTTTTTGTGTTTACTGCAGATTGAGAATGAAACAACCTACTCTGATTACGAAAACTAGAGACAAGTCGTAATATTCATCAAGGCAGGAATATTGGCAGAGAAGCAACCAGTCAACCTAGACCCCTTCATCGACAACAACTCATTGATATCGCTGCAACAAACACGATTATATTATATATTTTATTTCGTGTATAGATATATTATAATTTATTACAAACTTGAGTACAAATAAAATAGTTCAAATAAAAATAAAATTTTACAAATGATGGAGTAAATATAAACAGTTTAGTCCATATGGCGGTTGTCTAACAATAAAATTGAACTGGTACTCTTGATAAGTGAATACTAGAGTGTAATGGTGCTCTCTGACTAGTTATTTTGGTAATAGCAGCTCTATATCGCTGTCACTGTCTTGGGTAGATGTTAAAGGCGATTCTATCGCTACTGCATGACTGGTAAGGAAGTTATCATCAGAACTCTCCTCGTGGCTTACTATTGCAAAGTTCTGCCGGTTGGCCAAAAATTTGTGCTCGTAAAGGCGTTTTTGTTCCTTTTTTAAAACAGATATATTCTTCTCGTTAGCAGCTGCAGTCACTTCTACCTAATTTCAAGACCTCCCTGAATGATTGGTGATCTTCTAAGAATGACATCTACCACCCTTGTAGTCATGGTGCCTCCGTGTACGATGAAAAATCTTTCTCACACTAAAACAAATAACGAAGCGGTAGGGATGGAAAAAATAAATATTGCGTTTTACCGAAAAGCCAAAGTGAAATTCAACTAATTTAGTAAATGGTTTTGAAAAAACTCATTACTTACCACAAATTGTTGGTTCATCAAAGGCCTCCAAATTGATGAATATTCGTGAAAACCTCTGAGTGCAGCAAAAAATTTATAGCTTAGCATGGTTGATTCGTAGTTGGAAGCTGTGGTGTATACCGCGTTTCGGTGTATGAGCACACGCAATGCGCGCATGCGTATAATTAACTCTGTTGTAAGACGCAATAGAGTTAACTCTTCATAGAGAGTGACAGTTTTTAGCCGCGAATAAATTAATCCGCGAGTATGCATGAAATAACAATTTTCGCATATTATAACTCCGCGAATAAATTCATCCTGTACGGTAATATATTTCTATATAAATATAGTATTAATATATATATTAATTTAGTATGCTTATATATGCATTTAATTATTTTAGTATGTTTATATATCTTATTATAATATATTCATTTATTATTATATTATTTTAATTTGTTTATAAATATATTATTATAATATGTTTATACATGTTATATATACTGTATATATTGAAGCATAATGAACTCATAATTAGTGAGTCTTAGGAAGCCTTAAGCGTTGATCATGCTTGCTGCTTTATATTAGGGCTCGTATTTATATACCCCCATTCCTTTTGCCTAACATCCCAGCTAAGTGTAAACGAAGCTGCAGATCAGAGGCTACCAATAAGTGTTGATCGTTGCTTACCAATGCTGCTGTTAATGGGAAGGCAGAATAGACTGTGGTCCACCACAGCTTGGTTAGAGGCTACACTCTGGTATCTGAAGCAATAGGCAGTTGGGCTGTTGGCCCAATGGTAACGCCTGATGTCATCACAACTGAAGGAGACTGAGGTCTTGTTGATCATGGCCTTAGCTTCATACATGTAGGAGAGTTCTTGCTACAAACAATCATTATCGATTGTTTTCAGCATTCTTTGCACGCTGCCAATATGTGGATGAGAAATAAAATTTTATGCCACTGGGAAGTCAAAATATATAAATTTTTACCAGCAGGTAGCTTTTGCTAGGTCATTGAGGTGTAATACTAACAGCCAAATGATACGACTAATTCTCACCACGAGTCACTTGTACACAACCAAAACACAAACCAAGACAGCTGGAATGATATTCTTTTTGTAAACTGAGAATTCTGACAGCTCTGAGATGGCAGCGAGCCCGGCAGCGTGCGCGGCAGCAAGGAAGTTGTGACCAAACTTGAGCAATTGAGGTAAAAATAATTAACCACCTCATTTGTAAGTTTAGAAGCAAATGCGACTAACAGACTAACAGATACATATCGTGCAAGATGATAAATATAATGGGAATAAATATATTCTCTACACTTAGTCAATAATAAAGAGACAATGAAGTGACAGAGAATCATGTTAATTAACATAATTTTCTCACAATTTGTGTGAATTCACATTGCGTGCAAGCTTCTAAGGCTATGCAACTTAAAAGCCCATTTACTATGTCTATGCATAGAGCTACCAAAGCAAACTAATCATTCTTACTCGTCCCTGTGAAATCTGACTCCTATTACGTTGCAGTTTCTTCTGGTAAGAAAACATCAATATTTCTGTGTTAATCAAAGTGAGAAAAAATTAAAGCTAAAGTATACATGAAATTTGAGACTGGCAGGCAAACAGAGCAACGCGTTGAGTAAGCAAACAGGTGATCACAGGTGCTTCGGTGAAATAAAAGCTCTGTAATTCAGCCCATTATCCGGAATACTTGAGTACTGAATGGGCCAGAAATAACTCTTACATCTTTCTATTGTTTTCTAAATGTTCCTCAAGACAATGAAAACATTTTAGATTATGCAATGAATTGGAAGAGAAAGGGATTTATAATTTATTATTGAGGGATGGTACAGTTGCTTGGCTATAAATGATTTCCATGTGAAGAAATGATCACCTGGTGAAAATAATATCACCAGGTGAAGATATAATCACCAAGTGAAGATATGATCACCAGGTAAAGATATTGTCACCAGGTGAAGATATTGTCACCAGGTGAAGATATAATTATCAGGTGAAGATATGATCACCAGGTGAAGATACGATCACCAGGTGAAGATAGAATCATCAGGTGAAGATATGATCACCAGGTGAAGATATGATCACCAGGTGACAAGTGAAGATATGATCACCAGGTGAAGATATGATCACCGGATGAAGATATGATCACCGGGTGAAGATATGATCACCAGATGAACATATGATCACCATATCACGACTCTTTGTAAAAATGTTTAAGATAACGACAATCAGTCAGCAGTCAAGATTTCCGAGTTATAACTAACCTGTCCTGTCTTGTCCAACCTCGTTGCATACATATGTATGTTATCCGCCATTGTGATACAGTCTGGTCTTGTGAAGGTAATAACCAGCTGGTCAGCACATGGAAAGACTTTAGTTTGAACACTTGAAAGTTCGTAGTAGTCTCCCCATGTTACTGTCATAGTGTTAGATGTGCTGACATAACTCTCTGACTCGCGTTGCCTTAGTACAACTCTATAGAAACCTGCAGAAACAGCTCAGTAAAGAACTTTGGGTATTATCATAATTTTGGAACTGATTTTGGACAAACTAAACATATACACATTTCAGCGATTACATTCTCATGTAAACGAATAGACATCTTGAAACTCTTCATTCTATCATGATTATGACAGTTAGCCAATTACTACAAGTTTCATATTAGTACATATTCAAATTATCCATTCACAGCTGATTAATCCGTGACAAACATACTATTAACTACTATCTAAAAGTTCTAGTTTTCTGAAATGAGAAGGTAATTGTAATAGGTAGGATTAGTCTGCAGTCAGAGTGATAAGCTGAGAAGACAATCGATACTCCTCTATGCCAAAGGCATGTGTCAATCATGCCTAATCAATAAACCATCAATAACACGACTTTTTTATTTGACGGTTAAGAGGACAGTCGTAGCTTTTGCTCTTTTTTCAAACGCACTCACGATCGGATTAATAGCTCAAATAATAAAAAACTTAGAAATTCTTTAGAAGAGCAAGTCGCAATTCCTCAAACTATAGATTAGTAAAGGTAAGAAGCGGATAGCTAGCTATCAACCGTGATGGCAATGCTTGAATAGGTCGACTTACTGCTTCATCCTGACTATTGATCTGACGGTCAATAGATTCTGTCTCACCAAACACGTCTTTGTTAAGCTTCAATATATTTATAAATAAAGACTTGCATGAATGTTTGTACATTCACACAAGAAGTGAAATGAAAGCGTGGCATCCTTTGACAACGTCCGCATCACTTATTTATAATACTCAAGATTCTTCTACTCCAGGCATCTTACATCGCGCTGCCTATCGTCATCCGTCATCGTCATCCGTTGCATCTGGAGATGTTCAGTACTTTTGACCCTATCTCTACTTTTACTAGCGGCACACGCTGAGCTGACGATACGCTGACAATACGGTGAAGCTACTACTATCACTAATAAACTAGCTTAACAAAGGTGAAGGTAAGATAGATACAAAAGAGAAAAGATAAGTTTTAGGTGCAGAAACCAAGTCCTTGGAAAGGTTCCAGTTCAAAACGAAAGCAACTATTAGAAGAGAAAAAGGAAAGAAGACAGGTTTTTTTTATTGGTAAACATCAATTTTGTATCCCAGCTGCACTAATTATAGAATGCAATTGTTACTTGTCGAGGTTTGTAGCTTTTGTCTGACATGTATCAAGTACTCAGCATGGCCTCCTCCCTCCCCCCCCCCCTCCCCCCTCCGCCTTTTAAATATCTGGAGCTCAAAATGAGCGTTAAGCTTATGTCAACTTGAGCCCAGAATGCGTGATTACATGGGTAATGTGTAATTACATGGTCAACAAGATGCAATTAACAGTTCTAAAAGGATGTCATTACTAAGCAGGAGCCATTAATCCCTGCCATTTTGGCTCAAGATTTTAATTGTATCCTTGCTGGGTTTGAACATTTGACAAGATTAGAGCGAACCAAGCAGGATACTAGCAAGTACGGTCATTTTGGGATTCACTAGCTGCGTACGATCACAACATATTGACAACATCCCTAGCATTACACGGTATAAAAGGCTGAACTGGCCTAACTGGAACTCTTACAACCTTGTATAGACTTTCATCTGAACACAAATATTTTATCTAACTTACAGCTGTGTTAGAGGGCGATTGTTAATCCTTTGATTAAAAGCAGATTCTTTGCATGTACGACAGCGGCTTATCACACTAGAGTGCATAGCTGTTTTACTAAGGCTTAAGGGGCTCCTCAAGGTGCAATAACGCCGGTATAACTCGGGTACAATATTTACTGGATATTGAGTAACATTGATAATGAACACACACATCTACAGAAGAGCTGGGGCTGTGCTAGGTTGCTGGTTCTGACAATCCTTCTTTGACATAGTGACATTACGTTACACCCAGCTGAGAGGACAGGGCTCAGCCGAGTGACTGCAGCTCTATATCTAGCTGATGATCGAATGAAATACAATTGTAGTTATATAAGGTTTAGTATTTGATTGAAATACCTATATCATATATCCGATTGTGTAGATTATCCTGGCACGCAAAGGCCATTTGTAGCTAGTAAAGCTCTAAGTAAACTAAAAAAAATACAGAGCTGATTCTTGACATTGAACACTCATACATGTGTGTGTATTAGGAGCGCTTGATGTTCAAGCCTGGTTCCCATATACGCAACAAGCACCGGCGATAGCACCGCAGGGCTACCAGCGGTGAAATGTGAACCTACATGCCGAGTAGCGCCGAGTATTGCCGGTAGTTGCCGGCGGTCAATGCAAGAGTTCAGCGTTGTTCAACCTTCGTGAAGAGCCGCAGGCAAAACCTTCCCGAAATGCACTGGGCAGGTGAAGGTCAGCATTATCGAAACGGCATGGCAAGCGAATATTTTTTATGCGATTATTAGTGATGCAGCTTTATGTGAACAGAAACCGCCGAGCCTAGCGACGCAAGCGTTTTGCTGCGCAAGATTACCGCCGGAGTCACGCTATCGATATGTGAACCAGGCTTAAGCCTGTATTTTTGTTGTGATTGGTTGGCTGATCATCAGACTGTGTGTTTTAAAATGAAACTTTAAATTTACTGAAAGAATGTAGTTCAACTTCTAAAAAAACTTAGAAGTTGAACTACATCGCCCTAACATAACGTAATGACATTCGGACCAAAAATTACTTTGAAAATAAAGTTATCAAAATCAAACACTAAAAGATTTTTACTTTGTAATTCAAACATCTTAATCCAAACTGTTTTATTTAATGCAAAGGACAAATCATGCCTCCAGAATGTTTTGCAGAGCTTTCGTTGTAACGCTAGCGATAGTGCTAGAGTTTCATTTCACCTCTGGTTTTGTCTCCAGTATGTTAGCCTTACTACAGACAGTTTCAGAGTGTGCAATGTTGCAAACATAGATATACTGACTTCATTTATTCTTAGTCTACAGACACCTCTTTGTTACGACAGTATCTTCCACGCTCCCACAAACTTCTTCCACCTTTTTAAGGATCTCAGACCGTACTTATAAAACTAACCTGCTCGATCGAACAGCTGACATGGCAAATCACGAGCATCGTTGTTTAACGTTTTCAGTTGTATATCTTCCTCCAGGTGGACTACTTGAATGTCTGTAAAACTCTCTTCTTCAGAATATTGTACCTGCCAAGGACAACCGAGCTCTACATATACCAGTACATGCGTTGTTATAAGACTTGCATTTTACCCTGAGCAGCGAAAGGAAAATCTTCGGTGTAAGGAGAATGTTTACCAGAGAAACATGACGCAAAACAGGTCAAAAGAATTCCTACTAGCTAACACACAAAACTGGCATCCTTACCTCCAAGTAAAATGACGTCTCCCGTCCTTGTGTCCTGCAGGTTATTTTTTGATTGAGATAGACAGAGATAAGCTGGAGTTGTGTCGCCTCTTGGGCTATGTGTTTATTTGGAAGGGTGAGGCTAAACTGAGGCCAGACGGCTGTAATTTGAGAGGCTTTACCCAAAGGAAGAACTTCTCCGGAGGAACTAAATAGTTTTACGTCATAAACTCCAGGATAGAGGATTGTGTAACATGGGAATTGCACGATTCCTATCAAAAGATGAGAAAAGATAAGATTAAGAGGGAGGTATCTGCCACCCTTAGTGTCACTCAATGTTAGAAAAGCAAAGACCTTTACATTACCCTGTTTTGGTGGTATCTTTGAATCTAGATGATCAGGTACAAAAAGTTGAGTTTTGTTCAATTTATTCGGAACTCAGGTAATTTCTGAACAGTATTAGCTGATCAAAAACCTTCTCTTTAGCGTCTAAAGGTTTCAAAGTTTCAGTAAACACTATAAAAAGAAAGTTCAGGGAAATAGTGATTTTAATACTCCTTTTACGACTAGAACATTAGAAGCTCTTTTTAGCGACTGCTTTGAATTTAAAATATCAAGCTAATACACGCAAAAGGCTCACACTGCGAAATTTTTTGTCGTATCAGCAAGGATTTTCGTACAACCTCAGTACTATAAACCGTAGGGTGGTGTGCAGCGCGTGACATATGATTTATCAACAACAAACGCTGTAAGACAAGTTCGATTAACTCGACATTGTCACATGATCGTATGCATATGCTAACTTACTTTTTTTACCTTCACTAATAAAATTGTAGGTCAAGGTTATGCATACAATTCCAGTTTTCCTTTGCAATCAACAATGCAAACAAGTAGAATTATTGTACTTTTCTAAGAACAAACTCAAGCATGCTATCTATGAACCGAATCAAGTATTTGTGTCTTGTGATACATTGTGATGCACATGTTGGCCACATACACGCTCAGGAAGCAGATGGGAAGCAGATTTATGTAATAGTATAACATTCTCATCCGATAGTTGCAGCAGAATCATAATCTACCCAGATTAAGTATAGTGTACCCAGATACTAATCTAAAGCATTATTGACTAGAGGTATGTAATTGACACTGATAGTTGGTATGACATCATAGATATGGCTATATGAAGTCAGTTGAGCTGACAGTTTACTCCGTTGACTGATCTCAGGAATCAATAGAGTATGCAGACTGGATAGTCATAGCCTTAGGTTCCTACAGTCATAGCCTTAGGTTCCTATAGTCATAGTCTTAGGTTCCTATAGTCATAGCCTTAGGTTTCTATACTCATAGCCTTAGGTATCTAGAGACATAGCCAGGTAAAGATAGTCATAGCCTTAGGTATGGATAGACAGCCTTAGGTACCGACAGGCATAGCCTTAGATATCTATAGACATAGCCTTATATAAAGATGGTCATAGCCTTAGGTATTTATAGCCATAGCCTTAGGTATCTATAGTCATAGTCTTTGGTATAGATCTATAGACATGGCCTTATCTATAGTCTTATGAACAACTTGCGATACCTAAGGCTGTCTATAGACATGGCCTTATCTATAGACATGGCCTTATCTATAGACAGCCTTAAGTATTTATAGACATAGTCTTAGGTATGGGTAATCATAGCCTTAGGTATGGATAGAATCCGATAGATATAGCCTTAGGTATGGATAGACATAGCCTTAGGTTTCTAAAATCATAGCCTTAGGTATCTAGAGACATAACCTTAGGTATTTATAGTCATAGCCTTATGTATAAATATGAAAACTTTTGCATATTCATGTAAGAATAACTCAATACCTTAAATTCCGCTACCAAGCAATAACACTGTTTATAAGATGCTTGTTA
This sequence comes from Watersipora subatra, assembly GCF_963576615.1. Lineage (NCBI taxonomy): Eukaryota > Metazoa > Bryozoa > Gymnolaemata > Cheilostomatida > Watersiporidae > Watersipora > Watersipora subatra. Next base: position 980,475 of record NC_088717.1, on the reverse strand, counting down.
AAGCTTGCTACTAAAGAGAGATAAACGAGTGCTCTTGAGTTTGTGTAGTTCATCGCTTAGTAAGACTAGTAACTGTCAGTCCACCACTTCCTGCTAAAATGGTAAATTCATGATTAGCACATCTAATTAAGCCGCACAAACATTACTTCTTAGTACACGGACCCGCAATCCTGCATTGAGCCAAACCTTAGCTACTCTCCGCTCTTCTCCACATTTGAAAAATTGTTTTCTCTCAACACTTTGGCTACGGCAGGAGTAGTTATACACTAATTGAACTTTAGTAGTTTTATTGCAGCATCATTTGAGTTTTGACAAAAAGCGGCAACCTTTTCCCCGCTTAAATTAGGCTAAGTTGGCTTTGCCTCCTCTAGCTTATCTTTCTCCTGATTATACACTCAATACACCGAGCATTGATGACTCTACCGGTCACAGTAACTTGTACAAGTCTGGGAAGTTAAGAGAGTTGTCTTTCCTATATGTTCCAAGGGTGAATTCTTGCCTTTTTTCTTGAGTCATATTTAAACTTATTTCATAGACCATGTTACCATTGTGTAGATGCTGATTTGGAGTTGTGTGTACATTGAGGTGGTAAGTTGTTTTAATGGACATTTTTGCATGTTACGGGTTAAAGCGTGTGCTTTGTTAAAAAAGATAAAGGAATTCTATACCAGAAGCCATCGCGGTACATTACTGCCTTGCTAAAATCTAAATAGAAATAAATTAAGTATGGAAAATGTTTAAAATGGAATAGCTTGTGTGGCATTTCCTGCACGTCATTCGCAAGTGCTGTTTCCATCTTTTGCAAGCATGAAGCATTTGATAACAATTTGCGAGTAACTAAACTCGTTTGACTTGTGGGCTTTTGCTGTTTCCATTCTGCGGATTTAACCGTGTCATGAAAACATACTGATATAATTATATATAGGCCTACATAAGCTGTGTGACATTTCTATATGATAAGGCGAGGCATCACCATTGCGACGAGTTACACAATAACTCCGAAATATTCAGAGCATTTGACTACAAGAACATGAGGAAGGATCAGGAACATGCTGTGTAATGGCCATCAAGAATATTCTCAATTACTATTTTCTATCAGTGACTATTAAATATACAATAAGTAGGTTTACCGCTGATAAAGATGTCTGACAAGTGATTCAAAAACACTATGACATGAGATGAACAGCCAGTTTGTGTCACCATTTCATTAGATGCGTGAATAGTATAATAAACAGAAGGTAAGGTGTAGTGAGGGAAAAACACCCGTCTCTAATTGAAAAGAAAAGGCGGATGAGGCATGTTTCCCACAATTACCATTTGGCTGTTTCAAGCATTTCCTCCTGTTGCCAATGAAGAAAGTGACACTATATAATCCGACTGGCATTTGCACTCAAATCAGGAACAGTAGCAAAGGCGTTATGTAACATTTAACTAGCATATGTTTTCCTAGCTTACCTGTTTTTATTTGCTGGACAACTTCTCTAGCGATTTCATCATTAGAGCCTTGTTTGTATAGACCGAGATACATGCCTGGCAGGGGATTGATAAGGCTGTATTGTACTGGAATATTGCCTCCTAATATCACGTAATCTGTGGACGGCCCAGTTACCAAGTTAGCTGGAACTAGAAGGCTTTCTGCAATATATTGATAAACACATGGCTGACATACCACTATATGTCAGCACTCATAGAGATGGTCCATAAGCGCAGCTGAGTAGGTCTACGACAGAGGCTAAGTTGGGCCAACTATTTTATATTCCTTTATTTCTGCTGATCTAGAGTCAGCATTGCATCTAACACAACATGGCCATCAACAGATTTAAACAAATGCAAACATACCGAAGCACCAAAACCAGTACTACTCAATATGCTCAAAAGTGGCTGAACTAAAAAGGACTGGCTCTAACTAGGACAGGAATTCCCGATTACGGGTGTGAGCTGTTGTTCGAGGAAGGGGGGGAGGGGGGGTTTGGGGGGGGGGTTAGGTGCAGAAATAAATTTTCATCTCTTCCATACATCAGAAATATATATCGTAACGCCATCAATCATGAAAACGATCTGTCTCTCTCACCCACAAGTAACTACATTTTTATCAGATAGCAGAGAAGAGACAGAGAAACAGCCAATCATAAAGTGAGTTGTGTATATGTTGCTGGTGTGTGAAAATATTAGACTCTTTTTGGAATGACCTTCCAATAACATATTGTTTTTATATATTCCAAATATGTCTTTTTTTCATTATGTTTTAGCCTTTTTGCTTCATTCTAAACAAGGGTTTGCGAGATTGTCCTCGGCAGACGAAGGACATGCGGCGATGAGAACGAATAAGAAGAAAGTGAAATAGGAGAGCGCCCTGCCCGTTGCAAGGATTAGAAACAGGGCTGAACATGGACACAGAGTAATAATAATAGGATTTCCTTAAAAGATCAGAAAGGAGTATTAGTTAGTTAAAAACCAAAAACTTCTTTAACCCTTCACTAAGATGCACAGACCTTTTCAACAATCTCAGAACTACAGGCTACATAAATGCACTTTTGAACTAGGATAAACCTATGAAAAACTAGTCATGGTGAGAGGAAGTTGCATATGCTGCTGATGGGTAAACCTAAAGGGGTGCTGCTGATATCAAAGTAAAAATTTTAATCCTCCAATGAATTCTATTCAGGAGACTTAAACACACCGATATGACTAGTAGTTTGTTAGTCAATTAGTTTGCCAGTGTTTGTAGTCTGGCCTTTCCATTCACCGTCATTGAACCGCAATTACACACAGGTATTTGAATATCACAATTGAAGCTTGCTGTACATTAGCAGGCTTCAATTGAAACACACAATGTCAAACGCACAAATAATTCAAAACAGATAAGCTCGGACTGCGCTGGAAATCCTAATCGATAAAGTTCAGCAATTACAAAGGACTGCCGAAGCTTAGGCATTACTATGATGAAAACCCGCTTAAACAATGCATTGTTTAAGCGCACGCCTCTAGTCTGATGTTATCCATGGGAACTCGGAGATGTCATGGCCAAACCATGCACTGAGTTACCCCCCCCCCCCCCCCCCCCCCCGGATGCATTTTAACAATATATACATAAGTTTAGTATTGCGAAAATGCTAACTAGAGACATTGGAGAAATAATTTCCGTGGAGTAAAACAACAAATATATGGACAAGAGGAAAAACTACTCAGCTAAAAATCACTACAAATCTATTTCGTGCTCGTTAGGTGACAAGTAGGGACAAGTGACTCGGTGACAAGTAGGGAATCAGTATTTACTTACTACCTAAAAGGTTCGGTTTAGTGAAACAGATTTATAGTGACATTTTTAGGGAAGCATTTTTTTCTCCTCCTCATACTATTATTAATATATTTATGTCATTTCAAAAAAAATTAAAAAAAAAAACTCAAAGCTACAAGTTGAATATATTAAAACTAAACGGTTTTTGACTAAAAATTCCTGTGGCGGCTAAAACACTGTTTCACGCTAGGCGCTATATATATATGCTTATACATGTACATATATGTATATAAACTTATATATATGCTGATACATATATTTATATAAACCTATATATATATGCTTATACATAAATGTATATATACATAAATATATATATTGAAATGTATAATACTTAGAACTAAAATCAGAGTGCTCAACATAAGATTAAACAGAGTTGAAGTCTACAGCCTGAAGAATGCACCAGCAGGAAACTGTCAGTAGCTGAAAGATAAGTGAACTATTTAATTTTCCAATATATATAAAATAAATTGACTGGCGTATGAAACCTCTTCATGGTGCTTACCACCGACAAATATCTAATGTTGGCGATCTTCACCAGACTTATATGTGGCTGAACAGCGGAAACCTAACGGCCAATACAGAGTCGCTAATCATGGCAGCCCAGGAGCAAGTGCTTCCAACAAAGCAAATCTAAACAAAAATCTATCACACTAGAGACGATCCTAGATGCAGACTGCAAAGATGCACCTGAAACCATCCAACACATCATCAGTGGATGCAAGCAGCTAGCAGGAAACCATACACTGAGCTGCATAATCATGACGCAGGTGTTGTGTATAGAAGTCTATGTGATGAGTATGGCCTTAATAAACCGCAACACTGGTGGGAAACTCCTGGTAAGGTCAATGAAAATGACCACGCTAAGATCCTCTGGGACTTCTACATCCGGACTGACAAGCATGTCCTAGCAAACCAACTAGATATAGTGATGGTGGACAAGGAGAACAAGAGGGCTACTATAATAGATATAGCAGTACCCAATGACTACAATATAGCCAACAAAGAAAAAGAAAAGGTAGAGAAATATCTCCCTCTTGGAGAAGAGATTGAAAAATGCTGGAATGTAAGAACAACTGTAATCCCAGTAGTCCTTGGGGAACTGGGCGCAATAACACCAGTGCATAAAATGTGGCTTGCCCAAATACCGACAGCAATCAACTAAGGTGAGTTGCAGAAAAGTGCGCTATTGGGAACAGGTAAGATCTTGCGGCGAGTGCTCAAACTCTCAGGTCTCTGGTAGGAGACCCGAGTTGGAGCAGAAATTACCACCCATACGGGTTAACCGGGGTGAGGAAACAATTTTATATATATATATATAGTTGTATAGGAGTTGAGGTCTACCGCCTGATGAATGCACAAGCACGAAACTAATAGTAGCTAACCAAGCTAGGTATTCTAATTCTCTACTACTTTATACTGCTCCAAGTTGTATAAAGTAAGACTTTATTCCCTTCGCTACACTTGTGTCGGCACATCACAAGAATATCACAACCTCTAGCAGGACGACTCTATTAACTAGTTTTTGTATATCTATTAATAAGTGTTTCTCACTTGATCCCGTCTGGATAATAAGTTTCATAGAAGCTGCCTGGCTGCCTTTTAGTAAGTTTCTTTAAATATCATTTTTACCGTGGATCGTTTGACCTAATAAAACTGAATCCAACGATAATATATATGACCTATGACCTATGAACTTTTTGTTTGGGATTAGAATACCTAAAAGTGTTAACATTGGCTCGTTGTCATAGTAACGCACTCATGCTTATAAAACTAAGGCCTTCAGTCTGGCCAATGCCTTCAGTCAGTAAGTCACATGAGACTCACTTATACGCAATACTCTTCAGACAGAATGTCTTCAGCTAATAACGCTATAGAAGCGTTCAGTTTCCTCTAAATCGAAATTATTTCCATAATGCAATAATTTTATTGCAAATTATCCCAAGCGTTGTATGAAAGTCATTCAAAGATATTTAAATAAAAAGTTGGCTGTAACAATAGAATCACAGCATTTAGAAAAGAGGCTCTAGTCAACATTTGATGTATTATTTAATAGAGGGGAATTATGATGTGACACATGTTCAGCGTAAACACCGTATACACATAGTGCTGAACAAAACAAATAATTTTGTCTTTAAATTTTTTTGCTTGCAATCGAAGCACACTAAAACCCTTGTGCACCATTTATTTTACTCCATGCACCGCAGGAGTATAGCGGGTTAAAACATGAAACCATGTTTTATGTTTCAGCACACCTGTTTCGTGTGCTGAAACATAAACACATGTTTTGACAAGATGCCTGATGACTAATTCTTTTCATAGCTCAAGACTTACATTACCTTCTCAACGGTGATGGGTATTCCAAGTATGGATGTGTATGTAAGGGTTATGGTGGGAATTAAGCTTGAGACAAACTCCTTATACTGAGGTGCAGAGATTAAAATACATTTATAAAATAATAAATAAAATGTTTTATTGTTACTTTACCTTAAAACCAAGCAGACAGAAGCAAAGGCTAGACAATGTGTAAAGGTAGGGGTGACAGCAGAAGTACAGGGTAATTTACTTCTAGACTATGTCAAGTGTAAATAAACTTACTTTATATGTTTTCTCTTTATACATTTGAGTTTTTTTTAATTCTCGTTAATTTTTCAATTTTTTGTAATAAAAAACACGATATAAAAAAATCACAAGTTGTTTTAAAAACTCCTTTGGGTGCAAAGTCAAATCTTTGCTAGAGTTTTATACCGCAAATGGGAAGACCCATATGTAAAAGCAACAGCGAAGGAGTTTTGACAATATGACGAGCTGTAAAGCCTGGTTGCCATATTGATCGCGAGACCCCACGGAAATCTTGCGCAGCAAAACGCTTGCGATGCTAGGCTCGGCGGCTTTTGTTCACCTAAAGCTGCATCGCTAACAATCGCATAAAAGATGTTCGCTCGCCATGCCGTTTCAAAAATGCCCACCTTTACCTGTACAGTGCATTTCGGGAAGGTTTTGACTGCTACTCTTCGTGAAAGTTGAACAACGCTGAACTCTTGCATTGACCGCTGGAAACTACCGGTGATATTCGGCGGTACTCGGCACGTAGGTTCACATTTCACCGCTGATAGCCCTGGGGTGCTGTCGCCAGTGCTTGCGGCGCATACGGAAACCAGGCTTTAGCGTCAGATATCAGCTCCTATACATATTTGATGTTTGTATCTAATATCATCTCATGGTTCTTAAGTGTATCCGGTATCCAAGAGCATATGGTAACCCATCAAGATTTAGTTAAACGATTTTTGTTACAAAATAAAAAAGTTAGACATAATTATTAAGAGAAATTATTAAAAAATCTAAAATACATGAATATAAATACATCAATACCTGAATACAAACATGTGACTTCCTTCTCACAAGTTAATCACAAGTACAAATATTCAGACCAGATGCGTGTTGTACATTTTAACTAGCCTGTTAACTAGCCTGTTTACTAGGAGTAAGTGTTATGAAGTCCAAACTATGCCCATACTAAGTAAACTAGTGCATTCTCTGACTTAAAATATTGTAACTGAGGTTGAAATATAACTGGAAGTCGATCAAGATAACTTCAGTTTAGCTATAAATTAGGAAATAGACACAATATGCTTAAGAAGCAGTTTAACTTTTCTGGTGTTAAAATTTTGGCTTATACATACAGTTCTTTAAAAAGTCAGTTTCTAAATCATGGATTTTCTCAATTAACTGCAAAAAATGAGAACTTACTGTAGCGACGTTCAGTTCACGCTTTTCTTTACTAATAGCTTGCTAAGCAATATATTGTTTTAGTGAATATCTAAAAAATTAAAAATGATTTGTGTTTTCTTTTGCATAAAGGTTTGTGCAGTTTTTTTTCTTTGCAAAACTCGTAAATAGAATGTAATATGAATAAAAAAGCCAGCTGTAGGTCGGCGTGTAAATTTCATAAATTGAAACACTCAGAAGCGATGGTGATCCTGTAATGGCACTAATAAGCAAACTAAGTGTAATCACTGAAACTCTGATCCGTCATTGGTCAATTAATTATGACATGTCAGTCCAACTCGGCAGATGGATTGCTAGGAATTACTGTGAGTGTCAGTTTTTCAATTGACTGCTTTTGCAAGAGATATTGAATTTGAATGTAATTTGAGATTATAAAATTGTTTGAAAAGTTGTCTGGTGCTACTCACCATCAGTGAAGTTTGTTGGCACCTATGAGTGCAAACATGACTAATATTTGTAAATTAGCTTGCAGATGTATCAGGAAATGCCAATTATTTTACAGATCAGTAGATATATATGTTTGTAATTATTGCAGATAATGACGCGTTTCTCATAGAAAATCCGGAGGTGGACCGGCAGATAAAAAGAGACATCCAATATGGCTCCCTATATGGAAAAGATCCTTAGTAAAATCTGCTAGCGCAGCAAAGACAAACTTGCAAGCATTCTTCCTTGCAGCCATCCAAAAGTGTGCAGCTTAAGTTTAATAACTTGATCATGACTATTATGCTGAAGTTCACAGGCTATGAAATCATGCTGTGGTTAAACAATCTGTGGTTTATATCTTCACACTTATAGCAAGTTTGAGTACATTTTATTTAAAAATAGTTAGTAATATCTTAATGGCACTTTTTGTTTTAAGTTTAGTTTATGTTAAATAAAACCTTTATGTACCAAACTGATATGGATATCTGTTAAGCTTTTGGAGTATGGCGTTTTTAATAAAAACCGTATATCTCTGCTATAGCAGTTACAATATTTGAATATATTGTAACTGCTAGCAGAGCTATTTGCCTATCCGTCGTAAGATCTGTTGTTCAAAAAGTAAACATCGTACCAACAAGTTATTTAAAAATTTAAATCTTAATATTTTTGTCTGGTATCGGCACGGAAAGATGAAAAAAACAGCTGTTTATTGATGATTGTTGTTTTCCTTGAGCTCGTCTCAAGCTTTGAAGTATTTCAGGAGCAGCTTTACAAGAACTCTTATCTGGGCTACACGTATGTTCTGGAGATTTTAGAACTTAGACTAGACTAGAGAACATTAGACTGGGAACTTACATAAATTATTTTTAATAACTAATAAGATTGCTGAGTCGTGAAGCCATGACGTGACACCACAAGAAAAGTGCCCTTTCTCCAAAATTGTTTGTTGACATTTGAAGCGGTCTCCATTAATGAAATGATTAGTGGTTAGTTGTCTAGTGCTAGAGTGATTGTAACAGTAAAGGACTTGAGTCAACAACTAGGAACTAACTAGCTGTACACAAAACTGTTTGTTCCCCAAAGTTCACAGGTTCACAGGAAGCAAGAGATAAACGATCATATCAGATACTATTTGCTTATTAACCTAATATTAAGTCCTTTCTAAAGATAACTACACCAATCCCCATTTTAGGACTACTGCGGGATTATGGGAAGGGTTGAACGACTAGAGCACCAGCATGGCTTCAGTAACAGCTCTTTGTGTATATACAATTGACTCGAGCATCGCATAGAAAAGCGTGTATTGACAGATTGCGTGTGGCAGGTGGTAGTTTTCTCTGAGGCGAGCTTTAGTAATAAAGTAGACACGAGTAAATCACACGATTAATCACTCCGAGTGTTTTCACTTCGAGTCCAGCTGCTTGTATTTCACAGCGCAATCACTAAACTGTAGCCTGATAAATTAACCGTTAATAGCATTTCGATGCATCATTACTTACAAGAATGGCTTTATGCGAGATTTATAGGAGAAAGAATCGAGAGGTGTAGGTGTCGAAATGACACTTAAGACCAAGGTTTACCAGTAGCGGTTGCCAGACCAGATATGCTCCATTTCTTAGGGAACTGGCCAAAACTGAATGGTAGATTTAGTCCTGAATAATTCCATTAGAGTAAAGTTGTTGTTTACCTATGTCACCAGGCTAATGAGACAACTGTATGAACAGCTCTATGACATTTAAATTAAGTTTAAGCAGACAAAACTATGGACAGCTCTATGGAATTTTCAGTAGGTTCTTTTTAATTCTTTTCTGATTAAGAACACCAAAGCTCTATACCCTTTCGGCAAAGACTTGGGACCTAACAATGATACGCAATGTTCAAAGCCATTAGCTGCCTACACTCCAACCGAAAATCGTTTCACGCGGCAATTTTTTTGTAGGTGAAGCGAAAGTATGTTTGAGTTGGAGCTTATAAAAGGAGAACAACCTAATCTGTTAGATTTATCAAGATTTGTACATCAAATGTTTCTGTAGCTCATATAGCAGCGGCAGCAGAATCACTGGTGGCACTAGTCAGCAGGTGTGTTATTAGCTAAAACTAAAAACCCTTCTATCTTAGTGCATTTGCGCTAGGTATATATGATACAGCCAGAGTTCTACAAACAAAGTATGCAAACTTACCTAATTGTGTTATGACTATTTGTAAGTATACAGCGATAATAATCCTTAATCTCCACATAGCTCAATCGAGACTTCAAATTTTTCGATTGCTCATTGGCACAGCAATATTGGCAATATCCAACCAACTGGTGATACAAAAAAGCTGTCTCAGCTCTGTAGCATACTGAACTATCAGACCAGACGCTGGCTCGATGTTCTATCTGGCACCAGCTGTTCGCTTATCGATTCTCAAATTCCTTCAGATGGAGTCTTGCAGTTGTACTGTCATGTAGAGCATATAGTAAGTGACGCTGTCCATGAAGGTCTCTTTACATTCTGAGCTTCAATAAATGTTTATTGTGTATTGTCGTATCATTCATTCTCTTTGTATTCGTGCATTGCATTCGCACGCTATAAAAAGGTGTTGGGAGCCAATGAAATTATAGATGCTGTATGGTAGTCAAACCTTGAACCCGCCTACTAGTTTCAGGTGAAGACAACTTTGAATTGGACATGCAGGGCGACGAGTCTCTCCGCTTCATTAGCCTAAGATCTTCGGGTTTGCTGTTGTGTTGGTCACTATTAGTAAACGACGTGATATAAAAGCAGAAACTCAAAATAGCCGGATACAACAGTTACTCCGCTATGATAAGACATTTTAAACCAAAGGCATGTTCGCCCCACAGCTGATTGGCTGCATCTATATGATCGGTTAAACATTTTTGTTGCTCTATAGTTGATCATACTTTTTTTGTGCCTTAAAATACATCAAAAAAAATTTCATTTAACATTTAATGTTCTGCAACAAAAAATTGTAAATATTGTTTCAAAATAAAGTGCATCGAAAACCACATTATTGTTAGCCAATCATAGAGAGTATATAAAATCCTGAAGCTAGAATGTGTTGATTTGTTTGCTCGTGCCGGTGTAGCTAGACTGATTAGATTTGTATTTTCGTGTCGCACACAAAATGCAAAGAATACCCAACGCATTAAGGGCTTCGGCCAAAGCTTTTCGTACGTATTTCATTATTAATTTTCAGCAATTAATATTCCATCATTTTTCGTTACCGAGTGCAAAACTGATATATGAATTTCGGCCGGTGGTAAGGAAGTAAAAATGAACTCCAAATTCAGTTGTCTTAATATTGCAGTTGGTGATTTATCTCGTATTAAATTTTTATAAGTTTATTTAGTTTGTTAAAATGTTGTGTATATTATTAGTTGCACATTTATTGTTTAGGTAGTTACTGTATGTAATTGCAAATTAAAACCAGTTAGTGTTTTAATGGGGCGTAACATTAATGACAAGTGCGCGTAAAGTCGATTCAATATACTTAATATGTACGCTCAATGCAGTCTGATTGGGAATAATTCTAAACAGAATTTCTTATATATTTGTTTATATTTTATACAACATTTCAGATGCTTTTTAAAAGATGCTTCAAGTAGCACGAGTAGCTAATTGGTATATTATCCACGTTTGCTTCGTTCAGTGGATCTGTCAAAACCACGTCAGTCAGGATGTAAGCGTGACGTTTAAAGACATAATGGGAAATTCTGAGCGCTATATTCAAACTAACGTTTTTTATTGTAAAACTGAAGGGTTGTTTTGAAGAGGAAGTTTCGAAACTGGAACGCTACCCCATACCATAATGTTTACGACTTTTCTCACGTAAATTGGGCAGTACTTACTTTCAAGTATGATAACACAAAAATTTTATTAAATAAAATTGAAAAGTTGGCAAATGGTGAAAAAAGGTTGGTCAACTAAAATCTGTGTTAGGCCTATTCTTCAAGTTCACTCTAGATAACATTTGTCTAACATATTCTCCAGATCACCGATAAATCTTCTTATTTAAAGTAAACTGAACCTTTCAGCGATTAGCAAATATTAAAAATATAATGTTAATCTTGCAGCAAGTAGCATTAAAAAGAAATAAAGGCATGTGTATATCATTATCAAATGAAATGCGCTTTGCAATGAATATTATAGGAAAATTGCTAAATCGTGTTCTCTATGATTGAAAATGCAATATGGAACAAAAAATTAGATATGACTTCAAACATATTATAAAAAGTACATACGCCAATTTTGTGGAAAAGTGTGGCCATGCAACAGCAAAGCAATGGTGTTGATAAATACTGAACGCTATGCGAGCCCAACCGTTTGCATAGAAAATAACTGTTGCAGCAAAATTCTAGTGCCCAAACCACATCCTTGTCATTTCAAGCAGACGTTTTAATAAAACCAAAATCAGTTATGCACTTTAACAACAACCCATAATGAATATAACAATGCGGACCACAGATGCGATAACAGAAGGAGAAAGCAATTGTATTACATTTTAGATTTTATCAGATATTTTGCTTAAAATACTGTAATTTCCGAAGAAATATGGATTAAATTTATCATAAATTTAGATTTGCCAATCTCATGTATTATAGACGTCATCCAGAACAAGACCAAGTTAGGATAGATATTCAATATGAAAATGTGATGTGATCAGATTTACATAAAGCTAAAGCTGGCAAAAAGACCGAGGTTTTTTATACTTCGTACCTGCATTTGGCACCCTGCCAAATCAAAGAGTTTTATTTCATTAGCCGATTGAGAACACATGGGCTCATACAGCTGCATGCTGTGAAATATCTAAAAATGGCAAATTTCAGGTAACAGTAAGCATAGTTGTCAGGCTCTATGGTCTGTAGCTCTAATAGGTCATGTTTGCCTCTCTATTTTTGAAAGACGCCAATCTTTGTCAGAATAGGTTTAAGTATGTCAACCAGCAAAACAAAAAGTTGTTAGAAAAAACTATGTTGTCTTCCAATTCCTGTACACAAAAACACTTCATGTGTTCATTATTTGTGTTAAAGTGTGTAGTTGACCTGTAAAGGCTTGCGAAATGAATTGGTCATTTATAATTGCTGCAGGAGTGCAAGCTAGACGAAGTTATGGGCATGGTGAGGTAAAAACCTGGAAAGAAGTCGACGAGATGTTCAAGGCCACAATGGACCACCTTCCCAAGCCTTCAGGCTCGTGGGAGGCAGGCTATCGGGCTAAGAGTCGCATTGGAAACATCGCTTTTGGCACCTCTATTCTCGTCTTCATTGCTACACTAATCTGGGTGAGTGATATTGCGTTTATAAGTGGAGTTGTCTTTTCCAAGTACATTCATTGAGCAGAGGTTTACTATATTGTACGTTCAGACAAAGCAAATGTAGCAATAACATCTCTGTACAGTCGTACCTCGACTTACGAGTGCCCGAAAATTTAACAAATTTGAGATCCGAGCAGAATTTCAAGCAAGCTTTTCCCTTGGGATTAATAGACAGGTTTGAGATGCAGCCAAGCGAGGCCGTTTGCTAGAACAGCATTACTCTGTCATTCTCTTCGGATTAGTTTGAAAAATTGTTAGGTTATGTTATCGGTTTGAATTATGAAAGTTTACCATTGACTGGCAAGAATCCTTGCCATTATATAGACTAAATATTCATTTCACAGTTAAAAGTGATTCATTGTTGTTTAATACAACGATTTATATTGCGTAGCAAATTTTGGAAGTTTCTGCTCAAGCCCATTCCTGTGTTTCTGATTCATATCCTTTCTCCTTACAATTTCTCTTTTGTTGATGTTCTCCACCTCCCCCTGCTTTTACCAAATGAAGGAAAGCTATGTATCGCCTGTTCCTCAGAGTTCCCTTTGATATTATGGGCATGTTGTCCTGCAAGGGAGTTGACAAGCCTGCAAATTATGGCGCCTTACAGTGCCTCGCGTTGCGTGTTTGCAACTCGAGTTGATCAACTCGAGTTGCACAACTCGAGTTGTGAACGCGCAACACGACTTTTCAAAAGTAAGGTGCAATATATTAGTATTACGGTAGCATAACCGTAGATATGGTTATATTAACGATGGTATATCAATAGGCACCCGTTAGCTAATAGAAATTAAACTATGTGTGTACTGTAAAACTAGAACTAATAGCGAATTATTAGAATTATACTGTGCCGAGTTTGCAACTCGAGTTCTACAACTCGAGTTGCAGAACTCGAGTTGTACAACTCGAGTTTGTAAATATAACTCGAGTTGTACAACTCGAGTTGCACAACTCGAGTTCATCAAAACCCAAGCCGAGTTCTTTCAACAGCAACTCGAGTTCAACAACTCGGCTTGAGAACATCTCATCATTTTATTTTCTCTAGCAATATTTTCTATATACGGAATTTATTTTGGTGCATCATTAAACGCCGTTGAAATAATTTCTATGTTCATTTTCGGTGTTCATTCAGTTTCTTGTCAGATTCTAGAGAGATGACCCTTTTTTCAAATGAAAAAGAAGTTGCCCGGCTGGCTGCGAATTTCTTTTTCCCAAACAGGTTTACATACGGCAGTAAAATTTTGGCTCATGATTGGCGTTAGTAATTGAGTTTTAGTAACCAAAACTTACATCATTACATTAGAAATCAATAGTTATAATTAGAAAGGAACACAAAATTCTAAATAACGTAGCAAAACTGATGTTATCATTCAAAAAGTGCTGTTAAAACGTAAGAGGCGCTCACTTAAAACTCATTAATTTAAGCCATTTTGAATAATATTTTGGAATTTTGTGTTCCTCTCTAATTATAACTATTGACTTTCAATGTAATGATGTAGGTTTTGATTACTAAAACTCGATTACTAAAGCCAATCATGAGCCAAAATTTTACTGCCGTATGTAAACCTGTTTGGGAATAAAAAATTCGTTGCTCGGTTCTCATATACATTCTACAATTGTTTTTGTCTCTTTATATTTATAGAAATGAATATGCGCAAATCTCGCCAATATATAATTTAAATATGTATACATATTTAAATCATTATTAATATTAAATTTCTGTAAATGAGACACCCCAATTACTCACTTTGCTTTCTTTACGAACCCGTGTTAGTTTTGCGTATAGGTAAAACAACTCGAGGTCATAAACCCAGGCCGAGTTGTACAATTCGGCAACTCGAGTTGTACAACTCGAGTTGTGAACGCGCAACGCGAGGCACTGTAAGGCGCCATATGCAACTAGTTTGTATAGCTAAGAACAACTTCTCTCTTCGTTTAGGCTGAGCGAGAGGGACAATTTGACTTGATGGTGAATCCAGCAAACTGGTCTGATCGCCAGATAAAGAGACAGGCCGAGTATTATGAGAGAGGAGCCAAATGGAGGAAGGTTGAAGAGGAGGATGAGGAGGAAGAGGATGACGAGTAAATTAACTTATATCAGTTATAAAGTATATATGGTATTCATGTAGATTGAAACTGGAATCAGAGCCGCTTTCTGTCTGTCACACGCCTAGCTCAATGTTTTATCTCTGGTTGAGTTGGTTATTGTTTATGATTGTTGTACAAATAAATTTAGCCATCTAATTATTACACCATCGTGTTCATGGCGTGCATCGTGTGTCAAAAAGGATAGGCAATAAAACAATAAGTTATATTAATGTAATGCTACACAAAAAAGCTTTCCCTTCACATTTGTAAAGAGGGATTGTTTACCCACACAGCATAATTACCAACTGTATACACAATTGCATGAAAGAAGACTTGAAACCAGAATATCTTATTAACTGTTGGCCATGCCGAGATAACTACAGTTAGTCTAATCAAGTCATTTCATATTGCCAATCTAAGAGAGTCATCATTGCTAGCGCCATTCCATCTGGGCAACCAATACAGGTCTAGTGTAAACCCTCGTATAGAGACCAACTTGTCCTTGAACCATATTCAGCGCAGCTTGTTATCTGTAGACTGTATATATATAGATGGAAGATGCGGACCAGATTCCAACGAAGCACGAGGCTGATAATGTAGAAAATAGCGAGTACGGTGAAAGGAAACAGTAAGAGCTTCGTCTTTCTTAGTATGGGTAGTGCTGTAAAAGAGGACCAGTGCCTACCTCAGTATGACACTAATGATATAACAATATAACACTAATAATGCCTCAGTAATACTATAGGAATAGTTACAATCAAGAACATAGAGGTGCGCATTAATAGACAGCTGTAACATTCTCCATGGCTTTGGTGCCATGGAGAATCACTAGAAGTGGAAAGAAGGCATTCAAGTGAACATCAAAGCAGTAGCCCCACTCGACCTTATCCTGGGTCGCTGGTGTTACGAGGAAATAATGGTTGGCTAGCAACCTTGCAAATATGAAATACCTGTGATATATATACATGTATATATATACACAAATTTACACACATACAGACTTACAACATATACAGGCTACCACAAATATGAAAGCAGTAAAAATAATAAAAGCAGTAAAGGGTACATTAGGTATGTTGGCTAGCATTTTACCTACTATAAGCTAAGGTAAGTCACTCTGCATGTCTTCATCACCACCTTCACCTCTGAACCTGTGAATCGCCTAGTCTACACTTCTGTTCGCATACTTCTTGTTATAAATTATATTATTACATTTATTTAGTATTTTACACTTATATAGACTTACACATATATACAGACTTACACATATACAGACTTACACATATCCAGACTTACACATATATACAGACTTACACACATATACAAACTTACACATATATACAGACTTACACATATATACAGACTTACACATATATACAGACTTACACATATATACAGACTTACACATATATACAGACTTACACATATATACAGACTTACACATATATACAGACTTACACATATATAAAGACTTACACATATATACAGACTTACACATATATACAGACTTACACATATATACAGACTTACACATATATACAGACTTACACATATATACAGACTTACACATATATACAGACTTACATATATATACAGACTTACACATATATACAGACTTACACACATACAGACTTACACATATATACAGACTTACACATATATACAGACTTACACACATATACAGACTTACACATACATACAGACTTACATATATATACAGACTTACACATATATAACGACTTACACATATATACAGACTTACACATATATACAGACTTACACATATATACAGACTTACACATATATACAGACTTACACATATATACAGACTTACACATATATACAGACTTACACATATATACAGACTTACACATATATACAGACTTACACATATATACAGACTTACACATATATACAGACTTACACATATATACAGACTTACACATATATACAGACTTACACATATATACAGACTTACACACATATACAGACTTACACATATATACAGACTTACACATATATACAGACTTACACACATATACAGACTTACACATATATACAGACTTACACATATATACAGACTTACACATATATACAGACTTACACACATATACAGACTTACACATATATATATATAGACTTACACATATATACAGACTTACACATACATACAGACTTCCACATATATACAGACTTACACATATATACTGACTTAGCCTGATCTAGATGACCAACACCGTAGGTAAACAAACAAACTTTAGTTGTTGTTTTTATTCATTATTTTTCTGTTCGTTTATTCATCCATGTGTACTATTTTATATATTTTTGTAGAAATATAATTCCACCATGTATTTGTTACAGGTTTCAACCATCTCACACATTTATAGTTTGTTAAAATATTATGTCTGAGTTTTGTGGAGGCTTGGGCCAGGTTAGGGCATTCATATGGTAGAATCCGTTTCTACTTATAAGATCTTATACTTAGGAAACGGCCTGTGGAACGAATTATTTCATAAGTAGAGGTTACACTGTACATGAATCTCAGGCACATCATAAGTAAAGGTTCCACTGTAAATGAATCTCAGGTACATCGTAAGTAGAGGTTCCACTGTACATTAATCTCAGGTATATCATAAGTAGAGGTTACACTGTACATGAATCTCAGGCGCATCATAAGTAGAGGTTCCACTGTACATGAATCTCAGGTACATCATAAGTAGAGGTTCCACTGTACATGAATCTCAGGTACATCATAAGTGGAGGTTCCTTTGTACATGAATCTCAGGCACATCATAAGTAGAGGCTCCACTGTACATGAATCTCAGGCACATCATAAGTAGAGGCTCCACTGTGCATGAATCTCAGGCACATCATAAGTAGAGGTTCCACTGTACATGAATCTCAGGTACATCATAAGTAGAGGCTCCACTGTACATGAATCTCAGGTACATCATAAGTAGAGGTTCCAGTATACATGAATCTCAGGCACATCATAAGTAGAGGTTCCACTGTACATGAATCTTAGGCACATCATAAGTAGAGGTTCCACTGTACATTAATCTCAGGTATATCATAAGTAGAGGTTACACTGTACATGAATCTCAGGCGCATCATAAGTAGAGGTTCCACTGTACATGAATCTCAGGTACATCATAAGTAGAGGTTCCATTGTATATGAATCTCAGGTACATCATAAGTGGAGGTTCCTTTGTACATGAATCTCAGGCACATCATAAGTAGAGGCTCCACTGTACATGAATCTCAGGCACATCATAAGTAGAGGCTCCACTGTGCATGAATCTCAGGCACATCATAAGTAGAGGTTCCACTGTACATGAATCTCAGGCACATCATAAGTAGAGGTTCCACTGTACATGAATCTCATACACATCATAAGTAGAGGTTCCACTGTACATGAATCTCATACACATCATAAGTAGAGGTTCCACTGTACATGTATCTCAGGCACATCATAAGTAGAGGTTCCAGTATACATGAATCTCAGGCACATCATAAGTAGAGGTTCCACTGTACATGAATCTTAGGCACATCATAAGTAAAGGTTCCACTGTACATGAATCTTAGGTACATCATAAGTAGAGGTTCCATTGTACATGAATCTCAGGTACATCATAAGTAGAGGCTCCACTGTACATGAATCTCATACACATCATAAGTAGAGGTTCCACTGTACATGAATCTCATACACATCATAAGTAGAGGTTCCACTGTACATGTATCTCAGGCACATCATAAGTAGAGGTTCCAGTATACATGAATCTCAGGCACATCATAAGTAGAGGTTCCACTGTACATGAATCTTAGGCACATCATAAGTAAAGGTTCCACTGTACATGAATCTTAGGTACATCATAAGTAGAGGTTCCATTGTACATGAATCTCAGGTACATCATAAGTAGAGGCTCCACTGTACATGAATCTTAGGCACATCATAAGTAAAGGTTCCACTGTACATGAATCTTAGGTACATCATAAGTAGAGGTTCCATTGTACATGAATCTCAGGTACATCATAAGTAGAGGCTCCACTGTACATGAATCTCAGGTACATCATAAGTAGAGGCTCCACTGTACATGAATCTCAGGCACATCATAAGTAGAGGTTCCAGTATACATGAATCTCAGGCACATCATAAGTAGAGGTTCCACTGTACATGAATCTTAGGCACATCATAGGTAGAGGTTCCATTGTACATGAATCTCAGGTACATCATAAGTAGAGGCTCCACTGTACATGAATCTCAGGTACATCATAAGTAGAGGTTCCAGTATACATGAATCTCAGGCACATCATAAGTAGAGGTTCCACTGTACATGAATCTTAGGCACATCATAAGTAGAGGTTCCACTGTACATGAATCTCAGGCACATCTGCAATTTTCTGTTTTGAAACACTAAAATATAGAATACCTGTTGTTACACAGGGTCGTATCCTCCTATACTGCAGCTACTGCCATGGCAGTACCATTTTTTGAGGCTTAAAATTTGCTTGATTTTAACACTTTGGCTGGGGAAATGGCCAAAATGTCATTTATCGGTTGTGTGGGGAAACGGCATTTACGTCGCTTTTAGTATAAAGCCGCCGTCTCGCAACGTTAAACAAAGGATATGAATGCTAGTAAATTTTAAATATCATCAACAAGATATTAGTCGATAAATTAAGATATGAAACGATAATCCGAAAGGCGTTGCTTTATGCCAATGAAATAACGCCTCCTTGGAAAAGAATAAAAACTGGAAATACCAGTCAACATCGGCTCGACTTTCAAAACGGTAAAATAAAATATTATTTGATTCTCCGATTGTAAGTGATTTTTTGGTGTGATTAGAATAACAATAATTCAGATGATGGAAGTGATTTAAAATTTTTAGACTTTTATAATACTTGGAATATACAGAGAAAAACGATCGTTGTGGTAGCTCGCACGGCAACGTTATAGCGTTGGACTCTACCGAAAAGAATGCTTCCAAGCATTTCATACAGAGACAATTATACATGGGGGTGTTTTTTGTAGTAGTAGATATGTAAATGAATGCTTATGTACAAAAGACTTTGTTCGTAGAAATAAATTAAGTTTAAGCTATGCATGTAACATGCATAGCTTAAACTTAAATCTACTAGGTACTACTTGCTCAGTATTATAGACTATAGTATAAGTACATTATTTTTAACATGGTGCTCTATTAATTTTACTTTTTAACTCTACAATTTTCTCTACAACTCATTTCATAGGAGACTACTCATCTCCTACACCATTCAGCATTGTACCCGGTGATAATTCTACCTCATGCTAGCTGTGGCCGACCCCTTTAGCAGCTCTCATTCACATTATATTTTTAATAAGCATTGTTAAAGACAATCTCAATAAACAGTTTTATATTTAGAAAACTGGATTATAATGTCAATTTTTCTGTTAGAACATGTGCCCCATCAGGAGCCAAGTGTGCTAGATTTGCACCATTTTGACTAGTTATACTAAAAATTTTCCCAGGGGAGAACCCCCGGACCCTCCTCCCCCCACCAAGAGGGCACTCGGTACCCCTTTTGGACTCTCTCTGCAGTACCATTTTCAAACAGGTGGATACTGCCCTGTAGAATACCTGTTGTTATAAGATTATCACTAAACCCATCTGGGAAGTCTTAGTATTATAGTGCTAAACGGGTGCATCCTTTATTATACTACCCATATTAATTATACGTGGTTTAATTATGAGCCTGATATATCTGATGTGACTGTTTGGTGTTTTTTTTAGCTGAGTCAAGAGATACTGACATACTAGTACAAACTGGTAAACCTCCATATATTACATGCAAGTTAATTGGTTCTGAGATCTACTTCTAAACAGTATATATAAATCTCAAAGTTTGTGTGCATGCATTCATGTGTGTGTGTGTGATTCTGTGTGTCCAGCTATAGCTATTAAAATCTTGGAATGAAGAATTTGTATCACAGAAGATTTGATCTTGGAACCTCCCATTCTTCAGACAACATACTAAACCATTGAGCTACGCAAGATTCATGAATTCATTGGGCGATATATGTCGCTATGTGGGTAAAAATATGCATACTGCGCTGCATTATGACGCAACTTCATTTTATGCTTGCTTTCACGGCTCTTATTAGTAAGTTTAACAATATGAATACTAGCTTACTCAAATTAGCCATTGGCAATGTGCCAGGTCAATGGCAAGTGACAGGCAACTTACATTACCTCTCTTTTTTTAAGTTGATTTTTAATACTAGCGCAGCACAGGGCATTCCGCTAGTAATATAATAAAAGGATTGAATGTTGAAGGAAATTAGAATACAGTGTAACCTGTTTAAGTCACTCAGTTCATAAGTTACAGTAACCCGTTTAAGCCACTCAGTTCATAAGTTACAGTAACCCGTTTAAGTCACTCAGTTCATAAGTTACAGCAACTTGTTTTAGTCACGCAGTTCATAAGTTACAGTAACTTGTTTAAGTCACGCAGTTCATAAGTTACAGTAAACTGTTTAAGTCACTCAGTTCATAAGTTACAGTAACATGTTTAAGTCACTCAGTTCATAAGTTACAGTAACCCGTTTAAATCACTCAGTTCATAAGTTACAGTAACTTGTTTAAGTCACTCAGTTCATAAGTTACAGTAACATGTTTACGTCACCCAGTTCATAAGTTACAGTAACCTGTTTAAGTCACGCAGTTCATAAGTTGCAGTAAACTGTATAAGTCACTCAGTTCATAAGTTACAGTAACATGTTTAAGTCACTCAGTTCATAAGTTACAGTAACATGTTTAAGCCACTCAGTTCATAAGTTGCAGTAACCCGTTTAAGTCACTCAGCTCATAAGTTACAGTAGCCCGTTTAAGTCACTCAGCTCATAAGTTACAGTAACCTGTTTAAGTCACTCAGTTCATAAGTTACAGTAATCCGTTTAAGTTACTCAGTTCATAAGTTACAGTAACCTGTTTAAGTCACTCAGTTCATAAGTTACAGTAACCTGTTTAAGTCACTCAGTTCATAAGTTACAGTAACCTGTTTAAGTCACTCAGTTCATAAGTTACAGTAAACTGTTTAAGTCACTCAGTGCATAGGTTACAGTAATCTGTATAAGTCACTCAGCTCATAAGTTACAGTAACTTGCTAATTACTAAACAGATATGGCAGTTAATTACACACAACACCAAAACAAGCTTATTAAATATATCTAAATAAAAATTAAATTTAAAAAAATTAATTATATTTACAAGAAAACTAGATTAATTCATGTAAAATGGTGATTTTATAGTTAGTTACCTTACCATTAAGGCACATGAACAAGACTGTAAGCTCTACAATGCACTTGTTCAGAAGTAATGAAAGGGATACATGGTAAAATTTACTATAGCTTAGATAGCATACAGTTTAAAAATTTAGTTTTTATATTTTAGTATTTCAATGTATTTCTAGATTTTAAGTTTTCATTTTTTTAATTAGCAGTTTCAATAATTTAAATAATTAGTTATTTAGTGAGACTTTTACACCAACTTAACCTTGACTAAACAAACAAAGATGGAGACCCACTTGCCTCAGGCAGTACTTAGTAGCATTACTGCAATATTGTTAGGATTTTCAAGTTCGACTCGCCAACACTGGTTCAAAGAATTTGTCTTTGCTTTTTGCATTATTTTCTAGCTATCTATTTTTCGCTTTCGTGTATGTATTCCACTCAGCTGTTTATTTTTACTGTCAAGTTTCATATCCATGCTTAACTTCATGTAGAGTGAATCTTGTGAACATAAAAGCTGACAAACATACATTGATTGTACTGCAGCCTAGATACAGACTCATTGTTTGTACATCTACCTATTATAAAGTTGTTTACCCTTGGATATTTAGTTAAAGGAGTAAACAACTCCTGTTTGCCTTTATAACATACATACATAATTACATACATGTACTTTATTATCGGTTAACTGGGCTAATTAACTATTATCTCACTGGTTCTTTGTGTTCTTTTGCGCATGCTCGTTATTGTACTAAACTTCCTGGTCAGTTCCAGTTATAATTCTCAGCAGCAACATACCAATCATACTATATTAATTTCTGGCTCTAGCTACACATGTTCTGACTAGCTCTACAATTCTGTGTAACATTGAATTAGGCAAAAACTGACAAAAGCAATGAACTAATAGAAAATCATATTAAAATGGTAACAAAAACAACTTTCCATACTAAAACACAGAAAATTCAATTTGTATAGGTATGCTCCAGCAGTCTCTGTTAAAAGACTGCACAGACCATGAACTCGGTGACTGTTTATAAGAGCAGCTAGAGGGATACCATAGCTCGGTGAAATGAGATGTTTGTATGTTTCACTATAGGTTATAATCAACTAGTTATATCTAAGGGTTTAACCATTATCATGTCTTCACTGTTTTACATGTTTCTTGCTATTATACTACTATACTTATCGGTTTATAGTTATTAGAGATAATTTTCGTTGTGACATTAGCATCCCCTTCTCTCCGTGAATTCATAACTTTTTGAACAAACGCTAAATGACCTTTATGACCTCTAAATACACTTTAGCACTGTCTAAGGAATGTTTCTAATATAATCTTTGTAGTAGACTAACTGTTTAATAAAGTTTTCTTTGGCCATTGTAAAAGGTCATGCTTGATAGCGAACTCTCGCACATGCTCCTCAATATCATTTCTCCAGTCGTCAGAGACATATATTAGGTCACAATATATTTGAACTCGCCATGTCTTGACAGTCGGATGATGCCTGACAATGTTAATTACATGGAAGTATTTCTTTGGATTTATTGGGAGCACGAATCTCTCCTTTTGCCATGCCAGACATTTCTTGGTACTTAATATTTTTAATACTTATTACTCTGTGACCTGGTAATGAAAACAGTGGGCTGGGGTTCAATTCCCAACAAAGGCTACTGATAGTGACAGGAATGACATCCAACCTTAAAGTGTTCTCTGCAACTGAGTGTGCCTCTAATCGATGAGGTACCCTTGCTATTGGACTCAG
Source organism: Watersipora subatra (assembly GCF_963576615.1). Classification (NCBI taxonomy): domain Eukaryota; kingdom Metazoa; phylum Bryozoa; class Gymnolaemata; order Cheilostomatida; family Watersiporidae; genus Watersipora; species Watersipora subatra. The sequence goes on along the minus strand of NC_088717.1, from coordinate 956,528 downwards.
ACATGTCCAGCTAAGATGACAGAGCCATTGTTTGTGCAACACTGGCTCTTTATAATACCCACAGCCTCCGCTTGCATAGGCAGACCTCAAATTAGATCTTCGAGGAGTTGCTTACACATGCTTGTATCTCAAATCTTCAAGTTATTGCGGAGTATCAAAGGCTTTCAGTCTGTTTGTCTTGTATTTGTCTTTTTATCAACTACCGTAATTAATGTTCTCCAGCACATATGATTGCGGTGTCAACAGGTGTCGACAGGTGTCAACAGGTGTGAACATGTGTCAACAGATGTCAATATGTGTCAACAGGTGTCAACAGCCACTGTAAATATAGCACTATTTCCTCACCTCTCTTGGCAATGGCATAAAAATCTGTTGGAATATTTATTTAATTTTCAAGGTTACTTTACTGTGTTTGTAAATTGATTCTGAAGTAGCATGCAAAACTGTTTAATTATCCATTCTATCTAATCAGCAGCTTTTCCACCTTTGACTTTTTGTTTTAAATTATTTTTTTCTAATTGTTGCTTAATGAAAGCCGCTGTGGGAATGTTAAATTATGCTGAATTATCGTCATCTTGGGTGATTGTAGTCAGAGTCTGGCTCCTTTTGATGCGATAAGCTGTAGAAAGTCACAGTAGAAGCTTCTGGACCACAGAAGAATAGCAACAGCGTTGATGTTTTACTGATTTATCAAGGATTAGTACAAGTTAGTCAGCTGTTGTTAGAACAGAAAGAGAGAGAGAGAGGGAAATAATCTAACATGTGACAATGACAGAGTCAGTGTCCATCTGTGGGAAAACCTGTAGCAACAGTCATGGCTCCCATCCACCAACACAGATCCTGCCCAAACTCACTGGATACCAGAAGAGCAGAAACAGGTGTTTTTAGGGATGCTAAGGAAGTCCGAAGAGGACAAACTAGGTACCCGGTGCAGTTGACAGTCACTGATCTAATGACTTAGGCAGCGAAAGAAAGAAATGTTTCACCGCTAGACTAGATTGGGAGAACATGTGTAAGGAAGCATTCAGTTATTCAGAAGTTGATTCATTATTGCAGACAGAATTGAAAAAAGAATGCATTCTGCATTTAAAACTGTCCAATAGCATTCAGTGTTTATGGTGCCCAAAAGGGATCCTTCACTTGAGCATCATTATCTGCTGATTAGTGTCAGGAGAGAACTGTCGAGTGCGGTGGAGTTAGTAATAACCAGAGAGTACAAATACAGATCAGCTTTGTGCTGAGGGTTGGCAAGTGACGGGCACCCAGTGTCTATCATCAGTTCATATAAATGCTCATGCTTTCTTCTACTGAACACCCACCTAAACGCCTTCTTGTTGATCCTTTCCTACCGTTTATTTAGCTTTGTCCTGTAGTGGAGCCAGTAGAAGGAGATTACTCTAAAACAGGCCTACATATAGAAGTGTGCATCTGGTTTTTTGAGATTCTTCATCAGCGTGTGGAGGGTTTTGGTGGTTTAGCTACATACGTGTATGTATTAGACATGCATTTCCATTGAGAGCTGGTTGTCAATGAACACGCCGAGGTATTTAATACAGTTTATGTATTGTAAAGCCTTGCTGTTAAAGAAGTAATGATTGGGAGGTGTTTGCTTCCTGAGAGATTTTCATTCTCTCACACTTGTTGACATTTAATGCCAGGTGCCAAATGTGGCACCATTCGGAGAAAGAGTCAAGATCAGATTGGAATTTGCAAGCATCCAGAAAGACAATGACCTGGATGCTTGCAACAGTGCCTATCAGACAGTGCCGCTGATAGGCACTGTCTGCAAATAAAATTTATGTTAACCAAATTGGTGCGATGTGGCGTCATTGATATGTAGGAAGAAAAGTAGAGGACCTAGAACCCTGATATGTGGCATGACAAACAGTACCTGTTTCCTTTTCGTATTGTCCTCATCAAAATGACTGACAAGGTTCTGTTGGAGACCCAGTCTACTTCTGAGTAGTTTGATAGCAACCTAGAAAAGCCAGTGTGAGCACTAGCTTCCGATGAGAAGCAACTACTAAGTCTCTTTACAGCAACATCGTAGCAACATACCCCCGTATGCCACTGCAATTTCACCATAGCTGTATCGCTATTATTCTGTCATGATTCAGTATCGCTGTTGGGAAGTGAAACACCGGTACGATGCATGCAACCAATAACATCGCACTTGTTTGTGTGTAGGCTCTTAAAGATAAAACCTTGATATAAGGCGCTGCACAACCATCGCTTTACTATAACACTCTATAGCTTGTAGCACCCGTAGCACCACTCTTTGGCAATGACGCACCCAGGTATCGGTACACTATTGCTATATGAAAACTTAGTCAATGTCAAAAGCTTTCACGAAGTCGGGCACAACAATGTTGATAGGAATGCTGTGTAGGTACAGTTCACTACTATTTAAACCTGAGAAGACTTTTGTACACTCGCTTTCGTATACTTCTATTCCCGTTTGATTTTACTGTTTTCACATTCTTGATATCTATTGAAAACCAGATTGAAACCATATGTTATGTTCCTATGAATCAAGAGATAAAGATCATCAAACATAAATATAGAATCTTCATGGTCTTACAAGTGAATCAGGTGTTGATAGGTCCAGAACAAGAATCACTCCCTCATTTAAACAACTAAGTTTGTCTTTCAACGTCTCTAAACAAAAGTGCTATGTCAGCTTTGTTGTAATAGTTGAGATCTTGTACTGTTTGCATTTTTATTTTTGACTCAGATACTTTTCCAAAACTTCAAATATTTGTCTGAGCTGTGCTTTTCTATTAGTATATTGCATAATCCCTTTTTAGTGGAAAGTCTGTTTACCTTAACACATTGATGGATGCAAATCGTTAATAAATCGCATAAAGCTTTTCAGTCTTTACGCCTATCGCCTTTAAATTTATTATATTTTTTTTCAAAGTCACTAATTGTAATTCCATGGGTTGCAAGACACTCTTGTCCCTAGTCCTCAGTCTAGCATTTCTAAGCTTGCAATAAAAATATAATATTCTAATATAGTAATTGTAATCTGTGATAGCACATGTTAGAAAGAGATTTTAGATACAGCATCAATCAGTTTATCACTTAATATTACATACTTATTGTCATCGTTGAGACAAGTGTTTGTAGCTGTAGTGTGTATCCAGCAATGTCAGAACACCTGACACAACGCTACACATTTTCATCTCACATTCAAAGACAGTCATAAACGGATACTGCTTACAACTTACAACAATACCAACATCATTGAGCTTTGGAAGTGAGTATACACGCACGCACGCACGCAGGCACACATCTGATAAATGTATGAGTTCTGATAATAGATTATGTACACATTCATGGGGGTTTAGCAGTCGTAAAGAAGGTGGTAGTTCTGAACAGAATAATCACTTTCATGATCCCACGACCAAACATGAGCAAAGCGATTGTTTGGGAGATTTATGATAAATGCATATGTGCACACAACTCACAAAAATTATTCATCAACGGCCGTCGCAAACCCTTGTACCAAAATCTCATCAACAAATTTAACCATTCTTTAATGAAGTCGTTTAAGTATAATAACATTACAAAACACATAAAAATCTATTTAAATATGTTACCAAGTCTTTGTAAATTGTCGACAAAATCTTAAAACTTACCCATCTGATCGGATTATACACAAATAGACAGATTCATTTTGCCAAAAATCGTTATTAAAACTAGCCAAGCCTTGCTTTTATCAAAATTAAGACCGGCAATTGAAACGCTGAGCGACAGAGAATAGAACATTAAGCATATAGCATTGTCGAATTGCCGAATTGCCGAAGGTTTCTGTAATTAACGTAGAAGTACTGAAAAGTAATCGTTTCTTTTTTGCCGATTTTAAAGTAACTGAAATTTTGGACACTTATAATGAGTACTTTGGTATTCCAACTGATGTCCAAAGCAGTGAAAGTAAAAGAAATGACGATGATATTTTTCTAATGATTCTTATAAGATTATTACAATTTTTAATTATAAGAATAATTATTCGATTTTATAAGATTTAATTATAAGAATAGTCATTCGAATTTACAAGATAGAAGTATATAGTGACCGATGTTGGGCAATATGTTACTGTTATTATTTTTTAAAATAATTTTGTTAAATAGATTTTCTAAAAATCTACATAAATATCACAACTTCTTGATATTGGTTGCTATGATATTTAAAATGTAAACAAAATTTTGCAAAGGTTTATCTATTATTACTGTATTATTATATTAATAATATTGGTTATTCTAATAATATCAGTAATAAATCATTTTACATCTAATATCGCATTTCTCCTATTGCAGGGGGAACATATAAACATATAATATTTTCCTTTCATTATTGCTGTTTGTTGTCCATAGTAACACCCAATACATTACAGCTACCATTGCAGTTATTCTATTGCACCGCAGCGCCATTTGACTGCTAATATTGCATTTCCCAACCATCAGTACCCTTTCTTTTTTCCATTATCACTTTGGTCGTGGGCTGTATGACAGGGGAATTTCTAGTTTAGTATATTATCATAAATAGATATCCAGAGTGTTTGTCTTGTATGCGTAAATTGAGAGTTTTAAAAGTAGTTACACTGTGATCAATAAACTATATGTCGAGCAGCTGTAAAGGAGTCGTCATCTCTTCAATGTTTGATGAATTGTCTCTGAAACTTCTAACAATCACGATGTCAAAAGGTCTACTTCAGCCTCTTCCTCTACAGTTGAGTGTTGAGACTGGGCTCATTCTATTATCATTAATTGTAGCCTGTGATCCTTTGCTAAGCTTATTTGTTAGAGTTTTATTCCCAGTCGTACATGGCATTATGAAACCTGTTGCATGTGAGCCACAAACACTACCTGGTCTATAAACTGTACATTCAAACAATGTTAGTAAGTTGAATGAATTTGTGATAAACATTTTATTAATAGAGATAGGTAGTATAGTACAGTAGGAACATAAACTTATCTTTCAGATTATTCCTTCAGAGGGTGGGCTACTTAAACAGAGACGTTTCATAGTTAGACATTTATGCTGAATTCAATTATAATGTTTCTACACCTATGTATTTCGACATTTCTGAGCTAGAAAGCACTTTTGAAATGGGAGGGGGCAACTCCAAGTTTGCTTGGAAAACATTTACATAGCAGACAAAGAAAACTATTTTAAAATCTCGAAAAATAATAAATGCTTTTATTTGAGATTAGGTGAGTCAACTCTCAGCATTTCTTAATCCATGCCAAGGATGCAGCAAGACTGCTTGTTTCACTATCTTGATCAGTCTGTGAACGAAACCTTTGTCAGAATGATTAAAGTTCAATTTGAGACAGCCAAACAGTATTCAAACAGATGGTTGATGGTTGATATTGGAAAAAGAGAGCATTCAATGTGAAATTGTTCAAAAATTGCTAAGCATTGAGAACTTTGATTAAAGTTCAGACTTGTTATGTCGTTATTCCTGTTATAAAAAGCATTGTAGCAATTTCGTTTTGCCTATGACCGCACAAACTACGCTAGATATGGGTAGCTGTACTTAGCCTGTCTTGACAAACTGTTGTTTTTGCGAAGTTGTCGGCTAACTATTTTTAAGGATATGAACCTGTATTTCTAAAGAAATACAGGTTCATACCTTTAAAAATAGTTAGCCCTTTGTATATGTTCTACTGGAACCAATTCGCATCTGTGTTGTGAACTACCCGATCAACTTGGAGTTGTATACACTGCGCAAAAAGTTATAGTAGCCCTTACCATGAGTAACAAGCATTATGCTCATCCAAAGAATGAATGCCCAATGCTGCACTCTGACATATTTTGTAATATTTTTGAAATCTCAAAATTATAGATTTTTGTTTGTTTCAAATGACTACAAAGATTATTTAAACCTGTTTTTTAAACAAATACAAAACAATAAATTCTAAAATAAAAAGTTAGCATATATTTTGAGCCAATGGGCTTGCTAAAAACATCTTATGTGTCACATAAATGATTGATGCTCTCATCCTGTTTCAGGATTTAGTTTGTATCATAACAATTATTATTGCTGGGTAGCTGGTCTTGTGGTTATTAACTAACAACTTCCCTGTATTTTGTAACAAACAGAATTTGTCATGTCTAACAGAAGACACTCTCAATTTCACTGCGGGTTGAAGCCTGAGAGCTAGAATGCTGACATGCCTCTTTTAGAAAGGTCAGCAAGCCTAACACATCGCTGGTATCATGTGACTTGAACGTAACAAGTGTCAGGTCTGGCATGTGTCATCGGCAGCAACCTACCACGGGGTGGGTCAGAATGGAGTAGATAGCTGGATTATGGACTTACAGTGCCAAAGCTTGCAGTTCAAACCTCAGGGTAATTTCCAATAGCGACGGCTAGTGCTTCATATGTCCAACCAATTGTATATACCGCAAAACCTGTATTTAAACACCACCTTTATTTGAATGCCACTGTAGGAGAAGGGTTGAAAAATAGAGTGCCACCCTTTAATTGAACGCCACTTCTATGTGTCTGCCACTTCTATTTGACCGACATTATTTGACATTCTTAATCTACACGAACCTATAATAGCGAGTGATCAGTAGAAAAGTGTCTACAAAACAAAACAGTACTAATAATGACTCAATTACATCAATAACAATTAAAATTCTTTCGTTGTTTCTGTTCATATCAAAGACCGTTTTCCAACTCTAAGTCTTCAAGCTTCTTCGTTAAAAACTTTGATTGCAACACCTAAGAAATAATTAGTCGCTTTATCAGGTTAATAGTAGTTCCTTTTTTAACGCTGTCTCGATACTTCGATGTACATGTATGTGACAAAAAGTTTTTGCATTTATGATGGAAAATGTGCTATAACGTATTTTGAAGCTATTTTGATTACACGCAATTTCTCTTTATTCAAGCTAAAAGTGTCTATTCAAAATGGCATCATGTAAGTTTTGCTCTGATAAAAATTGTTTGGACACTAATATTGACTAGCTCAGCTGTGCAGAAGGGGAGTTGACTTCAGAAGTCATTGTGGAAGGCATTGAACAACCAGAAGAATATGAAATGGTTTCAAATGAAGGCAACAATCAGAATGCAACTGCCGAAGCAAACGATGCTAATATTTTTGTTTGAAAAATGTTAATATTTGTTTTAGAAAGTTAAAGTTTGGTGCTACATGTATTATAATTATGGTTTGTCACTTATTATTGAATATATATTTGAAACATTTGATACACTATTATTATGAAACTCATAAATTTGCATATTCATAGCATATTATTAAGGGGATGCTCGGCGTTGCCCGAGTAATAAAAAGTCTTTGCCCAGAAAATTTATTTCTATTTAGCATATAACAGCAGCTACCATTCTAACTTTCAAACTTAATATCATGAAAAAAGTGTTTTGTGCAGTTTAAACAAATTAAGAGAAAAAATGAAGCGACTTTAAAGGTTTTCAAACTTTTTCGAACAACTGTAACTTTTGAATTTCATATCATGAAAGAAGTGTCTTGTTGAAATAAATTAACAAAAAAAATAAAACAACTGCATAAGTGTTCAAAGGTAAATGTGAAATAACTAGCAAGTAATGGCTAAATAAAGTCTGTTTTGCTACATATGAAATGAAAAGTTATTGGTTATACCATGTATGCTTTTAGTTAGTTTCAGTTTTGTTGCAAAAATATTGTATAGAGTGGTATAGAGTGGTATAGAAACCCATAGTATCAATCTGATGCAAACACCTCCTGATAAAAATGATCACAATTTTATTTATGTGCTGTACATATTAAAAATGAGTAACAGTACAATATGTTACCTTAGTAACTATAATTACCTATAGTAACTTCAGTGTACTATTTAATTATGATCGGCAAAAAAATGTGACATTACAATGTATTACGTGCAGGATGCACCGTAGGAAGCTCTAACCTTTGAGGCAGACGTACAACATAAAAGTTGAATTTAACTTAAATGGATTTAGCTTACAAAACACAAAGCTAAAGCTAAATTTCAGTATGCATTTTACGAAACTAAACTTCAACTTTAAACAAGAATTTTATCACATATCTGTTTTCGAATTTGTTTTTATTATAACTTATAACCAGTAACGCTGAACTGAGACAGCAAGCAACATATATTTTTTCAGGCGTTGTGGGAGGGATTTCAGCGAATAACATATCGGCATGTTTATTATTCTGTCATAACCAGTACACCAACTACCAAATTTTAATTTGGAGAGAACTTTTTGTTGCTATCGTATGGCAGAAAACAAATTTGCCCTAGTATGGCGAATACAAAAAAGCATCGTGTTTCATAGAGTAAAGCTAAGAGAATCTTATATTAGGAGCATTGTAGCCCGTGGGCGCCCGTATTAATTAATAATTTTGTGTTTGCAATCACGAAAAGGGTATACAGTATATGGTAAGTGCGATAGTTAAGGTAGAAACACTATAATAGCCTTATGGTTAGGAGCGCTTGTTTACAAACTTGCATTTGCGACTTGAATGAGTTCAAATCCAGTACGAAGCACAATTTTCATTGCTAGATTGTAATCAGCTATAGCTGGATAGACAGTGAACAGCAGATGACAAACTTTGAGATATATAGACTTGATAGCATGCTTGCAGTAATCTGAACTCAGCTTATGATGGATCAACGCTCGTAACTCCTGTTCTATTGCACAGAAAGCCAGTTTTGGCTGCAAACTGTAACAAACATATCAATGAGTGCAATGAGTTTTTATGCAACCTTATTGAATATAGTTATAAAGTAAAAACATACCCTCAAATTTAAAATGTAATAAAAAACTCAAAAGCTCCAACAAATTGCAACGCAGGCTATAAGATCATTGTTGGTCCATTGCAAGCAATAGATGTCAACTGGTAGAGACATGTATCAGCTTCCTCGTGCATCTTTATTTAAAAAATCTATTGCAAGTTGGAAGTAGTATAGTGAGAGCAGATCTACACACACTAGGCGGAGCTTAGGGAGCAGGAAGTGACATCACATCAGGATATGTTTGATTGACAGTTGGGGGGCGGAGCTAGGCGGTGTTGAGTCATGGTGTGAGTCATGGCGAGCTGTGTGATTCGTGGTGCGAGTAATGGTGTGAGTTGGTTGGTGACGTCGCGGTGGTGGTGTCGGTGGCCGAGTGGTGAGTCGGGCCGCGAGACGATTCGCGGTTGTATTTGGGATTATCGGATTTCGTTGGCGTCCGGTAGAGGTCGCTCTTCCGTGCCGTTTCGGGGATTGACGGAGAGCTCGGTGGCGACGGGTTGACGGACGGTGGCGGATGGATTTCGAGATCGTCGGAGCTTGTATGTATTTTCTTTTTTCCGATCCCGAATGAGAATGATGTGTCTGCGAACGAATATTCATTTTGATTGTAAACTTCATAAATTCTGAAATTATCCATCGCTGTTATGGTTCCACTACTTTTTTAAAGATAATGTATAAATTTATGAAGTACTATTAGTTAGTGTTGATTGTTACTGGAGCTTCTGAGGAGTCAACTTCCAATAGTATGAATATCGACATTATTTCTGAAAGAACTTCCCAATTGAATATGAAACAAAGAGAGTATAGAAGACCAACCAAGTCTAGATTGAACAGAACTACGTCATTACGAAGATCATCAAGAAAAAGTTCGGTAGTAAAGCGGTTATTCGAATCCAAGGAAAATTATATGGAAGGAGATGAGAAAATTACGTCACCTATTGCAACAGTTTTTAAAACCGAGGAAATGCAAGAACCATGGAAATGGATTGATCTAAAAGTTTTGGATATTCCAGCTTCGTTAGAAGTAATACAAGCAAATAAGTCTGAAGAAAATGACAATTGTGAGATTTCGTTGCAATTCTTCGTTGAACGTAAGGGAGAGCGTGTGGTATTATGTTCGATCATCAATCCTCAAAAGTATAACATTCCCTCATCATTTCAATGGTTGACACCAGCTCTCATGATATTGGATCGAAGTGAGATTTACATGAACTCTAAGTCTTCATCAGGATTAAAACTTTTCAGAATTGACGGAGCATGCAATCTGAAGGAATTCAGAGAGAAATTAAACAAAGATTATAAACTCTGTATATCAAGACAGTAATGAGTTAAGGAAATGATATTATGATTAAATTTTATATAGTTTATTTGATGATATATCATAGGGATTTAAACTTACTATCAATGGATATGTTATTGAATAAAAGTTTTGTATATAAAAATGCTAAAACATAATATAAAAAAGACTATTGAATTTCATTCAATCCCAATGTTCTTCTTCTTTCATTGTCGAATGAGAATGAACTGTCTACAATCAAAACATACATTATTTTTAGTGAGATATAGTAAAAGTAAGACATACAATCAGATTAGATCATTCATTCAAACTAAAAATCAAATATAATGTAATACTTACTGAAGAAGAAGAAGATCCATCCTTTTTCTGAATGGAATCTTCCTGTTGAGATACGGGAGCCTGCAATTGCAATGATTACAGTCAGGATGGTTTACTATAACCTTGCTGAGATAGTAGACTCTACATTCACAATGGACTCCAACTTAAATTGTAAATTTCAATTGCATTAGTCATCGAATCATAGAATGATATGCAAGATGTAATGCAGACAGAATAGGATATGCAATCAGCTAGAGTAGGACATACAGACAATAAGAAAAACAAATATGTTACATCACATAGTCAGACTAGGACACACAGACAGAGGAGGATATTCAGTTAAAATAAAGAAATAAATATAATGTACTACTTACTGAAGATTCAAATTCATAAAGCCTTCTCCGAAAAGGACTATATTTAGTTCGGTGATGCCCAGGATCCTACAATTGCATTGATTATAGTCAGAGTAGAACATGCAGACAAATTAAAACACAGTCAGGTCTTACTTTGAATTTCAATTCCAACTCCTTTTGTTTTAAAGTGGAGTTATACAAAATATTAATTACTGTTTTCACAGATTGATACTCATTTTAACATTCCTACATACCAATTGGAGTGAATTTTGTTGAATGTATTTGATCTTTAGTTACATGTTTTATCATTATACAACGATATTAGACGAAATAAATATAATGTAATACTTACTTTTAAAGTCAATGTAACATCGAAGTTACGAAAGAACTCCTCTCTTTGCTGCTGCATGACCAATGATTTCTACAATAATTTCCAAAATTACTTTGTATAATTTAATTGTTTCATTTAAGCAAACCCTATAATTCGAAATATATTTAATATGTAGTTTATATTCTCAAGTTTCCTTTAATCAAAAATATAATTTAGTAAAATATTATAATGTAGTACTTACTTTCTTTTGAAGCTTGATCTTGAATCGAAAAGCCTTCTGTTTTTCAGGAACCTCTCTACCCCAAGGGCAGTAGCCCCATATCTCAACACACGTGTCGATGCATTTTGTCTGAGTTAGGAGTCTATCCACGTTTTTGTCTCGAGCACACATTGTAAACTATTATAAATAAAATGAGATGAAAAACTTATTCTTTCTCGTTGCTTATATAGTAAGCAGAATCAATATTATGGTTGATTAAACTTGTGTAATTTATGATCACGAAATTGTAAAATCAGCTAAACAGATTTCGCGAAATTCAATTTCGCGAAAGTTGACTATATAATATATATAATATGTAGTTTCGCGAAATCCATTTTCGCGAAATTCAATTTCGCGAAATTCAATTTCGCGAAAGTTGACTATATAATATATAATGTGTAATTTCGCGAAAGTTGACTATATAATATATATAATGTGTAATTTCGCGAAATTCAATTTCGCGAAATTGTATTTCGCGAAATTACACATTATATATATTATATAGTCAACTTTCGCGAAATTGAATTTCGCGAAATTGCACATTATATATATTATATAGTCAACTTTCGTTGACTATATAATATATATAATGTGTAATTTCGCGAAAGTTGACTATATAATATATATAATGTGTAATTTCGCGAAATTCAATCTCGCGAAATTGTATTTCGCGAAATTACACATTATATATATTATATAGTCAACTTTCGCGAAATTGAATTTCGCGAAATTACACATTATATATATTATATAGTCAACTTTCGTTGACTATATAATATATATAATGTGTAATTTCGCGAAAGTTGACTATATAATATATATAATGTGTAATTTCGCGAAATTCACTTTCGCAAAATTCAATTTCGCGAAATTGGATTTCGCGAAATTACACATTATATATATTATATAGTCAACTTTCGCGAAATTGAATTTCGCGAAATTACACATTATATATATTATATAGTCAACTTTCGTTGACTATATAATATATATAATGTGTAATTTCGCGAAAGTTGACTATATAATATATATAATGTGTAATTTCGCGAAATTCAATTTCGCGAAATTACACATTATATATATTATATAGTCAACTTTCGCGAAATTGGATTTCGCGAAATTACATATTATATATATTATATAGTAAACTTTCGTGAAATTGAATTTCGCGAAATTCCACAATATATATATTATATAGTCAACTTTCGTTGACTATATAATATATATAATGTGTAATTTCGCGAAAGTTGACTATATAATATATATAATGTAGTACTTTCGCGAAATTCAAGTTCGCGAAAGTTGACTATGTAATGTATAATATGTAATTTTCGCGAAATCCAATTTCGCGAAATTCACTTCGCGAAATTCGATTTCACGAAACTTGACTATATAATATATAATGTGTAATTTCGCGAATTCCAATTTCGCGAAATTCACTTTCGCGTTGATGTACAAGTGAGCCGTGATTTATAAATGTATATATAATAATAAAATGTGAGTAAGATAAAAGCTACTGAAGATACAATAAACAACGCTAGGATTGTGCTAGTCTATGTTAATATACAAGTGAGCAGTGATTATAATTGTATATAATAATAAAATGTGAGTAAGATAAAAGCTAGGGTTGTGCTAGTCCATGTTAATGTACAAGTGAGCAGTGATTATAAATGTATATATAATAATAAAATGTGAGTAAGATAAAAAGCTACTGAAGATAGAATAAACAAAGCTAGGATTGTGCTAGTCCATGTTAATATACAAGTGAGCAGTGATTATAAATGAATATATAATAATAAAACGTGAGTAAGATAAAAAGCTACTGAAGATACAATAAACAAAGCTAGGATTGTGCTAGGCCGTGTCAATATACAAGTGAGCAGTGATTATAAATGAATATATAATAATAAAACGTGAGTAAGATAAAAAGCTACTGAAGATACAATAAACAAAGCTAGGATTGTGCTAGGCCGTGTTAATATACAAGTGAGCAGTGATTATAAATGTATATATAATATTAAAATGTGAGTAAGATAAAAACTACTAAAGATACAATAAGCAAAACTAGGATTGTGCTAGGCCATGTTGATATACAAGTGAGCAATGATTATAAATGTATATATAATAATAAAATGTGAGTAAGATAAAAGCTAGGGTTGTGCTAGTCCATGTTAATATACAAGTGAGCAGTGATTATAAGTGTATATATAATAATAAAATGTGAGTAAGATAAAAGTTACTGAAGATACAATAAACAGAGCTAGGATTGAGCTAGTCTATGTTAACATACAAGTGAGCAGCGAATATAAATGAATATATAATAATAAAACGTGAGTAAGATAAAAGCTACTGAAGATACAATAAACAAAGCTAGGATTGTGCTAGACCATGTTGATGTACAAGTGAGCAATGATTATAAATGTATATATAATAATAAAATGTGAGTGAGATAAAAGCTACTGAAGATACAATAAACAAAGCTAGGATTGTGCTAGTCCATGTTGATATACAAGTGAGCAGTGATTATAAATGTATATATAATATTAAAATGTGAGTAAGATAAAAACTACTAAAGATACAATAAGCAAAACTAGGATTGTGCTAGGCCATGTTGATATACAAGTGAGCAATGATTATAAATGTATATATAATAATAAAATGTGAGTAAGATAAAAGCTAGGGTTGTGCTAGTCCATGTTAATGTACAAGTGAGCAGTGATTATAAATGTATATATAATAATAAAATGTGAGTAAGATAAAAGCTACTCAAGATAGAATAAACAAAGCTAGGATTGTGCTAGTCCATGTTAATATACAAGTGAGCAGTGATTATAAATGTATATATAATAATAAAATGTGAGTAAGATAAAAGTTACTGAAGATACAATAAACAGAGCTAGGATTGTGCTAGTCTATGTTAATATACAAGTGAGCAGCGAATATAAATGAATATATAATAATAAAACGTGAGTAAGATAAAAGATACTGAAGATACAATAAACAAAGCTAGGATTGTGCTAGACCCTGTTGATGTACAACTGAGCAATGATTATAAATGTATATATAATAAAATGTGAGTAAGATAAAAGCTACTGAAGATACAATAAACAAAGTTAGGATTGTGCTAGGCCATGTTAATATACAAGTGAGCAGTGATTATAAATGTATATATAATAATAAAATGTGAGTAAGATAAAATCTACTAAAGATACAATAAGCAAAACTAGGATTGTGCTAGGCCATGCTGATATACAAGTGAGCAATGATTATAAATGTATATATAATAATAAAATGTGAGTAAGATAAAAGCTACTGAAGATACAAACAAAGCTAGGATTGTACTAGTCCATGATGATATACAAGGGAGCAGTGATTATAAATATATATAATAATAAAATGTGAGTAAGATAAAAGCTACTGAAGATACAATAAACAAAAAACTAGGATTGTACTAGTCTATGTTGGTGTACAAGTGAGCAATGATTATAAATGTATATATAATAATAAAATGTGAGTAAGATAAAAGCTACTGAAGATACAATAAACAAAGCTAGGACTGTGCTAGTCCATGTTAATATACAAGTGAGCAGTAATTATAAATATATATAATAATAAAATGTATTATTATATATACTCACATTACTTACTCTCATTTTATTATTATATGTATATTTATAATCACTGCTCACTTGTATATTAACATGGACTAGCACAGTCCTAGCTTTGTTTATTGTATCTTCAGTAGCTTTTATCTTACTCACATTTTATTATTATATATACATTTATAATCATTGCCCACTTGTACATCAACATAGACTAGTACAATCCTGCTTTGATTATTGTATCTTCAGTAGCTTTTATCTTACTCACGATTTATTATATATATATATATATATATATATATATTTATAATCACTGCTCCCTTGTATATCAACATGGACTAGCACAATCCTAGCTTTGTTTATTGTATCTTCAGTAGCTTTTATCTTACTCACATTTTATTATTATATATACATTTATAATCACTGCTCACTTGTATATTAACTCTTTCGCTACCACGTTAATTGTTGACCAAACGATTATTCTGCCCAAGTTAATTCAAACGGATTTTCTAAAAAATCCGATATACCGTTAGTATTTAAGCAATATCTCAAAAAATGAAAACATATATCGTTTTACTTTTAAATGTATCTTATTCAGAACAAAATTTTCCACAAGATAGGTGTAAAATTGTTTAGCAACTCTTACTCTCACAAAATTCCTGACGCTTTTCTTTGCGTTGAACAAACTCGGTGTGTTTCTTATTGTCATGACGATAACGGTCTGGTTTTACCGTTTTTGAAAAAATAATTAGAAATGGAATTGTTGAACCAAAAATTTAGTTGCACGTCATTGGCAACAAGGTTGTTTCATTGGAAACAAAATTTGATTGGCCTAGCTGATGTGTGGGATTTGTAATTAAAAGAAAAAGTGAAACCCTATTGATGAGTCGATACACCGTCTGATTGTCTGTATTTATATTACCGCGAATTGATGGAAATGTTCAACAAAAAAAACAAAAAAATTTTTTTTTTTTTTTTTTTTATTGGTTACACCTGATTGGCAAAAAGGTTGTTTTATTGGAAACAATTCTTTCAACAACATGTGGAGATTACTGTCTTCTCTTTGCAATATTTTGGAGCAGAGGATGTTCAATAGAAGATTTTCTAACAGTTATGCTAAAAATTTCTGAAACAGATACACGAGATCATGTAGTTCGAAAAACTATACTAGATAGATATGATTGAAATGAAAAAAAAATTAGTAAAAGTCTTAATAACGAAGAAAATGAAGGTGTTGACAATGTACATATTCAAGGAACTTCCCAAATTGTTAAATTACTAGAAGATCTGACATAAATTTTTTTTTTCTATATTTTACAATTGAATATACATATATACTTTATATCGAAATAAAGTTGGTAACAAATACAACCGAATATTATTTACTTTTTGATATAAGTTTTATATATTGATATACTCACACTGAGTTGGAGCTATCCTCAAAATAATCCACATATTAATCCATGTATGCCCCTTTACTAGTTCATCATCTTCATCTATTTACTGGTCGAGAGACTGTTATGGAATGGTTAAGCCAAACCAAACAGGAGAATTCCATAGGTAAACCTAGGAAAACAATCAGGTCGAATGCCAAGGCGCTTGTCCACACAACAGCCTCTGAAAACAGCGACACTCAACGAACTTAATCGCGAGTAGCCGGCTAACAGAATTCTAGCTGAAGCATACAAGCCTTATGGTATCAACACTCGATCGACCCAAATTCTCAAATATAAGTAGGCATCAAGAGATGGTTAATGAGGCAGAATATTCCATCAGATTATGCAACGCTTATATAGTGAATTGAAGAATGATGGGTGTGTCCAAAGGAATTAATGAAGCGAAAATAGTAAACAGATTTTCGCGAAATTGAATTTCGCGAAAGTGAATTTCGCGAAATTGAATTTCGCGAAATTGAATTTCGCGAAATTACACATTATATATATTATATAGTCAACTTTCGCGAAAGTGAATTTCGCGAAATTCAATTTCGCGAAATTACACATTATATATATTATATAGTCAACTTTCGCGAAATTACACATTATATATATTATATAGTCAACTTTCGCGAAATTACACATTATATATATTATATAGTCAACTTTCGCGAAATTGAATTTCGCGAAATTACACATGATATATATTATATAGTCAACTTTCGCGAAATTGAATTTCGCGAAATTACACATTATATATATTATATAGTCAACTTTCGCGAAAGTGAATTTCGCGAAATTACACATTATATATATTATATAGTCAACTTTCGCGAAATTGAATTTCGCGAAAGTGAATTTCGCAAAATTACACATTATATATATTATATAGTCAATTTTCGCGAAATTGAATTTCGCGAAAGTGAATTTCGCGAAATTGAATTTCGCGAAAACTGTTTATATATATCATTAGATCACAAAATTATTGAACCGCGACAACACTTCTACTTGTTATAAAACCTTCGAGCGAATATGCCTTTTCAATTCAGTTCATAACTTCACAATGAGTACCAGAGACAACAGAAAAAGGAAATTTCAAGAACGATTACAATGTGTAGATAAATGTGTGAAGCGATGGGGTTACTGCTCTCATGGAATGAAAATAAGCGATCGGAAGCGAAAAGCTTGTCGATTTCTCTTACGTGAAAAGTTCTATCAAGATCTCAACGAAAGATTACGGTTTACAGTAAGTACTACAAATTCAATCTAGATGTTATGTAGGAATGATACAATGAATCTTCTCTTCTGAGTAGTAACTATGTGTTCTAGGCTGATTGTATTCATTGCAATTGCAAACTCCAATATCTTAGCAAAGTGTATGTTATATCCCTACTCAGATTAAAACAGATTATTTTAACTGAATATCCTCCTCTGTCTGTGTGTCCTAGTCTGACTATGTGATGTAACATATTTGTTTTTCTTATTGTCTGTATGTCCTACTCTAGCTGATTGCATATCCTATTCTGTCTGCATTACATCTTGCATATCATTCTATGATTCGATGACTAATGCAATTGAAATTTACAATTTAAGTTGGAGTCCATTGTGAATGTAGAGTCTACTATCTCAGCAAGGTTATAGTAAACCATCCTGACTGTAATCATTGCAATTGCAGGCTCCCGTATCTCAACAGGAAGATTCCATTCAGAAAAAGGATGGATCTTCTTCTTCTTCTTCAGTAAGTATTACATTATATTTGATTTTTAGTTTGAATGAATGATCTAATCTGATTGTATGTCTTACTTTTACTATATCTCACTAAAAATAATGTATGTTTTGATTGTAGACAGTTCATTCTCATTCGACAATGAAAGAAAAAGAAGAAAATTGGGATTGAATGAAATTCAATAGTCTTTTTTATATTATGTTTTAGCATTTTTATATACAAAACTTTTATTCAATAACATATCCATTGATAGTAAGTTTAAATCCCTATGATATATCATCAAATAAACTATATAAAATTTAATCATAATATCATTTCCTTAACTCATTACTGTCTTGATATACAGAGTTTATAATCTTTGTTTTAATTTCTCTCTGAATTCCTTCAGATTGCATGCTCCGTCAATTCTGAAAAGTTTTAATCCTGATGAAGACTTAGAGGCGATGGATAATTTCAGAATTTATGAAGTTTACAATCAAAATGAATATTCATTCGCAGACACATCATTCTCATTCGGGATCGGAAAAAAGAAAATACATACAAGCTCCGACGATCTCGAAATCCATCCGCCACCGTCCGTCAACCCGTCGCCACCGAGCTCTCCGTCAATCCCCGAAACAGCACGGAAGAGCGACCTCTACCGGACGCCAACGAAATCCGATAATCCCAAATACAACCGCGAATCGTCTCGCGGCCCGACTCACCACTCGGCCACCGACACCACCACCGCGACGTCACCAACCAACTCACACCATTACTCGCACCACGAATCACACAGCTCGCCATGACTCACACCATGACTCAACACCGCCTAGCTCCGCCCCCCAACTGTCAATCAAACAGATCCTGATGTGATGTCACTTCCTGCTCCCTAAGCTCCGCCTAGTGTGTGTAGATCTGCTCTCACTATACTACTGTTGGAGATGAGTTAGCCAATTTCTTGCTTCCAAAAGGGTTAATGTCGCACTACCTGAAGGAGGGTGCAAAATATAGGCGACATTCGATTCACCTGTGAAAGGTTAAATTGATCTTCTCAACATCCTGAGGAGGTGTTTGGAAAATAGAATGCCACCCTTTATTTGAATGTCACCTCTAATAAAGCGCCACCCTAAGGGAAGTTACTTAGAAAACTTTTACTGTTGGCTTGTTTGAGCATTTTAAATGAACTACCAATACAATTGGTAGTTTATTTAAAACACTTTATCTAAAGATTTACTATGAAATCTCAGTTGCAGCTGAGATTTCGTAGAGAGCAGTTCAGCTTTTTGAGCTCATTACACAATCACATAAAGCATTTAGAACTAGCTGTTATTACAAGCTTAAATCTTTTACTCACGACAGTCTTCCAGAGATACAGCAGCGGATCGAGTCTTGTCAACATAAAGAGGTGGGGTATATCTACATGAGCCAGTCTCAAACTGGGTAAGCCCCTAACACATGCTTAAATATGGAAGGACCTAGCAAGGGCACAAGAAGTAACTCTGAGAGTGAAAGTACTGCAACTATCAAGGAGTCTCTGCCCGCTATCAAAGATGAAGTAGATGAACAAGATCTTGTTCTTTTAAATAAGTCTGTAGACATTCAAGGTGTACCACATCACGCTAATCAATCTCCCAACGATACGGTGATAAAATGGCGGAGTTGAGAAACATTCCAATTACTCCCGACAACATCGACATAGCATATAGAAACAAATCTAAACAGTCTGTAGTAGTGCACTTTATTCAAACTCATGTGCGAAATAGCTTTGTACAGGCTTTTAGAACTTCTAGCTCTCCACCCATGAAAACAAAAGATATTGGATTCAACAGAACTAATAGTAACATATTTGTAAATGACCTTTCTTTTTCAACTCGTAAACTGTTTTACTTAGCCAGAACTTTTAAAAAGAGCCATGATTATAAGGAGATGTGGACAAACATTATTATATGTTTGGACAAAAACCAAAATGTGTATCTTCGAAAAGTTCAGAATTCAGCAGCAACTCTAATTAAATCCGAAAAGGACATTAAAGATCTGAGTATTGATTAAAATGTAATAAATAACACACTGTATTTAAGTTTTTGATGAACCTGATTTTATTTTCATGAATTCGGAATGAATTCATGAAAATAAATATCTCATCACATCTCTATATGGTACTCCATCTGCTGACACCGATAGGTTCTCAATTGATTTAGATCGGTATATGACACCTCCTAGTGTGAGGCGGGTGGACCATGTGA
The DNA here is from genome assembly GCF_963576615.1 of Watersipora subatra. NCBI lineage: Eukaryota > Metazoa > Bryozoa > Gymnolaemata > Cheilostomatida > Watersiporidae > Watersipora > Watersipora subatra. Next base: position 936,215 of record NC_088717.1, on the reverse strand, counting down.
TGGTTGGTGATTTTAATATTAATTAATACTATGTCTACTAACTCAGCTGATTATCTTCATTTAATTCACCAGTATAATTACCAAAATATTATAGATATCCCAACCCGCAAAACTTCCTATTCGACTACTTGTATAGATCATATATTAATTATTTTTTATGATTTAAATATTGTTTGTGGCCCAGTAGAAAAATACACATTTGACCACCAACCTATAATGGCCCGTTTTGATGAATGTGTCTGAAAAAATTCTTAGACGGAGTCATAAAAACTTTAATCCAACCTATGGCCGTTTTCATGATGGCTGCGATCAGCTGTTCATTTTTGAGCTTTTGAGAGCTTGTAATCACATTTCCACATATTTCTGATCTACGACACAGCTGACTAAAACAAGGTGAATCTTTTGATACAAAATAACTATAACGTGAACTTTGTTGCAAGTCAACCTTTAAACTACTTCTATTTATTTTTTGCTCCTCATAAAAATATCTTGTTAAAAAAAATTCAAATTTCTTGGCTCTTATGTCAATGTATATAAAAAATAAACTTAAATATCCCAAAAAGATTTGACTCTCCTTATAAATATCTCCATCAAAATTACACAAGTTAGAAATATGAACACGCTAAAAAACATGGAAATATACATAAAATGTGTGCTGTTCAGCAATAACAATTTAAATCATTCAGTTTTCTTTACTCTTATGACTTTGGTCTGATTGTATCATTTGACCGAAGCAACAAATTCATTTACGTTCAGTGTAATGTCCTGTGTTGGGGAGATTCTCAGAATAGACAGCAGCTCTCATCAGGCTAACTGCTATAGACCTTTTAAGCATCAACAACCCTCAAAGTATGCATAAATGCAATCAATTGTAAGCGCTAAAATCTACATAAATATATTGTTCATGGTAGGCAAAACATTTTCTTTATTCAACGAACGATATAAAACTCATGACACTACAGATTTCTGTAAGGGACATTGACAGAACAAGAGCTATCACTTCTTTATTGCAATAGCTCTTGTTCTGTCAATGTGTCCATGGCAGAAATCTTTCACAACTGATTTTGTATCTATTTCAACATCTTTATCCCACGACCAAACACGAGTTAAGCAATTGGTTTGGGAGATTTATGATAAATGCACATGTGCACACAACTCCTGAAATATCATCAGTTAACGGCCGTCACCAAACCCTTGTAACGAAATTTTATCAACAAATTTAACTATTTTTTTGTAAAGTTGTTTAAGTATAATAATAATACAAAACGCATAAAAACCTATTTAAATATGTTACCAAGCCTTTGAAAGGTTACCGCAAATTCCTAAAACTAACCCATCTGATCGGATCATACATAAATAGACATATTTATTTGGCCGAAAATCGTTATTAAAACTTGCTAAGCCTCACTTTTATTAAAGTTAAGACCGGAAATTAAAACGCCGAGCGAGAGAGAATAGAACGATTAAGTCGTGAATGAAAGTCCGAATGAAACCATGTTTATTGTCCTCAAGCGTCTATTTCACTATCATTTTAATGCTGTCACTTTGAGCTCAAATATCCCAAAACCTAGCGTAAAAATCAGTTTAGTTTTTTTACCTTAGCTCAAGGGGGTGCATATCATCCCCTGATAAACATGAGGAGCCTGTTGGTCAGCTGTGATAGCCAACAAATGCTGCAGAAATTGTTCGCACCATATAGCGGGAAATATGGGTCACATGATCATATTACGACTAGATGATTAGATCGAGTTGAAACGAAACTTTTAAGTAGTGAGCATCTATATTTGATAAGGGCTTTCTTGTAGAGCCCGAAGTGTTTGTCATAAACTAGTGCCATGAGATGTTTTATATTGAGCCTTTAATTGGTATTTGATTTCACATGATAACATTACATGTCAAAATAATAACTTTGTCGAGTTGAGTACGTTGTCAAAATATGGGATTCCAGCCTACAACCACTTTTTTTAACTGTTCATTTTTGAGCTTTTAAGAGATTGTGATCACGTTTCCACATATTTTGAACCTGCAAAATGGCAGAGTAAGACAGGGTGAATCTTAACATACCAAATAACTGTAATATAAATTTTGTTGCAAGTCAACCTTTACAGTTTAAGTTTGTTTCAGAATAATATTCCTGTTTGTTTTTATTCGTATTTATGTTCCAAAAAATTTAGTTTTAGTGTGTTGAATAAATGTTTATCTTATTCGGCCTGCGACCTAAAGTATGTTTTGAATTTTGGCCCCTTTTACAATTGAGTTTGACACCCCTGGTTTAAACAGAGCAGCCAGACTGTGCCAGAGTACCATCTGACATGACCTGAAATTGCATGTTATTATTATTTATTAGATTATGTTATCGTTTTGAATTGTGAAAGTTTACCATTGACTGACAATAATGCTTGCCAATAATGCTCGCCAATATCAAAACTAAGTATTCATTTCACAGTTAAAAGTGTTGTATAACTTGGTTATTCTATCGAGTTAAGGAATATGACTTCTAGAGAATACGGACTTCCGGTTGAGATCCGAAATAAAGTTGGCCGCACTATTCACTTTTATTAATTATTTATCTAGACGCATCGCCCTTACTACCCATATTCACACATGGTGGCAGCGGTATATTTGTGAAATGGGAGATGAAGAAGACGCCCAACAACCACAAACCGTTATCGTACAACGAAATGCTCCTAGAATTGAGCCTCCTGGTGAAATCGTTCTTGATTGTGAACTTGAGCTTAACTTTAGACGTTTTAAGAGAAGGTGGCAGTCATATTACATTTTGTTTAGGCTTTCAGAAGAGAAGGAAGATTACCAGCGTGCTCTGCTATTATATACAATTGGTGACAATGCTGCTAGAGTAGTTGAAAATAGCGATAAATACACAACAGACCAGTCACTCAACACTATATTAGATATTCTTGAACAGTATTGTATAGGCGACAGAAACATTGTACATGAGCGTTACAAATTTAACGTGCGAAATCAACTACCTAATGAGCCATTTGATGCCTTTTATGCTGACTTACGTTCGTTGGCAGACAAATGTGCATACAACTACCGTCCTGCAACTACAGGGGGAGTTGCTCCACTAGACGAGATGTTGAGAGATCGTATAGCGCTAGGTATTGTAGATGATAATGTAAGAAAGAAACTAATTTCTCAAGGCAACAATTTGACACTAGCTGAAGCAGTTAGGGTTTGCAGAAGCAATGAGGTTACGTCGGCTGTCATACAATCGGTGGCAAAAAGCACAGGACCTGGGGCAATAGATCCTGTAGTAAAAAGGTCAAGTATTGCATCACAAGGACAGAGGCCTAGCCAACCAACAAGACAAAGAGACTATAACCAACACACTTCATAAACACAACAGCAACAGCCTCGAGTTGCTCCACTCAGCACCAACACATACCAAAGCCAATGCTATCGATGTGGGAAGCAATCTCATGCTAAAAGAGATTGTCATGCTAAAAAGGCGAAATGCAGAAACTGTGGCAAGCTTGGTGACTGGCAGGCTATGTGTAGGAGTAGAGCGATACATGAAGCTTCTGTAAAGATTGATCAGGAGTTTTCGTTTACTGGAAAACTCTGTATAAATCAAAGTACTGAGAAGACTTGGATGGCTGAAGTAGATGTTAATGGAAATAAAACCAAATTCAAACTAGACACTGGTGCTGATGGTACCATTATTGGTGATCAAGAGGCATGGCTAAAAAACCAACAACTGGAGAAATCACATGTTACTTTACTAGGACCAGGTCGCAAACGACTTCCTGTTCTAGGTACCCTGAAGGCTCGGCTGACTTACAAGGAAAGATCTATAACAGAAACAGCATACGTCATCAAAGACCAACCAGTTTCGCTTCTGAGTAGACATGCCTGTGAGAAGCTAAAGCTGGTCACTTGTCACATCAAAGACCAACTGGAAGTGACAAAGGAAATTCGAGCTAATTTTCCAAATCTGTTTAGAGGGATTGGACTTCTAAAAGGTTATTGTTACAAAATCTCACTTCAACATGAGAGCAAATCAGTCTGTATATTCACACCAAGGAAGGTACCACTGCCTCTAAGAGATAAAGCTAGACTAAAACTTGAGGAGATGGTACACCAAGGGGTGATATTCCCTATGACTGAGGCCACGGACTGGTGCAGTGGCATGGTGCCAGTTTTAAAACCTTCAGGCAAAGTACGAATCTGTGTGGACCTAACTGGCCTAAACAGAGCTGTTAAAAGAGAAATGTTTCCTATGCCAGCAGTTGATGATAGCATAGCTCTCTTAGGAAACAGCAAAGTATTCTTGAAACTTGATGCCAACAGTGAGTTTTGGCAGATATGTCTAGATGAAAGCTCCAGAAAGCTCACAACGTTTTTGACACCGTTTTGCCGGTACTGTTATAACAGATTACCTTTTGGAATTTCCAGTGCTCTTAAAATATTCTCATGAGCCATGTCAGGGTTACTAACGAGCATAGATAATGTTATATGTCACATGGAAGACATCTTAGTTCACGGTGCTGATGCCGAGAGTCATGACAGAACTCTGCGCTTGGTGTTAGCTAGGTTGGAACACGCAGGGCTCACCCTCAATGAAGCAAAATGTGACATCGGCAAGACTTCTGTAAAGTTTCTTGGTCACATAATTGATGCTGGAGGAGTGAGCGCAGATTCTGCTAAGATAAAGGCCATACAAGAGTATTCAGCGCCGACTAACAAGACTGAGCTAAGAAGATTAAATGGAATGCTCAATCAGCTAGCTCGCTTTATACCTCATCTTTCATCAATGAATGCACCAATGAGGGAATTGTTAAAAGAGATCAAGACAGGTCTGGGGACTCCCACAATAAGAAGCGTTTCAGGAGATTAAAAAGGTCCTCACCTCAACAGCAGTCATGTCTCATTATGACTGTTCACTACTATTGTTTATGTAGTTTTTTATAGAAATCATATCATGTTTACAGTTTGAAGTTGTTTCCTCATGTTAATCAATGGAGGGGCAACTCCCTATAATACTCTTGCTTTTATCTGTGCAAACCTCTCTTAGTTTACTGTTTCCTGTTCTCTCTGTATTTAACTGTTTGAATGAATACAAGACTGTGAGAGCCTAATCTTAACTAACTAGTAAATTACTACAGGTTATGGGCCCAGGAACGTTATATGTACTGTGTAACTAGTTAGATTAGTCATCTGTGATCATTATGGACGATAAATGGAGTGTAGACAAACTTTCTAGCAGCAACTATGCCACATGGAAGTTCAAGATTAAGCATCTGCTGATTGCTAAGGAGCTATTTGGATATATTGATGGAACTACAGTTGCTCCGGCAAGCACAGCTGATGGGGCTGTGAAAGCTACCTATAATAAGAACTCGAGCAAGGCATTATCTCATATTGTGCTTGCGGTTGGCGATGAGTTGCTCTACCTTATAACTGAATGTGAAACGGCCAAGGAGGCATGGGACAAACTGTCTAAACATTTTGAGAGAGACACTTTAGCTAATAAAATGTTCTTGAAGAAGCGCTACTTTCGCTCAGTAATGTCTGAGAGCGCATCAATTGAAGGTCATCTAAAGAATATGAAAGATCTCACGAATCGGCTAGCTGCTATCAAATCACCTATTGCTGAAGAGGACCAAGTTGTAACCCTTCTAGGCTCCCTTCCAGAGAGTTATTCAACTGTAGTTACTGCTCTCGAAACGCAGAAAGATACGCCATCGCTAGAATTTGTTCAACAAACTCTTTTAAACGAAGAGCAGAAACGAAAAGAACATAGCTCTGTATCAGCTTCTAGTGAAAGAAATGCTGTCGCCAACCCTGATACTGCTCTCTTGGCTACTAGACCGCAAATTAGACGCCAGGTTACCTGCTGGTACTGTAATAAAATTGGCCACGTTCAACGTTTCTGTAGAGAGCGAAACGGAGAGAGAAAAAATGCAGAACCCAAAGATGTTCTACACCAAGCTAAGCATGCAGCAGATAACTATCCTGACACGGGTGAGTCAGCCTTTTTGGCTGGTACGGGTAGTGACTCCACCGATAAAATTAATCAACGCTGGCTGATAGATTCAGGGGCTACAAAGCACATGACTCCTCATAAAAGCTTGTTCAGCGAGTTCACTCAATTTGACAAACCTCATAAAGTAGAAGTAGCTGATGGAAGCTCTGTAGACGCCATTGGAATAGGTAACATTAAAGTATCAATGCAGTTAGGTCGTAGAGTGAATCGCAAAGCTGTGTTATATGATGTTCTGTACATACCTGACCTAAGCACAAACCTGTTCTCTGTTCGCGCTGTAGCCTCTAAGGGCTTGATTATTCAATTTGGACATAGTCGATGTTGGATTAAAAACCAACGAAAACAAGTATGTGGCCGAGGAACACTCATAGATAAACTGTATTACCTGGATATAGAAACTTCAAATGACAGTGCGCACATCACTTCTCACAGCGGTGAGCTATGGCATCAACGCCTTGGTCATGTTCATGAAGCCGCTATACATCGTATGGACAGGGAACAACTGGTGAGTGGCGCTAATCTCTCTGGTGTAAAACTAGGTTTGTGTGAACCATGTGTAAAAGGAAAAATGTCGAGAAAACCCTTTAACCCCAATAGCGACATCAAGTCCACGCGTCTCCTTGAACTTGTACACACAGATGTGTGTGGTCCTATGCAAACACAATCCATAGGAGGTAGTAAATACTTCGTTACTTTTATCGATGATTTCAGTAGATATACCCATACATTTTTTATACGAGATAAGTCTGATGTATTTTCTAGATTCTGTGAGTTTGCAGCTTTAGTAACCAACCAAACCGGAAAATCAATCCATTCAATACGCTCTGATCGAGGTGGCGAGTATATCTCTACAGAATTCGAAAACCATCTAAAGTCCCAAGGAATCCGTCATGAACTAACTGTTAGACATACTCCAGAGCAAAATGGTGTGGCTGAACGTTATAACAGAACGGTATGTGAATCTGCTCGTGCTATGATCATAAATGCAAATCTTCCCAAATCTCTATGGGCTGAGGCTGTTGCCACCGCTGTTTATTTAAGGAACAGAATTCCGACTCGCACACACAAAGCACCTACAACACCTTATCAGATATGGTATGGTGAGAAACCTGATATAGATCACCTTCGAGTATTCGGCTGCATGGCATATGCGCACATACCAGACGCTATTCGTAGAAAGCTTGACGACAAAGCTGAATCCATGACATTTGTGGGCTATAGTGTAAGGTCTAAAGGTTATCGCTTGTACGACCATCAATCTAATTCTGTGGTTGTGAGAAGGGATGTTATGTTCAATGAACAACAGTTGGGTATCAAAGATGAATCGTGTATCCCAGCCGCAAGTCCAAGGGTGGACAACCCTGCTACTGTAACAGTAAATATTTGCAGTGCTGACAAAACTCAACTTCGCCGATCTGACCGCCCTCGCAAATCACCACAGCGCCTAGGTATAGACACCGCTTGTCATGTTAGGGAGATTGTTGAACCATTGAACCTTATCGAAGTAGAAAAGTGTGAGCAGCGAGATGAATGGTTAGCTGCAGCTGAGAAGGAGTATGATGCTCTCATGAGCAATGAAACATGGACACTCGTAGAACTGCCTTCACAACGTAAATCAATTGGATGCAAATGGGTATTTAAGGCGAAGTACAATGCCGATGGTCAAGTCGATCGTTTCAAAGCTCGCCTTGTAGCGAAAGGATATGCGCAAAAGGCTGGCATCGATTATGATGAAACATACTCTCCAGTAGTTCGACACTCATCTCTCAGAGCTGCACTTGCTCAGGCCGTAGATCGAGGTATGCTAGTGCACCAGATGGACGTTGTGACGGCATTTTTAAATGGCAAACTCGAGGAAGAAATTTATATGTGTCAGCCACCAGGCTTTGAGAAGACAGGAAAAGAACACCTAGTCTGTAAGCTCAGTAAGTCGTTGTACGGTTTAAAGCAGTCTCCTAGGTGTTGGAACATTGTGTTAGATAACTTTCTCAAATCTCTTGGTTTCAGTAATTCAAATGCTGATCATTGTGTGTATGTACGCAACATATGTGAAGTGAAAACCATCATTGCTGTATACGTCGATGACCTAATTATTATGTCAGATACTGAATGTGAGATGAGCAAGATTAAACAAGCGTTAGCCTCAGAGTATCAGATGAAAGATCTTGGAAGTTTGCACTACTGTCTGGGAATTTCCATCCACCAAAGTGAAACCGCCATCACGCTAAGTCAAAAACATTATATCGAGCAAGTTCTACGCAAATATGGAATGGAAAATGCTAACTCTGTTTCTACCCCGATGGCTACCGATGTGAAGTTTATGAAAGACGATGGTAGTAAGCTAGCAAATGCATGTGTGTACCAATCGATGGTAGGTAGCCTTTTGTATGCGGCATCTGCTACTCGTCCTGATATATCTCATGCGGTGGGAGTGTTATCTAGGTACAACTCATCACCAACCGAAACGCACATGACAGCTGTAAAACGAGTACTCCGATATCTCAAAGGCAGTATAGACATCTGTCTTCACATTGAAAAACATAACATTGGTGAACTGTTCGGGTATACAGATTCTAGTTGGGCGGACAATTGTGATAACCGACACTCAACCTCCGGATTAGTATTCATGCACGGCGGTACACATGTTAGCTGGTTCAGTAAATCGCAGAGTATTGTTGCCGTATCTACCGCCGAAGCAGAATATGTAGCGCTGTATGATGCTGCAAAGGAGGCCACATGGCTTCGTCAGCTATACGACACTGTCACCAACTGCCCGACTCCAGCGATTAATGTCTATGTTGACAACCAGTCAACTATCACAATAGCAAACTCAGGTTCAAACACGAAACGAACTAAACACATTGACATAAAGTATCACTACTGTAGAGAAGCTATCACAAACGGTGTCATAGTAACTTCTTATTGCCCGACTGAGAAAAACATAGCTGACATTTTCACAAAACCGCTCGCTCGACCCCGATTTGAAGAGCTCCGTAAACTACTCGTTCATTGACAATAATAATTCACTCGTTGGTTACGTGTATCAATTATTTTCCTCTGCTAATTGTAAAAACTATGTAGGAGTATTGTTTATGTAGTTTTTTATAGAAATCATATCATGTTTACAGTTTGAAGTTGTTTCCTCATGTTAATCGATGGAGGGGCAACTCCCTATAATACTCTTGTTTTTATCTGTGCAAACCTCTCTTAGTTTACTGTTTCCTGTTCTCTCTGTATTTAACTGTTTGAATGAATACAAGACTGTGAGAGCCTAATCTTAACTAACTAGTAAATTACTACAACTACAAACCATTGTAACTACTGATGCTAGCCGATACGGAATCGGGGCCACCATGTTCCAGATTCAAAAGGATGGAACAAGGAGGCCAGTTTATTATGCATCTAGATCTCTGACTGACGTTGAAAGAAACTATGCAGTGATTGAGAAGGAGGCCCTGGCGATAGCTTGGGCTTGTGACAAGTTAGATCAGTTCTTGAGAGGTCTAGTTTTTACAGTGGAAACTGACCCCAAGCCGCTCGTTCAGCTTATGAATGTGAAAGACCTGGATCAGGTGCCAGCCAGAGTTTTGAGAATGAGTCTCAGATTGATGCGATATGCTCTCAAAGTTGAGTATGTTCGAGGCAGTCAGAATCATCTCTCTGACGCTCTATTTAGGGCACCTGTTGAGGAACCTTCTGTCGTAGATCTTGCCTTTGTCTCAGAACTGAATATCTGTACTACACCTATAGTAATTGAAGATCCACAGATTAGCAAGATCAAAGAAGCACAGCGTATTGACACTATCTGTCAGGAGGTTCTGAAGTCAATGAGACTAGGATGGTCCACTTACAAGACAGACGCCAACACGGCGTTACACCCGTACTGGGACGAGAAGGAACACTTCACGGAGGTTGATGGCTTACTGTTATATAATCAACGGATTGTTATTCCCATCGAGATGCAGATAGAGGTTTTGGATCAGATTCACCAGGCTCACCAGGGCATTACAAAATGTCTAGGAAGAACCAGGAGATCTGTTTGGTGGCCAGGAATGTCAGCTCAGATAAAAGAAATGGTACAAAGCTGCCACCAATGCAAGATCAACTCACCCACTCCTGTTGAGCCTCTCAATCATTCAAGGTTTCCTGACAGTGCTTGGTTGAGACTGGGGGCAGACATATTTGAGTTTAAGAAACAACAATATCTATTGGTTGTGGACTATTATAGTCGCTATATAGAGGTCAGACGATTGGACTCAATGGGGACTCTTACTGTCATAGACAAACTTAAGGCTATCTTTTCAGCGCATGGCATTCCACAACTCATGATATCTGATAATGGCCCCAGTTTAGCTCAAAAGAATTTTATGAGTTCTTTCGTTTTTATGGCTTTTAGCATATTACTAGCTCTCCTCGCTATCCTAAGTCAAACGGAGAAGCTGAGAGAGCTGTTGGCATTGTGAAGGGGATGTGGACGAAATCAGCAGATCCCTATTTGAGCTTAATGATCTACAAAGCTACACCCTTAGAGAATGGCTTTACTCCATCGGAGCTCTTGATGGGCCGACTTCTCAGAACTGCTCTGCCGATCCTTCTTGCCCAATGTTCTCTGCAGAGGGGCACTGAATCAGTAGTTGACAAAGAGAAGGAAATAAGAGAACGGACCATGATGAACTACAACAAAAGACACAGAGCACACCAGTTACCGGAGCTCAAGCCTGGCTCACCAGTTTATGTTAGGGACATGAAACAGGAAGGCACAGTACTAAGTAACATTGCTCCACGTTCTTACAATGTGCAGACTGCTAAGAGAACAATCAGAAGAAACAGGAGTGCTCTGGTGTCTGTCCGGGAGGAGAGCCCCGAGGTGCCATCACCTAAAGCTTCACCGCCGGGTCCTGAGAGTACAGAGGTGCCAGGTCCTATGATTAACATTGAGGCCGACTCTTCAGGACTGCAGGCACCTGATCTGGATAGCGCAGAGGGCACGAGTTCGCATTTAACTCACTCCGCCAGTTATCCTAGATCAGGTAAGGGTTATGCTCTAGCTAGAGAGCGAAGAATACCTAAAAGACTAGAGGATTACCAGCTCTATTAATATGGACATGCATTTTAAAGACAATCAATGCTACATGCTACCTACCACTTAACTTTCGTCAAAGATAGCCAACCCTTAATACTCGAGGATAGCAATTAACACAACCTTAACTAAGACTCATTTTACTGTTTACTTTACTACTATTTGTTCAAGTTGTATACTTACTTTATAAGCTTTCAAGTGGTACGCTTACTTTAGCCTCTGTATTTAGTTTTCCCAAAAGTGCTTGTGCGATTCATTTAGTTCAGATGGTTACCCGCTTAGAAAGGGGAATGTTGTATAACTTGGTTATTCTATCGAGTCAAGGAATATGACTTCTAGAGAATACGGACTTGCGGTTGAGATCCGAAATAAAGTTGGCCGCACTATTCACTCTTATTAATTATTGATCTAGACGCATCGCCCTTACTACCCATATTCACACAAAAAGTGATTTGTTTTTTTAATACAACGATTTATATCGGGTAGCAAATTTTGGAATTCTTTGCTCAAACCCATTCCTGTGTTTTTTATTCATATCCTTTTGCCTTACAATTTCTCTTTTGTTGATGTCCTCCACCTCCCCTGCTTTTACCAAATGATGGAAAGCTGTGTACCGTCTGTTCCACAGAGTTTCCTTCGATATTATGAGCATTTTGTCCTGCAAGGGCAAGCCTGCGAATAGTGTGTATGGCAAAAAACAACTTCTCTCTTCGTTTAGGCTGAGAGAGAGGGACAATTTGACTTGATGGTGAATCTAGCCAATTGGTCTGATCGCCAGGTAAAGAGACAGGCCGAGTATTATGAGAGAGTAGCCAAGTGGAGGAAGGTTGAAGAGGAAGAGGAGGATGATGAGTAGATTAATTTAAATCAGTTATTAAGTATATATGGTATATACATCTCTGGTTGAGTTGGTTATTGTTTATGTTTGTTGTACAAATAAATTTAGCCATCTAATTATGACACCATCGTGTTCATGGCGTGCATCGCGTGTCAAAAAGGATAGGCAATAAAACAATAAGTTATATTAATGTAACGCTACACAAAAAAGCTTTCCCGTCACAATTGTAAAGAGGGAGTTGTTTACTCACACAGCATAATTAATTACCAACTGTATACACAATTGCATGAAAGAAGACTTGAAACCAGAATATCTTATTAACTGTTGGCCATGCCGAGATAATTACAGTTAGTCTAATCAAGTCATTTCATATTGCCAATCTAAGAGAGTCCTCATTGCTAGCGCCATTCCATCCTGGCAACCAATACAGGTCTAGTGTAACCTTCGTATAGAGACCAACTTGTCCTTGAACCATATTCAGCGCAGCTTGTTATCTGTAGACTGTATATATAGATGGAAGATGCGGACCAGATTCCAACGAAGCGCGAGGCTGATAATGTAGAAAATAGCGAGTACGGTAAAAGGAAACAGTAAGAGCTTCGTCTTTCTTAGTATGGGCAGTGCTGTAAAAGAGGACCAGTGCCTGCCTCAGTATGACACATAATAATATAGGAATAGTTACAATCAAGAACATACAGGTACGCATTAATAGAGAGCTGTAATATAGAAATACTTACAATCGTAACCGAGAAATGTGATATAGAAGTAATATGAGAAGGAGATGAGTAGCAGTGTGTTTCCAAGGATGGTTAGTATAACTCCTTCACTACCCAAAACAACTGCAACACGAATATAAACTGGTCACATGACAAGCAAAGACCCTGAACCATCGTAGTAACTGGCCAATCGAAGGTAACTAGGGAGGCTAGTAAAAGTGCTAAGGAAGGTATGGCCGAGACTCACCGTAAATAATGGCACCAAAGCCATGGAGAATTACTAGAAGTGGAAAGAAGGCGTTCAAGTGAACATCAAAGCAGTAGCCCCACTCGACCTTATCTTGGGTCGCTGGTGTTACAAGGAAATAATGGTTGGCTAGCAACCTGCAAATATATAAAATACCTGTATATACGTATATATATATAATATACATGTATATAATATCTACAATATATATAATATACATAATATATATATATATATATATATACAGATTTACACATATACAGACTTACAACATAGACAGACTAACACACATATGAAAGCAGTAAAAACAATAAAAGCGGTAAAGGGTACATTAGGTATGTTGGCTAGCATTTTACCTACTATAAGCTAAGGTAAGTCACTCTGCATGTCTTCATCACCACCTTCACCTCTGAACCTGTGAATCGCCTATTCTACACTTCTGTTCGCATGCTTCTTGTTATAAATTATATTATTATATTTATTTAGTGTTTTACATATTTTCATATAACCTATTTGTTTAATGTCATGTTAAATTATCAACAAAATTATAAGTATTAGAGATTTTTGAAATCCATTAAATACATAAGTGTATACATTAGTCTGAGAATACATAAGTGTATGTATTCTCAGACTAACATTGGACGAGTCCTACCATAGAACATGTTAATAAAAACAGCAAGAAACAATCCATTAACTACATAAGTGTATGTATTCTCAGACTAACATTGGACGAATCCTACCATAGAACATGTTAATAGAAACAGCAAGAAACAATGTGGCATATTGATTATTAAAACTGGGTATAACGCAAGAAAAGAATTGTCAGAGAACAATGCTATGTGTATGAGCACCTACCATCCTATAGACGCTATAACTACGCCAACACCGATACAGTCGAGGAAGACTGATCGAAGGGTGAACCCGAGGAATCCTGTGAATGTCATTCGGAATATGACGGCATAGGTTATTGACGTTACTGCAACATAACAGATAAGTGGTATGTATATTCATAACTCATCTATAGAGCTGATAAACTCTAAAGATCTAAACTACACATTTATAGAACAAACAAAATCTATAGAGTTGACGACGATGTCTATAAATCTAAACTACTTTTCTGTAAGGTTGATGACAACTCTAGTTATTTGGACTAACCTACTTATCAGCACTGTTCCTCAAACACTACATCAAATAAAACAACATTTTTGACAACTATGCAAACAATGGCGGCCTATAGAATACGATGTAAGTACCGGTGAAAGGTAAAATTCTAAAAGCATTTAATATCTTATCCAGCCGTACTTCTCACTTGCATCTGAAAGTGCATGAAAAGGAAACAGCTAGTTGACTATGGAGAAGGCTAAACCAGGGTACTCACAGCATAGACATAGGCTTAGTAAGACGAGGAATGCTGGATCATCCCTGGCCCACTGATTCTTGGACTCTACAAGCGTGAGAGAATACAACTAACAAGTTGCAGGGTATGTACATAGTACAGCAACACCGCAACAGCATTCTTAAAGTTAAAAAAAGGCTAACAGGTAATCGCAGGTGTGTCCACTCACGTTTACGATAGCTGAAGTTCCTATAGACTTTCTGAGGAGAGATAAAGAGATAGAGCATTTGCCAGAGAGCGTACTGAAAGTCCATTTGCCTGTATCTACAGATAGATATCTATAGATCAACAGATAGATACCTATTATAGATCTACAGATAGATACCTACTTTTTTATTATAGAACCTCAAAACACCACATATGTGAAAGAAAATTGCTGTGATTGGTCCACAGGTGTATTATTTTCAATCCATGCACAAGAAAATCACAATAGATGTTAAAAGTTGTTCAAAAAATTGTTGGTTTTTTCAATGATAAAAAAAAACAAAACAACTCACTAGGTAAATGCGATTAGCTGGAAGCATGACTCCTAAAGGAACCCATGTTCATTCTTAAAAAAAAACTCTGTAAACACCACGTAGAGCAGCAGAGACAGATGCAAATTGCAGGCCATTCAATTTATCAGTCCTCCTAGAAAGTGATAAAACGTATGCATGTTTGGGACTTAGAAAACAACAACTGTCTCCAAACGATCATTTGATGCCACGCATTTAGCCAGCTGCTCTTTTGCTTGACCATAGAGAAATGAATCGACAGAATGCCAACCTTATGTGTAAAAGAAACATACTTTGCTATTGGATAATGCTAAATCATTAAAGAAGCAAATAAGGGACCCCCTTTACTTCTACTTCTCTTTCCATCCTTATAATATGACTCACTCATTACATACAAATTTGTATCATTCAAGTTGGATATGCTTGCTAAGCATTTTAGGTCGAATCTTGCACGTATTCCATCACGCAGTTTCATGCTTCCTTAATAGATACGGTGATTATTCATTGGTGAAACATTTAGCAGACAGTATTTTGTGAGCAATAACGCAGGGCGGTGCATACACCACCAAATGACTGGCTGGGAGAATAAATGTTTTTCAAGTTGCTGCCAAACATTTTAGCAAGTTACAAAAACTGATCTTTCAAATGACCTGAAGGTTAAATATTCTTTGTAAAAGCTCTGCTGCATAACACGACGTTTCCAGATTATTTTATACGAACATGACTTGATAGGACCTTAAACTCATCAGTTGATCAACAAACTGTGGTGCATTGTTAGCTACTGTTCCTGATACTGCTCTAATTAAACAAACTAAAAACCTTAGTCTTCTAAGTACCAACATCCCACTGACTTCACAGATGCTCAAAGAAAAGAATCATACTTAAATATCCGACGGAAGTACTTCCATCGCTTGTTGGCTGCTGATGAACATGTTAATTTTCCATCATTATGGCTGAGTGATGGGGAAAGAGGAGGGGAAATGTCGTACTCTGAATGAGGAGAGGATCTCTGTGTTTGGACTGCGCTTGGGTGGGAATACATCTACAAGTTTTAATGAAATCTAAATGAAAAGATAAGCAATCACAAACCATTTCTCAGAATTAACTAAAAATAGTGTCACAAGGTTCCGCGATCGCAATGCAACCTTTCTACTATCTAAAACGCAATCAAAGTGTCAAGAAAAAAACCTCTGTATTGTTTAAAGTTACTATGAATTAACAAAGTTGAAATCTTTTGTTGCAATTTTCGGTATGCATGTGGGCAGAGAGGATCATGATATGTGTGCAGAGGATCATGATGCTTTACATGCAAGTACTATCATCCTATTTTTAGCAATAGTTTCGACTGGATTGGTCTCCACGAATAAGCATCCGTTGACCCTTCTTTAAAGAACTGATTGGGATTCACTAATTAGTCAAAAGCTAGTCCATCTTGTGAGACAAGCAAGCTTCTAATCCCTGGCTCCAGAAATCAGTTGAACTTTTTCTCAGCTATGACATACAAATGAAGTTATGAGCAAAAGTATTAGGCTCTTTAGGAGAGAACAATTCGTGAAAAGATTTGAGCGGAAAGAAAAAGATAGTCTGATACATTTTGATGAATATATGAATAATATATAATATGAATAATGATATAATAATATGAATAATAATAATCAATGACGGCGTGAGCAAACTTTACCTTGCATAAACTATGATAGTATGTTTAAACAAGAAAATAATGAACAATATAAGCATCACACTCATGAGGAAAATCATAAATTAATGATCTTGTTCTGAATATTATTAATACTATATTAATAATATTGTCATTAAAAACTGTAAAGAACTGAATGCTTCGCAAAACCTGTAAATTTATGAAACCACTTATTCTACGAATATTTTTTATAAATGTATAAAATATAAATCATGTTATAAAATATATCCATGACTCGCTGCTTTATTTATTTGTAACCAGTTATTCTAAGATGTCTATTTTATAAATGCATACTCGTTATAAAATATATTCATTGCTAAAGTTATAAAGTTATATATATAATTATACTTATAAATGCTATATAAGTATAGCAAATGTTTACTTACAATTGATTGGCTACAAAGTATTATTATTTTATATCAGTGTTGTAAAAAATATAACCGTTGCTAAAAAGAATATTGGTACATCAGTTTTATTAATTGACCAGACAGCTTGAAAAATAAGAATGTCTTTGAAGCCTTGACCATCACTGGTTTCTGAGCAGTACTGTCCTATTAGGAGACTCCGGAACCATCCGGAGCACTTTTCTTCTGTCAAAATCTCGGAAATTGCGAAATCTGCATAGTGTACATGGTGGAAGTCATTACGTGACACTAAAATTCTCAGGCCCGGATTCCCTGAGGCAGCTGGGCAGCTGAGTCGCCCCAACTTTTTAGTGATCTTCGGCGGCTAATTAGTAAGAATTTCGGTCTAAGCTCATTCACTTGGAATTTCCAACAACTACTTACCTAGCGTTCTAGCGCTACTAGCGATGAAGTAGAGAGGCTCACTAATCTAGTATTGGTTTTGCCTGCCCCCAATGCAGTGGGTGAGAGATATTTTTCTGCATTGAAACAAATCCAAACATCGATGGGGAACACCATAGGGCAGGCTGTCTAAATAATCTTCTAATATTACACATATATAAAGATGTTGATATAGATACAGAATCAGTTGTGAACGATTACTGCCATGGACACATTGACGGAAGAAGAGCTTTCTAAAAGACAAGTGTCAAGCTATAACAGTCAATCTTTTATGTACACATGTACATGTATGTTTGTGTTTGCAGGCCAAGTCTGTTGCTCATTGTATTCCTAGGTGGCCATAATTTAAACAGTAAGTTTTAACCAGGCCAAGTAATATATTTGTTGTCTTTCCCTGGTGCATGTAATATATTATTTAAACTTATTTTTGTAACGGAAACAAGTGCTCTTAAATTTTGTTTTAAAAGACAAGTGTCAAGCTATAACAATCAATCTTTTATGTACACATGTACATGTATGTATATTTATGAACATAAATGTAAATATACATATATGGTTACAACTCAAAACCATGTAACTCTGTAGCTAGCTCTCTTTGCAAGACTTGAAATGACTCATCTTGGCAGGACCTGGATATCCACCTTAAATAATATGAGATACACTTTAAAATGTTCTGATTTTGTTCTAATTCTCAAAATTCTCTCGGGGGAGGGCCCCCCAAACCTCCCTTCTCTGAGAGGGCGCTTCAGCTCCGCTCCCAGACCCTCCCCGCATGACCGAGTCGAGCCTCTGGCAACTACTAATTGACAGTCTCCTGACCACTTTTTCTTTGGACAATACAGCCCTGTTTCTGAGTACAATGTCACATACCAGTTTTTGTAATTAAAGTTATCGTAAAAGCTAAGCCTAAGGAAAAGAATTTTTACCATAAATTTATCACCATTTAGTAGCCATAGACTATCCCATTGAAAACTGCCAATTTAAGTTAACTATACTTGAGGTAACAATAGTGGGATTGCCGATGACAATCTTGTATTCTACATCCAAGGACGACCATCTTTTTGTGCAATTTTCCTAGTTAGATATGGCGCAGTGGTTATACATAAGCTGTTTTTAAAATTATTAGACTAACCTTGATTTTATGCCGTATGACCTCTTATCAGGGAAGCTACTAGCAGCTTAAAAACATATCGCTTCTCTGCCCTAACCACAACATACACATGCTACCAACCTAAGCGACTACTACTGCAAGAGCTATTTTGCTCTCAACAATTGCGAGTGCTGTCAACTATAAAACACTTTTACATAACATTAACCATGTCAGCAAAGCTTTACAAAAATTCGTATTGCTTTACAAAAAACTGCTTGATCAAACAACAAACATGATTAAGATAAACGAACCTTGTACAAAGCAATGCTTTTTTATTTTGGCTTCCTCGCTAAAAAAAACTAGCAGAGCATTTTATATTAAACACACCAATGACAAAAAAACGCAACTTTAAGTCACTCCACTTTTGATTTATGAAAGGTCTATAATGGTCAAAACAAAAATTAAATAATAACTAAACAATTTAGTAGTTTAGGAACTCCAACTAATTCGGCGCAGAAATATTTTACTTCCGCTGTAGTTCTACTGCAGAACACCACTGAGGCTTACCGGAAGTCTCGATGCGAACGCTGGGTTGCTAAGTTACTTTTTGATGCAGAGCATGTTGCACGACGTAACTTTTGTTAACCTAGTGGTATGTTACACAACGTAACGTTTATCTACCTAGTGGTACGTAGTGTTTTGTTATTTTTTGTTTTGCTTTTATTAAGGCTTTTTTTCTAACTAGACATATTTCAGTCAGCTTTACATTGCTAGTTCAAAAAACTCTACTCAACTGTGGTAGGCTGTTCATACATTTTGTAACTATAGATTTCCAGATAAAATGAGCTAGACTGCACAACTACTACAAACTAGATAATACAACTTCTACGCAGTAAACAGTTTTGCAGCAGACTAAACACTGCATTAATATTGACTAGCTAAGATATTCTTTTTGGCCAAGAAGTCCGTGCCGAGATTGAGTAGCTAGCTTGTTCCGCTATTTTTTTACCTCCAATGGAGCGTCCTATTCGGAAAAGTTTATTTGATCTGATTTAATTCGTAGCTATGCACAACTAATTTTACTGTTACTATATTATCAATTATGTCTATCACTTATTTTACTCATAATGATTTTCATTTTTTCCTTTTGTTTATAAATTTCAGGATGAAAGAAGTACATTTACAAATTCTAAATAAGCATGGCTGATTCTGAAAAGAAATCGGCTGCAGGCTCTCGAAAATCTACAGCAAAATCAAACAAAGCTGGATCAACAGGTCGGAAAACACCGCAGTCTGGCCGATCCTCGCCTGGAAAGAAATCTCCTGGAAAAAAGACGCCAACAGGAAAGACTCCAGAACCTACACAAGATGTTGATACTGGTAAAAATTGCATTTATGATCATAAGTAGCTAGACAACTGATATTTTTGTTGCCTTTGAGTTCAACTTACGTATGCTCTGATTTTAGCAGCAGAGCCAGTTGTCACGCAAGAGCCATTGGCTGAAGAAGAGTTAGAAGTGCCAGAACCAGTTGCCCTTGATCCAGCAGACATTATGGTACAAATTCAAGGCTGACTCATTTTATGTTTTTATGGTTGCTCTGAAATAACATAGAGTGAATTAAAAATAGTTAATAATCTAAATTTGATGTTTTGGCGAACTACATCAGCTGTGATCTTGCATGAATGATTTTTCACTCGATAAAATAAACTAAATGAGAATCTGTTATTTGTATGTCCGAGCGTTTGTGTTTGAGTGTGTCACAAAAGGTCTTAATCTAAACAGACTAAAATAAATACTAAGGCATACATGCATGAGGTTGTATGACAGGTGGTGATGTTAAAAGACAGAGTTGTGCTAGACGGACTGTCGGCAGATATGTGGCTTGACGAACATGTCCAGCAGGCCAAGAGGTTTATCACAAATCCTGATGATAAAATACTAGTGCTGAGAGTGGTTAATGAATCCTTGGTAAGTGTAATCCTGTTGCAGGATCTAGAATTTTTAACGTTATTTCGCAATGTGCTCAGTGTTACGCTTCTCCAACTATGCGAGTTTAGAAATCACCAAAAATATTGGTTAACTTTGTTTTTGCTTTTTAATATAGACGGGCTTATGACTAACTTTTAAGCTATTTGTAAATCAAGGTTGTTACTTGTAGAGTATATTTTAGGTGCTAACTTCAGAGATTCCCACGCTGCCTTGCGAGGAGCTGACATATTTTATAAAAAATCGAGACTCAAGCAGTCACTATTATACAGAGCCTGAGGCCCTCAATCCAGACACATTTCTTAAAAAGCTCCAGTATGGCACTATAAAAGGTAAATTCTTGGGCTATTTAATGCCACTTGTTGCAGCAGTAGACTAACAGCAGTATTTAGTCGGTTTCCTCATTACGAACTAGTATAGAGGGAGGTATAGGGGAGGTAACAGACTCATCCTTTTTATCTTTGTTATTGAGGGATTGTGCATACACTACACAATACCTTCACTTGTGTAAGTCCTTATGGTGGATGCATCTATCAATAGCGTTGCTTCAGCTAGTTCTGCTTGGCAAAAAGGCTTTAGCCAGAATAAGCAAGCATCAAATTTGCAATTGTCTTCACCTGTCTTCTCCTGTAGGAAACAACATTGAGAGCTTAATGAGGGTCATGAACAATATTTTTGCTCCGATATTCTTTGAGAATACGAGTTGGCCTGACAGCATAAAAAACGACTTTTCTGCGCAGCTACACAAGTTCTTGGCTACTCTCACTGATACCAGGTATGTCACCTGTAATTTTGAAAAGAAGCCAAGTTACATTGTATGTCAAAAGTGTGTGTGTAATTACTTTAGGTATTGGAAGTTGGCAGATGTTGTTATAGTAAATTAAAATTTACTCAGTTTGTCTTTTTGACTAAACTTACTAAAAGATCTCTGAAAATTTTTTCAGCCAGCTCGATAGCTTCTCATTCAGGCTGTTTAGATGGTTTTTGACAATTTTTCTTGTGGTGTCAGTAGACATTTTTATTTGTTCAGGTGGAAGATGGAGGGGAAGACTGTGTTGTATATTCCATCAGAAGGGCAAAAAGGCGACCCAGAGGTCTCTAGTAGAGATAAGGAGCTCGTGGGGAGACTCGAGAGTAAGTATATTACATTATCTATAGTTTTAGCTAGTCCATAGTAATATCTATAGTTTTAGCTTGTCCATAGTAATATCTATAGTTTTAGCTTGTCCATAGTAAAATCTATAGTTTTAGTTTGTACATAGTAATATCTATAGTTTTAGCTAGTCCATAGTAATATCTATAGTTTTAGCTTGTCCATAGTAATATCTATAGTTTTAGCTTGTCCACAGTTACATCTATAGTTTTAGCTAGTCCATAGTAATATCTATAGTTTTAGCTAGTCCATAGTAATATCTATAGTTTCAGCTTGTCCATAGTAAAATCTATAGTTTTAGCTTGTCCATAGTAATATCTATAGTTTTAGCTAGTCCATAGTAATATCTATAGTTTTAGCTTATACATAATAATATCTATAGTTTTAGCTTGTACATAATAATATCTATAGTTTTAGCTTGTCTATAGTAAAATCTATAGTTTTAGCTTGTCCATAGTAATATCTATAGTTTTAGCTTGTCCATAATAATATCTATAGTTTTAGCTTTTCCATAGTAACATCTATAGTTTTGGCTTGTCTATAGTAAAATCTATAGTTTTAGCTAGTCCATAGTAAAATCTATAGTTTTAGCTTGTTTAATAGAGAGTAACAGGGAGTATTATTAACAATTATCTAGCAAGAAGCGTTCATAAACCTCTTTTATGTACTCCGGAAATTCAATGCATTCTATGTCATGATAGTGAGTGCTGCCGGTGAAGTCAGCATTCTATTTTTAACTAGTGTATCAATAGAAAGTCAGGGATAACTGGAGACCTGCCAAGTAAGAACACTTTATCATTTTTAATCAATAGGATGATAGGAGCAGAAACCATGCATCAATTTAAATTTACAGATGCCATGCTAGTCCATTGTTCTAATTTAACTCTTGGCTCTCATTTTATTAATGTACTAGCTGAATATCCGGCGTTGCTCGGGTATTCAGCTAGTACATTTATTAATTTCCCAAACATCTCTCCATATTCTATTTGCCTTTAAAACACAAGTACTTATGGATACTGACAGTTGATGTTTTCTGTGCAGCGGCCATGATTCATTGGACCCGGCAAATTAAAGAGGTGCTCAGCTCGCAGGACAACTTTGAGATGTCAGAGAACTCAGGGCCCCTTGATGAGATCGAATTCTGGAAGAATCGTTGCTCAGACCTGTCAGGCATCAGTTCACAGCTTGACAAACCCGGTGTGAAACGAATCTCACACATCCTCGAGTTGGCGAAGAGCTCATATGTAGCTCCTTTCACCAAGCTCTCTGGTCAAATAAAGGTTGGATTATCTTCTCACAATTTACTCATGCGTCATATTTTACATGCAGGCCTTCCCCTAGGGCATGTTCATCACTGGATTTGAAGATTTCTTCTGTTTAGCTTTGTCTGTGTGAGCAGACAATTCATCAAAGATTGAGTATGGTATTTGCTTAGCTTACTGCAAGCAGAGGTTGTGTGTTTTGAAAAGCTTTATTACACAAACAATGACTCTGTGATCTTTGCTAGACATGTCCGGAGTCGAGTGGCAAGGGAATCTCAACAACCAGAGACGCGCCCATTGGTAGAGAGTAATTTAAGGTTGAATGTTATTTGTGTCACCACCAGTGGCCTTTTTGTAAATTCAACCCGACCTGTTGTTTGCAGGTTGGTTGTTCTAGATCGCTAGATTACAGCTGCTCACGGTTGTCTCAAAGAATTACTGTTGTTGAATTTTTAGGAAGGTTCCAGACAGGCGGAAAGCAATCTCAAGTTTCTTCACATTCTTAAAGACCCTTGCGCTGACCTTGCCGAGGCCAAACCCGCTGATATTCCAAATATGCTGCCAAAAATACTCAACCTCATCAGGATGATCTGGGTGAACAGCGACTTCTATAAAACAAGAGAACGGCTGACGGGTCTTCTGAGAAAGGTCAGTTTAACTGCAGCTTGTCTGTCGTAAAGTTTAACAGATCGGTGAAGGATTCTAGAAACCATATGGATGGCATTTAACTTATACTTCACCAACCCTAGAACTTCTCCAACCCCAGAACCTCACCAACCCTAGAACCTCACCAACTCCAGAACTTTAAACATGTGTAACATATTTATTACTAACCAGTGTTTTTTACTCTTTGTCGATCTTTACAGCTGAGCAATGAAATCATAAAGAGATGCTGTGCAGAGATTTCATTAGATAGCATTTTTGACGGCTACGTCGTCTCGTCGATGGCAACGCTGAACAGCAGTATTGAGTGCTGTGAGAAGTGGAAGTCGATCTATGACAAGACATCACAGCTGCACCATAAGCTCAGTCAAGTTGGCTGGGTTCTTGACAAGTCGAGCATCTTTGCTCAAGTTGATGCTTTCGTACAGAGGTGCAAGGACTTGTTAGAGGTGAGTGAGAAGTCTCGAGTTCAAACATTGTTGAGGAGGCTTGTCTTCTCTCAATGTTATTTACAGGATTCCAGGCAGAGAAGTGTCACTATTTGTCAAACAACACATTATAGAGTCTATGTACAAGAGGTTATATAACCTACATACGCAATAAAAACAGGTCACTCAGGTGCTCTAACGGTTCACATCTAACTGACAGGTGTGCGAGTGTCAAGTACTCTTCAGACGCATGGAAGATGGCAATCAGAAAGAAATGCCTCATTTCATTGGTCAGCGGGGCCCTGAGATAGCTCGAAGTCTCGTTGAAATTGAGGGCTCTTTTGACCGAAACCTCAACCACCTCAGACTTGTGAAGAAGAGCATTCTAGATGTCAAGGCCACCTCATGGCATGATGACTACAACAGGTAGAGTAGTCCAGCAAACAGCCTTGTATTGTTTTTATCTGCCTTTTTGTATCAAACATACAAATGTAGGTTATATATTATGACTTGCAGATTCCGTGCTGGAATGAAAGACTTGGAAGTGATGATGATAAATACAATATCTTCGGCCTTTGAGACCATCTCTACGGTGGAGCAGGGAGTCGAACTTCTCGACATCTTTATGCACCTGCAAGTTCGCGAGGTGAGCATTTTGTAGCTCGTCACCTCTCTGTTGCTTAGTTCTCTTCCATTGTCATCCGGTGTGCAATTTTTATTGTGTAATTTTGTCTATGATGTGTGTTTTAGCTAAGACTTGATGTGTTTGCGTTTATATGGTGATTGACACCGGGTGCACTAGATACCAATATAGAACATCATTTGTTACTTGCTGTAGATAACATCTGTATCTGTTAACATTAGAGTTATTGGTAACTCGCTGTACTTAATATCTGTATCAGTTAACCTTATGGTTATTTGCTAATTGCTATAGTTAACATTTGCGTTAGTCCGTGTTTGCATTAGTTAACTGTGTAAATTGCAGCCAATAAAACGGGCGCTAGATAAGAGGACGGTAGAGGTCTACACACTGTTTAATGATGAATTGAATGCCGTGAAGAAGGAACTGACTTCCAAGGGCTCCCCTCTGCCCTTCAACCACCCCAAGTTTGCAGGAAATGCTCAATGGTGCCGTCTGCTGAAAAAGCGTATCGAAAGAGAGATGATGATATTAGATAGAGCTCACTTCCTGCCTCATATGGGTAAAGTTTCATCTTCGATACACCGTGGATGTATGGATAAATATATATAAATGATATCCAGTGGAATTCAAAAGAACACAAATATAGAAAAGATACGGGTATAATATATTGCGCGGGTTGTTTACAGGTATTGGCGAGGAGACGAGAACACAGTATCAGCAGTTGTGTCAGGCTTTAGATGAGTACATCAGAAAGACATTCCAAGAATGGGGCCAAACTGTAGACCGAGATCCTGCTAAGCTTCTCGAGGTGCCACTGATGGCCCGCAGTACAGAACAGCCTCCTATGATTGACATCAATTTCAGCAAGTCAGTTAATAACACACGTGTCATTTATTGTGTTGCTTCTGCTATTGTGTTAAAACAGTTTTCTTTAGGAAGGGCTTATTCTCACTGGTAAGTTAGTGGTTAGTCACATAATTACTTTTATCTGTTTATTTTAAACCTCCTGTTTATACTCAGCAAAAGTGGTAAACTGATTACAAAGTCTTCAAATGATGTCGGCAACAATGATGAATAAGAAATTACTCTAATTGGCACAAGCAACGCTTTAGTAAAGCAAACTAAATTTAAGGCAATGCAGTCATTTTTAGTGGGAGCTTGCTTTTCGTAGTGCTTAAAGGGGAAGCAACTCCAGCATTTTTGCCAATGCTGGTTTGATAAGCACTATTACATTACATACATTGTAGGTCTCTGACGAAGATGTTCCAAGAGATCGCCTACTGGGAGCGACTGCTCTTCGAAATCCCTCACTACGCAACAGACACATACGGCAAGTGCGAGGAATTGCGCATACTCAAAGAGCACGTCCTTCTTGTTATCAGAGACTACAACAGAATAATCTCCGCTCTCAGCCTCGAGGAAAGAAGGTGAGCAGCCGTTCTGTAGTTTTATAGTCTTATTTTGTAGCTTTTGTTGCCTTAATCTTCGTGTCTTTAAAGGGTGGCTCGCTGAACACCCTGTCAACACTCGCATAGACTGTAAGTAAGAACTACGTATTCGCTGTTTGCAGTCTGTTCAAGGAGAGAATCAAGTTTTTGGATAAGAAGATTCATCCTGGTCTGACAAAACTTACATGGGGAGCGAAAAACATATCTGACTACTTTATCAAGGACTGTCGTGTGCATGCCAGCAGGGTAGGAATATTATTGCCCCCTTACACATCCTCTCCAGTTTTTCTCTTTTTTATGTTACAGTCATATTATTTACATTACTTAGAATTAAACATGTTTTTATGTTCAACTCAAGGATGAGTAAACTAGAAGATATCGCTGTATATTATTATATTCAGATCCAGACGATTGTGAACGACTACAAGAGAGCGAACAGTTCAATATCGGATGACTGCAGGAAGATTTCAGAAATGTTGCTCGTCAGAATTGATGGCAAGAAGGTGTACGAGAACCTCGAGGTAGGCTAGTAAAAACTAAGCTTTCAAATGTAAAAGCCTAGCTTTAACTTTTTTTAAATGAGTTTTATTTTTCTCAAATGTAATGACATAATCGGAAAATGTCTGGTGTTGCTAAACGCAGAACACACGGTCTGATAGTCGACACAGCCAAGTCAGTCTTGCGGTGTAATAAGTTATAAATGAGTCCATCAGGCCATGAAAGAGAGATGATAACTTTACTAGAGAGATGATAACTTTTGTAGTTTGATGATGACCAGCAAAAGCATAGAGCTACTACAAAGGAGAGGCTCCTCGCCATCCATTCCGATGTCATAGCAACCATGCGACAGACATACGAAGTCTTCAAAGCCGATGCTTCCGACGTGAGTAATTTTATTTCTCCCAACGCATACATAGATTATGCCCTGAAGCTAAAATCTGTTGGTGCAGAAACTAACTAAGACTGGAACCAAAACTTTCAGTAGCGACGAGGTGCTTGCTGAGGAACTTTAAATGTAAAATGGGACACGTGCAACATACCACTTACATTACATACTACTTGTGTAACATATCATTAAAATAACATATCACAAATGCAGGTTACTGAAAGTGTTACACATGCACAGTACAGCTCACCCACCAAATATGTAACATATTTCAAGTACAGAGTGCCACAGGTGTAACATAGCAATAGTCCTACATGTATAAAACATTCCTAGACATGCTGCAAGTACAGTATGGCATGTGTGGACATTCTGCAAGTGCAACATGCCACATTTATAACATATTACAAATGTGACGTGTTGCATATTCAACCAGTGCTACCTGCCGCATTTGTAACATATCATGAAACATATGGCAAGTACATGGTGCCATTGTTAACAAGCTGCAGTGCAATACGTTACATGTGTAACAAGCTGCAGTTCAACATGTTACATGTGTAACAAGCTGCAATGCAACATGTTACATGTGTAACAAGCTGCAGTGCAACATGTTACATGTGTAATAAGCTGTAGTGCAAAAAGTTACATGTGTAACCAGCTGTAGTGCAACATGTTACATGTGTAACCAGCTGTAGTGCAACATGTTACATGTGTAACTGGCCACAAGGATTATTCAGTTATTATTCTATAAGAGAAATTTTGAATATTGCAGCCCATGTTATGGCATTGCAGGTACAAACTCAATGGGTAAAGTACACAGAGAAGATGGACAGAATGGTTGAGGAAGCGTTCCGATTAAATGTCAAATGGTCCCTCCAGGAGCTCTCTAGGGCTATTAATGGTACGCCACTCTATGATTATTATGTATTGTTTGCATTCATATGATTCTGGAATGTCTTCAGCAAATTCTCCTTTATCGTACATAATGTACTAGATAAGCAAGTTGAAAAGTTTGTGTTCTACAGTGATAATATCATTGTCCAAGTGCATCGAATTCATCTATGCGGCGGGGACTGTTAGTGCGGAGTCGCTATACCTTGCTTTAAAGGAGCTTTCTAGCCAATCATCTTTGTTTCTAACTTCAATCAGTTTTTACATGCCTACGGTTTATGATGCAGGTGATGGCAAGAGCGCTCCCAATCCCTTGTTTAGAGTCAAGGTCATACTCGAAGGAGACAAAGTTGAGTTCTCACCGACTTTGAAACAGCTAGCTCTAATTGTCGGCAGCATTGGTCAGCACCTGACGGAAGCTATTGCTGGTATCCGCAGGCTGCCGGACATACTCACGAAGAAACGCTCGCACAAAGAGGTATGACAACTCTAAAACGTTTTAATGGAGTCATCAGTGACAGATTCAGAGCTTGGTTCTAAACCTCCGCAGAACTGAGAATTCCTATAGCCTTCTACTACAAAAGCCATATATGAATATTTTTATATATTTGTTATGTAATTTTAAACTATTAATAAATAAATTATTGTTATTGCTGTTAAAGCAATGCCAGGTTGGCTCACGACTCAGTTGTTTCCCCCTACATTTGCAGCCAATACACGTAATCATAGAGAAGGATGAGGACACGCACAAGATACAGAAGGTTGTCAACCAGGGGATGCAGGACAATGCACAGAACCTGCAAAACTACCTTCTAACGTGGGACAACTACCGGGAGATATGGGAAATCAGAAAGGATGCGTTCATCAGACGTTACCAGCGTCTCAACCCTCAAGTATCATCATTTGATGCTGACATTGCCAGGTAACACTGGTAGTTTTAGTCGCAAGTTTCTGCTGACATTGCCAAGTAACACTGGTAGTTTTAGTCGCAAGTTGCTTACTGACAGCATAACTATTGTACTTCCTTGTTGAGCTGGTGCTGGTAGAGCTCTTTCAAAGTCTGTCGGTAAAGCTGAAAAGGCATGAACCCTTCAAGTTCTGTGATTTTCAGTGAGTTGCAGGTTTATAGTGTGTTGTTAAAGTCGAAATGTAAACCTTTTGGATTCGAGCTAATTTTTAATAAAAAAGTGCTTACATTATTTAGATGTTTTTTTTATGATTTTACATTCTTAAACTGCTTTTAAAATCTCATATCCTAGCAGTGAATAATGAATATCCAATTTTTTTTGTAAGAACTCATTTGGATAGTTAAAACATTAAACTTTTAGATCTCTCCAAACATCAAATTTTTAAAGTTTTCATTGTCGTTTGAGCAATTAAATTTTTCCTTGACCTAAGTGATAAATAGGCTTCAACGAGTTGTCAAGAGACAGGTGGAGACTTGTTGTCCTTGTCACAGGTACACGGAGGTAGCAAACAATGTTGCTACTCAAGAGACAGTACTTAACATACAGTTTGTGTTACTCGACTGTTCTCCTCTCAAGTTTGCTATTCTTGGCCACTGTCAAGAGTGGCAGAACAAGTTCACAGAGCTGCTCAGCGAGATAGCAACAACGCGTCTTACTGAACTCAACACCTTCCTTATTTCTATGGCAGAAAGGTGAGGCTATCTATCGCCTAATCCATGACCTAATTATTGTTCTGTGTCCTAACTATTGCTCTGTGACCTAATTATTACTCTGTGTCCTAATTATTGTTTTTTGACTTAATTATTTCTCTCTGACCTAATTTATTGATCTGTGACCTAATTATCACTCTGACTTTTTTTCTTAATTATGATATCTATTTTTAACATATCTGAGTGACCTATATTTTAGTGACCTATATTTTATAAGAGGCATTTTATAAAACTTTTTATGAGTATTATTTTACCACGAGCCTGTTGTCTGATGGCTTTCATTTGTGACAACTTTTCGTGAATCTATCATGGATTCTTGCTAATAAGGCTCACAAATGTGATTATTGGCTTCATCATGGAGTGTTTGTTTTAGGGTGAGCAAGCCTCCTCAGACTTTAGATGAGCTGGGAGAGTCATTGGAACTTTGGAGCAAACTGGACACAGAAAAGCCAGAGACAGAAGCTAAATTTGCACCTCTAGATGATCAGTTTACAATCCTTGGCAAATATGAAGTACCTGTGTCTGAGGAGGTAGAGTCCTTGTTCTTCTCTTCACGTTTGTTTTTTTAGTTCACTCACTTCCTATACCATAGCTCAAACACATTTTGTTAGTCCAAAAATTGCATCTATTCCATAGGTGATCATCTTGACCCTTTTATTCATTTTATGATTGCATGTCATTTGATGCTGGTCAAACCTCCTACACTCCGCTACAGATTCAAGGGACTCTAGATGGATTGAGTGGGCAGTGGACAAAGTTTACAGATGCTCTTGTTGAGTCTGAAGGAATGCTGAAGAAACACAAAGAGAAGTTCAAGACAAGTCTCTTGGGCCAGGCTGAAGACTTCAAGAAGCAGGTACTTCTCTTTTTGCCACTGACTGAACATATTTACCTGCGATTTACCTTCTCTGTGAGCTCAGTCTTTTTTTAGTAACATATAATCTAAAAAAAATTGTTTTCAAGGTCGTTTGAGAGTCACTAGGAAGTAACAAAACTGGACAGCTTCATCTCTATTTTAGGTGCACGGTTTAGTAGAGAACTTTAAAAGTGGCGGACCTTTCAGCGCTTCCCTCAGCTGCGCTGACGCCCTTGAGAAGGTTGGTGGGTTCAAGGACAGTGTGACAGCATTGAAGGAGCAGGAAGCACAGATACGCAGAGGCCTAGGTATTTTTAAGATAGAGCAACCTCCCAACAAAGATATCGCTGTGCTTGACAAGGTAAGACAATTTCTTGTCATACTTCTGTCATATAGTGAATTGTTTTTTATTTTTTCCACAGAAATACAATTATTAAAAATATGTTTTAAAGTTTTCTGTTTTCTGTCGTATTTATTTGACTCTGGAAAAGTTGAGACTATGACGTTATGTCGTTATGACATAATGAAAAAGGCAAAGGTCGTATGCTTGTCATTCAAAACTGGTTTATGGCTTCATTTGGTTTCTCAGCAATAGGTCATTCTCCAGACAGCCTTTTGGTAGGATAGGCTATTATTATGTATCTATTCAAACGCTCTATTAGCTGTTTATATGGTTTGCTGTACCTTCAGGACCTCGACTACATAGAGCAAGTCTGGCAGCTGACCCAAGAGTGGGAGGGAAACTGGGACTCATGGAAGTCAGGAAGGTTCACCGAGCTCCAAACTAGCGAGATGGAGAATGCCTCCCTCACAGCATTTAAGAAACTCGCTAAACTCTCTCGTGAGCTTAAGGTAGCCAGTTTTTCACTTACTCATGTTGCTAAACTCATGGCTCTATACAAACCACCCATGGTTTGTAGCGAGTGCGCATTAAGTTCCCGTATGAAAACGGTCGTTTGTATTAATCTAGCCTCATTTACAAGTTGGATGCCTTCCAAATGGTAAATTTAAAACCTGCTCATCAAGTCTTCCAGTAATAAGATTTTCATATTGTTGGTTCAGATAAGCATTCGGCAAGCAGCAGTAAGATATGACTATGATTCAAGGAATTGTCTCCTTGCTCTTAATAAAAATTAAAGAGGGAACAACTCTTATCTCTTAAAAAAAGTCCGAGTGCTCAGTAAACGGGTTGCGAATTCTTTAATTTAGTTTTCTGAATATTTTAGTACTTATCGACGTGTCATAGCATGTTTCAAACTGTCGAGAATAAGCTGGTGATGCTAGTTATGTTGCACGTGAGCCTGTTTAGAAGATGTGAACCAGTCATTGTCTTTTTCTCATGTATAGCGTCGACAAGAAGTTGATGACGATAGGCCGAGTGGTCGGTTTAGTCGTCCATCTACTTCAAAGACCGACAGTGAGGTATAAACTGTGTCCTTATCTACTATTTACACACACAGTCCTTCTTCATCATACATTATACTTTATTCTCTCTTCCTTTATTATGGTTTCCTACCAAATGTTCAAAAATTGGCACCAGTAATTAGACGCTGTAGATCACCGTTTCATCATTTCCTGTAACAAAATGCAGAGAACAGTCTGGTTTTAGAGTTAGTCTACACAATGATATTTTCCAAGCATTTGAAATGACAACAGTGAATTTGGTCTTTCCTGGTGTCTATGGTCTTCCTATTCATTTGGTGCGCTGCCTTTGTTATAGTTTATCAGTTATTGTATGCATGCCGCTTGTTGTTTCAGTTTCAACATAATATGGACTAGTCCTGTTTTATCCTCTGTATATAGAGAACTGTTTGCATGCTTTCATCAGTTCACTGGTGATAAAGAAGAGATGCCCTCACCTTTTGGAAATATATTCAATGAAAGCAATGCAATATATAGTGCAATAATATTAAGACTTTTATCGATTTAATTCTTCATAGTCGTATACTTTAAATCTTATCATGATTTAGAACTCATGATTTTTCTTGCTGTAACAAATATTAAGTGAGTAGTATGTTTGCAGGAGAGAAACTGGGAAATTGTCGAGGTAAGCAAAGGAAAAGTGGACACCTTCAAGAGAACAATGCCCCTCATCACTGACCTCAAGAACAAGGCCATGCGTGATCGACACTGGAACCAAATCAAGGTCAGCTGCTGTTAGAAAATCAATGTCTAGTAGCAAGCTCACAGTAATTGTGTTAAACCAGCAAAAATTCTGGTGCATGACAGGTGTGTGCAAGTGCGTGATAGGTATGGGCAAGCGCATGACAAGTATGGGAAGCGCATGACAGCTATGTTCAAGTGCATGACAGGTATGGGAAGCACATGACAAGTATGTGCAAGTGCATGACAGGTATAGAGAGCACTTGACAGGTATGTGTAAGTGTATGACAGGTATGGGCAGGTGCATGACAGACATGTTTGAGTTTCTGTAGCTGTCTGTTGATTGTCAAATGGACAGTAACTTATTCCATATTTTAAAATAATTACAGCTTATTTGTCATGAAAGAATAGTTAAGGTGTAATATTATATGCAATATATAATAAAATATATAATGTTTATAATGCATTATATATAACTGCTGGTGCTTTCTTTAAGGTTTGTATAGAACTTCATTAAATTGTTCTACTTTTCTGGTCATATTTTATTAGCTGTCAAACATCAGGATTTAATTTCTACTCTGATTATGATGGCAAGCAGTTGCTAACTCATCACCCATGAGCAGACAATTCTAGCAATAAGTTTTTGAATCATCTCCTTCTGACTGTATTCTTAGGTTTTTTGCACTGTAAAAAGCAGTTAGTGTAAAAGCAATTACATTGTTTTAAATAATCTATTATGATAAAATCTTTCACATTCTATTTGAAAATATTTCGATCCAAAACCTTTGAATTATGTGAACAGGTTTGTCAGAGTTTTTTCTTTGTTAGAAAAATGCACCATGTCCAAAAATTAAAAATAAAGTTGTTTTTTTTGTATAAGAATACTCTTAAAGATGCTGCTAAAAGATATCAAAATAAATTTATAGAAAAGCTAAGAAGTATTGAAAACTATAATTAAAATTATAGACCAGAAGTATTGCTGACCTTATTAAACATTTAAAAATTAATATTGAATCTGGAGTTTTGCTTAAGAGGTAATTTAAACTATTCAAAATCTGCATAGTTTATATTAAATCTGTTTGTTTACTACAGTGTGATGTCCCTTGATATGGCAAGGTATGACAACTTCAACATGGCTACATTTTGAATCACTACTCCATTCTTTAATCATCACTCTTTAATCAAAATTTTAATTATTGAACAGAAAAAGCAGTCCAAGTTTTGATTGGATCTTTTTATTGCTAAGATTTATACTGGTAAACTCTCTGGTCTAGAAATAGATTCAATATTTTAGAATACTTGAAGGTGTAGTCTCTGTGACTGGTTTGTTTTTCATATTAGCTCATATTACGAGGGCATCTTATTTCTTCTAGAACGAGATGCAGAAACAGTTTGAGGAAACCAGCGAAGAGTTCACGCTTGAAAGAATTATCAATTTCGGATTTGATCAGCACGCTGAGTACATCAACGAGGTCTCGAGCGCTGCCACAAAGGAGCTGGCCATCGAGAACAGCCTCAAGGCCATCAGCGAGGCCTGGGAGACCATTGAACTTGTGATGGCCCCTTACAAGGACAAAGGACACTACAAATTAGCGTGAGTAGAAATTATTAGTAACAACTAATACTGTTACTGAGGGCTACTCTGAATAGCCCTAATAAGGTCCTTTGAAAGTAGATTGGAGCTTAGGCTATTGTTCTTGACATTTACAGGACAACAGAGGACGTGTTTGTCGCGCTAGAAGACCACCAAGTACAGTTGTCTACGATGAAGGCTTCGAGGTTTGTGAAGGCATTTGAGATGGAGGTGGATCGGTGGGAAAGAACTCTCAGCCACATTCTAGAGGTCGTTGAGATGCTGCTGACAGTTCAGAGGCAGTGGATGTACCTTGAGGTACGTGTCAGTCAACTGCTCAGCATCACTGACAAGTGCAAATAAAGTACCATATCTGAAATTAAAAAATGCTGTCATAGTCTTCTTGTTTGGTCATCTTTCCTATTTCAAGTTTTGTGTTCGTCTGTAGCTCTACATAGCTATATAGCTACTATAGTCAGATAGCAGAATCAGTAGATGGGGCAAGTGAGGACTTCTCACTCAGTCTACCTATGTTATTTTAACTTCAAAGAATCAGTATGTTTTAGCTTAGCCTGTGCTCAGACAAACACCAAAACCTCGTTTTCTCAGTAACTATATTACCATTTATTTTTTAATTCTCACAGAATATATTTTTGGGAGAGGACATCAGAAAACAGCTGCCGAGAGAGTCTGCTGACTTTGACAATATCAATGCCAACTGGAAAGTCATCATGGTGAGGCTTTTCAAAGACAAAAATGCCCTTCGTGGAACGCATTTCAAAGGTAGGCTTATAATCCTCGTATATACTTTTAACTTTTTCTCCTTTTCTTCACTTTCCCCTGTTTGACCTCCGTAAGTCCTTGAACTCTGCTTGTTCGCCTTTTGTGAGTCCTTGAACTCACTTGTTTGCCCTCTGTAGGTCTTCAACTCTACTTGTTTGCCCTCTGTGAGTCCTTGAACTCTATTTGTTTGCTCTCTGTGAGTCCTTGAACTCACTTGTTTGCCCTCTGTAGGTCTTCAACTCTACTTGTTTGCCCTCTGTGAGTCCTTGAACTCTATTTGTTTGCCCTCTGTGAGTCCTTGAACTCACTTGTTTGCCCTCTGCGAGTCCTTGAACTCACTTGTTTGCTCTCTGTGAGTCCTTGAACTCACTTGTTTGCCCTCTGTGAGTCCTTGAACTCACTTGTTTGCCCTCTGTGAGTCCTTGAACTCACTTGTTTGCCCTCTGCGAATTCTTTAACGATACTTCTATGCTCTCTATATCTCCTTGTCATAGATATCTGTAATTCCTTATGAGGTGTCAAATGGAGCAGATGTCAACACTACTTTACATACGAGACCAAGACTCCGGTTTTCTGGAATGCCTTGTCATTACTATGCTTTTTCTTACCAAAGTTTGCCTTGTGTCCACAAGGTTCGCTCGAGTATAGAATTGCTTGGGGTATTTTCCACACTTTCTTGTTCATCATACGGAATAGTGATGACCTATCGTCATGGGTTACCACTGTTACCATGGGTTACCACTATTACCATGGGTTACCACTGTTACCATGTGTTACCACTGTTACCATTGGTTACCACTGTTACCATGGGTTACCATTGTTACCATGGGTTACCACTGTTACCATGGGTTACTATTGTTACCATTGGTTACCACTGTTATCATTGGTTACCACTGTTACCATGGGTTACCATTGTTACCATGGGTTACCACTGTTATCATGGGTTACCACTGTTACCATGGGTTACCACGGTTACCATGGGTTACCATTGTTACCATGGGTTACCACTGTTATCATGGGTTACCACCGTTACCATGGGTTATCACTGTTACCATGGGTTACCATTATTACCATGGGTTACCACTGTTACCATGGGTTACCACTGTTACCATGTGTTACCGCTGCTACCATGGGCTACCACTGTTACCATGTGTTACCGCTGCTACCATGGGTTACCACTGTTACCATGGGTTACCACTGTTACCATGGGTTACCACTGTTACCATGTGTTACCACTGTTACCGTGGGTTACCAGTAAGTAAAATATTTTTTATTAAGAGAAGATGCTCAAGTCACAATTAGAGTTCCAGCTTACAACATAAACTGTAGTTATAGTACATGACCTTGACCTTGCTTATGGCAGGTCTGCTGGAGCAACTCAACGAGATGAATCTGAAGTTGGAGGAAATACAGAAGTCACTCGACATGTACTTGGAGACAAAGAGACAAATATTCCCCCGTTTCTATTTCCTGTCCAACGACGACTTGCTTGAGATACTTGGCCAGAGCAAGAATCCCGAGGCTGTGCAGCCCCATCTCAAGAAATGCTTTGACAATATTGTGAAGCTCAAAATTAGTAAGGTAAGAGAAGTGCCTGAACTAAACAGGTGCCAACAGGTGTCTGCGGACGATGTAGACATACATTCGGTTAACCCTAGTTTTCACCTATCGGTATTATATAAAATTATAGCATAAGTTTAGAGGTTTTTAGTTGGACTCTTTGTTTAATGCTTAAAAGGTTCGCTAACAAATCTAATCCAACACCTGCCCTTTCAGACATCCATCACCCAGAAGTTTGAGGCTAACGGGATGTTCTCAGCTGATGGCGAGTACGTCGAGTACTCCCACCCGACCTTGCTCGAGGGGCCGGTGGAGGCGTGGCTATGTGATATCGAGCGTATGATGCGCTGGACTCTCAAAGAAGTGCTCAAGAACTGTAGAGTCGCTCTCAAGAAAAACCTGAGCAAGCGAGACAAGTGGATCAAGGACTGGTGTGGCCAGGTAACTCGATATGGTTGCATGGAGGTTGGGTGTGTCAATATAAGCATTTTATAATACATACTGCTTGAACACTGACTGAAGCTTGTACATCTTCACTTTGTCGAAGGCATTAGCCTAGGTGTAGGTGTTATTTAGAAAGAATTTTAGGCTATATGTATTGCTCATAGGCAGTACTATTAGCCCAAGTGTTCTTTGTAAATTGAAATCCTTTATAAAGCGCACACTATTTACACAACAGCATTGAACGTGTCGGTAAGCTCCCGATCTATTTTGTTCGGTAATACGACGAGAATGTATCGGTTGTCAGGATGGCCGAGTGGTCTAAGGCGCTGCGTTCAGGTCGCAGTCTACTCTTGTAGGCGTGGGTTCGAATCCCACTTCTGACAAATATTTTGCACTGATCGTTTTTAAATTTTGGGCCGCATCCACATCAGCCATTTTAGCTATTTAAATTTTCCTACAAATTGGATAAGTCTCCTAAAAATTTTATACTTTTTAGCTTTGCATCACATCATCCCAGATGCAATGGACAGCTGACACAACCAAGGCACTTGCTTCAACCAAAGAAAGAGGTGACAAAAAGGCGCTAAAAAGCTTGAAGAGGAAACAGGTAAAGAAAGCGGTTTATAAGATGCACGAAAGGTCTTATTAAGAAGTAGCGCACTCTGATGCATTTTCAGGCTGTTTTGTGAGAATTCCTAACAAATCTTTTTTATGAATGGTTAGGTGGCAATGCTGAGCAAGTTCTCTGAGGCCATTCGAACCAACCTCACCAAAATCCAGCGTCTCAAGATAGTTGGCCTAGTGACTATAGAGGTACACGCGAGAGACATCTTGGAGAAGCTAATCAAGAGTGGATGCAATGATGTGACAGCCTTTGAGTGGCTGAGTCAGCTGAGAGTTTACTGGGACAGAGTGAGTGCCTGTTGACAGTTGTCACGCGATGTTATCCCGAGGTTATTGTCAGTAAGCACTGGGTATGCCGTCGGAGATGTCAGTTTTGTTTGTGGATAATACTCACAAGTGTTGCAGTAAAATATATTGCCGAGGAAGGTTATCGCTGACCCATAAATACAGAGTAAGTGATGGACACGCAGCCACCAAACTAACGCTTTGGAAAAACTTATATTTAGCCCGGAGCAGCCTCCATAGGTCAAAATATTTCAAAAAATCATGCTGTTTCATGTTCCATACTGATGCTTTTTTAAAGAAATTTTTATGTTATGAAAATTGATCCTAGTAATTCACCTATGGATCTTGGATTTTCAACTTGCTTTCAAACTGTGTATGAAGACATTGTGAGTTTCAGATTACAAATCTCTTGTCTCTCCTTAGGAAATCGATGACTGTGTGGTGAGGCAAACCAACACCCAGTTCCAGTACGGCTATGAATATCTGGGAAACTCGGGACGTCTGGTCATCACCCCGTTGACTGATCGGTGCTACATGACTTTAACCACCGCTCTGCATCTGCACAGAGGTGGCTCTCCTAAGGGGCCTGCAGGTTGGTACACAACTCTCAGTCTATTGTGAGTGTAGTGTTTAACGGAAGTCAGTCTAGACACTAGCTGTCAGGCTCTCTGTTTAAGTATGTTTTAGTATGCTGTGCAGCACTAGATGGCAATTTGTACTAACAATCTACAGAGCAGCTGTAGTATCCTGCTGTTTCATGGTAGTGTTTACTCCTCTCATGAATCTGTGCACCAAATTTCTATTGTGTGGAAAATAAACATTTTTTCTGCCAGATGAGTCTTTAATCCATATGTTGATTTGTCTTACCGATAATCAACTCACAACCATTGTTTCAGCTGGCAGCAATTGAAATAGATAGTTATGTAGTCATAAGTGCTGTAGGGGGTCAAACTGAGTTGATAATTTCTGTTTGTGAGGCTGGGATTATACGTCAGCCTTGTTTACTTGCTTTTAACAGGAACTCAGACAATGATATTAGTCAAGAATTAAGGGTTAAATATCTTGCTACCTATTGAATAACTCGAGCTAAAAACATACATTAGCACTTTAGACTAAACCTCCAAACTTGCTGTGGGCTGCATTGCAATTCATCTATTAGTCTCTTACTCAAATAACACTGCCCTAGCACGTATTCAGTTGTTCTATGTATTTGTGCTGTGTCAAAAGTCATCCGTGATAGTTTCTAGGATCAAACCTCAGATCTCTCGCCTTTACCTATGTTATTACCAAAGGTTGTTCTTAATCGTTGATAGTTTGAACTCAACTTACTCAATTTTTTAAAGAATGAGGCATTAATAGGAGAATGTGTATTGCAATCGTACTCCAGGGCCTTGACTTAGCAACACCTACACTACTTTACTTTATGAATAGTGGAGGGTGCGCAAGATTATACAGATAGTTCCATTATTTCCCATAATCCTCTAATTGGTCGCTGTTGGGTGATGCGTTGCAGGAACTGGGAAAACCGAGACAGTGAAGGACTTAGGCAAGGCATTGGGCAACTATGTGATTGTGGTCAACTGCTCCGAAGGCCTTGACTATAAGTCTATGGGTCGAATGTTCTCTGGCCTCGCGCAGACCGGTGCCTGGGGCTGCTTTGACGAGTTCAACAGAATTAACATTGAGGTAAACTCCGTGAATTGGCCATTCTCTTTGCTGACTTCTTTCCGTCTGCTGCATCTGTGTTAAGTGGTTGTCAGAGCAAACATCATTTTGGACTCTATCTCATAGACGCCTTTAAGTTGAGTCATTCTGCTGACAGGTGCTGTCAGTGGTAGCCCAGCAAATCCTCAGCATCCTTTCTGCACTCGCCGCTGGTTCAACAAGGTTTGTGTTTGAAGGTCGAGAGATCAACCTGGTCTGGAGTTGTGGAATCTTCATCACCATGAATCCAGGTCAGCGTTTTTATCTGTAAATTTGCATATTTCCGATCTTTGCTATGTTTTCTACATTATTATACCCCGTCATCTGCACTAGAATGTGTTCTCGTGCTTTGGTTTGTTTTCTGTGTTCTGCCATATTGTCTGCACTCTGGTATATTGTCTGTACTTTGGTATATTGTCTGTACTCTGGTATATTGTCTGTACTCTGATATATTGTCTGTACTTTAGTATATTGTCTGTACTCTGGTATATTGTCTGTGCTCTGGCATATTGTCTGTACTCCGGTATATTGTCTGTACTCTTGTATATTGTCTGTACTCTGGCATATTGTCCGTACTCTTGTACATTGTCTGTACTGTGGTATATTGTTTGCACTCTGGTATATTGTTTGCACTCTGGTATATTGTCTGCACTCTGATATATTGTCTGTACTCTGGTATATTGTTTGCACTCTGGTATATTGTCTGCACTCTGGTATATGGTCTGTACTCTGGCATATTGTCTGTACTCTGGCATATTGTCTGTACTCTGGTGTGTCACTGTTCCTTGTATTTGCTAGTATTGTTATGTATTAGGTATTGTTATTATTAAATATTAAACCTTATTGTTATGTTATCAACATTTGGTCACAACTTTTGCTCGCATCTCAGTCGACTTGTTGTTTACTCTAGAACAGTGCGATTTCATTTATTCTTTGTTTCAGGTTACGCTGGACGTACTGAGTTACCCGACAATCTCAAGTCTATGTTCCGACCAATTTCGATGGTGGTGCCTGACTCCAACCTCATCGCGGAAATCATTCTCTTCGGTGAAGGCTTTAACAACACCAAGGTAGAACAGATTCCATGACTGTCCTAGTTGATTATGAACCTGGATAGAATACAAAGTAGGGTAGCTTTACGCGTATCATCAATCTGTAGATCAATGCTCAACTAGCTCGTATACTTTGCAGGCTTTAGCGAGGAAAGTATTCACACTCTACTCACTAGCTGTCCAGCAGCTCTCTAAACAGGACCACTATGACTTTGGCCTCCGCGCTCTCACCTCTGTCCTCAGATATGCTGGCAAGAAGAAGAGGACTAATCCTACCATGGCCGTCAGTCTACTCACCTGATTCTCTTATTTTTACAATCAGAAGGAATAAAACCATCTACATGCACAAATGAGTGGAAAAAACGAATTACATTTTGTTAGAAGAAAAAGATTTAAAAGTCAAAAGTTGTCTTCCCTCTTGTTTGTAGGATGAAGAGCTGCTGTTACTGTCAATGAAAGACATGAACATAGCTAAGCTGACGTCTGTCGATCTGCCATTGTTTAATGGAATTGTCTCCGATCTGTTCCCTGGCATAGAGACGCCCACAATAGACTACAGCAAGTTTAAGACTACTATAGAAAGTCAATTCAAGGCCAACTCTTTGCAGCCTATCCCTTGGGCCGTTACCAAAGTCATTCAGGTAGGTCAGACAACTCTGACAATCCATCTTATAGTGCCTTGAATTAAACGCTATGTTCAGTTTAGAGATGTAGGGCGGCCAATAAAGTGTTCGTCATTTATATGCATGTGTATGTGCTTAGTGATTTGAAATTCAAAATGATTTGAACTAGGAAAAATCTTTTAGACATCGGTTTAGCAGCGTGCATCACAACAACCGGCCAACCAATCGATGGCATTTCAGAGTTACCATGGCAAACTAACTACAATTTGTCAAAGTTGTTATTTGATTTGTCAGTGTTCTTACAATGTCGTGGTAATATCAAGTAGATTCTGTGAAATATTTAAGGGGTTCGCACTGAATTTAAATCAATTGATTTAAAAGTAATTACATTAATTACTAAGTATGTCTGCTTATCATGATTTGATCTTAATTTTATTTCTTTAGCCAATGCGGACGAATCAGGCCGTGTGAAAAAATAACAATATTAACGCGGGAATTCAATAGCATTTAAAAGAGAAACTTTTAAGATATAAGATGTTCTGAATATAAGACAGGGAAAATGTTTATGTCTGGTGAACTCAGTGGTTTGTGTCTGTGGGGCGTAGCTATGAAGTTAGTGGTTGGGTATAGGGTGAGTCTACTAGCTGTGAAGTTAGTGGTTGGGTATACGGCTGAGTCTACTAGCTGTGAAGTTAGTGGTTGGGTATACGGGTGAGTCTACTAGCTAT
The DNA here is from genome assembly GCF_963576615.1 of Watersipora subatra. Taxonomy (NCBI): domain Eukaryota; kingdom Metazoa; phylum Bryozoa; class Gymnolaemata; order Cheilostomatida; family Watersiporidae; genus Watersipora; species Watersipora subatra. Next base: position 894,470 of record NC_088717.1, on the reverse strand, counting down.
GAAGTTAGTGGTTGGGCACACGGCTGAGTCTACTAGCTGTGAAGTTAGTGGTTGGGTATAGAGTGAGTCTACTAGCTGTGAAGTTAGTGGTTGGGTATATGGTAGCCTAGCCTGTCTTGACAAACTGTTGTTTTTGCGGAGTTGTCCCCCGTCGAGCGAGCGAGCAACACAACAGCTTGTCACAAGACGTACTGCACCTGATGCATCAGCTGCACTTATAGGGAGTTGTTTTCTTCCGTCTATGCGGCTTGGTTGCGATGTTATGTCGGTCGCTCCATTGATAATCATAACGGATTTCGCGCAAAAATTTATTTAAAAAAAATATTACAACATCTAACCAGCGACCAGTCTCTGCGGTAAACTTTAGTAGAACTTGAGAACTTAGGCAACAACAGCGACTAAACATGTTGTTATTTGTGTGCTCAGTCAGTTTAATTTCTATTTTTGTATCAGCCAGTTTTATTTGTTCTTATGGATTTTATTTTCAATTTATATTATTCTTAAGTTCTACTAAAGTTTGCAGCAGAGTTGTAAACAACCAACAGTCTTTGGTTAAACGTTGTAATCTTATTTTTTTATACATACATTTTTGCGCGAAATCAGTTATGATTACCAGTGGAGCGACCGACATAACATCGCAACCAAGCCGCATAGACGGAAGAGAACAACTCCTTATAAGTGCAGCTGATGCATCAGGTGCAGTACGTCTTGTGACAAGCTGTTGTGTTGCTCGCCCGCTTGACGGGGGACAACTTCGCAAAAACAACAGTTTGTCAAGACAGGCTAGGTATACGGGTGAGTCTACTAGCTATGAAGTTAGTGGTTGGGTATACGGGTGAGTCTACTAGCTGTGAAGTTAGTAGTTGGGTATACGGGTGAGTCTACTAGCTGTGAAGTTAGTGGTTGGGTACACGGGTGAGTCTACTAGCTATGAAGTTAGTGGTTGGGTATACGGCTGAGTCTACTAGCGTACTTTAGAGAGCAGAAATTCAGAAATCCCGGAATTCATCGATCTCAAGGGCCTCCAATCGTTAATCATAATTCTCCAAATGAAGCATCAAATGCGGTATATATAATAATATATATGATATTATATACGAAAAGGTTGTAAAATTTGTGTTTATGAAATGGATTTTTATAGTTTAGTCTATTTTTACCAGCTGTATGAGACAAAGAATTCACGTCATTCTACTATGATAGTGGGGAAGACACAGTCTGCTAAATCTGTGACATGGAGAATACTGCAGGGTGCCTGCTCTCAGATGCACAATGATGGTGAGTTTGTACCATGTCATTCTCTCTTGTGTCACTTGGGTCATTCTGTGAGAAGTTTATAACTGATAGTTTATAATACCATAGACATGTGACAATAGATTGTTTTAATGCCATAGACATGTGACAATAGATTGTCTTAATACCATAGACATGTGATGATAGATTGTTTTAATACCATAGACGTGTGATGGTAGATTGTTTTAATACTATAGATATGTGACGATAGGTTTTTTAATACCATAGACATGTGACGATAGACTGTTTCAATACCATAGACATGTGATGATAGACTGTTTTAATACCATCGACATGTGACGATATTTTATACTACTCAATGTCATGTTAGTCAATCTATTCCGTTTAAACAAGCTAATTCTGATACTGTCAGGTGACAGCAACTACAATGTAGTCAAGGAATATGTACTCAATCCCAAGTCAGTGTCTCTGGGAGAGCTTTACGGTGAATTTGACTTGAGCACCAATGAATGGACTGATGGAATTTTATCAAGTGTTATGAGAGTCACCTGCTCAGGTATGTCGTTTTTGGTTTATGACATGTCAAGGGAAGTTGTGGATTTTGTTCTATGTTCTGGTACGTCGTTTTAGAAAACTATAGTTGTGTCTCTTGAGAGCTATCATTGCTGATATAACGCAGAAGTTGAGAATGGAATATGAGTCTTTTTACAGTGGTTTGTGTGCATGCTGATTGTACTCTCTGTAAGTCTGTTGCGGTTTGAAGGTCCACAACGAGGCAAGTAGGTATTTAGTGAACTGTTGCATCTGCGCTAAGAGTTGTCATCTCTATATGCTCAAGATGTAAAGTTGGCACTGTTCCATGGAGATAAATGATATAGCGTCAATGGTTACTTGTATTCTTAGTCACAGTTGAAGGCAGGTCCTTAAATTAAAGAGTTATGTTACCCTTTTGTTTCCCAAAAAGAGATTGTCAGATTTTTTGAAGTATATAATGTACTGTTTATGCTGCAGGGATAGACCAAGTGACTCACAGTAAGATGCATCTCTGACCTTTTTACAACTTAGTATAACTTTCTTTTCCCTTTGTAGGCCCATAGCTCACACAACGGGCATCGGTTAGCTCATTCATGCGTTTAGTAGACACAGTTCAAACTGTCCTCAGTTCAGACACTTTGTATTCCTAGTCTGAGACAGCTCTTATCCACTGCTGTGGTATTAGGACTTGTTTCAAACTAGGAGTTGTTCTCACTACGAGAGAGTTTGAGCTGTACCCCTGTAACCGCTTGCTATAAAGAAAAAGCTATGTAAGCTATGTTGCATCGCTATATGGCAACATATATTAGCAGAGCTTCTTAGTGGCTAGTTACCTAGAAAAGCTACATAGCGACAGTTGCCTAGCAAGGCTCCTCTTGCTATACGCTATCTCTTAACACTCTTCCTTGGTGCATCATTGCTTCTCCCAACAACTCTCTGGCATATTACTCTGCATGGTTATCATTCCCTTATCATTATTATTAATAGCATATGTGTCTAAACATATTGTGTAGTTTAGTGTTTTAGGGTTGCTCATAACATGTAATCTAAAAGTAAATTGATAGACATCCTGCCTGAACATTAAAAGTATATTTTTCTTCTTGTTTATTTTGCTCCTGTTTCTCGATGTTTATGGGATAAGCTATTGTTTGCAGATGAAAAGCCTGAAGAGAAGTGGATAACATTTGATGGGCCGGTAGACACTCTGTGGATCGAGAGCATGAACTCTGTCATGGATGATAACAAGGTGCTCACTCTAATCAACGGAGAGCGAATCGCCATGCCTGAACAAGTTTCTCTGCTTTTCGAGGTAAGTCTCTCTGCTCCTTGAGGTAAATTTTTCTGCTCTTTGCTGTAAGTCTTTTTGCTCTTTGAGGTAAGTCTTTTTTCTCATAGAGGTAAGCTTTTCTGCTTTTTGAGGTAAATCTCTCGGCTCTTTGATGTAAATATTTCTCTTTAGGGCAAGTCTTTCTACTTTTGATGTAAGTTTTTTTGGCTTTTTGAGGTAATTTTTTCTGTTTTTTTGTGGTAAATCTTTCAAAAAGCAGAAGAAAGTTTCTCTTCTTCATGAGCTAAGTCTCTCTGTTGTTTGAGGTAAGTCTTTTTGCTATTTGAGGTAAGTCTCTTTGATCTTTGAGGTAAGTCTCTCTGCTCTTTGTGGTAAGTAGGTCACTAAAGGTCACAAAACTATAAGTCACTTCAAATATTTGTATTCAGCTGATTTGTGTCGTTGCTCTGATTAAATGTTCCATTTTTGTTTTTATTTCCTTTCAATAAAATAAATATAAATATAAATTACTGACAAATGATGAGTTGATGTAAGTCTGGCTTCTGCTCTAAATATAGGGCCTTTATGATCTCTAACATATTCTACTAGTTTATACGCAACTCCCACTCTCCGCTATCTCTTACACTTCAGCCAATGGGAGGCTGCAAACCTCGCTATCTCTTACACTTCAGCCAATGGGAGGCTGCAAACCTGCACATAAATCTGCTGTGATAAGCACACATATGTTCATCAAATTGCTGGAATATTTCTGCATAATAATTGTTTTCTGGCAGACAACACATGAGACTTTTGCAGGTAGAAGATTTGGCTGTCGCTTCCCCTGCCACTGTTTCTCGTTGCGGAATGGTGTACAACGATGCTGTTGACCTCGGTGTCCAGCCCTTCATTGACTCTTGGCTTGAGAAGAAAGACAAGGGTACGTGTAAATTTATTGCTTTTTGACAATAAAATAATTTCATTGCTCATTCTAATTATAAACCACTTCAATACTCAAACACTTGTACACATGTAAGGAACCGCCTCTAGGAAGTTGCATCATACCTCTCCCCTCACCAGTATGTAGAGCTCTACTATTTTCACTGATCTTACCACGACTTTTGTAGCCCTCAGTGACCTGCTCAAGCAGATGTTTGAGAAGTACTTAGCAAAGATTACCGAGTTCAGAAAGCGCAACTGTAACGAGCTGGTTCCGATCGCTGAGCTAAATGGAGTTGTCTCCCTTACTAGGCTCTTCGACGCTCTTGCCACAACTTCTAATGGGGTGAGACTCTATCAGATCATAGTTAAAACCCTGCTGACTTACCGCTGCTTTCTCATATAGCATATAGACTTTAGAGTCATTTTAATCTGCTAGAGTGCATTGCACTAGGATGGGCTGCATTAAGGTGTATTGCATTAGAGTGCATTGTGCTGAAATGTATTGCATTAAATTATATTGCACAATAGCACATTGAGATAGAGTACATTGTATTAAAAAACACTACATTTAAGCGTGTGATGCTGAGTATTTTTGAGCTAAAGTGTACTGCCATAGAGTGCGTTGTGCTGAAATTTATTACAGTGTACTATATACATTCTGGCCTTGCGCCAGTATGTATATAGTACATTTAGAATTACCCTTTAATGCAATACATTCTGGCCTTGCGCCAGAATGTATTGCATTAAAGGGTAATTCTTTAGAGTTTATTGCATTTGGGTGTATTGGTTTATTATACATTTTGCTACAATGCATTATATTTTAGTCCATTGAGTTAAAATTTATCTTATTTATTACCAGAGAGCTTGAGACCTTGAAGTGCATGCAATTATTACATAGCCCTTGTAATACATGACTTCTGAGGATACTGCATTATAGTTTAGTAGAGTGTTCTGGAAATGTGCTTTTGCTATGAGTATTAAACTCTCATTCGATGGCAACCATAGTAGCAATTAGTTATGGTATGATATCATAGACTACTCCAAAGCACAATCAGGTCTGGGGCTGGGACGGTAAGTCGGTCTGCCGCCAACGTGCTCTAACAGAAACACGAGCTATACTCAAATAACTATTGCACAGGTGGACCCACATGACACAGACAATTTCTCCAAGATGGTAGAGCTGTGGTTTCAGTACTGCCTCATCTGGTCAATCTGTGCACCGGTTGATGAGGATGGCAGAAAGAAACTTGATAATTATATCCGGTAGGCAATAGTTTTACTTCGCTTTCACTTACTGAGGCTATCTTTACATTTTACTTTCTTGCTGTTTAAGGGTGCTCGTACAGGTGTCACTCTTTGTGTCTGTGTTATTTAGACTCACAGGTGTCACTGTTTGTGTCTGTGTTATTTAGACTCACAGGTGTCGCTCTTTGTGTCTGTGTTATTTAGACTCACAAGTGTCACTCTTTGTGTCTGTGTTATTTAGACTTACAGGTGTCACTCTTTGTGTCTGTGTTATTTAGACTCACAGGTGTCGCTCTTTGTGTCTGTGTTATTTAGACTCACAGGTGTCGCTCTTTGTGTCTGTGTTATTTAGACTTACAAGTGTCACTCTTTGTGTCTGTGTTATTTAGACTCACAGGTGTCGCTCTTTGTGTCTGTGTTATTTAGACTTACAAGGGTCACTCTTTGTGTCTGTGTTATTTAGACTCACAGGTGTCACTCTTTGTGTCTGTGTTATTTAGACTCACAAGTGTCACTCTTTGTGTCTGTGTTATTTAAACTCACAGGTGTCACTCTTTGTGTCTGTGTTATTTAGACTCACAGGTGTCACTGTTTGTGTCTGTGTTATTTAGACTCACAGGTGTCGCTCTTTGTGTCTGTGTTATTTAGACTCACAAGTGTCACTCTTTGTGTCTGTGTTATTTAGACTTACAGGTGTCACTCTTTGTGTCTGTGTTATTTAGACTCACAGGTGTCACTGTTTGTGTCTGTGTTATTTAGACTTACAAGTGTCGCTCTTTGTGTCTGTGTTATTTAGACTTACAAGTGTCACTCTTTGTGTCTGTGTTATTTAGACTCACAAGTGTCACTCTTTGTGTCCGTGTTATTTAGACTCACAGGTGTCGCTCTTTGTGTCTGTGTTATTTAGACTTACAAGTGTCACTCTTTGTGTCTGTGTTATTTAGACTCACAGGTGTCGCTCTTTGTGTCTGTGTTATTTAGACTTACAAGGGTCACTCTTTGTGTCTGTGTTATTTAGACTCACAGGTGTCACTCTTTGTGTCTGTGTTATTTAGACTCACAAGTGTCACTCTTTGTGTCTGTGTTATTTAAACTCACAGGTGTCACTCTTTGTGTCTGTGTTATTTAGACTTACAAGTGTCACTCTTTGTGTCTGTGTTATTTAGAGATGGTCGCAACCTCTTGCTAAGCTCTTACTTAACGCTTGAAGCACCAGTTGCTACTAAAGTACATAGTTTATAAACAATTGGTAGTAGATTTATTACAGTAGGTGGCAGGGGCATTACAATTAGTCATATGTGCAGTTTAGTTGGTGGTAGGTACATTACAGTAGGTGGTAGGTGCAGTAGTATGAGTAGCAAGTACATTACAGTAAGTGGTAGGTACATTACAGTTGGTGGTAAGTACATTACAGTTGGTGTTAGGTACATTACAGTAGGTGGTAGGTACATTACAGTTAGTGGTAGGTACATTACAGTTGTGACAGGTGCATTACAGTTGTGGCAGGTTAGGATGGTTGACTTCAATCTGTAACCATAGCAGAGTCGGAGACTGCAACTGTATACTCGTCTGCTTTAGAGAGATGGAGGGCACGTTTCCTAACAAAGACAGCATTTATGAATATGTGGTGGACCCGAAGAGCAAGTCGTGGGTTCACTGGGAGGAGAAGCTCAGGAGTGGCTGGAAGTACAATGCGAGGTAGTCACCTTTTAACAAGAATGTTTTGTATTGAAGTATGAACTGCTATAAGCAACAGGATTTCTTAGCCTAAGGCGCAGCCTCAATTTGCAAAGGGCTCTCATAAGTCATCCTCTCAAATAGGAATAGTCTTTGAGCTAAATTTCTAAATACAAAGAATAGCACCGTTTCACTTTAGAAAAGAGGCGAATGGATTTTGTCTGTTTGTAGCCTCCCATTCTACAGAATAATAGTGCCGACCGTTGACACGGTCCGATACAACTTCTTAGTGTCTACACTTGTCGACAACTTTCACCCAGTCATGCTCGTTGGACCAGTCGGCACAGGCAAAACGTCTGTCGTTTCCGAGGTGCTCAACAAGGTTGATCCCTCCAGGTAGGTCAATTTATTTGTTCATCATATTAATATTTTCCTCTTCTTTACCTCTTTGTTTAAGAACTTTCCATCCCAGTATTCTGATTATGAACCAGTCTCAGGGGTTTCTGCTGATAAAACTTTGCAAGTAAAATATTTTCTAATTTTGTCTTCAGCATGATTGTTATGGTATCACATTTGCTTCAGCAGTCATAGCCCATAGCATAGACCTATTAACTATACTTAATATAGTTAATAGTTTTAACGTTAACCGTTAGTTAGTATAGTTAATAAGTTTATGGCCCATAGATAGTACCTTTAGACTGTGCTCTTCAAACTCGGCATTCATCCCCGCTGTTTATATTGTGCCTTTAGCTACAACTGGTTCAGACACGGAATATAAATGTGACGGTCCAACAAGAAGTATTTACATATACAGCGATGACAGGACGGAGCCTCTGATTCTTGTTTTTTGCCAAAGCTGGTAGTGTGTAACTACTGATATCGGTGTTTTTTATAGGTACAACGTGCTAACAGTGAACATGTCCGCGCAGACGACGTCTAATAATGTGCAGGATATCATTGAGTCACGAGTGGAGAAGCGGACAAAAGGAGTTTACGTACCTCTTGGTGGAAAGAAGCTACTGACATTTATGGACGATTTCAACATGCCTGCCAAGGACACCTTTGGGTCACAGCCCCCTCTTGAGCTCATTAAGGTACTCCCAGCCACCCTTCTATGTTTTGTTTGTATTCAGTACTATTGTAGTTTTTAAACTTTCAGCTATCCTGAATATAAACTGCAATTCGAGTATACTGAAAACTGCTCTGAATGGTCTAACCTGCTTTTTTATTATTGCTATGTAGTTGTCTTCTCTTAGTAGTTGTAGTAAGACAATTACTAACCAATAATTAATAGTTTTGAATGGATGTAAAATAACAATTTTTGAGATAGTTTGTTTTTATTTGAAAACAGCATCAATCTAAGAATGTAAAAATCAGTTCTTTTTCTAACATGCGCGGAAAAATAGCTAAGAGATTTTTGATAGTGGAAGGTACATCGACTATGTATCACTGCTTAATAGGTCCACATTTGTTGGTGATTATTTGATGAAGTTGAAACAAAAAGAAATTTTATTGTTTTTAATTTTAACACTGAATTTGAGCTTCTTTGTTCTAACTTGTAATCACTTCATAAATACAAAAAACAGCTCTAAAAAATTTTTAGTACATGTACTTTGGTTTTTGAATAAAATTTTCGCTCATAATATATCAAATTTGTGATTTTATACGCTCTAAATATAGAAAATGTTTGTCAGCTTGACTAAGGTTTTTTTATTATGATATTTTTACTTTGTTCATGCTACAGCTTTGAACAGCATCGTTACTTCAACATCCAGATTTGTTTCTTTACAGTTAAAGCACCAACTCATGCGGCTCTTTGGCGTCAGCATACCCTTGTAGTAATAACTGACTCGCTGTCTTTCTGACTCTGCTGCTGTGTTCACGCTGACTTTAGCTCTTTCTATAACCCACGATATAGGAAGTTGGTAGAGGAAGTGACAGCCAATAGTTGCAATAGTTGTATTTATGAGAACACCTTATCGCACTTTCTTGTTAAAATTGACCTACTATAACTTTATGGAGTTATCCTTTCTTGTTACAAAGTTGCCGAACAGCTGTTGCCTTTTGATGTGTAGCATTTTTTGCCAATTCGCTTTCAGCTTTGGCTCGACTATGGCTTCTGGTATGACAGACTGAAGCAGACAGTAAAGCATATCAAGGACATGTTTGTGGTCGTGTCCATGGGCCCTCCCGGTGGCGGAAGGCAGGCTATTTCTAGACGCCTGCAGAGCAAGTTCAATCTCATAAATATGACTTTCCCCTCGGTAAGTTTCACGCTAAAATTATCATCTTTTAGCAGCTAGTGTCAATTCTCATCGTCATCGGCAACTGTATTGTCTCATTTGAAATCTTATCAATTACCAATACTATTATAAGTGATAACTCTATTGCCACTGATGTTAACTGAGTGGGAGCTCGGTATCTGTTCTATTAGCGGAAGCTCTATTGGCATTAGTGGCAGTTGTATTGTCGCTATAGATAACTTTATTACAATCAGTGATCACTTTGTAGCCATCAGTGGTAACTCTATCGCTTTCAGAGGTAGCTCTATCGCCACTAAAAGTCACTCTATTTCTGTTAATGGTAACTTCTTTGCCATCAGTGATAGCTCTATTGTGACTATTGACAACTCTCTCACTAGGTGTGGTAGCTCTATTGCAACTAGTAATAGCTCTATTATCGTCTTTTCTTAATTTACAGGACTCAACGATCAAGCGAATTTTCGGAACGATGATCAACCAGAAGCTGCAGGACTTTGAGGAGGATGTGAAGCCAATTGGAGATCTGATGACCCAGGGAACCCTTGAGGTTTATCAGGCTGTTGTGGCGAGATTCCTGCCAACTCCAGCAAAGATTCATTACCTGTTCAACATGAGAGACATCTCTAAGGTACCCACGAGTCACCATTTTCTGTTACTACCTACTATATGAGTGACATCTCTAAGGTATCCATTAGTCACCATTTCCTGTTGCTACCTACTATATGAGTGACATCTCTAAGGTATTCTTTAATCACCATTTCCTGTTACTACCTACTATATGAGAGACATCTCTAAGGTATACATTAGTCACCATTTCCTGTTACTACCTACTATATGAGTGACATCTCTAAGGTATCCATTAGTCACCATTTCCTGTTACTACCTACTATATGAGTGACATCTCTAAGGTATCCATTAGTCACCATTTTCTGTTACTACCTACTATATGAGAGACATCTCTAAGGTATCCATTACTCACCATTTCCTGCTACTACCTACTACATGAGAGACATCTCTAAGGTACCCATTAGTCACCATTTCCTGTTACTACCTACTATATGAGTGACATCTCTAAGGTACCCATTAGTCACCATTTCCTGTTGCTACCTATTATATGGGTGACATCTCTAAGGTATCCATTAGTCACAATTTCCTGTTGCTACCTATTATATGAGTGACATCTCTAAGGTATCCATTACTCACCATTTCCTGTTGCTATCTATGATGTTTATTGCATATCTACAGTTGGTGTGCATTTTATATGTACAGTTGATGTGTATTTTATATGTACAGTTGATGTGCACTTTATACATATAGTTTATGTGTCTACAGTATACGTACCGTAAATGTGTATTGTATACATACAGTTGATGGTGTATTGTATACATAGAGGAAATGTGTATTGTTTGTATACATGCAGTTTATGGGTATTGTATAAATACCGTTGGTGTGTACTGTATACATACAATTGATGTGTATTGTACATCTATATGTACAGTTGGTGTATTGTATATGTACAGTTGATGTTATTGTATATGTACAGTTGATGTGCTGTGTATGTACAGTTGATGTATTGTATATGTGTAGTTGATGTATTGTATATGTACAGTTGATGTATTGTATATGTACAGTTTATGTTCACCCCTATAGATCTTCCAAGGCCTACTGAGAGCCAACCGCAACGAGCATGACACCAAGTTAGCAATGACCCGTCTTTGGCTGCACGAGTGCTTCCGAGTTTTTTCCGACCGTCTAGTCGACTCAAAAGATCAAGAGGCTTTCATCAACATCATCACCGATAAACTTGGTAGCGTCTTTGATCAGACTTTCCACAATATTTGCTCTAACAAACAGAGTCCCATCTTCGGTGACTACATCAGCGCAGATCTGGTGAGTTCCACTGACATACAATGACTTGTAATTATGTCTCATAGCTCATCGGGGTTCCTCAGTCCTCAGGGTATCAGACGTAACAGACGTGACGCTTCCTTAAGAAGGAATCATGAGAGATCTACATAGACTAGAATCTAGCAATAAATAAGGCCTGAGGCTAGCTAAATAAGAATAGCGACACTCAAGTTAATTTTATGAAAAATGCATGAAGTCGGGCTGTTGTATTCCATAGGTATATGAAGACATTCAGAACATGGATAAGCTGAAAAAACAGATGACAGACTACCTGGAGGAGTACAACAGCGCCCCGGGAGTTGTCTCTATGGATCTAGTTCTTTTCAAAGATGCTATAGAGCACTGTAAGACTATTTTAATGCTACAACTCACACGGTTTAGAGCATCCCTTACTGCCAGATGGGTCCTTAATCCATATGTTGATTTGTCTTTCCAATAATCAACTCACAACCATTGGTTCAGCTGGCAGCAATTGAAGTAGGTAGTTATGTAGTCATAAATGCAGCAGGGCTCTAACTGAGTTGATATTTTCTGTTTGTGAGGCTGGAATTATACGCCAGCCTTATTTACTCGCTTCTAACAGGAACTCAAATAACACTGCCCTAGCACGCATTCAGTTGTTTTATGTATCTTTGCAGTGTCGAAAATCATCCGTGTAATTCGGCAGCCCAGAGGAAATATGCTGCTCATCGGCATTGGAGGCAGCGGTCGACAGTCACTCACTCGTTTGTCTTCTTACATTTGTGACTACACTACCTTCCAGATTGAGGTGACAAGAAACTACAGAAAGCAGGAGTTCAGAGAAGGTTTGTGTTACGACACATTAACTGATTAATTGTTTATTCTGTTCTCATTGCTGCCTAAAGAAGCTGCCTAACAAAGGGATAACTTCTGTTCCCATTGCTGTCTACAGAAGTTGCCTAACAAAGGGATAACGCCTATCTAGTGTCAGCAGCTGTTCATAATTGGGTTTTTATTGTTAATAATGCTGATCTTTTCTTTAGTAGTTGAGTGCAAGACTATGTCTATTAGAACTTCATAACATGGCCATTTTAGTGTTTGATGGCAATTTTGAAGGTAGACGGTTTGAAAATCGCCACTACTTAGTGAGATATCACCAATCGTATAAATGATATAATCGTGTAATAACTATTTATTTTACACCTGACGATTTTCAGAGTGAGCGATACTGGAACTACAACACACAGGTTGTATAATACCCTCATTTCATGTCCTTTCACGCGCACGGGCGACCATGAAATAAATGTTCCTAATTATCACAAACACAAAACGGTTTCTTTTAAATTAAAATACACAAATAAATCTTAATAAAAATTACAAGTCTTTTTACATAATAATAATAATAATATCACGATACACTGCGTATCATCTATGATTAAACAATCTGCTATATATTGCCATTCGATTCAATATTGCAAATTTGCCATAATTTTATTGAATCGTCTGGTGATTTTGAAAAATTTTGAAGCTTTAATGTCTGGCATATAACCTCAGGTCAACATAGTGGTTGATTTATGTAGATCTAAAGAGGCTTTATTTCACTGCCGGTGTGGAGAACAAGCCAACTGTTTTCCTTTTCAATGATGTCCAAGTCGTGGAGGAGGCATTCCTAGAAGACATCAACAACATCTTGAGCTCAGGGGAGGTGCCCAATTTGTACAAACCTGATGAATTTGAAGAGGTAGGAATATCACGAATACTAAATTTATAACATAAGCTAAAGTCTCAAACGAAATAATGAATGTGCACTGTGTTCCTCTCTGGTAGGTCCGGAATAGTTTAGCTGATGAGGTGAAAAAGTTGGGAGTGGAAGATACACCGCAGGCAGTATTCGCATTTCTCATAGACAGAGTGCGATCTAATCTGCATGTCGTGCTCTGCATGAGTCCTGTAGGAGAGCCATTCCGTAACAGGATTCGGCAATACCCAGCTTTCGTTAACTGTACGACCATCGACTGGTTCTGTGAGTGGCCGCAGGATGCTCTTCTTGAGGTGGCCGAGAAATACCTCGAAGGTAAATATTTATATATATACACATATTTTTTACTTTTCATTTGAAACTGGTGTTTTCATAGTCAAAATGATGAACAAGAATTAATTTTCCTTGATGTCTCATAGTAGAAACACATTAAGTCTTTATGAATAAGGTCCTAGATGTCATGGTTAGGCAAAGTTTTTATACTGGACCTGCTCTTGGCTGTAGACGCAAGGTTTACAGATGCGTACTAGTACTGGCTATCATCGCCGCTACAAGCTGGTATAAACCAATTTTTACACCGAGGTTTCTTGTTATGAATACAAGTTATGGCCGGAAGTTATAGCTGTAATACCATTGGAAAGTTATGAACTTTATTTATAAACATACGTTACAAATACCGTTCATACTCGCATACTATCCTTATACAGTATGACCATCAAGTGTTAATATATTATGTGATCAGAAAACATATGAATACTCACATCTAGAAATTGTCTTTGATTTAATATTTATTTTGTCTTGGGTAGAATAACATTCTATTTTTAGCTTTTGTGGAATAGTTAGTTGCTCACAGTTCTCCAACTTTTATGCATTTACATAAAAAGGTATTCCTTGTTTCCCATGTGTAACTCCATCCTCTCTCCTTATCACGCCAGGCTGGAAAACTGGAGTAGTATTTCCTGGTAGGTCTGTGTATGAATCTGACTTCTTAGCCCAGCGTCCAATCAGCAGCAAGTTTTATACCCTGCCTCCAATCAGCTGGCTGATCTATTGCTAGGCTACATCAAGTCGCTTTGGGAGTGTAGCTGTGATTTTTCAATTTGCGCAGTTAAAATTCTTTCCGATTACTACTGCATACAATGATTAGAGTCTAGTTAAATTCATTTTAGAGCATGTAAGGTATGATAACTCCCAAACTGACCAAGATCGATGTAGCCTGTTCAATAGAAATTTTCTTTCTCTTCTTAGAGCTGCTAACTATTTCTGTCCATGTAATCGCTAGACCATGCGCTGTCTATCCTGTCCCGCGGCAGACCGGTCTGCCGGATTCAATGTCTAAAGAGGTCATCGTCTCAAGAGGTTGATGCTTCTCTGAGGCCCATGTCTCAGGTGGCTAACACCCGCAGTACCATTGAATAAATGTTCAAATGTTTCTTCAAATGTCTCCAGTTTAGGTGTGCTCCTATGATCATGCGATACATTTTGTTATGATCATGTGATATACTTTGTTTTGATCATGTGATCAATCTGTTACCCTTAGCAACAGTTAAACATGAGATAATGTGGTGATAATAAGTTGAACAACTTTGCGCAGACTGTACACTATGATTGGCTGGTCTTCAGGGCAGACTGCTTTAATTCTGTTTACAATACAACTTTCTAGATGATTTTTTAGACAACTTTATTCTGCTTCCCTAACAAATTTAACACATGGAATACTAGAGTACACCGTGAGCATTCTGTAAGCTTTAACTTAACTGGGGTTCACTTTCCAAATTAAAATCTTCTATGTCAGAAAGAAAATTTATAAGTTGTCCTCTCGTGAAAGCCTAAATACTTTCCACAAAATTCAGTAGTTAGTCATCAGTTAAGTCACTGTTGGGTGTGATCAGGGATGCAAGTGGAGGAGGAGGAAGAGAAACTGAAGCCTGCCATCGCTAAGATGTTCTCCATTATGCATAAGAGTGTGAGTGAGTACAGTCAGAAGATGCTGGATGAGTTGAAGAGATACAACTATGTTACGCCTACCAACTACCTCGAGCTTGTCTCTGGTTACAAATCGTACGTCTTGCCTTTCTTACTTTCTACCTCGTCGTCCTTCGAACAGTTTCATTGGTTCAACTGATTTGGCCTAGTAGATATATTTGTTTGCTCATGAAGGTGTACAGTAAGTTTCAGGGGAGACAATCTTTAGTGTAATAATTACTGTAATATTTGTGTTTTAAATTAAAATTATAAACTGTGGAAAAATGTTGATAGTTTTAATGGTAGACATTGCACAAAGGTTGCAGCTGCAACTGTAGGCGGGAAGACACGCAGTAGCTGTTACTGTATTAGCTACTAGCATGTATTATTAATATCCAGCATCATGGCTTTGTGTGGACCAAGAGAGATGTTTAAGACTGGCTGATTAATTACACCTCAGAATAGTAACGATTCTGTTTCTGTCGGGAGTCGTCTCATGTTCAATTAATAGTTTGAACACTACCTGTGCCCACATGACTTTGGAATTGCTAATTGGAAAGGTTGGGCGCAGGTTTTGGTGCTTTGTATAAACGTTCAGAAAGAGGCTCATATGTTTAGCAGCTGAATGCATTTTACAGTCTGCTTTATGAAAAGAAGAAGGAACTCGGAGACTCTCGTGACAAACTCAAGAACGGCCTGTTCAAAATTGATGAAACGCGAGAGAAGGTCGAGGCCATGTCAATCGAGCTTGAAGATGCAAAAGTCAAAGTAGCGCTATTTCAGAAGCAGTGTGAGGAGTACTTGGTTGTGCTCGTGCAGCAGAAGAGAGAGGCAGATGAACAGCAGAAGTCTGTGAGTCCTATAGAAACTAGGGTTTCCTGTGTTGTAATGACCATTTATGCTGTTATTTATCATTATTTGTAGTTTGAAATTAATTCATTTGACTTCTGTTTCAAGGGTGAAATCGACTTATAATTGATATATTTCTAGGTCACCCAAACGAGCTTGAAGATTGGAGAAGAGGAGGTCAAATGTCAGAAAATGGCAGATCTTGCTCAGGCAGACCTTGCGGAAGCAATGCCTGCTTTGGAGGAGGCGCGGAAAGCTTTGGAGGCTCTCAATAAAAAGGTGATTGGTCAATTTGGCAGCAAAATCATTCATGATAGGTCAAGGTCATTGTACTTTTGACGGTTTTGTAGTATCAGGTTTGTTTGGATTGCAAGAAGTAATTATAAGCTAGCTGTAGCCTCAGAGAGTACAATATTGGATGGTTTATTTATAGAGAGACCAATCTTTGTAAATAATCTAACAATCCAGTAATCCATCAATTGTTTGATGGCTTTCACAACTTATCAGATGTTGAATGCTGCTCATGCATACTGCGGTTTTACCAACAGGATATCAGTGAAGTGAAGGCTTATGGGAGACCACCCACACTTGTAGAAACAGTCATGCAGGCTGTGATGATACTAAAAGGTTGCGACCCATCCTGGGCAGAAGCCAAACGTCAACTTGGTAGGTCCTACAAGTAAATTCCACGCTACTAAGCGTGCTTCCAAATGAAAACAAAAAGTTTTTGCCAGTTCATCCAGCCATCATACGCTGGTATGTTCACTTGTTCGTCTGCAGAAAGCTAAATCGTTCGCCCACCTTTGAATGAGTATGTTTTGTTGATGCTTCTGCAGGCGACAACAATTTCATCAAATCTCTTGTTAACTTTGACAAGGACAACATATCAGATCGGGTGTTGAAAAAGATTGGACAATACTGTGCAATGCCTGATTTTCTACCAGAGACTGTGGGTCGTGTCTCTGGTGCTGCTCAGTCATTGTGTTTATGGGTAAGGACTTCTGTCTCTCAGCTTAAATCTCTTTTGTGTAGTTTAGAACATATAATAATCTCTTAGTTTTAGTTATGCTGATTTGCTATTCGTTATCTTTTTGACTAATGGCAGCCTAGACCCTTGTGTGAAAGTTATATGTTTTTGCAACAGCTCTCAGTTGTCTTCCTTTCACCATGAGACAATGTGGGTAACACGACTCCTTGTAGGTACGAGCTATGGAGATGTATGGCAGGATCTTCAGAGTGGTTGAGCCTAAGAAACAGCGTCTCAATGCTGCGATGAATCAACTGAAAGAGAAACAGAACTTGCTTGCAGATGCCAAGGCTAAGCTTGCAGAGGTATGTGACTCCAGCTTTTTTTACAATCTCTTTGTTTAGATAATTCTATAGATGTAACAAGTCTCTTTTACATGTATCAGTTGTTTACAGAAGTTGCTTCTCATTGATCAAGGGATCAGGCTACGAAATTGGTACAATATCGGAGATTTAATTAGGACTATTAGGAGTGTATAGTGTTTGAAAAGTAAGACTCTTGACCTTTGACAGACAATGTTAAATATAATTAAAATATTATGTTAAATAATATTAGAAACAATAATAAATAAAAAATAATAATAATGTTAAATACTTGTGCCATGAATAAGTGTCAGTAAGACAAAGAGTGCCATTTACTTGATGTGTCGCTACTAATAAAGGATGGCAAGTCAACCACAGGCGTTGTACTTGTTAAATTGTGCCATGATTAAGTGTCAGTGAGACAAGAAGTGTCACTCGCTTGATATGTCACTCTTAATAAAGGTTGTCAACCACAGATGTAGCACCTGTTAAATTGTGCCATGATTAAGTGTCAGTGAGACAAGAAGTGTCACTCGCTTGATATGTCACTCTTAATAAAGGTTGTCAACCACAGGTGTAGCACCTGTTAAATGTTGACATGAACAAGTCTTAATAAGACAAAGAGTGCCGTGTACCTTTGGTATTGAAGTAAATGTAGTTAGAGCATAGAATGACAATATGGGAGAACAGATTGTTAAAGTTTATGTTGTGTTAAAAATAACACATCAAATTGTGACTTGACATTAAGTAGTCGCATGCTGGCATGTATGATGACAGGTAGAGAAAAAGATGTCCGAGTTGAAGGAAGAGTATGACAGCAAGCTGGCACAGAAAGAGGAACTGAGGAGAAAAGCCGAGCAAACGGAGCTGATGTTGGAAAGAGCTGGAAAGTTGGTCTCCGGTAAGAGAGGCAGATAGCGCAATCAGCTACTCCTACAAGCGTCTCTTTGTTCTCACACACTAATTAGATATGCTGATCATAACATAAAAATTAGACTTGATACCCTCTAGTTGGTGCTTTTATTATTAGACATCTTAACCGGTATGGAACATTTTTATCATGGTTTAGTTGTTGTTAAGCCATGTCAGAGTGTTTCTATTGCATTGGCTACATATGAGTATTTTTACTGAGAACTATAGAATAATTCTTTTGGTATATATCGGTTTCTGGAGCTGTCAAGTTTGACACTTTGTGCTAGCTGTTTAGGATTGACTACAACCATTTCATTGACCCATATAGGTTTGGCTGGCGAAAAGGTGAGGTGGGAGGAGACCGTCTCTGTATTGGAAGAGAAGATTGGGTATCTTATGGGTGACTGTCTCGTAGCCTCAGCCTTCATGTCCTACATGGGCCCCTTCCTCAGCAACTACAGGGATGACCTCTCTAAGAACAAATGGATTGAAGAGGTGATAATAAATTTATAATCATTGTAAGCTGTGATTTACAGCAAATCTACTGAATAGTTGGAGCGATTTGGTAGCTCTATGTTTCTGTTATTCTAAATAATTTGAGCAACTTAGTATCTCTATGTTTTGTTATACTGGATAGTTTGAGAACTTTGGTAGATTTATGATTTTGTTGTAGGCCACCAAGCTACTTATCCCAGTTTCACCAGAATTTAACTTCTGCGAGTTTATGGCTAAGCCAACTCAGGTGAGAGACTGGACTATTCAAGGCCTCCCATCCGATGCTTTCAGCACTGAAAACGGCATCATCACGACAGCAGGAAAGCGCTGGCCCCTTATGATTGACCCTCAAGGTATGTGAAGCTGACGTTAAGGGTTTGTTGCAGCACTCATCTGCAGCTCATGATGAAATATCAACTAGTTTTAGTAGGGTATGAACAAGTTAGAATGTATCTGTTACGTCTCATCTGATAGGTCAAGCTATCAAGTGGATAAAGAACATGGAGTCAAAGAGAGGCCTGAAGATAATCGACCTGCAGATGTCTGACTACATGAGAACCCTTGAGACCTGTGTACAGTACGGCTTCCCTGTCATACTGCAGAATGTACAAGAAAAGCTTGACCCATCTCTTGATTCTATACTCAACAAGGCCATCGTCAAAATAGGTCAGATTTGTGGTATCGCACTATGTAGTCTAAATTGATTATTCTACTTAGAAATAACACTTACATTCTTAGTAGCTTTAGTACTCTGCTATAGAATACTGAACATTCTTTATGTTTAGTTTATGTCACTCAGCATGATTGTCTATGGTCACCCTGGCTCCTTCTACGACTGTGTTAGCGTATCTCTGACTCCATAACCTATGGCAGGCGGTGCTTTGATGATAAGACTCGGTGACAAGGAGGTCGAGTACAATGAAGACTTCAGATTCTATGTAACTACTAAACTGAGCAACCCTCACTACGCTCCTGAGATTAGCACAAAGACGACTCTTGTTAACTTCGCCATCAAAGAGCAAGGTTTGGAGGCACAGTTACTCGGTATAGTAGTGAAGAAGGAATCACCTGAACTTGAGAAACAGAAAGATGACCTTGTGCTCAAGATTGCGGCTGGAAAAAAGAAGCTTGTGGAGCTGGAAGATGAGATTCTCAGGTGAATTCTCTTACAATTACTACTGCCTTGTTTGTTGGTGCTAGTTTACTGGAATATTTCTCCGGTGAAGGAAGTGAAAAGTCCTTTTTTAGGAATAAAATGCATTGTAGTTTAATTGCTTTTAGTGAAGATATGGTCTAATCAGATTGAGTTAGAGAGAGAGAAATGGTTTCTAATGGATCTCACAGAGTTCTACAATTAGTTTTTATTTATATATTATACTAGCTGTGCCTCCCGGCGTCGTCCGGGTATTAAAAATCAGCTTATGAACAATAAGAGGTGATGAGAGTTGCCTACCACTTCCTCACTTGCTCACCTACCACTATTAGCCTGGCACATTGCCAATGGAAAGTTCCAGTAAGCTACCTGTAGTTAATAAGCGCTAGGCTTCTAATAACAGTAAGCCATGACGTTGCGTAAGCATTGTCCAGCTAAGCTATTCTAATACGTAATAGCTATGGCTGGAGGGACACACATACACTCATACTTTGAGAAATATATATGTAGATGTATTTATACATATCATATGTATTACACATATAATTATAAGTTATATACATGTATATAAATTATATATTATACAATGTGTATAATAAATAATTTATAATATATATATATAACATACGATATATATATTTATATATAATAAATATGTTTAATATATATTTTATATATAACTATATATAATTGTATACATAATAATTAATTATATATTATATATATTATACATGTAAATAGAAATAATTTTTTTTACTTTTTCAATGTTAGATTTTTTCGTAACATTATTTTAAAAACATCTAAAAAGTCATTGTATTTTACAGGCTGCTAAACGAAGCGAAAGGATCCCTGCTCGATGATGAGCAGCTGGTAAATACTCTGCAGACGTCTAAAACGACCTCACAGGAAGTCTCTGAGCAGCTAACTATTGCTGAGCAGACAGAGATAAAGATCGACAATGCGAGAGAAGGTGAGAAATAGTTTGGATTTCTTTAACGCAGTTTTAGTTTTTAGTATTTCCAAATAATTGATCATCAATTTGGTTCACAGGCTACAGACCGTGCGCTTCAAGAGCTTCGACTCTCTTCTTTGTTCTTAATGACCTTGGAAGGATTGACCCTATGTACCAGTTCTCGCTCGACTCGTACATAGAGTTATTCAACCTCTCCATAGACAAGAGTCAGCGCAGCAGCAAGCTCGAGGAAAGAATCACCAACCTCAATGACTACCACACCTTTGCTGTTTACAGGTATGTTATAGTCAGCGGCTATAGTCAGCCTTCCATTAACAACGACACTAGTTTTTTAATGTTGTTACTGTTACTATTAATATTAATATTATTGGGCAGATGAATAAGACAGCTTTTCATCAATATTTATTTTGACTGTTGACCGACCGTGTGCAATGATTTTGGTGCCAACCAATATCATTTATTAAGTATACTGGTTTTTTGTTAGAATTGTTCATTTTTTCAATCGTTCACTTCTTCCTTGTTTTTCTATATAGTTTTTTGTCGATAGATACACGTGCCGAGGACTTTTCGAGAAACACAAACTCCTATTCTCATTCCAAATTTGTACAAAGATTCTTGAGGCGGCTGGCAAACTCAACATGGATGAGTACAGCTTCTTCTTGAGGGGTGGCATTGTGAGTCATAGACATACGTATTGACACGCGTATGATTAATACAGAACTTGTGTGCATAGATAGAATTTGTGTGCATAGACAGAACTATAGCACCTATCTCTTACTTGCTGTAGGTTATTGATAGAGAGAATCAGATGGACAATCCGTGTACGGGCTGGTTGTCCGATGCTGCTTGGGATAACATCACTGAGCTTGACAAACTCACCAACTTTCATGGCATAATCACTGCCTTCGAGCAATACCCTCGAGACTGGAATGTCTGGTATACGAGGTATGCAATAACTGGCCCTGTAACTGTGCCTAACTTTTAAAATATAATCATATATGACCTTTATAAGGCCATCCAAGATGCTAAAATGTAGAAATCTGGTGAAATCTTTTAGGTTTTTTTGCAGCATTACAGTTGAGTATACAGCTACTCCCTCATAAATCATGGCCTGTTTTATGAACATCGAAATATATATACATTATATCTAAGTTGTGATGAGATCATAATGCAAGCAGAGAGATATATGTGAGAGCATGTGAAGGGTAACTCTCTGGCTAATAGGAAGCTTAACCAAAGGCCCCCTTGTACTAGATTTAATTTTGTCGCTCCGTAACTTTGTATCTAAGCTTGCTGACATGGCAGCTTAGCAAACAAACTTAACTAAACATAATGTTGGAGCTCTTATCTCCATACAGTTCAGAGCCGGAGACAGCGCCGCTGCCAGGAGAGTGGGACAATGCCTGTAATGAACTGCAAAGAATGCTCATTGTGAGGTCTCTACGTCCTGATCGTGTTGCCTTCTGTGCCACCTCCTTCATCGTCAACAATTTAGGGTCAAAGTTCACAGAACCTCCTGTTCTTGACATGCAGCAGGTAGGTGTTTTATTCACACAAGATATAGCTTGCATTTAACATGAGGAGGAGCCTCTGGCTAAATCCTTGTATCGATGTTTTAATATAAAATTCAAACCTTGCTCAAGATCTCCGATATAAATCTAATATTGCGGAGAAAGTTACTCACTATGTCCAGTAAATATGTGTGTTTCATCACCATTGTAATGCCGGTAGAATTTTTTTGTGTTTATTGTAGTTAGGTCACATTAATTGGGTTAAAAGAGGGAAGAGAGGGCCTGCACCAATCACGCCGCAGTTCACGGCACACAAAAATATGCAAAAAGCGCTCAAATGTTCATAAGTGTTTAGCTCATGAGCAGCTCTGACCAGCTGGGTACAAGACACTTTGCCATCTGATAGTTTTCATGAGCTTATCAATATCTTCAGGTGGTAGAGGACTCGACTACCAAAACTCCTCTCATATTCGTACTTTCACCGGGAGTTGACCCGACGAGCGCTCTCCTTCAGCTTGCCGAAAGTAGTGGCATGGCCTCCAGGTTTCACGCCCTTTCCCTTGGCCAAGGTCAAGCGCCCATTGCTACTCGTATGATCAAGGAAGGAGTTAATGAGGTAAATTTGACTCAGCTCATAGACTGTCACAAGTAGCTAAAATACTAGTGTGGTGCCTCATCAACATCTCATGGTGTACTCATTATCTTTTGGTTTTTAGGGTAACTGGGTGTTCCTGGCCAACTGTCATCTCTCTCTCAGTTGGATGCCGCAGTTGGATAAGCTGGTGGAGCAGCTGCAGGTGCAGAAGACGCACCCAGACTTCCGATTGTGGCTTTCAAGCTCACCTCACCCGCAGTTCCCGATTAGCATTCTTCAGGCTGGCATCAAGATGACTACAGAGCCTCCCAAGGTGGGCATTTTTTCTATATACAATTTTGTTTTTGGGTGAGACGTGGTTTTTTGGGTTTAGCGCTGCCCATACCATGATCTTGTGATAAAAAAACCTCAGTAAAAAGCAGAAAAGCAAGCATTGATAAAATATGTTGTGGTTGTCATTCTCAGTTACCCCTTGTATCTGTTGTTATTTACTAACACAAACATCTAAATTTAAGTTCAAACCTTTTTTTTATTCACAGTCCTCACTATCTAGTTTATTTTAACAGTGAATATGGCGTTCCCGGTGCTCCAGTTGTATTATATTTATTTTATCTTTAGAGTTTTCTCCCCTACCAAAGCTGCATTACTATTCTTGTCTTTCTATTGTTAACCAATGGCTGTTGTTGCTGCAGGGTCTGAAAGCCAACCTCAAGCGTCTCTATCACCTCATCACAGAGCAGCAGTTTGCTCGCTGCCAGAAGCAGGACAAGTACCGAAAACTTTTATTCTGCCTCTGCTTCTTCCACTCTGTACGTGCTTTGTGCTTGTTTAATTACATTAGATCATATATAGCCATTCTATTAGCTTTGTAGCATTCTAGATAACTCTATAGTTTTTAGATAGCTTTCTAGCCGTTCAGGTAGCTTTATGATTGTCTATGTGGCTCTATGGCTGTTTAGGTGACTCTATAACTGTTTAGGTAGTTTTATGGCTCTCTATGTAGCTCTATAGCTGTTTAGGTAATTCTGTGGATGTTTAGGTACTTTATCTTTGTTTAGATAACTCTATTACTAAGTAGCTTTATGACTGTCTAGGTAATTTTATAGCTGTCTAGATAACTTTATGGCGGTCTAGGTAACTCTGTGGCTGTCTAGGTAACTCTATGGCTGTCTAGGTAACTCTATGGCTGTCTAGGTAACTACATGGCTGTCTAGGTAGCTCTATGCTTATTTAGGTAACTCTGTGGCTGTCTAGGTACTTTATTTTTGTCTAGATAGCTCTATTACTAAGTAGCTCTATGGCTGTCTAGGTAACTCTGTGGCTGTTTTGGTAACTCTATGGCTGTCTTGATAACTCTGTGGCTGTCTAGGTTACTTTATTTTTGTTTAGATAGCTCTATTACGAAGTAGCTCTATGACTGTGCAGATAAGTCTATGGCCGTCTAAGTAGCTCTATGAATGTCTAAGAGTGCTATGATTGTACCCTGAACCGTGTGGTTGTTCAAATAGCTCTATGATTGTCTTAATAGCTCTTTTACACTTTAGGTAGCTCCACAGATGTCTAGGTGCTTTTAAGGCTGTCAAGGTCATTTTCTGGCTCTACGGAGAAGTTTAATGATCATCTAAGTAGCTCCATGGTTTTCTAAATAATTTTATAACTTTTTCAGTAACTTTATGAATACGGGCAGTATTGTTGGTAAACTTATGTTTGCGTGTATTGCTTCATCAAGGCCAATTTGTGATTTTCAAAGTTTAAGTCAGAAACTGTCCGAATTGGTTATTTTAGTAAAGTACTTAGTAAGTTAGCATTCTACATGTACAATGTAGAAAACAACCTGTCTTGTTGGTCCGCTTACTTCTTCATACCTCACACCTCATTTTGTACGAATGCAATCAACAATGTTTCCTCTGTATTTTTAATAAAAGTGCGTGACAAATAAACTGAAAATCACAGGCTAAATTTTGCTGATTCCATTCACAGGTTCTTCTCGAGCGGCGCAAGTTCTTGATGCTTGGTTGGAATATTCCATATGACTTCAATGACTCAGACTTTGAAGTGTCTGAGAATCTCCTCTCTATCTACTTGGATGAATATGAGGATACACCCTGGGACGCCCTTAAATATCTTATAGCTGGCATCAACTACGGAGGTCAGTACTCAAGCTAGACTGATGTCTAGTCAGTTTTTTAAGTACCCAAACTATGGAATGCGTTTAGTATTCAAAACTAGTAGAGTTTTAATACAAGAGGGTGCTGAATGTATAACGGTAGATGACTAGTAACTTCTCAAGAATACACATCACTGATTGGTTTACAGGTCATGTGACTGACGATTGGGACAGAAGACTACTTCTCACCTACATTAACGATTTCTTCAAGGATGAGGCAACGTCTGCACCTTTTTTCAAACTGTCAGCTCTTCCAACATATTACGTGCCTAAGGTAAGTCGGCAGCCTATAGAAAGTCAGCAACCTATAGTAAGTCAGCAGATTAAGGCGAGTCAGCGGATTAAAGTAAGTCAACATATTTGCTGACCTAGATAATGTACCCTTTCTTGGTGGTCCTTAGATTAGAAATTCTCACTTCAGTCTCATCGGTGGTATATCGTGTCAAAAAAGTATTTTGTAAGTGATTGTTAGAAGAGCGGAGTTGTGTTATCATTGAACTAGCATAGGATAGTCTAAAACCATCTGAATAGAGGGGTGGGTTATATCTGCACTGATCTCGTGAGAGATCGGTTTTTAACGGTGTAAAAGTTAAAAGTGTCCAAAAGAATTAGATACTTCCATGATAAGACATCAGCTGCAGATTGCTTCATCGTCATGTTATACTCGGAGGTATAGATAGCCAATCAAAAGGAAGAATCAGTGTACTTATGCAAATTAGTTGATATAATATATTATTTTATCAAGACAGTCTTTTTCATTCAAAGATTCAATTTTCTGATTTGATTCGCTCAGGAGAACATTATGTAGGAAATAAGATCGCTAGTTGTTCTCGTTGCTATAGTTGATATCAGGTCTTTGCAACCAAAGACGTCATAGTCACACTTTCATTTGATCGGAGCGTTTTAACCACCATCAACTTTTGTCCATTTCAGTTGTGAAATATCATAGCAGTCAGATCACCTCAATCAAAATCAATCGCAAACGATAGGAAAATACTGAAACTTTCGGATAAAATCTACTTAAGTTTTGCGCAGGTTCATTCCAAATTAACTCTGGCTGCATGTTGCATAAAGCAGGTAAAGACTAGTGGGAATATCTGACTCCATCATTTTACAATAGAGCTCACTGAAATTCATAACTTGGGTAGGTTCACTCAAGGTGTTAACGTCATCTTGCATCGTGTAATGTTAAAGCTCGTCTTACATAAAATTTGTCGTATATTTGTGATGCGAAAATAGCTGCCTCACAAAGTCACTGTTTGTTGTGTTACTTTGTCAGGATGGTCCGCTGACCGCATATAAAGAGTATGTGTCTATGCTGCCGGGAATGGACCACCCAGAAGCCTTTGGACAGCATCCTAATGCAGACATTACCTCACAGATTCAAGAAACTCGTAGGATGTTTGAGACTCTTCTGTCCCTGCAGGCAGCCGCCGGCGCCAGTTCATCATCTGATAATCGTGAAGAGAAGGTTTGCTTGCGCTTACTTATTCTCTGTCTCCGAGCTGCTGAAGTGATAGATTTTAAAACATTTCAGAAACCAAAGGATTTCGTGATTTGTCATAACTTATGATAAATTTTATTCCACAATATGAATACCTGTAAATAGTAGAAGGCTTAACAAATAGGGACTCAACTTTTTGACAAATAAAAATGTGTAATCTTTGGATTCCATATGTTTTTTGTTTAAACTAGGGAATTTTCTTACAAGGTGAACTGCAAATAACTATCTTATACCAGCCCTACCTCGTGGAATATAAACGGCTTACAAGCATTCCCTCCTTTTTTAGCTAAGTTGTTTTCATTTGAGCAGAAATAAATTCTTGTCTCTTCTTCAAGTCACATTTAAAACGAATTTCTTAGAATTCTTTTTAAAGTCTGTTTATATAAATCGGTAAACATCTCGGAGACTGATTCGGAAACCGTCTGCTTGTTGTTTACTTTCCATACATGTCTGCGGCTCACTGAGCTAGGTACAGGCATGCGAGACTATAGCTTTGTTCGTATGTATTGTAAATAAGTCAAAGTTTTGGTGTGTTACCATATGAACAGGTGCTCGAGCTCGCTGCCAACATTACCAGCCAGCTGCCAGAGAATATAGACTATGAGACGACAGTGAAGATTCTCTCGGTAGATCCTTCGCCTATCAACGTCGTGCTGTTGCAGGAGGTTTGTTGCTATTTTTTATTAGCCTGAGTTCCGTTGGTTAGTACTGAAGTATAGTCACCAACTCCGGATGTATCGTAAAACAGAAAAACGGACAGCTTGTCAGCATGTGACTCAACGTAATTGTGTCTCATTTCAGATTGAACGCTACAACGCTCTTTTGAATGAAATCCGTCAGTCCCTTCATGACCTTGAAAAGGGTATCCAAGGTCTGGTCGTCATGTCTTCAGAGCTTGAAGATATATTCACGTGTCTGTATGACGCGAGAGTGCCGCCATCTTGGTCTCAAGCCTATCCATCTATGAAACCTCTTGCTTCGTGGACCAGAGATTTAGTCAGCAGAATGGACCAGCTGGAGAAATGGGCGACCACCGCTCACCCTCCTATTATATTCTGGATGTCGGGCTTTACCTTTCCTACCGGATTTCTGACAGCCATTTTGCAGGTATAACTGTGGATACGCGCTGTTTGCTGTGACCAGATTTGAAGCTTCTAAACACGAGTAATTCAAACTGATTGTTTAATAATTTAAAGTGATTTATTGAAAAATGAGCCAGCCAATGTCTCTATATGTTCACTGGGTACAGAACTTGTCTCTATATGTTCACTGGGTACAGAACTTGTCTCTATATGTTCACTGGGTACAGAACTTGTCCCTATATGTTCACTGGGTACAGAACTTGTCCCTATATGTTCACTGGGTACAGAACTTGTCTCTATATGTTCACTGGGTACAAAACTAGAAACGTGTTAAATCGGATCTGATGCTAGTCACTAACGAGGGAATCCTTTATACTTTACATAATGAGCTGCTCCAAACTTGGTCTGCTATTAATAGCCTAAGCTCTTTAATAATTAAACGATTTCTTGAGAATCATTGTAAAGTTTGTCAACGAGTTGCAGCAATTCTTGAAAATTAAATCGTAAACTGCCGTGGCAGGTGTATCAGTAGTCATTGTATTGCATTAATGGGAGCCATGGTGTACTTGGAAACGGTAGTTTACCTATATTAATAACTCGACGTGTGGATGGTCGTTGATATTGGACAGCTAGCAAGGTCTGAGATGTCTATGAGGGTGTGACTGTTTCCTCTCAGACTGTTTTACTACATTTCGATAATGTCTAGCGGAGAGGACGAGATGTTTACTAATTCTAATGATAACTAATGATGATGGTTCCAATTACATTGATCTGAAGCTGATATTTTTAGCCAGTGTTCTATGTTTGTTTCCAGGAAAACCCATTATCACTTTATCTATTTGAAATGCAAGTTTGTCGTGTTGTGTCGAACAGTATTTGAATTCAATTAGTAAAACTCTCATTAACCCAAACATTTTTTACAGCGCCAGGTAAACTCTTTGTTCTATCTGCTCAAGTACTGGTCATCGTGCTCATCCACAGTCCATTAAACGTTGCACTGACTTTTACAGCCTAATCCTTGGTGCCTGATGTTCTTAGCATCTCGTAAATATATTCAACTTACCGAGAATTGCACACAAATTTATAAAATCCGGTTGATTTAATTCCTATTGCTTAGATACTAGTAATCTCAAAAATCTATAAAAAAAATTCGCAATATTGAGTTGTGAAAAAACATCGTCCCTGGGTGGGCTTGAACCACCAACCTTTCGGTTAACAGCCGAACGCGCTAACCGATTGCGCCACAGAGACAACATGAAGAGCTCTGTTATTAATTTATGATAAGTCTATATAGTGAATACCGTTATCTCATACCATATGATTCATTTGTTCCAATCAAGCGTGACCTTGCAAACTGACGAATACGCAGTTTTTTGATGACGTCTCAATTGTTTCCTTTTGTAGACATCCGCACGACAGAACAACGTGTCTGTTGATTCATTGAGCTGGGAATTCGCTGTTCTCACAGTTGATGATAATAACATCATGGGACCTCCGAAGGTAGGCTTCAACATCCAGCTGTACCGCAACCTGTTGATGACAGACATGACATATGTCTAACTTTGACCTGCATGTATACGCATATTATCATAACTTTCAACGATAATTCATACGTTTGACATAATTATGTGGGTTTTGTGTCTCCAGTCTAACATGAGCCGAGATGTTATGGCCCCTACTTTTGGTAACACCCCTTACCATGGAGAGGTAACTCCTGTCAAACTGTTTTATTCATGTACTCTTCACGGTAGATACTCGATAGCACACCAAGGTTTTAGTTTTTATATAGACAATATTCGTTCAGCTTCGCCTGAAAATTAGAATAGTTTAAAGAATATTCTTTACTAGTTACCGTATATATTTTATTATTTAAAATTAAATTTAAAGTTAAATGCTTGATTTTGCCCATATCAAAATTTGTTTAAATTGGGTTTCATACAAAATTAAATTTTTTAAATTTTTGTGTATAAAGCTGTTGTGTGTTTTATGAGTATACGGTGTCACATGATTTAAGCGCCTGATTGGACTTGCTTAAAGAGTAATATTAACAGTTACTGCAGGTGCTAGACGACAGACTTACATCCATGTATAATTACATCGCCATATATGCAAGTGTCATTCAAATGGCCTATTCGTAAATGTGTTCCGATTGAATCTCCAAATGTCATGTAAAAGTTATTTAAAGGCAACGATGTTTGCAATATATCATATTTTAATAAATATGTGATAACGAACCTTCGACTGGTTTTTGTGAAAAATCTCTAGCTCATCATAAACAGAGGGACAAATGTAAAAATGTTTATCCACGATTGTAAACTAGGTAGATATCTAGTCGTTTTGAAGCGGTAGCGCCAACTGGGTCTATACTCAATTTCTGTTAGCGGCTGTATCATTTTACTATAGTAAGCTTAAGAGAAACAAAACTAACATCGCCACAACACCATGTCTGTCGCACGAGTCATTCGTTCCTTATCTCAGACATACTGTAGTATGTCTCTGACAGTCGCTTCGTGTGTGTAGCCAATGCTTGTTTTTCAGGATGGAGTTTACATCAAGGGCCTCTTTCTGCAAGGCGCTGGTTGGGACAAGAAGGGGGCGTGTCTTGTAGAAGCGGAACCGATGCAACTTGTTTGCCCGATCCCGACTATTCACTTTAAGCCGGTAGAGAACAAGAGAAGGGTGCAGAAGGGTGCGTAGCTCACGCCCTCCTTACTATATGAACCCAGGCTCTTGATGCTCTAACCTTATTGGATAATCAGTATTTCCAAACTTAACCAATTCCCCTGTTTTTTGATTTCAGTGGAATCATTTGTGGTAAAAGGATCCACGTGTCATCAAAGGGATAAACATAATTTAACAGACATGCAGATAGCCTTGGAATCTATATCAAGTCTTGTATTACCATCATTTCAGGCTATGCACTATTTTGTAGGTATCTACGCCTGTCCTTGCTACTACTACCCTAATAGAGCGGGTGGCAGTGGACGCGCCTCCTTCATTGTAGCTGTAGATCTTAAGGCTGGGGATATGGCAGCTGACCATTGGACAAAGCGTGGAACCGCCCTTCTTATGAGCCTTGACAGCTAGTCCAACTTGACTTGGTTGCATATAGAGTGTTGAATTCATATCAAATGAATTACATTGCTCAACTCCCTTGAGCGTTAATCAGTTGCTTTGCAAGATGCTACACATGCCTGTATTTATTATCAACAGAGTTAGGTTACTGCGGATATGTTTCCGTCTTTTTTATCTGTTTTTTCAAAGTTATACAATTGTTAATAGTTTTGATTTATTTTATTCCGTCCAGTGATGGTTTTGTTTTTGTCAATATTTAAAATATTAAAGTTATATTATGAATCAACTGCACCTTTCCTCATCATAATTGTGAGACTTACATTTGCGTGCAGAAATCATCCCCTCGATGACATTTAAATCATAAAAATTGGAATGAAAAAAACAGTGGATCAATCTACCTCAATGAAAACACCAACATGGCTAAAAATATTCAAGTTGGGAGCATTTTTTAAAGAGGGATACAATGTGTGGCTTCCAATACTATATTGCATGACTCACCTTTTGATTCCGTAAAGGCACCGTAATATTATTATTATATCATAAATACAAGACCAGAGCTTAATAGATTTGGGTTTCGTGATACAACAGATGGCATATAGACAACGGATAACTGAAGAGTGCGATTTCTTTTTCAGCTAATTTATTTCATTAAAAACGTAACAGTATGAGACAATGAAAGTACACAAAAAGATGAAAATCAATAAAAGTATTTAAAACAGCAAACATTGAAACAGTATAACATTTTACTAAGTAATAGTGGTAATAATGAAACCATTAACGCAACAGAGATCTAAAAGTGCCTCGCCCTACAATAGTCATAAACAAAGCAAACTGAAAGCTTTGCCACTGCAAGCAATATTCAAAGTGAAAACAACAAAATCTCGAACATCTACAAGCGCGCAGTGGCGTAGGACTGAATAAAACTAGCAGTTATAGAACAACTAACAGTGAACAAAGTATTGTAACAAAATGTCAGGTTTGTTTCAAGGCTCAAAGTGTCAACAGCGTTAATAACAGGTAAAGATACGACCAAAAGGAATGTTAAGCGTAAATAATAAACAATTATGCAAATATGCACGCAGACAACCCAGGCCCATCCGGAAAGCAATCATAACTTGGTAAACAAAACGGAAAAAACACAAAAATGAACAGTAAGATGATACGAACTAGACTTTCAAAGCTGTTTAAAAACTAGTGATTGTCAACAAATTGACAAATTATCAACTACAAAATCAAAAGTTATTTTTGGCAATTTTAAAATACTATATAAAGTTAATAGGAAGCAAAATGAACACAGCCTTGTTCAAGCTCGGACAAGCATCCGCGAGTCACCGAGTGCAAACTAAACCAGGTAACAAAAGCAATTGACATGCCTGTATAACTATAAGACTATCAAAATCATGCACAGTAAGAAATGTCAAAGGTCAACTATCAAATATGTAAACCGTACTTGCACAGCCAGGCCATATAATATAAAATAGATAAAAACGTCTACTCGTTTTCGTCTCCTAGCTAAGGCTGAAAATCAACAATCAGGGGAATCACTAGTGATTAAAGTTGGCCAACATGCATGAGCGGATAATCTGGTTAATGTTTGATTGAACACTGATCCCAAACAGAGTATAAAGGAAGCACAGTTGATATGAGAAAGGTCTATGAAAATAAGGGTACCACATGGCATTGCGAAAAACCTTCACAAAATGGTCAAAACAAAAGATATTACAAAGATTAGCCAACATATGGCACTGGCACAATTCTTAGCTAAAAAGCCGACTATACGGTCGACTATAAAATCCTGCAAGAGCAAGAAATGAACTGAATGCGAAACATGCATGCGGCACAGAGTTAAAACAGCTTAACAAATACCTAGAGGTGAGAGATAGAGTACATGTAAGACAAAGCGATAGTTACCGCTTTACCCAGTTAACAAGTTAATAAAAAGCAACAAACGGCCAATCACCTACTGGCGATATTTAAAAGTTAAAAAGACAGGCTAAACAAGGTCCTTAACAAGAAAGCGGGTAGATGCTATCTAAAAGCACCGACTAAGACGGGATTAACACCCTTCTAACGAAAGGACTCCATGAGAGAAGGAAAGCCCTCAGGCATGCTGTAGGGGAGAGGGGAGACAGGGACGTGCGATCCTTGAGCATAACGATATATGTATAGCCTGTAATCCTTGCTCGCCAGCACGATGGAGTTATCATCTAAGAGAGCTACGTCAAAGCACTGCGCGTGCTTCACCTTGCTCTCCAGGGCATTTTGTATTTGTCCATCCTGAACAGAAAAGGGGTGCTAGGAAATGTAATTTAAAACTAATGAATAAATCCAAGGTGAGATTATGCTGGTCAGTCAGTTAACAAGGCATTAGATTTGAGAGTAAATTAAATTATAACACCAGTTAGAGAGATTCTGTCAAACCTTGATGCAGCGGTTTGATATATGATATTTGTACTGATATATGATATTTGTACCGTATGTCGAGGATTTGTTTGCAAATCGAATACTTTTCGTTTGTCTTTTCTCATCACTACCACTTGGATTAGTTTGTCGTTGTTCCGTAATTTTTAAATCCAAATAAGGAACAAGGCTATTGGATATTATTCAAGTTGAGAAGTTGAGACTTTGGACATTATGTTGTGAATTACTTGCCAAGTCAAGAAACGTACATATGTACATACAAAAATGTACATACTATCGTGTAGGTAGAAATGATCATAGGTCAGAGCGCGGGGATTTGTAAGAGGATAAGCTAGCAGCTGTAAGAATGATTCGGTACAACTTACCTGGTTGAAGACGGTCAAGTTGAAGTTGTTATGATTGTCAGCAATGAGGATGTCCCCGGCGCTGTTGATACCCACTCCAATGGGATAGTTACTGATGCCCTCCCCTCCGATCTGCCTTGTGAATAGCCCTACTCAACAAATGTAACTCGTTAAACAAGACGACATAAACAAGCCTGAATCGAACAGCACGGTCATCCGAGCACAGCTGCATCGTACATCGTCATACCTTGATAGTTGAAGACCTTGACGCAGTGAGCCCGGTTATCGCTGATAAAGATTTCTTCCTGGTCATTGACTACGACGCCGTTAGGAAACTCCAGGTGTTTCGAGCAACTGAACTTTTGTAGCATGTTGCCGAAGAGGTCAAATATTATCACCCGCATTACCTGCAATAACGCCGTCTGTCAGCTAAACACACACATTCAAAATGCTCAGCCGATGGGTTACACAAAGGGCAAACCAAACTGAAAATGTTTCACGAAGTCCACAACCAGATTTGGGTTCATCATTACAAGTAACGCTACCCACCTTGCACTCTACAATGATGATGCGACCCATGTGGTCCACCGTGACGCCCCTCGGGTGCTGCAAGACGTTAGCCCCAAACTTTCTAACAAACTGCCCGTACTGATTGAATATTTGGACCTGATGGGTGGGACTCCTCTCAGTTACCACTATGTCACCTGAAACCATTCTATTAAATATGAGCCAAAATATGAGCCAAAATATGAAGGAGAAAATTAGCGAAGATAGTGGAAAATGATATGCTTTGGTAAAAGGAACACATCCGTTAACAAGATGTACAGAAAAGGAGTGCCAAGAAAGATTAAAATACAGTTTTAAACACATTGAGTACCACACCACTATTCTAGGATGGTCTAAATATACCTACCCGTCTGCTTGACAACAGCCACCCTATTGGGGTACAGCAACTGACCATCCCTCTTCCCACACTCTCCAAACTGAAACTTGAACCTGCCCTCCTTGTCAAATATCTGAATCCTATGATTGTTAGTGTCGGCTACTATGATGTCATTCTGAGCGTTAACAGCGACGCCACTAGGCTCTGTGAATTGCCCTACAAAACGCATCATCCATTGCGGTTAAACGGTGTAGTTGAAAATTGGACACAGTCAGTTACTGAGAGTGCTGTACATCTCGGGAACAAAACTGAAGCTTTCCGAGGCTGACATGTTGCGCCAAAACCAAAATATATGGACACAACGCAAACAGACTATAGAAGGAGGTATGATAGTTTATACATACTCTGCAACGAACAGCTTTTTGGGGTGGGAAGATCTTTGAAATATTTAAAAATCTACAAATGTTTTTCTTTGCGGCGAGTCAAACATTTTAAGCTGTCAACAGTTGGCAGTTTATGCGAAGCATTATATATACATTTAACACCATGCGTTTCATTTCAAAGTAAACGCTAGTAATACTAGCTTCCAAACTATGTTATAGGCACAAATCAGTCGATTAGGACTACAAAAGGAAGACTCAATATTTGCATATAGTTTAGTGCTATCATGCTTTATTACCACATACAACACACACTGGCATCAACATTCTAAATTTTGGGAGTTGTCCCGAAAGTTACAATCATTGGGATTGGAATCCCTTCCTGAACCCTGATATTTCGAGCACCTACAGGAAATCAAGAGGGGAAAACTGTTTGCTAAGATGAACCACCGGGATTTGATACTCCTACTATCCCTTTATAACCAGATTGAGAGAAATACCTAATAACCCAAACACTTCCTCAGGCCCTCCTTCCTCTAAACCAATAATTCATGATTAGTACACAGTACATTATTAGTACACAGTACGTTGACGACCCAATTAATAATTTGTTTATAACTGAAGCCGTGGTTATTAACCACAACAAAGAGCCTAGCAAAAATAACCCCTTGATGGATTACGCCAAAGACACAAATAACTATCACGTTGGGAAATGCCAAGGTGGCAGTGCCGACACGACTTACAGAGTATTACGTATAAGTTAAATGCGTTTACAGTAGGTCCAACTAGAAGTACACCTACAAAAAGTGCATAGCACACTACACGAGCCACAGCTCTATCAACACGAGGGTAAATACTCTGCTCATACCTTCCAGAACTCCAAATTCTCCAAATTTGCAATGGTAGATCATTTTCTGGCGCTTTATTTGTGACTTGGGTGGGTAGAAATTGGCACCAAGTCTATTCATACCATCGGTTATCTCTGGGGTGCCGATGCCAACAGTCAAGGGAAACAACTCCGGGGCTGTTGTGATCGATCGCTGGCTGTTGGTGTCCAGTGCTGGAAACAAAATAAATGGATTGTCAGATCTGCCTTTGGGAATGTAAGTCCGAGGTTAGCCTCGCTACCAAACATCAGTAGGCCCGAGGTTAGCCGCGATACCAAACGGCAAACCTTCATTTTTTGTAATGTCAGTGGTTCGTCTTGTAACTATGCATAAAATATGGTGGGCATTTGCAACTAACAGAAATGCTATATTTGTCCGAGTTATAAGATTACATAAACGATAAGCCATACTGTCAACTAAAAACAACACCGGCTTTCATTTGACAAATACAATCAAATTTTTAAAGCACAATTTAATTTAAAACCATCACGGGTTAAAAACCCGAGATTTAATTTAAAACCATCCCATAAAGTGTCCCAGATTTAATGCAGCTTGTTGAAACGCTGCCCACTCTAAGAAAACAATCCTACTCCGATAGAGATTCTTGTAAGGAGTTGCTAGTTTTGCATTTGTCAACAGGAAGCAGAAGGTAAATGGAACTTCCTTATAATTATTTTAGCCGGATATTATAAATGAAACTGACTCGCTTATGAGTGATTACTTTCTTATTGAATACCAAATCATGCGAATTAATAAAAAACACAAAATATGTAAGATCTTAGGCTAACTTTCAAATTCCAGATTCTAATAGACTGTTCAAGATTCACTTGTCACATTCTTAGACTCATTGAAATCTCATTTTCCTGCTAGCCTTACAGCAGATCCCTAGAGAAGCCTTCATGGGATACATCACTAGTTCATGTTATTGTGCAGCTGTTAAACTGTGAATTTCATTGGAATATCAGTGTTGATAACTTCTACATGTCAAATCACACGCGTATATAACTCCACCAATAATTTCAATCGTAATGAAATTGTTACTCGAACGATTTCTTCCTAAAACTTGAAGTTTTTTATTACTAGCGTAAGTGCAATACATTAAATGCAAGGCTCAATTATAACTGAAGAAGCTGTTGTCTCCATACGTCAGGCGATGTAAAAACCCGACAATGAAGGCAGCACATATGGCCTTCACCTATTAGTTATTGCCGGTAAAGGAGAGACACGACAGTAAAGCAAACCAATGAACTGATAGGACGTACTTGTTGGCCATGCCTCATAAGCTGCAGCCGCTGTCGTCTCAGCTGTCGAGTTGAAAGAGAAACCATTGAGCGAACTGAGTGAGGTGTTGCTGCCGCCAAACTTGCCTGAAACTAGCCAACAAAACTTAGAGCTAGACAAGTCATTAGGTATACAAAAGGTATACAAAAGGAAACAAACAGACACATGTCTAGATTAATTGATCAAGTGCCAGGTAAGATGTTGAGAACTGTAGTGAAATAATCACCAACAGTTTGGCCCAAATTTACCGCTGCCCTTGATTATACAAACTGGAGCTGTAAGATACCAACATTGATTGGAATGAGTTACTACTATATAATACTTCCTCCTCCGACTTCCAACCATTCTGTCAAGTTACTATTTCAGATCTGCATTGCTAAACCCAACCACTGCCCTTCAAAATCGTCTTCAGTTGTTAGAGTTGAAAACATGAATACAGTTCTAAAAACAACCTTTGACAAACAGAAAACCTCGTATTAACAAAAAAACCTTATATTAATAGAGATGGAAGAGTAGGTTATTACTTTAAAGCCCTAATTCCGTTTTCTGATTACCACAAGCCGTCAAAACTAACCAAAAAACGAACTAAAGGTCATTTAGTTCAGCAATGCTGAGATAAGAACAACCATGATCCTTGCTACACGACGCTGCCCTACATTCTGGTTACCGGTGGCAATGCTGTCCTACGTTGTCAGAACCAAAAACTATATACGATGGCTGAATATTCCAACAGCCAGTTTTAATTAACGATGGCCTGCTGTCGATCAGCAGCACCAAGCTGTTGTTAATGAAACGTATTCCGCATGGCAATGGGCACTCGACCGACCAATAGGCGCAATAAAAGTTTCTTATAAACTAAGATATTAAATGTAGCCAAAATCATTTTTTATGATCAGTTAAACAACTCGTATCTACCATGAGTTACGCTACGCTCCAACCAGATTTCTATACAGGGTGTATATATGTGAATCGTTCAAGCCATGTCGATTCTTAACACATTCTTAACATGCTCAATTCATTAATAGGTGAAATATCTTAGTCGTAGCAAAATAATAGAAATAATGTTTAGACACTCACTCGTTCCTATTTTAGACCAAGTATTTCCAAAAGCACGTATTTTTAAATAATTCAACGCTGTGTAATGGTACCAATTACAATAAGCTCTTGAAGCAACTTATTCGAATGTACTGCAAAACCTTTTTGTAATCCACAGACACACTAAGTGGTTCAGAGAGAACTTTTTGACTTACAAGGTGATACACGACTGGATTTCCATAAAAGATAGCATCTGCTGGCTTTGGCCTTGCCAAAAATCACATTTTCACAAAGCAATTTAAAGAAGAATTTCAGGTTTAAGCCTGACAGGTTTAAGGATTACGGCTTGCGATCGCTACGGCGTTAAGGATCAGCATGTGATCAATGCATATGCATTACACTTGTCGTAATTGCGATCTGGACCGCAATGAAAGTTGTCACTGGTAGGTGTCCACTAGAGCGGTATTAAAGCCTGTCAGGGATTAAGCCTTACGCAATTGATAGAGCTAATGCATGACCACTTGCTAAGTAGGAATGCATATGTCACAAGTCCTCCTCTACCACCAGTGGCTGTTATATCTATAAGCATATTGGCTATTGCTTAAATGCTGAATTTAATGTAATCAGGTACTAATCACAGGTGTGAAGTACTCTCCTAGTCACTTAGTTTTAACACACTGTAAATAATAAAATTGAGGAACAGAATACTGGCCAATTTAATAAGCTTATCTTATCGCAGTTGATATGAATAAAATCTCTAAACTATCAAGATCAGTCAGATCAAGATCAAGTCTGTCTAAACAGTTTAGGATTATCACATGACCGCCATACCATACAACTACAGTCAAACCTCAACATGACAAAGCCGTTTGAGATTGGAAAAATATTCTTATAAGGCGTTAGATTTAGTTTAAAATTCGTTTCAAAACCTGCGTTAATTTGTTTGCAACTGCGATACAAAAACAGAATTTCAAATGTAAAGACTTTTGTTCCAGCTAATATGCATAGAAAACACTAGCTAGAAAAACACACACTATAAGTCAGCCACAACATGCGAGAGAAAGATGGCGGCCACAACCCGCGAGAGAAAGATGTCAGCCACAACACGCGAGAAATAAAAGTCAGCCACAACCCGTGAGAAATAAAAGTCGGCCACAACCCGCGAGAAATAAAAGTCGGCCACAACACGCGGGAGAAAGATGTCGGCCACAACACGCGGGAGAAAGATGTCGGCCACAACACGCGAGAGAAAGATGTCAGCCACAACACGCGAGAAATAAAAGTCGGCCACAACCCGCGAGAAATAAAAGTCTGCCACAACACGCGAGAGAAAGATGTCATCCACAACACACGAGAAAGAAGTCATCCACAACACGCAAAAAAGAAATCGACCAAAAGAGAAGTCATCAAGAGCACACGAAAGCTAAGACAATTGTGAAAAGCATATACTCGTTAGCATATCTCAAATCAAGCTGAAACAGTTCGGATGAGCTGAGGAGGACCCATACCTATATTGTCCAGCGAGTTGTTCAATGTCTTAGACACACTGCGAGTGAGAGGAACGCTGTAGTGGATTGGTCGAGCTATCGGCTGTGGTTTTGCCGATCCCTCACTGCTGGCATGCCTCACATAACCAAATGTGTTTTTCACCCCCACCTGTATCGCCTGCAATACATCTAGTAATCAGCATCATGAGGGTATACTAGATCAGCGAGCAATGTACCCTGACAAGTGCCGGGTAATGTACTGAGACACTTAGATGAATCATTTTATGGTATGTTTCTGTACTAAAAAGTTTCATATTGACAGCACCGCATACCAAACACCAAGAGTTTCAGTGCTGATGAGACAACCTAAACTCTAGCTGTATGACGGGAGTGAAACCGTTTAGGAGGTATAACTCCATGGCCCATCCTCAAATTACATACATATTATTACTGGACATATTTGCTACGCTAACTAATAAAGCAAGCTACAGCACAATAACATAAATTAGACCATAAAACCAAAACTAAGTAAAATTAACTGATAGAAAAGTCACAGAAAATACCAGCTATAGAGTGCCACTGTATTTAGCAACGCTAGACACCAGATATGGAGTGCCACTGTATTTAGCAACGCTAGACACCAGCTATAAGGTACCACTGTATTTAGCAACGCTAGACACCAGCTATAAGGTGCCACTGTAATTAGCGACGCTAGACACCAGCTATAAGGTGCCACTGTATTTAGCGACGCTAGACACCAGCTATAGAGTGCCACTGTATTTAGCGACGCTAGACACCAGCTATAGAGTGCCACTGTATTTAGCAATGCTAGACACCAGCTATAAGGTACCACTGTATTTAGCAACGCTAGACACCAGCTATAAGGTGCCACTGTATTTAGCGACGCTAGACACCAGCTATAAGGTGCCACTGTATTTAGCGACGCTAGACACCAGCTATAGAGTGCCACTGTATTTAGCGACGCTAGACACCAGCTATAGAGTGCCACTGTATTTAGCAACGCTAGACACCAGCTATAGAGTGCCACTGTATTTAGCAACGCTAGACACCAGCTTTAAGGTGCCACTGTATTTAGCAATGCTAGACACCAGCTATAGAGTGCCACTGTATTTAGCAACGCTAGACACCAGCTTTAAGGTGCCACTGTATTTAGCAACGCTAGACGCCAGCTATAAGGTGCCACTGTATTTAGCGACGCTAGACACCAGCTATAAGGTACCACTGTATTTAGCGACGCTAGACACCAGCTATAAGGTGCCACTGTATTTAGCGACGCTAGACACCAGCTATAAGATACCACTGTATTTAGCGACGCTAGACACCAGCTATAAGATACCACTGTATTTAGCGACGCTAGACACCAGCTATAAGGTGCCACTGTATTTAGCGACGCTAGACACCAGCTATAAGGTACCACTGTATTTAGCAACGCTAGACACCAGCTATAAGGTGCCACTGTATTTAGCAACGTTACACACCAGCTATGAGGTGCCACTGTATTAGAAATGCTA
The DNA here is from genome assembly GCF_963576615.1 of Watersipora subatra. Lineage (NCBI taxonomy): Eukaryota > Metazoa > Bryozoa > Gymnolaemata > Cheilostomatida > Watersiporidae > Watersipora > Watersipora subatra. The sequence continues at coordinate 853,808 of NC_088717.1, read as the reverse complement.
CAGACCCAAGAATAAGTTTTATGGAGATTACTAATAGCTATGCAGTGATACTGTTATAAAAAGCAGATAGCTGTACGATTAACAATTCAGAATGACGACTACGGACTCCGTCCAGACTCCCATGTAAAATGAACCAGTTTTATCTCACACTCGGGTCTCTTTAAACCATTACACGTTCAGACAATCTTATTTCTTGCGGTATCTTCGTACAAAACCAGATATTCTGTTGAAAACAGTCGAGGTTTCCAAATAATTTTGTTCATATCTGATTTGAAGAAGGCCGGCAGCATGTTCTTATAACTTGAAACTTCATTTTCCTTCAACTACTAATTATCACTTCCAAGGTGTTGCAATCAACTGCAGCACCTTGGAAGTTCCTTAATCTCCGCCTAAAGACCTGCCATCCCTCCCATTCAATTGCCTGTTCAATACTCTCCATGTCCTGTTAGCTAAACCAACGCATACCTGAAAGTTGGAGACAAACTCGAGGTCAGACCTGCCAGATGATAAGGCATTGCTGTCATCCGGTTGGAAGGCCAACAGCTCCTTGACCCGGGAACTGACGAGCTTTTTCTGGCTCAGGGCTTCAGTTGCTGGAGCGTGTTTGATGAGTTTGTCAATGAACTCGCACCCCATGTACAGACGGTCGATATAGGATTGCATGCTCGCTACCTGGCCACGCAGTGTCACCTGGTAACAAAATAGAGCCCCTTTTAGTAATACCGGTGAGTGATAAACGCAGTAAAGCTTTCATGTACATAAGCAAGAGTTATGGCTGATTAACACCGGCTCAAGTCAACTACTGAAGAGAAATTAAAAAGCTTAGCGGTGCATGAGTGAGTGAGTATGAGGTGTATGCTCAAAGGCAATCATGTATGAAATACTGGCATGGCTGGGAGATGAAGAGGGATATGAAACTCTAGTTTACTCGACATGTTTACTCGACATGTTTACTCGACATGTTTACTCGACATGTTTACTCGACATGTTTACTCGACATGTTTACTCGACATGTTTACTCGACATGTTTACTCGACATGTTTACTCGACATGTTTACTCGACATGTTTACTCGACATGTTTACTCGACATGTTTACTCGACATGTTTACTCGACATGTTTACTCGACATGTTTACTCGACATGTTTACTCGACATGTTTACGGGGCACATCACGTGTTACAATGAAGTGATGAGCGGCTGTAGCTGTAACTGCTGCTCAACTAACTGAAAGCCTTCATAATGGGATAGATGAATGAATGCGAGGAAATGAGGTCGTTGACACTGTCGCCTTTGGGTCATCGTTACAGTTACAGAAAGCTTAAATTTTATACAAGTTTACACCCATTAAGTAATTTACTAAAACAGTATGCACAAGTTGAGGCAGTCTAACCTACATGAGCGCAACTGGCTCTACACTAACCCCTCGAGTGGCGAGACTTACTTGTTTGGTCTTGTAGGTAGATTCGAGTTCCTTGAGTATTTCCTCCTGTCGGTCCTCGAGAGCCGTCTTGTAAAAGGCAAAGGTTTCCTTCACTTCGGCCTGGGCTCTCTCAAACTGCACCACCAGTCTGAGAAACAAACAGCATATTTAGTGATTCTCCGACTACTTTCGGTGCGCTGATTATCATAAGCGCCATTGATGAGCCAACTAACCACTAAACTAAGAATCCGCTACCTGTTGGAGGAGTGCTCCACTCCCTTTTTGGAACTACGAATGTGGTTGGCCTTCACCTTGGCCGAGCCAACCATATGCCGCATCTCATCGAGCAGGCCAGGGCTGCACTCCGCAAGTAGTTCTGTGTTGTGCAACTGCGAGAAAAACGGAACAAGTCTTGAGCAGACATGACAAGCAGCCAATAAAAATAACAAAAAGGACTCGGTCTACAAGGTCAAGGTTACTTATGCCTTGCCTCCACCACCTCGATGAGCAGCCCAGTCTTTAAGACATCTCCATACCGCATATTGTAGCGACTATAAACACGTTTGCTAGTTTGAAAGGTGCTGCAACCGAAACATGAAAAAGTATGAGGATGAAGTCGAACTTGTTACTAAACAATCAAATTTTGGTGAGCAGTTGTGACTACCATGCCTTGAGCTTGTCAGTGTTGTTGCTAACTTCTAAGCACCCGGTTATAGTCTCTTTGAAACCTACGCTATTAATTTCACATAACCATAAAATCTCATTATAAAATTAGCATAAATATTTGAGAAGTCAGATAGCTTTGTGTCGAAGGGCTCACCTTGTGCACACTTTCACAGAGCTCACACAGAGGCACATCACAATCTTTGCAGAAGGTCTTGAGGGCTTTCACCTTGTGTTCCTCACAGTACACCGCTTTACCAAGGCCTGTGAATAACAATATCCAGTCTCGACAATTTAATTGGGTCTACCATAAAACTACTTCGTGTGACTTGATGAAAAATGACAAGAACATCCAAGAAGCTAACAATAGTAACAACTTCGCTAATTGACCAAAAGCGCAGGTTTAATGCATCATGCTGTAAATAAGAGGCCAGTTTATCATGATAAATGAGTCTGTGACATCTGCTGGTAGATTGGCGAGAGGTTTAGCAAGACGGGTGAGAGACTCAGTTATACCAACATGTCAGGACACTCACCATCCTCGGATTCACTATTTTCCAGGTGTTCTAACGTCTGCACCCGGTGGCCCTCAAAACAGTGCATGAACTTGTGGGCAGTTACGCAGTTGGGACAGAGATAGTTGGCACAATCATGGCAGCTAGCGATGGCTCCGGTGTCACGACTCTTACAGCCAGTGCAATTGACCAGCGCACTGTCACCTACTGCAACATGCCGTGCCTCATTTAGAAGGTTCCATGATTCAGCACAATGCAAACGATAGAAATACACAATACTTGTATATGGTCTAGCTATCCTTACCGCGAGGCTCTAGCACGGCATTTATGGCATAGTCGGCAGGAAGACACGACAGCCCACCACTCGGTATGCTCGACACAAACTGGCAGTCAGGACACTGGATCGTCTGGTTCACCACAGACTGTTTCTCCAAGCAGACTTGGCAAAAGGTATGGAAACATTCCAAGACCTGCATACAGCCACCATAACTAGCGTTGCAACTGACGATAGAGCGCTTAAGCGATGAGCATAAACCAAACTAGTGACACTAAGCAGCCACTTAATCCCTTTCTTAATCAGGATAATCCCAACAATTAACAATCATGCATGAGATTACCGATTTCAGTCGCTTCAATAACTCCTATAAATCTTGACAACTTGCGCAACTGAAATCATTGCAGGGCATTTTTATTTATTTTATTTTAGAAGAAAAATCTAGCAATTGTCTATAGACAAACCTTGGGAAAAGTGTAAGTGTCGAAGCAAACATTACATTTAGTTGAAAGAGTTGTGCTGAGGAGGCCCTCTGTACTGCTTGAGGTGCCACTGCTTAGGTCTACCCCGCTTGTAGAGTTGCAATGGTTTGAGTCGGCGCCACTGTGATGTGAGTCTGTACCACATAAAGAGCTCGGATTTGTACTTGTGTAATTTGGGGAAGAACCACTGCTTCCATTCATCCCGAATTTGTTCTTGAGATATTCTGTCAAACAAAACCAGCGTTTCTGCTGCCATCTGTACACTCAACATCAGTGAAAGTTACCCCAAAGCTCACCTCAATGTAAGCCAAATGAAAGAAAATAGGTCAAAACATGTCAGAAATAAAAAAATACACCATTGACATTACAAATTAGATACGTTACCAGCCAAATTATCAAGGCGAACAATATGTTCTCAACGCTTCAAATTGAGAGTAAATATTCAGATCTTAAGGCCTAGAGCAAGCATTAATAGCCGCAAATGATAAATCCGAGACTGAACACCAGAATAACATTTCTTTATGGCAATAATAGCTAAATTTTAATCAATTCTCGTTCTGAAATGATATTAGCTACTTAGCATTCTAAGCTGACCTAATACTTCTAAAACCCTGATTAAGTTAAGGATTAATGATTCCATAATAGTAGAAAAATCTACTGTGCTTTAACGAATGATTCACAAACCCGTCATGAGAAATCTGAAGAAGCTTGCTTACCTGTTTTCAAAGTATAAACAAACCTATATGACAAAAATATGCTCCGGTAACATTGAGACAAAAAATAATGTGCAAATATTGAGTCAAAAAGAGCCCACAACGAATCGTTAAATGGTTTGTGTCCCTCACTATTCAAAATAATCTGAAGATACAACCTATAAAAAGTAAAACCTTGGGCAGTTTTAGTGTAGCTTACAAGGCTGTCTAAATAAATCTGTCAACTACTATATGCATAAATGTAAATTTCCACAAAACAGCTCCGTTGAATACAACCTCGTCAAGGGGTGCATATATTGATAAACCAGTCCCGCTACGATGGAAGTATAATGCACACATCGTGTGAAGCTAGTGATGCATTTGTACAGACAAACAAAACTTTAATATACAATATAATATGACACCGATTGTTAGTCGATGGCAGTAGAGGAATAAATTCTGATTGCAAAACTTATTACATTATTCCAGAGCCTTCGAATTACAACTAGGGTAACTTACTTTTCCGCGAATACTGCCACTCAATATCTCATGGCCATATTATCATTATTACAGAGTTAGCACAGTTAAATAACAGCTCGCTGCGTTTCATGTCATGCAGTAATAACGTAATAAATATCAACTGGTATGCCGCCGTGAACAAGCGTTGCGGATGAAAAGTAGCCGGGAGACGGCGCTAGCATAACCAGAGCTCTCAATTGTTAGAAGGCTGCCACAAGCAAAATATCGTGGACGCGTTTATGATTCCGGCTGTCTTCAAAATCACGTCTCGTTATGTGCCAGGATGCATCAGAACGACTTACCTAGGCAATGCCAATTATCAATATTTCATCAATACGACCTTCGCTTGAACGGCTCTTTTCAGACTGAAGTTCACCGCATGCGCATTAATATCATTGCGTCTTTTAGAAATTTAAAGAGAAAACAACTCCCGTATTAATTACCATTTTCCAGTCATTCGCATGGGTGATGATAAACCAGAAGCAATAATTATTACATCCAATTTCCATTAAAACTAATGCGCACAAACTTAAATAAAGATGATTGTGTATAAGCCTAGGTCTATTTATCTCCCTCTATCGGTGGAAAAATTGATCAGCACAGCAATTCAATGTCCTAAAACTTACACAGCTCCTGTAGTAGAACATTCTTATGAATACAGTACTTATTTGGATAGATTTTCAAACGAGGCAAAATGTTAAAATATCACTAAGCATCTAAAAAATCTGTTAGAAACAAGAGCACTTCTTGCTAATTCGCATATTTTACATGTACAAACATGCGGTACGAGCTACACTACTTCTTGCAAACACTTGCCAATTTACCTACCTTCTCTATGGCGTGCTTGCGTTACATTTCCTAGTGGCAGCACTATTTGTTATTAGCAACACCCTCAAAATCTATAACTTTATACAATGAAAGCAACTTGCCTATAAATAATAGCCATTCTAATCTACGAAAAAGCCACATAATATATGATAATTATAGCACAAAGCTGCTAAGGCATTAATAGGTATTGTGATTTCACACACCAGAAAGCTGACCAAATGTTCAGCTTTGGCTTCTACAATCTACACCTTCTTCTTACACCTATAAAATTAGCATTTATCTTAAACGGTTATAGGAGTGTGGTTGAGCGTCTCGTTAATAATATCAAGTTGAGTTTATGCTTTTGGGTCAAATAGTGATGTGCAATGTTAACAAAGCTGTTGTATACCAGAAACTAAAGTTGCATCCCCTTGTGAGATTCTATTTTTGGCTCTTTCAGTAGGTGGCTCTTTCAGTAGGAGATATAATCTAATATATTTGTAGTATTTGTGGGGTAAGTACGAAAAAAATAACCTCTCTATTGTACTTGATTACGAGTAATTATAGGAGATGAGAAGACAACTCATTACAGTTATACAGTGTGTAGTTATATCCTAACAGACACATCGGACTTAATCTTGTTTGTAAATGAAGGTTTGCCTCCTGAAATGACTGTATATGTGATGTTGGAATGAGAGTGTTTTAGGTCAAGGTCATCACCTACTAAAGTATTCAGCTAAAGACATCAGACATACCGGTATAGCTATGTGGACAACTGTTCAATCGTAGAAGTAATAGAACTTACGGTATTGCTGACACTAGTCTATGAGGCATGCCTATGAGGCAGAGGGTGCATCCCACTACCATTCCCAAGACGCCAAACATGGAGGTAGGTCTATAGAATGCATGGTTGGTTAGCAAAGCCATTTTTTGAAGCGCTATTGAAGTATAAACTCAACTAACTACAGAAACTCAATTGTCTTCCCTTACTCTTTATTATTTCATCTAACATTTGTTAAAAAGTTCCCCAAAGTGAAAAACTGAAACTGGGAAAAAACACTGTTTCAATTCTTCCGTATAGCAAGAGAACTACAGGGACTGTTTTATTATCAGCTGTAATGGACAGATGCTCATAAATTACCATAGAAATATATTTTGTAAGTCTTCCCAGCTTAGTTGACTTTTAGTGTCTAACATGTCTCTACATGTTAGACACTAACATGTCTAACACATCGTTTAAAAATTGTTGAAAATATCTCGTTCAGCCTTTACAAAGAGCTATGGAGCTAAACTGATCTACTAGCATGCTTTACAATATAAGGGCATGCTTTACCATATAAGGGCATGTTTTACCATATAAGGGCATGTTTTACCATATAAGGGCATGCTTTACCATGTAAGGGTATGCAATACAGTGTATTGGAAAAAAATGTATCTATATGAATAGCTAGAAAAGACAGATGAACTTTCCAGCCAATCAACATACCTAGTGTCTGTTTACATGCAAATAGACAATTTCTACATAGGTACATACCGTTTTAGTGCAACTATATAGGGCCCAAACTGCTTCTAGTTTAAACTGCAGCCAGTTTTTACATAAACTTGCTAAAAACTGTGCAAAGTTTAACATTTGTGAGCCATCGGCTATTAGAAGCTCGCTTGAGTCTGGTCTGGTTCACGCTATATCACAGATGGCAGTATGTAGGCGTTAGTCCTTCGACACTTCAGTGATCGCTTGTAATAACAACACTCACACTACCTCAAACCTATCCGTGTTTACATCGACGAATAGTCTGCGGCATGACGTTCTGATTATACGATTCGGTTGCTGAAATGATGAAATACTAGTCCCGCAGCAATTATCTTCAAGGAAAATCTAGATCAAGCCATCCACGACAGCCAATCACTACCGCTATATACTTTGTTATCTGCATCGCTATATTATTTGTTGTATCTGCATTGCTATATTATTTGTTATATCTGCATTGCTATATTGTTTGTTATATCTGCATCGCTATATTATTTGTTATGTCTGCATCGCTATATTATTTGTTATATCTGCATCGCTATATTATTTGTTATATCTGCATCGCTATATTATTTGTTATATCTGCATCGCTATATTATTTGTTATATCTGCATCGCTATATTATTTGTTATATCTGCATCGCTAAATTATTTGTTATATCTGCATCGCTATATTATTTGTTATATCTGCATCGCTAAATTATTTGTTATATCTGCATCGCTATATTATTTGTTATATCTGCATTGCTATATTATTTGTTATATCTGCATTGCTATATTATTAGTTATATCTGCATCGCTAAATTTGATCAAATAGAAGAAACAAGTGATGAACACAATGAAATACATAAATACTTTGGTTTCATGAAAAATAATAAGAACTTTGAGTTTACTAGAATGAATTGCTAGAAGATTTGTTTGAAATATTTCATGAGCATCTCTATGTTATAGGAGTGGACTTCATGTAGCCATTACAAGTTAGAATATCTTCGTTTATATATCATTTATATAAACTAGCTGTGCTAGCTGGCGTTGCCAGGGTATTAAAAATCAGCTTATAAACAATGAGACGTAATGAGAGTTGCCAGGCCCGTATTCCCTGGGGCGGCTGGCCGGCTGAGCCGCCCCAACTTTTTAGGAATTTTCCGCGGCTAAGTACAGTCCAACTCGGATAACTCGCCCTCGGATAAAATGTAACATTTCATTTCGAGCGGATTTATTTGCTCCGTTCCCACGCAATGATAAATTGCTTCAGATAACTCGACCTCAACATCATTTACTCGAACAGTTATTTGCCCAACGACAATGGAAACGGTTCTTATCGCTGTAAAATATCACTTTATTCCAAGCCATAGAGACAAACATCAACTTCTAGTAGTTCTTAGGCGTCATTATTATCATCATCAGCGGCAAAATATTCTTGCTAACGACTTTTATAAAGGTTTGCAAAAGGTCAAGTTTTACCAAAAATCCGCTTGGCCATGTCTCATTGAAAGCGTGGAAACCTCCGGATGAACTCAAAATAAAATCGGCAAAATTGATCTTTATTAAAACGCTTAAAAGAAAAAGATGTCTATTTTCTGAGCTTAATCTAAAACGTACCGGCAGTCACATCACCTAAAATAGAACAAATCTCAAAAAATAGAAAAATGTTGATACTTTCCGATAAAATTTTTTAAAACTTTACATGAGAGGCCCGGCTGAGGCCCTGAATGAGAGAAACCTGTTGGGGGCTTACACCGCCCCTCCACATCCCCATGTGTTCATAACTAGTCGCCTAACATTAGCCGCCCGGACTTGCAACCAGTGAATACAGGCCAGAGAGTTGCCTGCCACTTTGCTATTAGCCTGGCACATTGCCAATGGATAATTTGAGTAAGCTTACCATAGATATAGTAAACCCTATACTACTATATCTATGAAGCTTACTAATAAGAGCTACCGCTTCTCACGACGTTACGTCATCACTTGCATCGTGACGAAGGGCTGTTGTGTATTTGCTCCGATACAGCGACATATATGGCCTAATGGATTCATCAAGCCTGTGTGGCTGAATTGGTAGACTGCCTATCGGAGGGTCTGAGATCAAATCTTCTGCGATACGGACTCCTTATTCCAAGATTTTAATAGCTATAGCAAGAGCTACACACATAAACACATACGATCAACTTGGAGAAATATATATATACAGTCAAACATGGATAACTCGCCCACGGATAGCTCAAAGTTCGAGCTATCCGTGGGCGAGTTATCCATGTACGAGCCTCGAACACATGGTTAACTCGAACGGTTTCTTTGGTCCGTTCCCACGTATGATAAATTGCTTTAGATAACTCGACCTCAACTCTGTTAACTCGAACAGTTTTTTGCCCGATGGCTACCGAGACGGTTGTTATCGCTTTAGAAAATCACTTTATTCCAAGTCATAGAGGTAAACCTCAACTTTTCGTAAATCATAGGCGTCGTTATTACCACCGTCGGCAAAATATTTTTGTCAACGACTTTTCTAAGGGTTTGGTGAATTTTGATTTTTACCAAACATCCGCTTAGCGATCGCCTTTCGGAAGCATAGAAAAGTGAGGTGACTTTCGCATAAACTTCAAGAAAAATCGGCAAAATTGATCTCAGTTAAAACGCTCAAAAGAAAAAGATGTCTTTTGTTCTGAGCATTTCAACAACGATCAAGTTTTGCCAATTTTAATCTAAGAAAACGTCCTGGCAATAACATCACCTCAAACAACAAAACAATCTCAAGTGATAAAAAAATCTCCTATACTTTTTGATAAAAAAGTTTTAAACTTTACATTAGAAGCATTTAATTTGAAACAAGCCATTTATGCTTTTGATTTCTATTATAGTTTGTATATGTGCATGTATCTACTAATAAATAAATAAATACATGGACTTGTGACAGTGCTCTGATAACTTGAACGCTCTGATAACTCGACCACTTTCACTCGGTCCCGTGAAGTTTGAGTTATCCATGTTTGACTGTATATAGATAGTTGAATATGTACTTTTATTGGGCAGTCCATAATCATTTTTATAGAAAAAATGTTTTATATATGGTGTCACCAGTAAATCAATAAATAAAAAGAATTAGCAATATAATTGTTAAATGCATCTTTTGGTAAGTACAGAATAAGATCATTACGTTGTGGATATCTGGTACTTGAGATTTGAAACATATCAGTGATATATGGAGGAGTTAAATCATTTAATATTTTAATTCCAACAAATTCAACAACATTAGTACAAATTAAGATAGTCTGGCGGTGAGAGAACATCCACCGATCTAAACAAAATGTGTAAAGGACTCACCATTTGTGAGAAGCCCTGTTGCTTATGAAATCTTAGCAAATCAATTTGTGTCAGAAATAAGTGAAAGGGCTCGAAATTATGTTGACTAGAATCAACTATTTAAACCAATCACAGATGCTCCACCTTTACCTCTACCGATGTCGACCAGCATGTCCACCTCGAGACACCGGGTCAACAATGTATTGGCTGTTCATGCTACATATTTCTTTGGTGTTTGTTAGGCCTGGTAACACATCCTTGTACTTCTGTGGTGAAATTAGTGTGTTACTCAACAAACACCTAGGAGTCGTCTACCAATGACGTGTTTACACAAACAATATAATGAAATATTATGCAATTGAAGCTTGGCAAGGGTCAAGCTGTTGCGTCTGCTCCTGTCCATAGAGCGTAATGTAAACTTGTTGATAGATCCTTGACCCAACACATACATTGTATTTACACCAGAGCATACAGTTTGTAAGCCTGTCGATTGATCTAGGAGTTGGCTGCCGGCCAGCTGAGGATGAGTGCAGTTACCTGAGTGTCTGTACTCTGTATGAGTTGGCAAGGTCATGTGCTGGGTTTCCAAGCTAATCTTTCTTTTTAATATTATTAGGAAATTTGGTATATATGCACATAGGAAATACCATACTTGTTTGAAATATAATATACATTAAAAATACGATATAAGAATGAAATATGATATACTTTATATACAGTTTTATACACAAGTTTTTGACATACAATATACAATGTAAATAAAAATTTGTTTTGACATATAAAGTAATTTGTAACATACCACATCCAAAAGCTTCTGAAATATCACTGCTTTGTAAGATGAAATGAGAAGGAAATAAAAATTAATCATAAAATGAAAATTAACAAATAAAGTTATATTTAATGCATGTCAGAGTAAGAACCTGTTGGAGTAAGTACTTGTTGGAGTAAGTATCTGTTGGAGTAAGTACCTGTTGGAGTAAGTACCTGTTGGAGTAAGTACCTGTTGGAGTAAGTACTTGTTGGAGTAAGTACTTGTTGGAGTAAGTACCTTTTGGAGTAAGTACCTGTTGGAGTAAGTACCTGTTAGAGTAAGTACTTGTTAGAGTAAGTACTTGTTGTAGTAAGTACTTGTTGGAGTAAGTATCTGTTGGAGTAAGTAATAATAACAGCCTCCCGCTGATGATTATTACTTTATCAATTTCATTTTTACATATGATTTATTTTTTACTATGAATTTAGGTTTTTACGTATAATTTAGTTATTACATTGAATTTAGGTTTTGACGTATAATTTAGTTATTACATATAATGTACGTTATTAAATATAATTTTAACATGGTGTTATATAGGCCATTTGTTTAAATGTTTTATATAATTACTAGATAAAACAAGTGTTGTTGTCAGAGATAATTTTGTTTTACACTTCTTCACTCTATTACTTACCTATACAATTACACCTATCATTATTACTAATCAATCTCATGTGATGTACATGTATGTCTCCACGCCATTATCTACTCAGGGTAAGTGCAGTGCTTGTCTTACGGGGTTAATTTGTATGCTTGAGTAATGTTTGAGTAAAGTTATAACGATGAAAGCTGTGAATCATAAAATCCCCTTCTTTGTGTTATTAAATTGTAAAACCAGCAATTTAGTCAGTAAACTTCAGAGATAAACTATATTTTGAAAGTATTTAAGTGTATTTTAAAACAAATTAAGCAGCAAATTTGTTGTCTGAACAGATGCATTAGAGTTCAGGCAAGCAGCTGAGTGAAATTACTCGTTACGTTTTAGTTGTATAAAATTGGATGTTCTTTGTAGACATCTCAGCTGAGTGAAGCATATCCCATTGTATAGAGAAATCTCAACTGAGTGAAGCATATCCCATTGTAAAGAGACATATCAACTGAGTGAAGCATATCCCATTGTAAAGAAACATCTCAACTGAGTGAAGCATATCCCATCATATAGAAACATCTCAACTGAGTGAAGCGTATTCCATTGTATAGAGAATATCAACTGAGTAAAGCATATCCCATTGTATAGAGACATCTCAACTGAGTGAAGCATATCCCATTGTAAAGAGACATATCAACTGAGTGAAGCATATCCCATTGTAAAGAAACATCTCAACTGAGTGAAGCATATCCCATCATATAGAAACATCTCAACTGAGTGAAGCGTTTTCCATTGTATAGAGAATATCAACTGAGTAAAGCATATCCCATTGTATAGAGACATCTCAACTGAGTAAAGCATATCCCATTGTATAGAGACATCTCAATTGAGTGAAGCGTACTCCATTGTATAGAGACATCAACTGAGTGAAGAATATCCCATTGTGAAGAGACATATCAACTGAGTGAAGCATATCCCATTGTATAGAGACATCTCAACTGAGTGAAGCGTACTCCATTGTATAGAGACATCAACTGAGTGAAGAATATCCCATTGTGAAGAGACATATCAACTGAGTGAAGCATATCCCATTGTATAGAGACATCTCAACTGAGTGAAGCATGTCCCATTGTATAGAGACATATCAACTGAGTGAAGCATATCCCATTGTATAGAGACATCTCAACTGAGTGAAGCATATCCCATTGTAAAGGATGGTTCAAGAGTTTCAAAGTGCATGTGACAAAAGATTCGTGTCAGACCCAAGAGCCAGACATACCACTGTATATGTAGATCTGAAATACTTCCTCTTCCTTCCTGTAGAGAGAGAGAGTGACTCTGGTCCAACAAAAGCCAGAATTCACTTATAACTTAAAGGCTGACTTGCAACAAAATTCACATTACAGTTATTTAGTATCAAAAGATTCACCATGTCTTTCTCTGTTGTGTTGTAGGTGCCAAATATGTAAAAATGTGATTACAAGCTCTTAAAAGCTAAAAAAACGAAAAGCTGCCGTAGATTTGAATTTGTTTATTTCTCTGATGTAGTCATGACCGTTTGGTTATTGTCTTGTCACGTGATGTTCTCACGTGAATTGACAGGCCAATAAAAAGCTCAATATAAAACTTATCGTAGCACTAGTTTATGACAAACACTTCAGGTTTCACCGAAGACCCCGTATCAAATATAGATGCTCGATACTTTACAGTTTTGTTTCGGCTTGATCTAATCGTCAGGTCGTAATCTGATCATGTGACCCAATACTTCGCAAATAATTTTTGCAGCACTTTTCGATTATCACAGGTGACCCACAGGCTCGTCTTGATTATCATACAATGATATGTACTCCTTCGATGTAAGATTAGAAAATTAAATGAATTTTTACGGTAAGTTATAAGATATCACTGCTAAAAGTGACAGCATTACAAGACGATAAAACAGACGCGTAAGAACAATAGACATGGTTTTATTGAATGCGTGAAGTATATTTGTGAAAATATTTCGACGAATAAGGTTGCATGAAAGTGTAAACAGAAACCATCTCCCACAACTACGTCACATTTGAGCCGTTTTGGAAAGAGAATCCAAACTACGGCGGTCTCGTGTGGCTGTGATTAACTGTTAGTTTTTTAGCATTTAAGAGCTTGTAATCACATTTCCACATATTTTGCACCTACAACACAACAGAGTAAGACATGGTGAATCTTTTGATATCAAATAACTGTAATGTGAATTTTGTTGCAAGTCAACCTTTAAGGAACGCTATAGAAAATGGCGAATGTCACAGTTCCTAATACCGGCTCGAACTTCCTCCGGGTTAACGAGGTTTTCGCTGTTCAGCTTCCTCTCCGGCACCCAGTGAAAAGTAAGCTCGCAAGAAATGTAATAAGTCAGAAATTATTGAATCTAGCTGAATGGAATGTAAGGACATTATTAGACAAAGAGTGCTCAAAAAGACCTATGCGCCAGACAGCACTCGCAGCATAGGTAAATACGATGTAGACATAACCGCTCCACAATTTATCAAGCTCAAGTAAATAAACTAGATGTTGTGATGATGAGACACTCGAGGGACATCATGAACATGAAGTGGCAGGACAAGATCACAAACATTAAAATCGTAAAATGGGCAGGGGCCTACCATCAACGGCTGACATCCTTATTGAAATTAGTCCGAGATGGTCAGGCCATGTAAACAGAATAGACGACTGACTCGCGATACAAACTATTATATATGCAACTATTTGATGGTGAGTGAAATCAAGGAAGGCCTACATGTAGATTCCGCAGTAAAGATCTAGCTAAGGGGAATTTAAAATGGAGGTAGATCAATACAAACTCATAGCAGATGACTGCTTGCAATCAAGTTAATTAGAGATCTGCTATCATATGTAAGCAACAACCATAGATAGACTTAGTCGCTTCCACTGACTTCAAGAGAGTGATAGGAAGAGATCTGAAATATTTATGGTTGTTTCTCCAAAGGCTCTGGAACGAATTAAACAAAAAAATAGTCTGTATTCTAACGTTCGATGGTTTCATCCAACCGGGTTAGACGACTGATTCACGAGACATCATTTGATCAATAAAAATTATATTATAATGAAATTTCATACACTATATACAAAGTAGAAAAGAATTTGTCATACATAACGGTATGTAAATACAAGAATATAGCGATAACAGAAATATAACCATACGATCTATAATATATAGTTTCTTTAACAAAACTAAAGTAGGAACTGACAAAAATATTAGCCTGAAAGTAGTTAGTAGATAGAACAGGCGACTCTGCAGTTTAGAACTAAAAACCATCAAATCCACTCTTGAGCAACCGAGTTTCTTATCCGAATGCAACTTACTGTACAGATATGCATCATGCCAACCAAACCCAATTGGCAAAAATAATGCTAAAAAATCCAAGTTGTACGGCTGAGGAATGTCGCAATAGTTAACTGAGTTCAAGGACACTCCCGCGCACCGAGATCGTCAGTCCCCATGACTTGGTTAAGGAGACAACTCCATCAGTTATACCCACAATGCACCATCACAGGGACGTTCTTCTGGAAGACGAAGACTACGAGCGACCATACACTCTGTACCGAGATTGTTTCACAAACTGGTGCAGTCTATTTCAATAATGTTTTTAGGAACTTCAGCAAATTGGTAGACTAGTCTCTGTCCGTCGACCTTGTTAAGTATGCCCCTGGCATAGTAGTACCTAGGAAGAGAAGAGATTATGATTTACTCCAATGAAATGACAACTGTAACAGGTGCTACGGAGAATGGCCAAAAATTATGGCATACTTATGTATGTAAGTAACTCCTAGCATTAAGACGAGAGAACTTCACTCAAATACGTCAGCTAAACAGGTATTTGTAAAGATTTAAGAATTAAAAATTGTCCCAGTAAACATCGAGACAGCGAAAATGTCTCGCCACAACATATACACAATTAGTACGCTTTTAGTTAACCTTTAACCTTTAGTTAACCTTGCACTAAAACAAGTGTATAGAGTGTATAGTGTATACAAGTTGAAGTGAAAAACTTTGTTAATTGACCAAAAGTGGATTGCTGCTGACTGGTGAAAAATAGAGACATCTTGGCAACCCTAAACAAGTGGTCAGTATATACTTTGATAATAGGACAAATTTCTAATCTTAGAGAAATTGTAGTCATCTGGTACCAAAGACACTTTCCAACTAGTCAATACTTGAGTGGTAAGTTTAGTGCAGAAGTACACATGATGATAACGTAGACATTTCTCAATGAGTTTTAGCACTCAACTTATCTCATGAGAATTTAAAATTAACCGTGATGTACTCTGTTCGATATATCTATATGGTTTATAGTCATCGTTTAAAGTTAACCGTGATGTACTCTGTTCGATATATCTATATGGTTTATAGTCATCATTCAAAGTTAACCGTGATGTACTCTGTTCGATAGATCTATATGGTTTATAGCCATCGTTTAAAATTAACCGTGATGTACTCATTTCGATAGATCTATATGGTTTATAGTCATCGTTTAAAGTTAACCGTGATGTATTCTGTTCGATATATCTATATGGTTTATAGTCATCGTTTAAAGTTAACCGTGATGTATTCTGTTCGATATATCTATATGGTTTATAGTCATCGTTTAAAATTAACCGTGATGTATTCTGTTCGATAGATCTACAGTGGAACCTCGGTTCTCGAACGCTTCAGTTCTCAACCAATTCGGTTTTCGACCAAAAAATTTGAGATTTGTTCGTCTCGAATCTCGAACATAAATTCGGTTCTCGACCAAACCGGAGCATGCGCATTGGAATTAAACATTCGGAACAGCTCCGGAAACAGCTTGGAAACATTCGTTAACAAAGGAAGAAGCAATTTACGCTTCATAAATTCTTTACAAAAATTAAGGAACGGGACAGACGAAAGGAAAGGGACGACACCCCTCTACCGAAGATATTTGCTAGGGAGACAACTCCTCCAGTCGAGTTACCCTAAATTGTTTTGGAGGAGGAATCTCCTTCAAATATTTGAAGTAAACATCCCATCGCTGTTTATATTTTCTTTTTCACACGATTTTTGATGTAATATCTGTTGTGATATCGATGATGTGATCTGTTGCATTCTTTGCTGTTACATTATCAATTACTGCAATTTTTGGTAGTGTATCTTAACCTAGAATGTTTTCGATGTTTTAAGAGAGAAGCACACAAAATGTTTACTTTTTGTTTTCTGTTTTCATCATCATAAATAGAAAATATTTTATTAAAAATAACATGTTCTATGTCTACTCAGTTTTATTTATAGTATGTAGTATAGAATACAGTTTATGGGGTAAAATGCTTAAAAATACTTTACCGAAGTTGTTTTCTCGGCTTGGAACGGATTAAAATTTACATACATTAATTCTAATGGGAATAATTGTTTCAGATTTTGAACAACTTGGCTTTTGAACTTTCATCTGGAAAGGATTATGTTTGAGAACCGAGGTTCCACTGTACAGTCAAACATGGATAACTCGAACTTCAAGGGACCGAGCAAAAGTGTTCGAATTATCAGAGCATTCTAGTTATCAGAGCACTGTCACAAGTCCATATATTTACTTATTTATTAGTAGATACATGTACATATACAAACTATAATATAAATCAAAAGCACAAATGGCTTGTTTCAAATTAAATGCTTCTAATGTAAAGTGTAAAACGTTTTCATCAAAAAGTATAGAGATTTTTCTATCACTTGAGATTGGTTTGTTGTTTGAGGTGATGTTATTGCCAGGACGTTTTTCAGATTGACATTGGCAAAACTTGATCGTTGTTGAAATGCTCAAAAGAAAAGACATTTTTTTCTTTTGGGATTTTACCCACGATCAATTTTGCCGTTTTTTCTTGAAGTTTATGCAGATTACCTTACTTTACCTGGGATTCGTTAAGAGCAACACTCCGAGGCAGTTCAATTAGAAGTTTTACGGTACATTCTATATCACTCACGCTTTTTTAATAGATACTTATTGAATGTACACACGTATTCTGTGTTTAGGTCAAACGATGAAGTTTTTTGTAGCTCAGACAACGTATACTTTTAATTACAACATTTTTTAAGACGTTTTAAACATTCAACATTCCGACGTTGATTCAACACGGAATCAACGTCGGAAAACTATTCATCACGGGCTAGCCGAGTCACGCACTCGAGGATTTTCGCCACGCACATACAAAACAACATGCGATTTTTGTTTTGTATGTGCGTGGCGAAAATTCTTGCGCGCGTGACCCGGCTAGCCCGTGCTATTCATCGTATTGCAGTATAAATCAAATTTCACCAAACTTTTAGAAAAGCCGTTGACAAAAATATTTTGCCGATGGTGGTAATAACGACGCTTATGAATTACGAAAAGATGAAGTTTACCTCTATGGCTTTGAATAAAGTGATTTTCTAAAGCGAAAACAACCGTTTCGGTAGCTGTTGGGCAAAAAAACAGTTCGAATTAACAGTGTTGAGTTCGAGTTATCTATAGCAATTTATCATTACGTGGGAACGGACCAAAGGAAATGTTCGAATTAACCATGTGTTCGAGCTATCCGTGGACGAGTTATCCATGTTTGACTGTATATGGTTTATAATCAATGAGAGCTGACAGAGTGACGAGTGCTGACAGAGCTACGTTGTGTCAACCATTTGATTTTGCCACAGTACATCAACTGACAGAACTCGTTTTTATACGCAAGTAATTGTTTGAAGCATAACAGTTTTAAGGTCACGACTACATTGTAGAGCTCTGTCTATTTCACGAGAGAAAATTGATATTAATATAATATTTTAATGTCATTGTTAATGCTGAAGTCAGTAAAAGCTTGTTAAAGACAAAGGGATGTGATTGAGATGTGCAACGGAGTGCAACCATAATCTATAGATTCATGCTCTCTAGTTAATCTCAGTTGAAGAACTCTATTAAGCTGACAGACCTTTTTTCATATATAGATAAACTGAATCCCTAGCACCATCTAGCCTCATGAAAGCTTAGCTAACACCAGCGCAGATGGGGGAGGATCTCCCTAATGGATGATTTAAAAATAGCTCCATGGAATGTAATTGCTGCAACCGCAAGGTAATCAAATGTTGATTATACCTGGTTGCCTGACTATTTGACATCAAACAAGATTGAGCATTTTTTAATTTGATAATATAATTATTTCAACAAAATATATAAATAGAACATGTTTAAATAGATTTTATTTTTGATGCCGGCTTACCTAAGAGCACGACCCATCGTCTCGTAGTTCATATCTGGCTTATTCTTATGAATGCCCCAGAGTTTGGAGACGGCCTTTGAGTCAACTAGCTTGAAAATTCCGCGCTCCCTGTTTGTCCATTTGATATAACGAGGGCAGGTTTCCTTGTCTTGCAATAGTTGCAGCAGAAACTCCCACAAGTAGGTGGTGCTGCCTGCAAACATGACCTCTAGAGTAAACCCAAGACCAGCGGTTAAAGCTATGTTAAATGTTCACACGAAGTATTCATCTTAAACTAAATTCCATTACTGGCGATCCTGCAATTAGTATTGCAAGCAATCAGACACTGAGTAAGTCATCCAACTCCTAGAGACAAATACGGGACAATGCTAGTACAAACCATATATACTCACTTTCTCGCTTCCGTTTCATGAACGGCCCACCGGCTCCCGAATGTTCATATTCTGTGTCGTCGCAGTAGGGCACCTCCCTCTGACGCTTCAGTTTGTTTGACACATCCATCACATGAGACTGCGTATGTGATAGGATATATTTGGGCTGAACGGACTCTAAAAACGCAACAAATCATATATCTGATCGCCCTAGCCAACATAACTGACATCATCTCTACATTTTAGCAAATTGGAAACTTTATTCAACTATAGAACAGCTGTTGAAAACAATCATGACTAAGCAAATCTTGAAGGTTCCAAATAAGAGGGTCACAAATAAGAGGGTTGCAGTGGTGGAATTGCCTGGCAGAACAGTTGCAGGACACGGAAAACCAATAATCACAAGCATAATTCATCTCCTTCAAATATGTGCAAGTCATCTTGAGGATATGCGGAACTTGGCTAAAGTGCTATTATTCCAATTGCCACATGGAATGCAAGGGTATGCATCAGTTACCACTGTCCCTCCCCAAATCAGTACACGAAACATCCGGGACTATCACCACTTTTAGCCGTACACCCGGATTGTTGTTCATGATTGTCAACAAAAGATGTCATACCGTTGAAAACCAAACTGTTTTTACTTATAAATGTCAGATTGCTTTTTTGCGGGTCAGCCAGTGATGGTAACCGTTTTTGGTGAGGGCTAGATTGTCAGCAGATGGCAAGATCAGGTTGGCAATTGTTTCTCCTTCTCTAAATACTAGGACATAAGCAACGGAGGCTACGAGACTCATCTCTACAACTCACCTGCACGCATTGCCAGATTGGGAGAGACGCTTGGAGAGGTATGAGTTTCAACGCTAGACCGTTTTGTCTGCATCGCAGTTTTGATATATGAGGAGGATAAGAGATGGTAGCTGGAGACGATAGGCAGCGTTAATACTTTGTTTCCTGTAATCAGTAGGGGAGTCGATAAACTAGAGCGCCTTCCGACCCCAAGAAACCCCTTTAATAATAACTCAGCAACTGATAATGGTGATACTACTGCCTACCATTGTTTTTTAGCAAACTGTGTTTCCTCTTTGCTTCATCGCTGCTGTTACTGCTGTCTAGATCTGAGACTCCGCTGTCAGCAGGGCTGAGTGGTACTGAAACTAATCAACAGTCAAACATAAGCGGGCGTGAGGAACTACACGTCCTACGAGCCACACTTTGGTTGCCATGGAAATGACATCATTACAAGCGGAAGATTTCTACACACCCGATTAATATCATATAAATTAAACAGTCGAGATCTAGGAAAACAACATATCACCAAGCTATCAGCTGTGCTTGTCTACCAAACTAGGTATGTAAACAAGATAACGGGAGTAAACCTCTATTCAGAAGTCGATGCTGAATAATGGAAGAGAGACAGACATCCAAGCTTGCATATGTTATAGTAACAATCAGGTTTGGCCACACCAACCATTGATAGACGAAACTGTGTTGACAATACAGTAATACCTTGAGATACATATAAGAAATTTGAGATACGAGAAAAATTCGAATCATATTTTTGCCTTAACATAAAAGACAAATTTGAGATATGAGCATACAAGACGGTTTTCAATGTGGCCGCTGGCTAGCGGAGTGTCTGAGACGCAGCTTACGAGAATAGCATCGCTCAGTCTTTCTCATTGGATCAACAAGATTTAAAAAGGTCGACTAAAAGTGAAGGTGAAAATGAGTCTGAAAGAACCAAGCCAAAAGTAAAAAAGTTAACTGCAAATAAAATTAGAATTAAATTTGTGTAAGATTAAAACATATTTCTAAGTGTATGCATGGTAAACTAAATTCATTCAGATTACATTTAAAGTTTATGTTGTGTAGTGTCAGAAAAGTGTAGCATTCCGTGCGCATTGCCATCAAGTCTCTCTCAAGCAGCTGTTAGACGCCATCAACTGTCTCGAAAATAACAACTCCATACAGTACTATACATAATAATGTTACATTTTATTGCAGATCATAACCACTAAATAGGTATTTGTTACTTTGTGAGCTTTGGTGGCGATTTAGAGCAATTAAAAATGTTTTTCCATAATAATATCCTGTTTTAGGAGTATTCTTCCTATGGTTGGAACTGATCGATTTGTGTTTAGTTATTTTATTTAGAAAAATTGATTTGAGATACATACGAGTGAATTGACATACGAACTCCATCCTGGAAGGCATTAAACTCGTATCTCAAAGTATTACCACACCACAGTCAAGCACAGCGGAAACTTTTTGGAAATTCCGGTTAACAAAATAGAAATACCTGTTTTAGACAAGTGTGAGCTGTGGGTGGTGTCACCATTCGGTATGAGGCTCTGTAGAAGTGTGCGTGACTCTGTACCGTTGGGTGATTCCATAGACAATAAAGCATGGGCTGCCAATTCCTCCCTGTTGCCTGCCGTCTCACAGACATCAGCTACAGACACAGTACCAGTGATATAACTTATTTGAATAACGGGTTAGCCCGCTCGCTTGGCGCTCCTAAAGTAGAAACTAGCCCATCTGCCTTCGTAAAATATTAGGATAACCACTTTGACTCACCCATCACCAGCAATCATGAGAGAAAAGGAAAAACACCGGCTGTATTGTTAAGGTGATTAGGACAGGAGGAAATCACTGAAATCATCAGTTAAACTGTGTCCCATTCTTTCACTCGCAGAACAGGCCTAGTTGATTGCGACACATGCACTGAATTGTAATCTACCCCATTCTGTTTTTAACCAGGAACACACTACCAACCACTTGAAAGAACAACAAGCGGTGCGAAGCGACAAGTCATTGGAAGTAAACGAATGCCTGCGCCAATAACAATACGATGACACCAGCCAATTATAAGATGAGTCCAAACAGGATCTAGACAGAGGGAAGCTATCAACAGTGACGTAGCTGTGATGTAATAAGGCAATGCTCTTGGGTTTGCTCTAGTTAACTAGTGGGGCAAAATGAATTGCAATAAACAAGATCGACAAGCCTACACAACCTCGACTTAATAAACTTCTTACAAAGCAAAGCTCACATGGGCTGAAAATAGAGCTCTATTGCATACCCTTGTTGAATACAGAACAGGCGCCCGGATGAGTCGCCCTATCCTTCTGACGGCTAGACTCGCTCTCTGATGATGGATAAGATTTAAGACTGAGATCCAAAGCACAATCCTGCACATCCGCTACGTGATTGTCCAATCGTGATGTGTCGGAAGTCTTGGAGATGCGCTGTTTCGCTATATACGACAGAGTGTCCCAAGGAAGTCCACAGCCCGCGCTGCTCAGCGCAGTCGGTAAGGAACCAGCGTAGTGCCCTGCACTGAGTAGCCAAGGCATGAAAAGTCCCGACATCAATGCAGAAGATACGTCTTCCTTACCCGACGAGCTCATCACAAGAATATCTCTGGTTGGCAGCAATAACTATCAACGACGAGGCTGAAAATGTTACTATTAGAAATGAAGTTGCTATCGGCTTCAGCTCACTGTTAAACCAGCCAATTGAAAACGCAGTAAACAATGTGACTGGCGGCTATCAGAAGAGCACACCTACACTTAACGAAATGCACGTGACCCGACTACGGTTCACTGCACACTTCCTGTTCCAAAGCGACATCTTATAGATGATGGAATGCTTATTGCGTCAACCCGGACATGGTTAGCTAAGCGCTGGCATTGTTACTCGATGATGAATCTAATTATGACGCTGGGTTGCGACACTTGCCATTTACAGACGATTATTGCAACAATAACACTGGCAACTTATGGATGACAAGTATTATCCAAATTCTAGCACGCGAAACGTCATAACTGTATTTGGACGCTTTCTATTCATTTATTTAAAACTTTCCAGATAGACGGCAACAAAGCTATAAAGGGGCGTGGCTGATCACCAGACAGACTCAAACACGAATGCTCACAAATGTTTAGAAATAGATCTGAACTTTGAACTCGCAGAGCACAATGAATTTTTTTCTTGTTTATACATATTACTATAGCCATCTGTGAAAACTATTTGCCTAATAGATGAAAAGGCGATATGATCACTATTTTGGCACGTAACCTGAATGAAACAATGTATAAAAATGAAACCGTCACTAGGTGATAAACTTGACAAGCTTTTCTTGGTATATGTTAAAACAGAATATATGTATAACTTCTTACTGGCAGTAGTAATCATCAAAAATATGTTTTTTTTTAAATTGTTAATCCATTAGTATTGGGGAGAAATCTATTGTTTAATTAGCGCAGCAGCAGACACCGACTGACTGCTGTCAGTTTATATCAGGTGATATTAAAATCCTGAGCCTTACCAAAGTGGAATCCCTTTGAAACAAGAGTATGACCATAGTGTGACATCATAAAAACTAACTAATCAATCAAAGTAGGTAGAGCCATGGCTCAATCGCTTGATGTTTTAGAATATGAGGAGTCGGTTATACTTGCTAATTTCAATTAGAAATATTTTTCAAACATTCAAATGAAGCAATTCCATGAAAACAACCTTGTCACAGCGCAGTGACGACACCGAGCCATTGGGAATAACAGCTCGCTTTTATATGGATACCAACATGCTTAAGAACATGTTTATAGGCAGATTTCACGGATGAAGAGATATGATTGTAAAAACACATCACAGCAGTTAGGCGCAGCCAACAAAAAAAACAACACATTTCAGGCGTAGTAAAACTGTGATTGTTCCAATGCTTATCTGCCAATCATGATGCTGAGAGGGGAATCACACAAGCAAAGTGTAAATGCAGAAATAGAAGATAAACAGGATGCAGAGCTAGTAATCTGAATGATGTGGTGTTAGCATGAACTCCTCCTGAAATGCACAAGACTTAAAAAGCCGAACTAATACGCAGTATTGTACACCCACATGAGTACAGCGCGCTCTCGGGTTACCATGATGAAATATGGTTGCACGATCTTTTCGCTCTACAATGAAGAACATGCCGATTTTGCATCCTCTCCATATGAAATATTTTTTACCATACGAAATCAATAAAAATATCTCTCAAAATTCAAATTTGGCGGTCAGTGCGCTGATTACGTCGGAATAAGAAGTTGTCAATATGATATTCGCCGAAATCCCTCTAATTAAGAATGAAAGATGCTCGATCTCGTTCAGTCCGGCCTTATTCGTCATTGTGTAAACGAAATCGGAAACATATAGGTGATAAAATTTTAACGATGAAATCATGAAAAAGTTGAAGTTTAGTAAAAAAAAAGTTAATAATACATACTAAAACTTAGCTTCAAGTATGTGTTTAGTAAGCTAAATCCATACAAGTTAAATTAAACATTTATTTCATGTTTGCAACGAAAGTAAGAACTCCCTATGGTACATACCGCTATATTACTTAGAAACAATACTAGGGTTGACATATGACTTTGTTACTATTTTTTAATTTATACAGTACGTATATAAAATTTTGATGATTTTTATCAGGGAGTGTTTGCATTAGATATACTATGGGTTTCCATACCCCTCTATATGAAATTTTCATCTTACGATGCCAACACTGAAATGAATTAAAATCGTGTTTGTAAACAAACTAGCGAAGACTTAATTCCTGAGTAGAAATAAAAATACAAGCGATAAATTGAATGAGTCAGAGCGCAAAGCTATTCATATGACCAAAATATTACGTTTCTCTTTTACTCTACTTCCCCTTTTCACTGCCAGATATTTTCCCGCCTTTTCTGCTACGTCGCAGATTAAATTTTCCCGCCTTTTCTGCTACGTCGCAGATTAAATTTTCTCGCCTTTTCTGCTATGTCGCAGAATAAATCTAGGCCTTAGAGCTTTTAAAAATATTATTTTATTTTACTGGATGTAAAAGAATTTCCTGGTTTTAATTAATGAAAGTCTATATTAAGTATATCACTAACATACTTAACAATCCATCCTATGATAAGAGCCTGCCAGTCAAGGCTGCCAGCCTGAAGCCACACCAAGAGAGTGAAAAATAATGACTCTTGCGGGAATTGAACCAGGGTACTCCGCTTTACAGTCCAGCATGGTAACCACTGCACCACTAAACTACTCTACAGTACTTGCACTTACATGAAAGGAAACAGTTATCTGCGTGCGTTGAGCCAATAAAAATATGTTAACAACCGTTCCTGAGAGTAGTTTTGCTTTGCAAAATCTCTTCTTTTTTATCGCAATTTATTGTTAGCAACGACCAGTCGTACTAAACACATTACAGCTATGATTTTTTATGGCTATGACTTTGGTTAACTGCTATCAAACAGTAGTAGTTTACTACTGAAAGTTATTATTCATATTTTATCAGTAATAATGCCGTGAACTGTAATAATCTTGCTAAATCATCTGATTCAAACAGGCTCATGGTCTTTTCGAAAGTGACTAAAAAAGTGTTCATTTCCATTTTAATTCTCATTCTGCATCGTCTAATGTAAAATTTTATGATGGTTAATTTTGTATAATAATATTTTTTATAGACCGTGTGATTCAAAGGTTATGACGAGTTATATGCCCCCTGACAAATATTAGGTTTATCCAATACGTAACTGTGTACCAGTGAAAAATTACTTTGGTAGCGAAAGAGTTAATTAGGCACTTAATTATTACTCATGATGATCTCTCATGGTCTCACGCGACTGCCGGAGCGGCAGTCGCGTACTAGCACTTATATAACAATTTCTAATTAACCATCATGGATATTAAACAGTGTACCAAAAATCGCCACAAAAGTGCTTAACTTTAACAATGATAATCTATAATGCAATCTGAAACTAAGCGTTTCTTATGGCCGTTTAAAAATGAATGTATTCCAATGGCACTTCCTTTGACTAAATCTGATATTCAGAAAAAATTACGACACTCAGAGTATTTAAACATGTTTTGACGGACACTTGTCTTGACTTGTCACTTCGCTATCTGATAAAATTGCATGGAAATTGAAAGGAGGACAGTTGGAAACATAAACCCTATACGGAGTCGTAATAATTTAACAGTTTTTGATTGAAAAATGATGAGACCAAAACCGAATGACTGACTTATGATCAAAGCTTCATTTATACTCATTAAATGCTGATGAAAGATTATTCTTTTTAAAACTATTTTATATAAGAGAAAGAAAACGCCTCCAACTTTATGAAACTTATTTGTAAAGTTTCTGGTGGTTTCAAGGACAATGTTAAAAGGATTAAATTCAGCGTCTAGTGAAACTGTCTAATGAATAGGAGTTGAACACATCTAATGAATAGGAGTTAAACGCACCGGCAATTTTAAATGAAGAATTAGAGTTTTTAGATTATGGATGCAAGAAAGACAGTTTTGTTATATCATTATAGTAGCTTTGCGGATTTCAAAGCGTTCAGCCATCTGCGACAGTGGGCGGACAATTCAGTGTGTCTTGTAAAGTCACCAATGAATTGGAAAGATATAGCAACACCTGATATAAAGTTTACTGACAAACCAGCATGAAACACTAGACATCCTAATAGATTTGAGTGTCATGTATACAAAGTTGCCTATTAACATAGAGGAATCTCAGAAACTCATAAAAACAAATCTTCATCTTTAATCCCTAAAAATAAACATATTTGAAAGAAAAAGACAACATAAGTAATGTTAAAAGAGAGACCATAAAATCTGTTCTGGAAACCATTTGAAAAAGTTATAGCATGTCTATATGCCAACAATACCATATAAGGCAAATTAGTACGATTTATGAATGACAGTAGCACTTCTAGTATATGCTTTATATTTATTCCTTTCTACAAACTATTGTTACAAAAAAATCTCAAGCTAATGTCCCTTTATACATCTATGATGAATTGTTACAAGTTATTAGTGCTATGTTGAACTGTTTTAGCTGGTTATAGCCTTAGTACAGCTGATGGTGATAACGTGAGGTTATGACTAATAAACGACATTACTACATGCTCACACTCATCTAATACCTAATAAATGCATATTATACCTAATAAATGCGTATTATATCTACTCAAAACCATTAAAATAAAAAGCAACTAAATCAGATGTTAGGCCATTTATAAATATTACACCCGAGCAGCAGGGAAAACCCAAAACATTTTTTCATGTTTTTTGGAGAAGTTGTCTACTCCTGGTGAATATTAAGCTGAGAAGACAAATCTTACTTTGAAACCAAATATCATAACGTGTTGATAGTCGGTACTCCCAAAATCCTTCTGCTTTAAAGGTTCATATATCATAAAATGTACCGCATTTTCTTGATTATAAGCTGCAGTTTTTTTCATAGTTTTGCAGAGGGTGCGACTTGCGTGAAATTATTAACACATTATTAGCGGTATAACATTGCATATATTATTTTCACACTAAACTGCTCTAGACTTGTGTCATTAATTTTAACATTGACGGTAACTTTTAAAAACAACTGAAAGGGCTTAACAAAAATAACCCTGAAAAGAAAATCCTATTCTGCAGACTACAAACAGCACATAGTAAAATATGCAGCTGAAAACAGTGAGCAGAGGAGGAAAGTAAGATAGGAAATGGCATTGAAAGGGCAAAAAGTGGAGATGACTCTTACCGAGACAAGGAAAACAAAATGACGCTAATCACGGGCTAAAAGCTAGGTAGTCGCATCTTCTACTTCGGGTTGGTGAAAAGTGTCATACCGTAGATAAAGCTTTCACTGACTTTTCACTACTGTGTATTTGGAGTAACACGAATGATTTTGGTAAATTTCTTAGTAAGCTACATTATCAGAATAACTCGTGATATGCTAACATGGCAGTCACGTTCCCAGCTGTGCCATGTAACGGAAAATGACTATTCAGCCTGCTGTTGACTTAACTCTACTTTAAGTTGTTCATCATTTAAATTTTAAATGACATGTCTGTTCTTGGTATTGGATTTGATCAAAAACGACTCAAAAAATACGTCATACACTCCAGCGCAACTTTTATTTGTATATTTAACATTAATTTTAGAGAAAATCTTTCTTACGTATTTTCTCATTCTGTCAGCATGCCTTTGTCTGCCAGCAGTTTCCTTAAGAGATAGCTATTTTATATTTAAATTACTGTCAAATGCTGCCTAACTAACGATAATGTTTAACCATGCAATGATGATGATATGTACATAAGAACTATTGAAATGAATTATCTGAAATGCAAAATGAAAATTAGAGCAAATCTTCCGAGAGAATACTTTGTATCTTGCTCAATTTTTTGCGCATCTCAAAAATAATTGCATCGTATAAAGTGACATACACAAATATATGTAAAAAGCCATATTATTAGAATAATAATTGAAAAACCAATGGTTTTATTGTAACTTTAGCTAGAAACGCATAAGCAGAACAATTTGAAATTCAACAATGCATAGGTTCTGAGGGAGAATGATTGGTACAAACAAAAACACAAACTAGAGCAAGTTTATATACTATATTCTTATATTATATATATAGTTATATTTGTTATATTCTTTTCTCATTTTCATCTCATGTTTTTTTAACTTTATCAGTGTTTATTTCACTCACAAATATGTTTTGAATAATTCTGGTCTTGAGCTGAACACCTCTTGGTATATGGAAACAAAATTGGACACTGATATTATTTACACAAATGATGCTATGAAATAAACAAACTATTGATAGGGACTACACAACAAGCCCTCCAACTGCACATTAAACCAGAAATTCAATGCGCAGGAGAGAGAAAAGGGGGGGGGGGGTGAGTGATAGTCTATTCCATACAAGGAGTTAGAACAAGTCATGAACAGCCCACCCAAGTTGATGCATAGAAGCAGCTCCTATGCTATTTATGATACCAAATCGACAGGCATTATAAACAGTAAACTTTTATAATGCCTTTTTCGGCAATTTTGAAAGAGTTTACCCAAGCACAACCAGCTAGTACTATCCACTGCGAGTTTAAAAATTGCAGATGATCACAAATAGCCAAAGGTAAGTCTACAGCGTCAGGTCCTGATACAATAAGAGCAAAAAGACAAGCATTCATAGAGAATATAAGAAGCACTTCAATACTAGGACGGATTATATTACATTTGAAAATGACGATAGACCTCATTAGATCAACAGACAGTATCAGCAGTCGCTATTATTAGCTTCAGATTTGAAGACTGCAAAGCCACCTAAATTGTGATGCCAAGCAGCGTTGCGATGAGAAGTTTAGACCTAGGTTAGCTGGTACGCGTTGATGAATAACCAAGAATGTAGGAAAGGTTTGGGAATTGAATTAATTATAAGATATCTTCTTCACCAGCGGTATCACGTGATTTTGTTCTTTGTGTAAATAAAGCAAAACAGACTCGGCCAGTGTGGTTAGTATGAGAACAAAGAATGAAACGCTACATCACAAAGAATTAAGAGAAACAGTCATAGATTCAACTTGACCCGACACAATAGCTTAACCATTACCTCTAGATGGTATTCGGCTTTGATCACCGCAAACTTGATAACTTGCTTGTAATGATAATTACTAGTACTAACGACTACTAGGCCAATCGCTATATATGCAATCATGTGAGCCTATTCATACACAATATGGGTACTATACAACTGTTCCTGGAGAAAAAGCATTTTACCAAAATTGTAGATTAACATAAATTCGAACTATTTACAATAAACTAAATGCGATGGTAAATCACTACCTAATAAAACTTGGAAAAGCAATAAAACCTATAATCAAAGGCATTGTCTAATTGTAAGAAATTATGTAACAACCAATTTTCAATTTTTAGCATGAGATGAAAATCACGTGTTTTCAAAAGTACTAACACAGTTAACACAATAACCAATGATCAATAACAATAATCATCGCAACCAAAACTAATTATTTACAATACATCTCGACGAGCTCGTGCGCACTATGACAACCTACTATAGAAGTGATGCTTATAATTATATAATTTCAAACGATTTAGAGTACGATACGTTCTTTCTTAAAAAAGTTTCAAAGCGACCTTCTACTAACTTAAGCACTAGCGTAGCAAACATTCGAAGTGAAGTTTGGCAAGACGTTAAGGAATATATTAGCAAACATCGACACAATCCCTACAAATTTATGCGTTTGTAATAGAATAAACCATGGAATAGTACAGTAATACGACCTCACTACACAGTTCTAGCGCTAAAACAACAATTGCTGTTGGAACTAGAGATGATTGAAAATCGTATATGAATATTAGCGTGATGGGTAAGTCAACCGATTACTTCTATACTCGGCAATACAATGACATAGCACTATATTAAGCGTGATCAAAATCAATCCAGGTAAAAAATAAATTACCAGCAGCTAGCAGCAGATCGACTCCGTTCACGTGAGAAAGTTTTGAATCGTGAGCCATCTCTCTTCCGTATATAGTCATTCAACCGTCATCATGGTTGCTGGAACGCGTTTCCGCGACGCGCAATGATATGCAAATAAAATATATTGCACTTCTATTTGATCAATGTAATATTAATTAACGTTGAACAAGTAAATAAAATAATGTAGTTTTTGTATTAATATATAAGCCATAAATAGTTACACAATAACATGTTTCCTTAAGCGTATTGTTAAACGATGTTTTTAGCGCGCAGTTATGTCCTGACAATATTTCCTGGTTTGCGCATGTTTTAGATAATCGGGAGACGACAAAGTTAGCCCACGTCGTTCCATAAGAAATTACGAAAAACTAAGGCTACCAGGTACTTCCTGTATTTTTCCCAAAGAATCGAGGACCGCGAAGGTACCGCCAGTTCAGGAAGTTAAACAAAAACGTTTGTTTATGCGTTTTAACACGAAATAGTTGAAAATACGAAGTCCTAGTCGTAAGTATCATTGTTGATAAATTCTAAAACAGTATTTACCCGTGCTAAGATTGTTTAATTGAGTATACAGTGTTTCGAAGCTATGTAGACTGACTTCAATTTAATGTATATAATATATTGTTGTTGCCATAAATTTGTTTGGTGTTGTAGATGATAGGACGGCAGGAACAACACAAGAAGACGTTCACGATTTTCATACTAACAAGTCTTGTTGGAGTTTTTTGTGAACATAAAATAACTGAAATTGATATTTATGACCGTAACACTAAACTTAAATCATTCCTTCAGATATGGACAAGCACTGGATTTTGTCCTCCTGTCCCTCACCAAAACTTCAAGAATTACATACAACTAGACAGTGTAAAACAAAATATTGAATTAATAGGAAGTCTCCCATATGCCAACCAAACTTTTCAAATACGGATTCATTGGCTGCTAAATCTAGTAAAAGTAAACATTGACAGAAAATTCAACTTTACGACATTAGATCAGCTAGTAAAGCTGTGCACCAATAGTGGACTAAGCATAGGTTTTGAGCTTATGGGCAACCCTGACAACCAATTTAATGATTTTGAAAACGACACACAAGTTCAAATGTGGTACCGACTCATTTATGAGACAGGTAGGTAGATTTAATAGCATTGAAATGCGAGTATAAAATTGGCTGCAAGTTTTATAATAATAATTTTGAAAGCATCTTGTACAAACCGCTACTCCAAGTGTTTTACCATAACATCGAGCATGATATTTATGTCAATATAGCCACAAGGTACACGCACATTCATCACAACTGGAACTATGAAACATGGAATGAGCCGGATCATCACGACTTTGATGGCCTCAACTTTACACTTGAGGCATTTTTGAACTACTTTGATGCGTGTGAAAAAGGTAAGAACTGTTTTATGTGTTTCAAGATGCCTAAATGGAAAGTTTGAAATGAAACTGGACTTACATGCCATTAGTTTTGACCCTCTGTAGTGTATAGAAGAGTTGCAAAAATAACTTTTAATTAGGTTCATAACTAGGTTTATAAGCTGTAAAACATTGTATCAAGTGTTAATTGAGTAGCTAGAAAATTTAGTCCCTGCTTCGAAGCCAGCTTTTTGATTTCAGTTGAGAAAAAACTATGTCAGAAATTCGTATTACTCGCGTTACTGGCGTAACATTAGACCATCATATAGTTAGGATATATCCTAGCAAATCGCAAGTTAGTTTAAAGTCAAATACTGGGATATGCGGAAATTAAAAACTATTGAATCTATATTTAAACATTTTTATTTTGTGAGGTTGTATGCTAGCTAGATCAAATCAACTGAAAACACAGTCAATTTCAAGGTACAATGCGGTAACGGACATACTAAGAACTTGGACAAACTAAGAACTTATCACTAAAGGTCATAATCAAATGTTGTTCACCGGTTAATATATTCATATTCAGTGCTTGGCTGTCTAATTCCATAGCCAACACCTTTATTCGTTTCACTTTTACGAAAACACGGGTTGTACAAATACAGAAAAATTCTTCCTTTCCGTTTAATTTATTCAAATTAGGTTTTGATTTCTCTTTAATTTAAGATTTGTCTTCCCTTGTGTCATTTCTTGACATTAAGGTTTGCCTCTCATCTACGATCTACAAGTTCATAAGTGTGTGCAAACAGTTGTTTAGTGACACTTGAGAAAATTGAGATATGAGCTTCTTCAAAACATACAAGACCAAGTTTTTTTTACAAAAAAAATTATTGCTCATTTCAATTTATAATAAAATCCAGCTCTGGCTCTAACCTTTATATGATATCAACATGGGTATTGGGTGAGGTGGTTATCAAGTGAAGGGTTCCTATGCACATTTTAGAGATGATCTATGGCTATTTGATAGCTATTTCGTAACAGGATAAAAATGAGTGCAAAAAACTTTTTTAGCATTGATGAGCATTTTAAGTTATGATGAGAATGTCGGATAATTTTTTGTGTGAATTCTGTGCTACTGATAATGTATTTGAAAAGTTGCTGCATATGCATTATAAACACGTTATTATACATATTAACTAGTCAGGTTAACATATAACTGAAAGTTGTCTTCTTAGTGTACAGATGGGACAACTCCTAATTAAGCAACCTATTGATTTCGTTTTGACAGGTATTCATGATGCTGACATGGAAGCAAAATTTGGAGGACCGGGTGCTAGCTGCAGGTTAACAAAATTTTCTC
The DNA here is from genome assembly GCF_963576615.1 of Watersipora subatra. NCBI lineage: Eukaryota > Metazoa > Bryozoa > Gymnolaemata > Cheilostomatida > Watersiporidae > Watersipora > Watersipora subatra. The sequence goes on along the minus strand of NC_088717.1, from coordinate 820,553 downwards.
AATTCTGTTGGGCAACATTGGAACACGCAGCTAACGGAGTTAACTACTTTACAAAGCAAAAGGGCACACGATTAGACTTCATCTCTTTTCATAAAAAGGGTGGTAATAGAGGCGGTCCTGGCAGTTCGGCGTTCATTTTTTCTGCCGAATTGGAAACCATAAGGAATATTCGATATAACTACAAACAGTTTGATAAAATACCCCTATACAATGATGAAGGAGATCCACTCAAGGGTTGGGACTTTCCTTTGGCATTTCATGCTACCACCGCTTATCCTGCCATGATTGTTCGTTCAATACACCTACACCTGTCCAGCACCGACCCTGAGTTCGGTAACTATCATATGCTAAGCAATGACAACGCCTTTTTAAGTGTCGCTCCTCACTATTTCACTCAACGAACAATGGTAGCCGTCCTCAGTCTTGTCGACCCGGAAAGATCAGCAACTGTTTTAATACGGAAGCCAGTCTATGAACTGACAGCCATGTTGGCCCAAGTGCGTGATTATGTTGTGACAACACCCAACCAGCGACATGATAAGAATGCAACGACTGGATGTTTGTGCACATCGACTGGCCATCAGGTGATCGTTTCCTGTTGGGCTAGCAACGACACTAGCAACTATACAGGGGGTGCAAGAGATTACGTCATTCTCATGCCTTCTCATATGGTCGGTGGCTATTACATCGTGCGAGCATTGGTTCAAATGTCGACTTACGAAACCTGGTTGGCCATGGGTTCCCCTGGCACCCTCTCACAATATCAGTTGGAGGCTCTGTGGAATGTGTCGACGATTACAAACAGCAAACGAAAGAGAGTTACGAGTAGTATTAAAATAAGAGTCGAAGGGCCAGGATTGACTCAAATGATCGCTTGTAATCAACATGAGAACCTAAGCCGGCCCCACTCGATCAGTTTCCACACCGTATCTAAGAGAGCTGTGGTTATCAGGTGGAGAGATGAGCAGATATCCGACTGTTTCCTAACTTATCAACTCGAGATAAAGAGAACGCCTCAGGAAGACTTTATAGCCATCACCAGACAAGTCATCCTATCGCGTGCGTACCAGTTCACTTCTAAGTTTGGAGTAGGAGGGCGATATCGTGTGATGAGCATAAACATAATGGGCAAGACTAGCGAATATTCTCTGACAGCCTTGTACAAGACCTGACAGTTCTGCGTATCAACTTACGCGGAAGGGCAATTAACTGAAAGCCATAAACAATGTCACAACTCAAGGGAGGTAACAGTGGGCGCAATCACACGCGTTATACATTACGCAACATTTTCACAGACAAGTTTTTGTTTAGCAACCCAAATTGTGCAAACAGTAAACATGTCTTAAACTTTAGGGAAAAACAACTGCCTAGTAATGACTAACCCATGATTTATGCAGAAGAAGAAGCCAAACAAATATCTCTAGACGATATGGACACCCAGAGATCCTAGTCAGTCATATCATGCGTTTTACAATCGCGGTGAACAAACATAATATGCAAACAAATTATGTAAATACATCTGAAGCTGGGGTCTTAAGATGAAGCTTACATTGCTAGCAATAATGAAAGACTGACTGGATGTGGAATTGTACGCACATGAATGACGCCCACTATCCAAAGGCCTACTCATACATGTGTCAATGCTTATCGCTATCTCTTTGTGCACCATCTTCTCTCACCATAAATGAACAAACAATTTTCTATTAATTAAGCTTAACAAGAGAGGTAACTCCGGCCATCAATGAATAAAGGGTAAATCCATTTGCCCCAGGTTGCTGCTCTACTCGAATCATTACCATTATAACGTCGATGATCACCTAAAATATATTACTATGGCTTGTCTCATTCTGACTAGCTAAGCCTATGAACATTGAAGGCACAGCCATGTTGCTGACTTACGTAGATTAGGCACGGCCATGTTGCTGACTTACGTAGATTAGGTCGAGCTCGCCTTGGTCGCCTACGTTTGGTGTATTTGAGCAAATCTAACTCATCCTCATCACTTGAAGAAACGAGTCTTTCACCGTCATATTTAGTGCACCACATTGGACTCGACTTATTGTCATCAGAGCAGACATCCAAGCTGCAGTCGTCACCTTCGCTAGTTGTGCTTAACAAATCACAGTTAGTATCCATGTGGTCATAATCACCCGTTCCCTTCGCTAGGAGGTTCTGTAAGTGTTGATGGATGTTGTTAAAACGCCAGTCATTGATATGCAAGGAAGAAATAGCTAACAAAAATATCATGGTTGATAAAGTCAATGTATTTGAGAAGTACGACATAGTATTTCGATCATGGTCTGGTGTTACAGAATGACTGTGCAGTTAGTATTTCTCTAAACCAAGCAAAAGTTGGTATACATCGCTAGCAACAGAATAAGTCATGGCGGATAAAAGACAAATACATGTAGGCATTGACGCGAGCCTTTACAATCTGATTCATGTACAACTGACTTAAGAGAAACGGAACAAGGGGAGATAACAAGAATATGATTCCACAAGCGCATGCATCTTACCTTACTCAGTAACTCGCTGTTGGCCTCAGAGAACATGAGTGATGATCCAAACGGGCTGAGGTCGATCAAGAGATCAAGCTTGTCGAGTGTTGCCATTTTGTCACTCGTCTTTGACTTTCTACAATACCATAAAAAGGGCTGTCAACAAATGTGTGAGCGAGCAGAACACATATCTCTGCACAGATGATATCATTTAATGCGCAGGCAATGGCCACATGTGATGGGCTCTGTAATGCAATAAGATTTGGCTGATTTAAGAGACTCCGCTTGAATTATGACACAAAACATCTAGTGTTGCAACTTATTGTTGCATCATGTTTAACTATGCATCGGCTTCTCCGCTCGAATAACTCCCTATCTACAGCTTTTTATTCAGTATGTAAATGAGGAACTTGTGACGTCTCAGATAGCAAACGACACCCTTTTCCCTTTCTGTAATCTATCACAGTTTCCTTTTACCAAGAATATCATGTATAGAGGTTTTATTATTAGGTATGAGCTCGCTTGCGTTTTCTTGAAAATTGAGCAGTTTGTACTACTGACGGCTGTATTTATTCTATACATGCCTGATCATTGAGGTCTTCATAACATCACAATGTGTTTGTATCAAATCAAACTGTAAACAAGCAACTTTTTATTAGAAACAGCTACCATTGTTATGATCTCTATATAATACTTGTTATACTATACTAGTACCCTGGCAGCCGTGTGTGCCCGAGAGATGTCAGGTGTAATAACTATGCATACAATTGTTCCAATACAGAGTAAGACAGTCGATTGACACACGTGTTGGAATGTCGGTCTACCAGTGTGAATGTAGCAGATTGAACCCTGTATGATGCAATGCACCTAACTACCAACACCCAACCAAGGCTTTGGACAGACGGACAGATTACAAACAATGTATTTTTTTGGTTTATGGAAACATTTGTTCATAGAAACTCAGTCAATGTATTCAACATATTGCTTTGTTGCCAAAAATGGTTGGATAGTTGTCTACATGACATGATCCTTGACCTCTAGGATCGGTTGCAACACGTTGGCAAAAAGCCACTAATAAGAGGTTCCATTCACAACATGACGCATAACCACAGCCATGAAAGACTGTGAGCTGACGACTGAATGCTTGCAGTTAGCTTATGTCTCAAGTATTCTCCGCGAATCTAATGACTCATCACTACTCGCTGTCTTGGGTAACTCATATGGGATGGTGCAGAAGCCCTCCGGGCAGGTACGACTAAAGCTTGATGTCAAAGCAATACCATAGAGCTGCTGCTAAACTTCCTAATCTATGCAAACAAGTATTCTTTAAAAGAGATGAGTTGATGCCCGGCCGGCAGATAGATCATGCGCAAAGCCAACAAGACATTGTTAGCTTGTTACCATGGTAACTGCATGACTCTGTTCCATTGACTAGTCATGGGTGTTATCAATGGTGACCAGAGCTGCTCTAGTTATAAGAACCTGACTACATACACACCATGAACAATAATCAGTTACACCATTCAATGGTGTTCTAATATATATGTATACTATTGCTATGGTCAACGAGGAGTGAATATACAATTGTTCGTAAGGCTAGATGTACATTAAAAATGCTAAAAAGCGAGATTACGCCCACTCAAAGTGGCAAAGCCAAAATTATCTTCTACCGCAAGATCTGATCGAGGTCCTCCACTTGTTGAACTGTTATCGCATTCAAATTTTAGCCTCATTTATCCTAGCTGTCAATAAACTGCAAAACATATCAACTACCAATATCAATTTAATTCAGCTTGGCTCAGCATAGGGCCGGCTTGTCAGCTGTCCTAGATTGCTGCAAAGAGGAAGTTTCAACGATTGTGAAAAGTCGATTGTTGTTGCCCAGCGAGGCGATGTGTGCATTAGTGCTGACATTCGAATGATTCAAAACCAACAAGACCCTAATGAACCTTAACGTCTATTCAGCGTTAGATTTGACAAGACAGACATGCAATGGAGCTCAAAGCTCACCCTTAATCGACTTTGTGTTTGAGCAGTACCACCAGTCTTCCAAATGAGAAAGCTATATAAAACATTCCGCAGCTGAGTACATATAATCGAACGCTGCATACTAGATGGACACGCTAAAAAGTCTCTTCTGCAGGCCAGTGCTGTCGCTGTGTTTGGCACAGAGTACAGCATGTTTTACCAGAGCTTGTGTCACATTCACTAATTTTATCAATGTCAAGCACGCTTCAGAATTTAGCAAAGTCCAACGTAGCAGTGATATTTTTTGCATATAGCAAAGGGGTAGTCAGTGTAACCTTATTATTATTATGTAGATATTTTGTTTCAAGTATTCCGAAAACAACATCTTTAGAATGACTCAAGGTCGCTTGTCAAGCAGAAACATAAGTGGCAGCCTCCATTGTGCACCAAAATAAACTTCATACTACCCCCAGTTTCCTCAACTAGATAAACTGATGGAATCACGAAGAGACCATGCTGTCGGGACACAGCACACAGTAACGTAGGCTCAGGCAGTCTCTTACCTAAATCCAACTACAGAAAAATGGCAAGAGCTGTAGTAATGCATATTATAAAAATACTACTCGTTCAATTCTTCGCATTTTTACTCGTTGGCTGGAAATGAAGCTTGGACTGTGAACTTCATAGATCTAAATTGTCAAGTATACAAATATGCAGACCCATTGTCGGAGTCTGAGACCCTTGCATTACCATGAGTAGTTAAAATACCATTTGATAAACAGTACACGCTTTTTACTATAGATATTTATGGTATCGGTGAGCTGGTCTCTGTCAGCACGAGTGTCAGACGCCAGTCCAACCGGAAGATATGATGACCAGGTCCTTCTCAACTAAATGCTAGTTCTTTGGAGACCTCACTCATCTAACATTGTATTGGTACCGTTTCCTTACTCAAGCTACTTTTTGAATAAATAGTCTCATGGATTAGATCAATTGGAATATAATTTTTTTCCATTCTTGCAAATGCGGGTTCATTCTCTTTTCTAGTGTAGGAAGACTGAGCTGGTATACTACGGCATCTCTATACACTCACACGCTCCCAAGAGTCAAGTATAAGGCTGGTGTACCATCACATTTCTCGCACAACACATCGCACAACACATCGTGTCTCTCAAATGATGCTGCAAAGTCAAGCGAGGACCACTACTTCACTATCAGTGTTATTACTGGAATGATATAATAAAACGCTCACATGGTCAATTATCTCTAATAATAGTGGGGTGTATTCAAACTGAGTCATACTTGAGACGTGGCATTGCCCAGCCATAGAATTCAACGCGCAAACTAGGTCACTAGTTCTACTAAAAGTGCAGGGACCATACTGCTTGCATCGGAATGCCTATGAAGTATGTATAAATTGCTCTGTGGTCACTCCGACCACAGAAACGATCCCCAGAGAGTTGATACATCCAGCACTTCATTTTGAGAAAAGCTATAGCCATAACTATGTCATAGGATAGAGCTCCAGCTTTGGATGCAAAGGGGACAAGTTATGCTTGGTTGGTTTGCAGCAGCCGAAGCATGGCATGCATGATAAGTTTCAAGTAATGTGGTAAAAGCTGGTGTATCATCTCATTGTAACATTGGAATTAAGATCTGACCTTTTTGCAAAATCGACAATCGTTGAAAGTTCAGCGGCTAGCCATGTAATGAAACAAAGTCGCATTACTCGGGGCCTCTGCAAGGTCCGCGCATTTATTCTTAACCCTCTGACAACCTCTGCAGACAGACAGTCTTGCAGGAAATGACATCAGTGGACAAAACCGTTGTTACACAGATCCACGAGGTCAACTCCAGTTACAAGCATTACAGAATGCTCCATGTGAAAAATAGTTTTTTGAATTGCACCATGGCTGGTCCACTAGTGAATGGCACTATGGGAAAATAGGTAGTGGTTTGTGCTGCTAATCCTGTATTATTGTTTCAATCGGGTTTGATGCTGCTTCAACTTCGAATCATAAAAACGGTAAAACCTAAACGCATTCGACACCATTTCACTTGGTTAGATTTGTGGGAAAGCGTTCGCCGTGAGAAAGTGAGTCTAGTATAACGAGTTTTGTTTGAAAGAATCTTGGAAAGATCCACAATGTGTACCTCCGAATCATAGAAACATTAAGGTGTGAATTCGTCGGCAGCGGGCAACTCCGAACTCATTAAAAACATGGAAACAGTAATACACTACTAGTTTCAAACATATAGGGCGAGTCTCTGGCGGTTTGTCTATTCTGATGCAGCCGTAATAGCTAACGGGCACGGATATGAGAGAGTTTTTTTCTCTCAAACTTCCTATGTAACAATATATGCTGATCAAGTCGAACAGATTTCCAAACAATCTGGCCAAATTGTTAACCGGTGATTGACTAAAATGATTCTACTGCATCATGGAGTATACAGTGTGTCATTTTGGATATTGCATGTGCAGTGTTAGACATTTAGCGGGCAGTCTGGGGGATTGACAGCCCCAAATGGTTGTAGCCAGTGCAAAGTACTTAGTAGCTAGCTGGTTGTCCTTGAAATTCCCACTAAACCTGACAACTATTATCAACAAGCTTGTCAGAGACCAACGCTATTTCAGTTTCAATGTTTGGTCTCTACTCATAGATTACTTCAAATTTCAAGGTCATAATTAGCTCAAGGGGCAGCAGTTTAAAACGTAACTCGCTCAGCTTGCCAGAAATGCTTCTTTTCTAACTAGTCAGCTAAAGGTCATGAGCACAAAACTATCAAAATGAAATGAAATTTTTTTTCTTTATCGTTTTTCCATAAGAAGTGAATGATACAGATGTAGGCAGGGGCATCATCCATATTATCGTCTGGCCACAACTGCGCTCTACTATCCGCTATATTAAAGATGAACTTAAACCAAATTTAAGTAGATGTTATCAAAAAGTATCAGTATTTTTCTATCATTTGCAATTGTTTTGAGGCGTTTGAAGTGATCTGACTGTCAGGATGTTTTAGGATTAAAATCAACAAAACTTGATCGCGGTTAAGACCTCAGAAGAAATCCCGTGCCAAAATGAGGTCACTACTTTCGCGGCTGCTTCTCTCATTATCGACTATTGCATTCATGTTGAAGCGTTACGTGTCTCAATTCATTTGATCTCTTCCCCAAAGTGCAACTATAGACGTCATAGTTGCACTTTTGCTTGAACCTGAGCGTTTTAACCGCGATCAACTTTTGTCAATTTTAATCTTGAAACATTCTGGCAGTCAGATCACCACAAACATCGAAAACAATCGCAAAGAATAGAAAAATACTGATACTTGCTGATAAAATCCACAAAAATTCTGTGTAAGCGTTTCATAAGAATGTTAAATTTGCAGAACAGATAACATCACTGGGATTCAACCCTTTATAGAAGTTTGGTTTGTCAGCATTGGAGTTTAACAATAGAGACAATCTTCCCATAGAGAGCAGAGATTTGTTCTAGTCCCACAAGTGATAGGATAGAGATTGGAGGCAGTCAGATAAGACGCTATCAGCAGCTCTATCAGCAGCGGTAGGGCATTAGATGCCATCACATTTCATTGTACAGCAGATGCGTGTGATAGCTATTAGGGGGAGGGGCAGTCATGTAGACAGGCATGCTTTTAGACTCTCAATGCCTCCTCCATAATCAAAACAACGCAGAATCCGGGTTTTAAAAGTAATTGAAAAAACGATTGCAATGCGATATTCTCTGGCGGTGAAAGAGAGAAGATGCAAACATATTATTACAATCTAGCAAAAGAGTTCACATTCCAGCAAATTTATCATGTTCCACGTGAATAGGGAGAGAAGCATGCAGGCTGAGATTCTAAACTAGGAATCCAACATGGCGTTGAAAAAGAGGATGGGGTTAAACGTATGCTGTCTTTGCAACAGCAACTCTATATACCTGTGTCTTATCAACATGTCAGATAACTTAAATTAATTGTTTTATTTGCTGGGCTTCTGTATCCTTTTCAAAGAAATGCGTGTGAACTGCCAAGATCAGTGTGGTTATTTTCACGGTATATACGAGTATAGTGATAATAATAACATAAAAGGAGGCATGTATTACTAATACAGCACCTATTTGTAATAACCACAATTATGTTGTTTGGTGATACCAGAGCAAAAAGAAGTATATCACTGCTGTCTCAAGTGATAAGCCACTGATAGACGACATATTTTTACACATGTAACACATAGCACATGTTGTTGCTTTTTTTACAAGATGTCAGCCGGTAAAATTTATTGATTCCCTGTTTTAAAAGTAATTTTTTGCTGTGGCACGAACTTGAACAGATAAACTCTATCCTAATAACAGCACATCCACAGATGTGCCCTCCGAACACGCTAACTAAAACTGCCTGCCAATTTGGTTGCTACTGTCTGGCAAGATCAGCAGAGCTTTCAACAGCTAACAATGCCATCATAGTAAGTATTTATTTGCCTTTCAGCAAAGTCAATACATATTCACTGTCTCCTAGCAAAGCTTCTCCTTAATTCCGAGTAAATTTCAACTGTCACTTCTTGTCCAATGAGATAACTAGCGATGTATGCAAGCTACCCACCGTACTTGCGATTGACCATATAAGGTTAGGGTGTTAGGGTGAAGTCATTGATGTTAGTGGTGAGCAAGTCATCACAGATCAATATAAAGCTATGAATCATGAACAAATGTATTGCAAATGGCTTGTCAAACAATCCTATTTTTACAGCGAACTCATGAGAAGGCCAAATGTACAGATTAGCAGAAACAGCGGCTAGTAAAACAGCGGACTGAATGATGACTCAGACTCTGCGGAGGTCGCTGGGAAATTTCCTTCTGCGAGTCAATGAGTCACCATATGTAAGAAAGAGTTCCGGAGGGAGGCAGTCAGCCCATGTCTGTCTTAGTCATGAGGTACTAGGAGATATACAGGACCGCTAGTTGTATCATCTTCACGCAAGCAATGACCGAGCATATTGCATAACAATACCATAGCGTTAAATCCGTGATGGCAGTGTTAGCGAAGCTAACGAAGGCTTCATTTTCCATCCATTTAAATATCTTATCACTCGAGTTGCAAATGCAGTCACACATACGTAAGCAACAGAGATTAAGCAACTCTGGAGTGTTTCTAACCCCTTCAATCTGTCTCTACCTACCAGACTAGTGACCATCATATGGATTTTTTCATATGTACTTAACAAGACATGGTGGGTTTCAATCCGTATGTTTCTATACTAGTAAAACAACATCTTACAACTTGTAACAACATTCTTCAGTCAAGATACATAAAGTCATGTCTTCTTCGCTGTTGCAGCCACCTTCAACACTTGCAAATCTGGTGGTGGCATTCATTTAGCGCAAAGACAAGGAAAAAGGAAAGCAAGTAGTGGAATCCAACAGATATCGTAATAGCTGATTGCGAACGGTCATCTGAGAAACGTATACCTTGCTTGCTTAGAAAAAGGTAAAAAGGGGTGGCGTAGAAGTGTTCATATTTACTAAAATCCTTTAGACTATTTGGATGGCACAGGGTATTGACAAGAAGTTACTCTGAAGTTACTGTTGGCTTTGCAAATCATCTAAAGTTCTGCAGAATGTATACTATTGACATGTATGTTACTCAATTCTGGGTGACTCATTGACTATTGCCGCATATATTGAAGATTCAATATTTTAGTGAACATTTGCAAACAATCTTATTCATGAAGAATTTATCGATAAACATGTGCGCGTTAATAATCTATGATAAGTTGATGGCTATGAAGCTAATATTCCTGTTCACACCTAACTACTTGTGAAACATTCTCGATAACTATGCAACCAAATACATATGATTTTTCAACACTCAACTAAATAAATATAGCCGATATAAAACTGCATAGTCATCTTCTCTATTGGTAGTCACACTAGCAACAGTTACGTCAATGCCCGAAACACAGCCTAAAATGTGCCGTTTGACTATGCATAAGACCATCATCACGTACTGCAACATAGTTGCAGAACTGCAGGATGTTAGTACTACAACATAGTTGCAGCACCGTTTATGCATATTAGATTTTTAAAGTATTTGAACAAGTAATATGTTATAATATTTAAACTAGAATACATGTATACCAGTTATTGCAAAACTTAATAACCAGTGCAATTGTGCATAGATATTACTTTTTATTTGGGAGACGGATAGGCGTGTGATCAAAGCGAAACCGCACACTGCGTTGTAAATTAACGAGTTTCACTTTCGAAACTATTTCGTTTCACTACGATGCACTTATATTTTTATATTTGCATCATCTAAAACATGATCATTCAAATTCATCTACAATAATTTTCCATTAAATATAGCCTAATAGCATATCTAAAATATCATTGCTTCGCGCATGCACAATGCGCGTATGACTCATACCTCACATGATCGGCGAAAAACCGGTATTTGAAAGAAAGCACGTACATGTATCACAATTTTGAGCATATGGTTGGTTAATGTTCAGGTTAAAATTGTTATTACCTTGTAAATTCGGTTGCTGTTGTAGGTACGAACGTCAGTAGGGGCAGTTTTAGCAGTGTCACTCACTGCATCAGCCCAGAATAGCACTGCTAGACTTGCGCTATCGTTCTACTAGTGCGAAGTGTCCGTGACCTACATACCATGTTGCTCCTAGTGCGTGAACCTCGTTTGTTTACTGCCTTGTTTACGGACTTGGTTGCTTATGATTGGCTAATGCTGTAGCACGTGACACCATTGCTCCACAGCTGCTAGGAATTCCCTGTACTGTATGTGACTGACCGCGCGTAGCTATTTTTAAACCGACCAGCTACCAAAATATTTGGAAAAAAACAGGCTTCTACGTAGCAAATTGAAATTGGGTACAAATATGTATGAAATATGTTTCTTACCTAATATATATCCAAGACAAGTCTAAAATGCTGCGCAAACCTTTATTGTATATGTGGATATATAAACATGACTATAAAAGCTGTCTATGATGAGACAGACATACAAACGAGAGCTGCTGTCTTTGCCCGTCAAGTTGTGACCTCTAAAAAGAAGTAAAGAAGGATGGTTTAATATATCCAATGACTGCAGAACAGTCAGAGATCATTTGCTACAATTATTCAAATGCACTCTCCGAAGTACTGCAGATAGCTGGCATTAATACCTTTAATGTGTTATAGCTACTAGTACCTGTACATGAATAATCACTATGTCAGCGTTTGAAATAATGGAAAAACTATTCTCATGCCAATCTGACGCAATTTGTAGAGAAAATAGACAACTGCATAATGTTTCATGAAATCACAGATCAGTAAAATATATAGTATATGAGCCAGTGAAGTGACATCTGACAGATATATATATTTTTATATACATTTGCTCTTGTTGGCTGCTAAAACTTCCTCAAAAGAAACATTATTTATTAGCACTATTTTCTGATAGTTCGTTACCAAAAATTTCCATAAGTAACATCTGAAGATCTTGTGCATGTGTGACAAGAAAGACAACTCCAATTTTTAAGTATTACACTTACATTTAGATCATGTGACATCTTTGTTGAGCATAAAGCTGTGAGCTAGTGTCTCTGTATTGTCTCTCACTCTCTCTGTTTACAATAACAACTATTTATAGACACCTCAGCTGAAGTCATGCTTTATGAATGAGTAGCATCAAGTTAAATGTTGGGTACACGACTCCAAAACTATAAAACAGTTTGTAACACTTTGCTCAGCGATCTTTTGCTGAAAATAGTTTTGATATACCACAAAAACTGTTGGAATATAAATGCCATAAGGCAGCTTATGTTTTTTTGCTGTTGGCGTATAATTTGATAAATATGAAGTTTGTTATTTGGGCTGAGTTTTCTCAAAATCATAAAGAATTTGCACAAAACCAGTTAGTCCATGTGAGAAGAGCAGTTATGCTATTAGGTAAGTCGTGGAATATGTACCAAGTTTCTATAAAACAATCACATAGTGACACACCCCTGTATGGCTCTGCAATCCCACCATGGAACCAACTGTATCGCTCTCGTTCTGTTGTGATTCAGTGACACTGTTTGGAAGCGAACCATCAGCAACGCATCATCTTTGTGGCCTGGAGACGGCCTCAGTGACCAACGACGTCAGACTTGTGCGTCTGTATAGGTCTCGCTTTCCTGCTGCTTTATATGCCTTGAGGTAAGGCGTCGCGCAACCATCGCTCTACAATGGCCTCCCATGGCAACAGGATCTGCTTGTTGATCCAACGTAGCTCTTGGGCACTGGCACACCCAAATGTTGCTGCACTATCACTGTATGGAAACTTAATAAATTAGTAGAATGCTTCATGATTGATAAACTAGACATATACAATGACATATACAATGACATAGATGTGTACAATGACATAGACGTATACAATGACATAGACATATACAATGACATAGCCGTATACAATGACATAGACATATACAATGGTATAGACGTATACAATGACATAGATGCTTACACTGTTCAGTGAAGACTATCAAGTGGGAAACATACAAAGATCATTAATTTTGGCTCAACAAAAGGTTTAGTTTACAACTGTGTAGGCAGTTAGATTGGTTTCTTTAACATCTAATATTTTTGCAAAACAGCCTCTTTTTACGTAAAAAAATGTTTATGGTTTTTTGCTGTTGCTCAGTAGTGTAACACCCAATATAGCCAATAGGCTTACAGGTAGCTGTAACCTAATCTACTCAAACTGGTATTGCCATAAAACAGTAAACACGTAGGCAGTTGGTCGATGTCGGTTAGCAACTGCATAAAATCAAAGTTTTGTAACAATCAATTGCGTAACGAGGTGCCGACTAAGTTATCATAAAATATTCTCCACTCGCAGTGTTTGTTGCTGAAATACAGTTTGTCTGTAAAGAAGAATGTAATGGATGTGGAGTCATATTCTTTTACTGCGGCAGTAAATATTCATTTACATATTAATCTCATTGCAGTACCGTTTTCCTATTTCTAAGAACCAAAATGTTTTTATTTCTTTTTAAAAATGCTTCTTTTTTCTTATTTGTATTAATAGTTTATTCAGACTGCTTAAACAAGCCAACACTACAAGTAAAAGTTTTCCAAGTACCGTAAAACCTTTATTTTAATGCTCTATTTTTCAACCCTTCCCTTAGGGTGGCGCTTTATTAGAGGTGACGTTCAAAGAAAGGGCAACGTTGTATTTTTCAAACACCTCGTCAAGATATTGAGAAGATCAATTTAACCGTTTCACGGGAAATCGAATGCCGCCTATCACTCTCCTTCGGGTGACATTAACCCTTTTGGAAGCAAAAAATTTGATAACTTGTTTTTGTTGGTCAGATATATGAAGAACCAGCTGTCGCCGTCGGAACTTACCCTGAATAGGGTTTGACGTTGAACTGCCAGCCTTGCAACTGTAAGTCCACAATCCAGATATCTACTCCATTCTGACCCCCTGTGGTAGGTTGCTGCCGATGACACATGCCAGACCTGACACTTGTTACGTTCAAGTCACATGATACCAGCGATGTGTTAGGCTTGCTGACCTTTCTAAAAGAGGCATGTCAGCATTCTAGCTCTCAGGCTTCAACACCCCCCCTCCTCCCCCTCCCCCACCCCCCCCCCCCCCCCCCCCCCCCCCGCAGTGAAATTGAGAGTGTCTTCTGTTAGACATGACAAATTCTGTTTGTTATAAAAACAGGGAAGTTGTTAGTTAATAACCACAAGACCAGCCACCCATCAATAATAATTGTTATGATGCAAACTAAATCCTGAAACTGGATGAGAGCATCAATCATTGCTGTGACACATAAGATGTTTTTAGCAAATCCATTGGCTCAAAATATTTGCTAACTTTTTATTTTAGAATTTAATGTTTTGTATTTGTTTAAAAAACTGGTTTAAATAATCTTTGTAGTCATTTGAAACAAACAAAAATCTATAATTTTGAGATTACAAAAATATTATCAAATATGTCAGAGTGCAGCATTGGGCATTCATTCTTTGGATGAGCATAATGCTTGTTACTCATAGCAAGAACTACTACAACTTTTTGCGTAGTGTATACAACTCCAAGTTGATTGGGTAGTTCACAACACAGATGCGAATTGGTTCCAGTAGAACATATACAAAGGGCTAACTATTTTGTAAGGGAATGTTTAGTAAATTCATAACTAGCTACGATTTGATGACTGTCATAGCCTGTGCTAAGCACAGAAAAAGAAAAAAATTACAACCAGGTGCTAAAGCTAAGCTTCCTACTTTAATAGAGCTTTGCAGAATAGTAATATAATTTATGTCACTGGCTGTCATTCTAATGATTCATGTTTAAACTAGCCTCAATCTCTTGATGAAATACACCAACATTTATTCTCTTAACAACGATGGTGTTGCAGGAAACTATAGCAATGATAAAGGTCATTCTCTCCTTCTGAAGTGTGCACTTGCTACTATCTAACTGATTACACTTTGTCTCAAATGTGTGGCCTCTGATTCAGCTAAAGTAATACAGGTTCCCTCTATTGGCTAATCATAGCTAGAGCTATACACATCACCAACACCACTTGCTAGATGTCCAGATATGGTCTAAACAAATAAATATTTGGTTCTTATTTTTTGGGTAGTACAGTGGTTGGACATCGGGAATCCCGTCAGTTTTATATGCGCTTCCACCAAACCCTAATTTATTGAAAAACTAGCCAAATGCGCGGTGGTAGACTGGTAGACAGCTTATGAACAGTTGCAGGTAATGTAGTTGCCCGCTACTTGCCATTAGCCTGGCGCATCACCAAATACTAATTTGAGTAAGCTACTATCCCTATTGCTATACTTACCAGAATGAGCCGTGAGAGCAAGCTTTAGTGACGGTGTGTTGCGTAACTCAATATGCTATGCTTGTTTTAGCTGACATAAAGATTCATATCGTCTCAGAATTCGATGCATCTCCTGTAGCTATATTGGTAAGATATTTGCCTGGTAACCGGAAGGTTCCAAGATCCAGCATGAAATGGATATTTCTTTCCTAAATTTTAATAACTATAGGTGGACAAACCAAAACACACACAGACACACACATACAGAAAACTTTGAGATTTATATATTTGAAAAATTAAATTTAATTTCAAAATTAAAGTATGATCTTTTCATCCTCAAAACATGGATATACATTGTATGTGTAACTAGTGCATTAAATAAACTGTGTTCAAAGAACAAACTCAATATAATGCATGAACTCACAACAAATTACGTATTTTTTTAAAGAGACATGACCTTGAAAATCAGTGTGAATTGTGCTGTTGCTTTGGAGAGATGTCCACCGAACCCCTGAGATTAACTCATCAAACCCCTAAGGTATGAGCAAACTCTGGTTAAGAATCAGTGGTATAGCAAGTGGTGTAGCAAGTGCTGTAGCAAGTGGTATAACAAATGCTGTAGCAAGTGGTGTAGCATTTGGTGTAGCAAGTGGTATAGCAAGTGGTGTAGCAAGTGCTGTAGCAAGTGATGTAGCAAAGGCTGTAGCAAGTGGTGTAGCAAGGGGTGTAGCAAGTGGTGTAGCAAAGCTCCCTTAGCTGCTGTCAGCCGTGTTTGGCTACTACATGATGAACTCTACAGGAACCATTATTCTGTCACACTAAAATACCTTTAAGCATCGACAAAAAATCGAGCGATTAGAAAAAATTACTTCAAGGCGAAGGAGATGGTTACAAAAATATTCCATCATTTCCGTTCCTCAATCCTGTATTGCATTATCAGTTCTATGGGTCTCTGCGTGTAGCAAATTATGCTACCCAATGTTTTTTTGATAAAATGGTTAAACCACAGTGTTTAGTCATAGATGCAAAGGGTTTTATCATAAAAACCATATAGACTTGGTCACAACCATTTCAAGTTATATACATGTATTTGGTGACTCGATCATGCAATCAGCGATAAAATGTATTTTTGTGTGGCTAATGAAATGCTGATGAAATACGTAAAAGTCATTCAAAAGTTGTATACAGAAAGTATTGAATCAAGTTAACCTGATATATATATATATTTATATATGGATGCACTCTCTGGGACAACATATGCACACTAATACACAACGATGATATAGCAGACCTAGTATTGTGAAGATAACTCCAAAAGGAACAACATATTTACGTGAAGCGCTGAATGATGAATTCAGCTGTAATACGGATATTGTATATTTTATAAAAGGTTGGTGCCAGATCATCTATAGAACCC
This sequence comes from Watersipora subatra, assembly GCF_963576615.1. NCBI lineage: Eukaryota > Metazoa > Bryozoa > Gymnolaemata > Cheilostomatida > Watersiporidae > Watersipora > Watersipora subatra. Next base: position 803,842 of record NC_088717.1, on the reverse strand, counting down.
AGTTCTCCAGCAATACAAATCTTCCTCAGGATGACCATATATGGAAGTGCAGCTCTTAGAGAACTGGTACAGATTTGGTAAAAAGTATTGAGTTGCAGGTCAAGTTATAATACGGACAATGTATAGCTGGTCTAGTGGCCGGGATACAATCTTTACTGGTAAGCTCTTGGTTCATGTCACGGATGACATTTTGTGATTTCTTATGGAGGAGCTCACAGAAGTAGTTTATATAATCTGAAACAGCAAAAAACAACTTCCAAGCTGCAATTTCTTGTCTATAGAGAGTGAGTGGACAACTTCCATTAATTGTGGAGAGTGTTTTATCTTGTCTGGCTCACCAGACAGAAAAAAAAGATTTATTTTAAAATATTTCATAAAATATGTTTACAAAAAGACTTTTAAAAGGTTCAAAACTTCTAACAAGGAGCATGTGCAGGTTTAAGCTTGGAATTGCCTTCCTTCGCTCACCTATTTGATGAAGATAAGCGATTGTCCATTTCCAGACTATTTGCATGTTTCTACGCCTGCTCAGAGTAAATTGTAGCATATTTTAAAGTCTGTACACTAATTTACTGTCTTATTAAAAGCAGACCAGCTATAAATATCTGTAACTTTCAAAAATCAACTTACACAAAATTGTAGCAGATTTTTTCAGAAAGAACGGTAGTCTTTTATTATTTGCGATTGTTTTTTATCTTTGAGGTGATCTGATTGCTAAAATGTTTCAAGATTACAATCGAAAAAAACTTGATTCCAGTTAAAACGCTCAAATTCAAGTAAAAGTTTACTTATGGTGTTTATAGTTGCACGTCAGCAGCGGGATCGACAGGGACACACAACTCTACAACTCTTATGGTCAGCAGCGGGATCGACAAGGAAAGGGACACACAACCCTACAACTTGAATACAATAGAAGATATCAACTATTGCAGCAATTAGAACTAGTGATGTTATTTCGGCACGTATTTTCCTACTGAAAATTTTAACCGCGATCAAGATTTGTTGATTTTAATCTTGAAATATCCTCGCAGTCAGATCACCTTGAACCTCATATAATCACAAAAGATAAAAATACCAAAACTTTCAGATAAAATCTACTAAAATGTTCTGTAAGTTCATCTCTAGCAAGTTTTGAAGTGTAACAGCAACAAGATACAAGATTAATAAACGCAATAAACTTAAATACATTTTAGAAGATGCAATTATTTAGATTGATAGCGGAGAGTCATAAATACAATCATATTTATATAATATTGTTGTGTGTAAAAACAGTAATGTCTCTGTAATGGCTCAGGGTTGGACACCATATGTGAATGTTTAAATATATAACTGCATGACAATTGTAGCATTTTGTAGAGCTATATGTACTTACTTCTACATAAAAGTTTGTAATCCGTATGCTGAGACACTTAAACTATTTTTAAATGTTTAGATTGCATTAAATGAATATTCTGTACTTACCTCTGTTCGCAAAACTTACATATAATTGGTTTGATACAAAATATATCAAAATTACTTGTCTTCAATTTCTTTGGTTGGAGTGGTAATATAGGCCTACATATTAATATATGTATTGTCTATATCATTTCATAAACACCCAACCAGTGTTTATGAAATGATATAGACAATAACAAAATTTTTTGGTTGGTGTAAGCCGAACAAGAAATGTCAATGTTCGAATAAAGTATTTTAAAATGCAGCAACGTTTTCATTTTTAAATGAAATTTGGATTTACTCATCCCTACCCTGTTTGTCAACAAGGCTTCCAATGATATTTTAGCTCTAATTTAGAATAGCCTATACATGCACTGAACTCACAAATTCATTTGTCATTAGAATTTAATTAAACAAAAAATACAGCAAATTATGTTTCATTTCGCTATTTAATTTCTTATTAATAAATTATATGCATGTACATCGTTACATCACAACAATAACGTATCGTATCTCATAGCATGAAAGTTGTGATAAGTGACTAAATTTGACTCACCTCCATGATACAAGTAGGAGATTTTATTCGTCACATGTTTGTTTACTAAATTATACTCATTTCTCCATTGGAGATAGTAGTGAAAGGCACCGTCATTCTGTGCCACATAAATCATATGCTGGGCAAGTGCCTGAGGAGATGTAAAGTTTTTAACGTGTAGAAAACTGTTAGGCGGGGCAATGGCTTCGTAGTCCGCTACAGAAAGACCTCCTAAGGCTATTGGAATGGTTGTACCATTTGATTCTAGAACTCTCCAGAACTTCTCTGTGATATAATCCCTGCAGAGGTGATTTTCAAATGCCAGATAAAACCCATAGTATCCCATGTCAGGCTCTTGCGTGTTTTGACTAATGTTTAGCATACCTTTAAATCGGTTTGAGCAAGTCTTTTTTCTGTTAGAAGTAAACACGTCAATTTGTATATATTTAGATAAGTTTAAGACATACTCTTCTCTTGCACTCTGTATTCCTGATGTAGAATTGGAAGTAGTGCAGTGCGATACAAACCAGAGAGCTCGAGCTGGATACTTCTTGCGTTTGTTAGAAAAGTGTTTAATTCCTTTAGCCTTCAATTTCTCCAGCCGCGCGCGAAAAATATGGAAGCTTCCTTCACTTTCCGGCCGAAATGTTGCGCTGTAGTTGAAAAATTCATTCCACTCGGTCAAGTTGACAGATCTTAGGGCTGTCTGCGGTTCCTTTAAATAAAAAGCACTGAGCTGATGAGGCTCTCTTGGCGGAGGAGTTCCGTAAGATCTAATTTCGAGGTGGTTAAACACAATTAACTCAGCATTTGAGTAGTTTTTGACCCCTCTAATAAACTGGCATACGTATTTACCTGACCCCACTCTTGCAGATTCGTAAGACTCCATATAACCAGATGGTCGAATAATAACAGGCAATGATTTTATTGTTGGCGACGGCGATGTTGGAGGACTAGTTGTCGGTAGTTGCTTTATCGATTCTACGCTTTTACTTTGTCTGTTCGTAGTAGACCTCATGCTAATTCTTGCGAATGTTTTCATGCTCTTACTGTAGTTTGTCCCGACTGCAACGGATTCCAGAAACTTTGATGAGTCAGCATTTGCTAGTGATGGTTTAATGAAACCTTTAATGTAGTTCTTGTAGATTCTTTTCTCTGAAATTATTAGCATTTAGCAGGAACATAGGTAAGGGAACAAGTGTGGAGTTACCCGCTCAGTCTGTACTTAAAGGCTAATGTTTGTACGAATGACAAATCAACGTAATTCAAACAGTTGGGATGGGTTTAATAGAGTACAAACAATCTTTCTGTCATTGTAGATATTGATAAGTTGATTAGGGCGATGGCTCGGAAAAGCTCATAAAAACAGGCTCCGCATATATAGAGTCTGAGATAATTAAAATTCAGAGATGATTGGCCAAATGAATTGGGTTGTAATGTCATCGAAAGAGAATGAAGCCGAAAAGCTAGAGAGATTGCCAAAACGTGTTCTATGGCAAAGATGAAGTCTGGTGAAAGAGTGTAGTGTAACCTTACCAAATTAATGATTGAGAGAGAGAAATGGGGAGGGAAACAGGGAAAGAGAGAATGAGGAGAGAGCTAGAAATTGAAACAGATAGGGAGAGAGAGGAAAAGACCAGAAGCGAGAGAAATGGATTAATAGATGAGGGAGAGAGAGAGTGAGAGAGAAAAAGATGGATAGATAAGAGGGAGTGGAAAATGAAGAGAGAGGGAATAAGAAAAAGAGGAGTTAGAGGAAAAGAGATGGAACGAGAATTATTTATTGAGTGGAGAGAGGAAAAAATTGGAAGAGAAAAGGGAGAAGAGATAAAGAAGGGGAAGAGGGAAGAAAGCTAGAAATATAAAGAGCTAGATGAGAAAAGAGAGGAAAAGAAACACAGCAAGATAGATGGATTGATAAGTGAGGGAGTGAGAGAGGGAACGGGAAAGAGAGAGAAGGAGCAAGAGAATGGATTAAGGAAAAGTTGATACACCTAAATTCGTTCTACAGTTAGTAGAAATGAGAAAATTATAACACTATTTTCATAAATCTTTGTGCGAGCACGGAAGAGGCAGTTGTGCTAAAGTACTTATATGATAAAGTAGCCAGAATGCAATTCTAACTTTGGATATTTAATATTCAGTCATAGTAGATATACAGACACTGTTCAGTAGTATTTATTTATAAATAGCTATTCATTTCACAAACTATAAAAACAAGGATTCAGTTTACTCAACTCACACGTGTTTCAAATATAAAGGTTTTACCTGTTCCATGACCAAGCCAGAAACAAATAGCGACAAGAACTGCTAAGCCAACTGATCTTGCTTTCAAGCATCTGCGCTTCATGTTTGCATCACTTCGGTGCAAGTAGTATAACTGGGACAAGCTACTAAACGACGAACTGGGAGGTAGGAATAAGAAGCTATTGCGTGACTATTGAGCCATTATTGGAACAACAAAGAAACTGAATGAAATCCTGACTAAGAATATGGCTCAACGCTCAGCTCGCTGTACTCAACGCTCAGTGTACGAAAGTTATAAAAATCGTTAACTGTGCGTTCATATATGAGAGCGATTGCTATATTGTCTATTTTTATATGCAGTAAATATAAATATTAAATATAGACTTTAATATATGCATTAAAAATAAATGTATATACATTGCAACATATATATATAATTATATATATATTTGAAAAAATATTAAGAAGAAAGTAAACCTTTAGTAATTGCGCTACAAATGTGTTTCGTGCACGAAACAAATTTGTAGCGCAATTACTAAAAGTTTACTTTCTTTTTAATATTTCTTCCTGGTGGTAATTTTTGCTCTAACTCGAGTCTCTGGTAGGAGACCCGAGTTAGAGCAGAAATTACCACCCATATGGGTTAACCGGGGTGAGGAAACAATTTATATATATATATATATATATATATACTCATGCTACAGACAGTACTGTTTCGGCTATTGAAGCCTCATCAGTGCAGCTCAGAGCTTAGGCAAGGGACACAAATCCCATTACCAATGAGAGTTGACTTCCTGCAGGGAAACAACTATGTTGCCTCACAGACTTTAAGAAAGTCAATGTGCTGACAACTACATATACTATATATCTACTATATAAACGGCAATCGTTGTCTGTGTGTGTGCGTGCGTGCGTGTGTGTGTAATTGTGTGTCCTCCTTATAGAGCGGCTTTCCTTTTTTCGTCGTACGAATTTCGGTCGTACGAATTTCGGTCGCACGAAGCGAACTGGATTAATATGAGTAGTAACAGTAAATAAAATATAGAGCGGTTTTTCTTTTTCCATTCGGTCGCACAAAGCCAACTGAATTAATATGAGTAGTAAATACCGTAATTTCGGACTATTAGCCGCTGCTTTTTTCTGACGATTTGAGCCAAGCGGCTTATATTGAGGTGCGGCGAATTTGTAGCTTTTCTTTCACCGCTAAGGCGCATTTACGAAAATCTCTGGTTAGCGCGTCTCTTCAAAGTGCCCAATGGCACTGTCCCGTTTCAAACAGCGAAGTTGCTGCCGTGTTAAAAAGCACCATCCTGAGTTCTGCGAGCTACACAGCTATACAAATGTATTACTCATTAAATAAAATAAATTAGTGGGTAGTACTTTACATGTAATTATTATTTACTGCCAACGTGTACCGAGAAGGTCATGGGAATGTTTGTTTCTTGGGGACACTGGAAAAAATGCTGTTCTCACCTACTAAATTTATACATTAAAAAGGTGAGTCCTTCTCATTCAATATTGTATTGTCTATGAATTGCCACACCTCCACTACATAACCCTTTCACTTGCGTTCATGTACAAATTTAGCTATCGGCCTACTGCCAGCCCTTTTGCCGATATTGCTTCATGATATGTACACAATATTTTTTAAATTTCAAACTCCATCTAGAACGTTTGTTTTGGTTATACATTTCATTTTGCCAACATGTTAACAAGCACTGCTATACAAAAAATTCATTGTATCTATAGGCCTACTTTGTGCATAGCCTCACATACTAAAGCGATGTGAGGCTACGAAGCTAAAATGATCCTTCTCCAATGTTCCTTATTCTTACAAAACCAATACTTTCACCACCATCAGAGTCAGTGCTGCTATTGAAAAGTAAGTTTTACTAGACAAGGATAGACGACTCCCAACTCGAGATCGAGTTCACACAAACTCGATGAGTCGATGAACAGACTCGAGGGTGAGCCGATAACAGACTCGAGGGCGAGCCGATAAACAGACTCGATGGTGAGCCGATAAACAGACTCGTGGGTGAGCCGATAAACAGACTCGATGGTGAGCCGATAAACAGATTCGATAGTGTCTTTTCTCAACTGTTACACCTTAGTAAGCCAAGCACAAACATTCTTGATGTTCGGTCAATAGCACTTATAGTGAATGCAGCTATGATACGCTGGCTAATATCATAATGCTCAAGTCAGAAACAGTGACAAGAATTTTATACACTATTTGCTGTGGAAAATCAAGCAAATCTATTGTAAAGAACGCAGTATCTTTATTGGTGTTATATCTCACAGCACCAAACAGTAACACACCAGCAATGATAAACTGACAGGTTATATCGCAAATCCAGGGAGAAATCTACAATTGATTGGCTGCACAGTAATTAGGTCAACCATTGCCACAATAACATGTTTCTATATATATATAATAATTTTTTTAGTATTTGTATAGTAACATGCAAATCTTAGACCAATATGGTAATAAATGGTTAACATAAAAAATTGCTAGTATAACACATACATATACACTATATTGGACAAGTGTTAATCGTGGGCCTTATAAATGACTATTCAAATTTGACTGAATTGCGACGAATGTAATATAGATCCATTGAGTCAGCAGTTTAAAGCTGCCGGATTATAGGCTTAGAAAAGATGTCATCAACCCTCTCTGACGCATGCTGACTGTCGATAAATACTGGTACACACTGATTGACAGTTCATTTGCTTCATGCTTACAAGCATGAAGCACTTGTGTACTTTTTGTGACTTTTCTTGTAACAAGGAGTGTGACCTACAGAGGCATGCTCGTGTACACAGACACCGCTGCTCCTCCTGTGATAAGGTGTTCACTACCCAGTCTTTCCTGCAAGCGCACATCTCTGCTGAGCACCGGAGAACACAGTCTACCAAGACTGAACCCCAGAGACCGAGGGCGTGTTCACCCCGTCGCCAACACCATCACCAAGGGCAACGCTACACAAGGCCACGGCAAGACCGAACGCCGTACTGGAAGCCAGCCCGTAAGGCTTGCCCTACTCCACGGCATGAAGTACAGTCCAAGATCGTTCGCCCGTCGATAGATTCTATTGGGGACGACAATGACCCTCTCGGGCTACTGGACTCACCAGTCAAAATCGATTTCTGAGTGTCAGTAGTTCCACCAACCACCTCGGCCCTTTTCAGGGCCACCATTTCCATTTTAAGGGTTTTGTTCTGCGACGACAAGGGTGGAAACTCAGTGTCGTACTTATCATCCACCTTTTTATTACAATGTCATCAACATGAGTAATTGTTTTTTAACTCGGTGGCGCTTTCAAAACTTAAACAAAAAATGGTTCTTTTAAAGTTGGAAATTTTCAAACAAAGAATTAAAATTAAATTTTAGGCCAATTTTATAGAGAATTCTTTGGACAACACTGTCACTACCATAAATGTCTCAAAGATCGTTGGTTACGTTATCAACGAATAATAAAATTCAATTACTAGCAATTGCTAGGAAAGTCGAAAAAATGTGTCTGTGGCGGTCGACCATAGCAAACACATAAATGAGTCTACTTCAGAGAAAGGGTTGGAAACGTTGGATCTGCCACTGTTTGTGATAGTAAACATGTTCATTTCCTTCCGCAGCTGAGTTACTGTTACTTTTTTTCCTGCCACGAGTACTACCGAACTACAGCTACTACAGAACTTGCACGGGTACTGCTACTGCGTTTTACCTACTAAAGTTCTACATAGAAAAGGTTAGTACTTCTTATTCAATGTTCTATTGTCTATAAATTGCCACACCTCCACCACTTAAAAACGTTAGATTTGCAACTGTTCGTGATAGTAAGCATGTTCATTTCCTTCCGTAGCTGACTTTTACTTTTTTTTCTAGGTACGAGTACTATAGAACTACAGCTACTACAGAACTTGCACCGGCACTCCGAGCGTTGCGATCGGCGACGGTGAGAAGAAAGCGAGCAGCGTATATTACAAAAAATCACACCATCTCATTCACTTTTAGAAAAGCTTGAAGCAGTACAATGCCTACCAAAAAGCCTAATACCCAAACGCAAGAACAGATTGATTCCCGTAGAGAAAGAGACCAAATTTGCAAAGCAGCAGCTAGACGAGCAGAAGCTGCAGAGCAAACACAGCTATGCCCACAATGAAATAGAACTGCTACTGCAGCTGCTAGAAGTGCAGAAACTGCAGAGCAAACACAGCTACGCCTACAACGAAACAGAATAGCAGCTGCTAGAAGAGCAGAAACCGCTGAACAAACGCAGGTACATCAAGAGCAGGCCAGAATAGATGCTGCAGCTGCTAGAAGTGCAGAGACTGCTGAGCCGACCCAGGCTCAGAGACTCAAACGGCTCAGAGCAGCCGCTACAGCGGCCAGATGTGCAGAATCCTCCGAGCCGATGCAGCGGTGACAAGAACATGATGAACTAGCTACAACAGCTGCTCGGCGAGCTGAATTTTCAGAGCGGATGAAACGGCGACAACAGCGAGATGCACTAACTACGGCAGCTGCTACCAGGCGCCGTGTATGGGCAGAAAACTTCGCACTTGACTACAGTCCTGCAACACAGTATAGGGTCGAATTTTTCTATGGGACAAATGTCCAAAAGTGCTCCAGATGTAATGCCTTACATTGGAAAGGCAAGAAGCCATATATGTAGTTTATATACCGGTAGTAGATTTTGTTGATAATAAATTTTATCAACACAACCACATTACTGGCTGAAGGGACAGGCTGGAGTAGACTTTTTGACATCGTGATTGTTAGAAGTTTCAGAGACAATTCATCAAACATTGAAGAGATGACGACTCCTTTACAGCTGCTCCACATATAAGATACTAGCTGCATTACCCGTGTTCGGGAACAGATTTACGTAAAGCAATAATTTTATTGAGAGTTGTCTTTTATACTGTAAAACAACTCCAAATATGCAATCTACTGAAATTTTTGTGCCGATCAGACTGCATACACATATGCAGTCGTACATATCAATAATGTTGGGGAGAACAATGGAAATATGCAATGCTAGTTTTACAGCTAGTCTACAATGTATCAGTCTTGAACCACTCAAATTGGAGTTGTCCTAATTTTGTACACAGAACTGATAATGAAATTGACAATGCTAGGCAAACTGAAGTTCTTCAAACTGGCAGTATTCAAAAGTTTTACATATTTTAAGAAATTCTAGAAAATATTTTGCTATTGCACTGCTAAGCTATCGCCAGCATTTATTGAATTGAGACTTCTACATGCTTAAAATACTAATCATGACTCACCAGTTCTTCGTCTATAGCCTGTGTTTTGACATAGTATATACAAACTGTGCAGCAGCAATGTGGTTGTGTTGATAAATTTATTATCAATAAAATCTACTATATAAACTACATATATGGCCTCTCGCCTTTCCAACATAAGGCATTACATCTGGAGCACTTTTGGACATTCGTCCCATAGAAAAATTCGGCCCTATACTGTGTTGCAGGACTGTAATCAAGTGCGAAGTTTTCTGCCCATACACGGCGCCTGGTAGCAGCTGCCGTAGTTAGTGCATCTCGCTGTTGTCGCCGTTTCATCTGCTCTGAAAATTCAGCTCGCCGAGCAGCTGTTGTAGCTAGTGCATCATGTTCTTGTTACCGCTGCATCTGCTCGGAGGATTCTGCACGTCTGGCCGCTGTAGCGGCTGCTCTGAGCCGTTTGAGTCTCTGAGCCTGGGTCGGCTCAGCAGTCTCTGCACTTCTAGCAGCTGCAGCATCTATTCTGGCCTGCTCTTGATGTACCTGTGTTTGTTCAGCGGTTTCTGCTCTTCTAGCAGCTGCTACTCTGTTTCGTTGTAGGCGTAGCTGTGTTTGCTCTGCAGTTTCTGCACTTCTAGCAGCTGCAGTAGCAGTTCTATTTCATTGTGGGCATAGCTGTGTTTGCTCTGCAGCTTCTGCTCGTCTAGCTGCTGCTTTGCAAATTTGGTCTCTTTCTCTACGGGAATCAATCTGTTCTTGCGTTTGGGTATTAGGCTTTTTGGTAGGCGTTGTAGGCGTAGCTGTGTTTGCTCTGCAGTTTCTGCACTTCTAGCAGCTGCAGTAGCAGTTCTATTTATTTGTGGGCATAGCTGTGTTTGCTCTGCAGCTTCTGCTCGTCTAGCTGCTGCTTTCCAAATTTGGTCTCTTTCTCTACGGGAATCAATCTGTTTTTGCGTTTGGGTATTAGGCTTTTTGGTAGGCATTGTACTGCTTCAAGCGTTTCTAAAAGTGAATGAGATGGTGTGATTTTTTGTAATATACGCTGCTCGCTTTCTTCTCACCGTCGCCGATCGCAATGCTCGAAGTGCCGGTGCAAGTTCTGTAGTAGCTGTAGTTCTGTAGTACTCGTACCTGGAAAAAAGTAAAAGTAAGTCAGCTGCGGAAGGAAATGAACATGCTTACTATCAAAAACAGTTGCAAATCTAACGCTTTTAAGTAGTGGAGGTGTGGCAATTCATAGACAATAGAACACTGAATAAGAAGTACTAACCTTTTCGATGTAGAAATTTAGTAGGTAAATGCAATAGCAGTACTCATGCAAGTTCTGTAGTAGCTGTAGTTCGGTAGTACTTGTACCTGGAAAAAAAGTAACAGTAACTCAGCTGCGGAAGTAAATGAACATGTTTACTATCACAAACAGTGGCAGATCCAACGTTTCCAACCCTTTCTCTGAAGTAGACTCATTTATGCGTTTTCTATGGTCGACCGCCGTAGACACATTTTTGCGACTTTCCCAGCAATTGCTAGTAATTGAATTTTATTATTCGTTGATAACATAACCAATGATCTTTAAGACATTTAGGATAGTGACAGTGTTGTCCAAAGATTTCTCTATAAAATTGGCCTAAAATTTAATTTTAAATCTTTGTTTGAGAATTTCCAACTTTAAAAGAACCATTTTTTGTTTAAGTTTTGAAAACGCCACCGAGTTAGAAAGTAATTACTCATGTTGATGACATTATAGCCGATACAGACTTAGATATTTGTGATTACACAGATAATTAAAATAGCAATAGCAGCACTGACTCTGATGGTGGTGAAAGTATTGGTTTTGTAAGAATGTTATATCTGATTTTGGTAGTTTTCGATTAACACTTGGAACTTGGAGTGGTCTCTTGCTTTGGATAGCTCATAGAGCGATGTGCAGTCACCAGATTATTTTTTGTCGCTCGCGCTGTGTTACGGTACTGGTACCTATCTGTCTCACATCGGGATTGATGTTTGAATTAACCTAAGGATGGCGCGATTTTTCCTTAGCCAATAGATTCGTACCAGCAGGTCTGCATCCCGAACTATAACCCAAGTTCTATTTTAGTGGGATAATTTCCCAATACCGTGTCTCCATTGACTGGGAACAGCAAGCGATCCTGTCTACACCTCCCGAAGTTTAGAGAGATCAGATTTCGCTATCTACCTGGCGTGCCCTCTCTCTCTCTCTCTCTCTCTCTCTCTTCTACGCCTAGTGAATAGATGTGAGATCCTGCTGCTGACAATATCAAAACCAAAAATCCACGCTTGTCGTGGCGAGTTGCGTACATCCCAGAAGGAGTGACCAACTTGCCGTGTGCGCTCACTTCAAAACAGTTATGTTAAATTCCTGTTTTACTAAGCTTTTAATAATAAATGTAATCATGTAATAATCGTCCCTCTGAATAATAATCTTTAATTGAAAGCAATAATAATACTTTGTCTTTGAGTTAAGAATAAGTTAATAAATGTATAACTCTTGCTCCAAGCGAGTGCAAATATTAATAATCCTTGTTATACGGGATTGTGGGGCTAGTTGTTCATATTATTAATCTCCTTACTCCCTCTTGTTAACTCGAGCATCTGAAAACGTCCAAATCCCGTCATAACAAGAAAAGGAACATTGTAGAGGATCGTTTTAGCTTCGTAGCCTCACATCGCTTTAGTAGGTGAGGCTATGCACAAAGTATAGATACAATAGTTTTTTTGTATAGCAGTGTTTGTTAACATGTTGGCAAAATCTACGATATAACCAAAACAAACGTTCTAGATGGAGTTTCAAATTGAAAAAATATCATGAAGCAATATCGGCAAAATGGTTGGCAGTAGGCCGATAGCTAAATTTGTACATGGACGCAAGTGAAAGGGTTATGTAGTGGAGGTGTGGCAATTCATAGACAATACAACATTGAATGAGAAGGACTCACCTTTTTGATGTATAAATTTAGTAGGTGAGAACAGTGTTTTTTCCAGTGTCCCCAAGAAACAAACGTTCACATGACCTTCTCGGTACACGTTGGCAGTAAATATTAATTACACGTAAATTACTATTCATTAATTTATTTTATTTAATGAGTAATACATTTGTATAGCTGTGTAGTCCCCAGAACTCAGGACAGTGTTTTTTAACACGGCAACAACTTTGCTGTTTAAAACAGAACAGTGCCGTTGGGCATTGTAAAGAGGCGTGCTAAGTAGAGATTTCAGTTAATGCACCCTAGCGGTGAAACAAAAACCATAGAATCGCCGCACCGTTATATAAGCTGCTTTGCCCAAATCATCAGAAAAAAGTAGTGGCTAATAGTCTGAAAGTACGGTGTTTACTACTCAGTTGGCTTCGTGCGACCAAATGGAAAAAGAAAGACCGCTCTATATTTTATTTACTGTTACTACTCATATTAATTCAGTTGCTTCGTACGACCAAAATTCGTTCGACAAAAAGGAAAGACTGCTCTATAAGGTGCAGATACACAGACAGACAATGATTGCCATTTATATAGTAGATGTTTATTGATCCCAGTGTAACTACATTAAAAGCACTCAATTTGCGCATACAAGACAAACACTCTGGATATCTAATTTATGATAATATACTAAATCATAAACGTGATCATTCTGTTCAGAACTACCACCTTCTTTACGGCTGCTAAACTCCCATGAATGTGTATATTTTCTATTATCCGACCTCACACACTGTAGGGTGTGTGTGTACTCACTTCCAAAGCTCAGTGATGTTGGTATTGATGTAAGTTGTAAATTATGACAGCCATAAGTATCCGTTTATGGCTGTCTTTGAATGTGAGACAAAAATGTGTAGCGTTGTGTCAGGTGTTCTGACGTTGCCGGGTACACACTACAGCTACAAACACTTGTCTCAACAATGACAATAAGTATGTAAATTAAGAAATAAACTGATTGATGCTGTATCTAAAATCTCTTTCTAACATGTGCTATCACAGATTACAATTATTATAATTAGAATATATTTTTATTCCAAGTTTAGAAAGGCCAGACTAAGGTCTATAGACAAGAGTGTCTTGCAACCCATGGAATTACAATTGATGACATTGAAAATAAATGTGATAAATTTAAAAGTGATAGGCGTGAGGAAGTGATTTAAATAAGGGAATGATTCTTGTTCTGGACCTATCAACACCTGTTTCACTTGTAAGACCCTGAAGATTCTATATTTATGTTTGATGATCTTTATCTCTTGATTCATAGAAACATAACATATGGTCTCAATCTGATGTTCAATAGATATCAAGAATGTGAAAACAGTAAAATCAAACGAGAATAGAAGTATACGAAAGCGAGTGTATAAAAGCCTGTTCAGGTTTAGATAGTATAGTGAACTGTACTTACACAGCATTCCTATCAACATTGTTGCGCCTGACTTCGTGAAACCTTCTTACATTGACTAAGTTTTCATATAGCAATAGTGTAGTGATACCTGGGTGCGTCATCGCCAAAGAGCTACGGGTGCTACGAGCTATAGAGTGTTATAGTCAAGCGATGGTTGTGCAGCGCTTTATATCAAGGTTTTATCTTTAAAAGGCTACGCACAAATAAGTGCGATGTTATTGGTCGCATGCATCGTACCAGTGTTTCACTTCCCAACAGCGATACTGAATCATGATAGAATAATAGCGATACAGCTATGGTGAAATTGCAGCGGCATACGGTGGTATGTCCTTATGCTATTGCTGCAAAGAGACTTAGTAGTTGCTTCTCATCAGAAGCTAGTGCTCACACTGGCTTTTCTAGGTTGCCATCAAACTACTCAGAAATAGGTTTTTGACTGGACCTCTTGGTCATCTTGGCTTGACATGTCTGAGTCCAGTGGCAAGGGTACCTCGATGACTAGAGACACGCTCAGTTGCAGAGAACACTTTAAGGTTGGATGCCATTCCTGTCACCACCAGTAGCCTTTGTTGAGAATTTAACCCCAACCCACTGTTTTCATTACCAGGTCACTGAGTAATAAATATTAAAAATATTAAGTACCAAGAAATGTTTGGCATGGCAAAAGGAGAGATTTGTCTTTTCAATAAATCCAAAGGAATACTTCAGAATTTCTTCTTACTAATTAACGTTGTCAGGCGTGATTTTACTGTCAAGACATGGCGAGTTCAGATATATTGTGACCTAGTAATATATGTCTCTGACGACTGGAGAAATGATATTGATGAGCATGTGAGAGAGTTCGCTATCAAGCATGACCTTTTAAAACGCCCAAAGAAACCTTTATTAAACAGCTAGTCTACTACAAAGATTATATTAGAAACATTCCTTAGACTGTGCTAAAGTGTATTTAGAGGTCATAAAGGTCATTTAGTGTTTGTTCAAGAAGTTATGAATTCACGAAGAGAAGGGGATGCTGATGTCACAACAAAAATGATCTCTAATAACTATAAACCGGTAAGTATAGTAGTATAATAGCAAGAAACGTATAAAGCAGTGAAAACATGATAATGGTTAAACCCTTAGATATAACTAGTTAATTATAACCTAGTAAAACATACAAACATCTCATTTCACCGAGCTATGGTATCGCTCTAGCTGCTCTTATAAACAGTCACCGAGTTCATGTTCTGTGCAGTCTTTTAACAGAGATTGCTGGAGCATATCTATACAAATTGAACTTTTTGTGTTTGAGTATGGAAAATAGTTTTTGTTACCATTTTAATATGATTTTCTATTAGTTCACTGCTTTTACCAATTTTTGCCTAATTCAATGTTGCGCCATAATGCACCGCGGTATGCATATTTTTACCCACATAGTGACATATATCGCCCAATGAATTCATGAATCTTGCGTAGCTCAATGGTTTAGCATGTTGTCTGAAGAATGGGAGGTGCTGAGATCAAATCTTCTGCGATACAAATTCTTCATTCCAAGATTTTAATAGCTATAGCTGGAAATACCAAAACACACACACATGAATGCACACACACAAACTTTGAGATTTATATATAGAAGTAGATCTCAGAACCAATTAACTTGCATGTAGTATATGGAGGTTTGCCAGTACTACTATGTCAGTACCTCTTGACTCAGCTAAAATAAACACCAAACATTCACATCAGTTATATCAGGCTCATAATTAAACCACGTATAAGTAATATGGCTAGTATAATGTAAGATAGGATTTAGCACTATAAAACTAAGACTTCTCAGATGGGTTTAGCAATAATCTTATAACAACAGGTATTCTATATTTTAGTGTTTCAAAACAGAAAGTTGCATGATGTGCCTGAGATACATGTACAGTAGAGCCTCTACTTATGATGTGCCTGAGATTCATGTACAGTGTAACCTCTACTTATGATGTGCCTGAGATACATGTAGAATGGAACCTCTACTTATGATGTGCCTGATATACATGTACAGTAGAGCCTCTACTTATGATGTGCCTGAGATTCATGTACAGTTGAACCTCTACTTATGATGTGCCTGAGATACATGTACAGTGGAACCTCTACTTATGATGTGCCTGAGATTCATGTACAGTGGAACCTCTACTTATGATGTACCTGAGATACATGTACAGTGGAACCTCTACTTATAATGTGCCTGAAATACATGTACAGTGGAACCTCTACTTATGAAATAATTCGTTCCACAGGCCGGTTCGTAAGTATAAGATCTTCTAAGTAGAAACGGATTCTACCATACGAGTGCCCTAATCTGTCCCAAGCCTCCACAAAACTCAGACATAATATTTTAACAAACTATAAATGTGTGAGATGGTTGAAACCGGCAACAAATACATGTTGGAATTATATTTGTACATAATATATAAAATAGTACACATGGATGAATAAATAAACAGAAAAAGAATGAATAAAAACTACAAACTAAAGTTTGTTTTGTTTACCTACGGTGTTGGCCATCTAGATGAGGCTAAGCCAGGACTAGTTTGCAAGTGAGAGATGGGTGTTTATTGGTCGTCTAGATGAGGCTAAGCCAGGACTAGGTTGCAAGTGATAGATGGGTGTTTATTGGTCGCGTCTAGATAAGGCTGAGTGAAGACTG
The DNA here is from genome assembly GCF_963576615.1 of Watersipora subatra. Classification (NCBI taxonomy): domain Eukaryota; kingdom Metazoa; phylum Bryozoa; class Gymnolaemata; order Cheilostomatida; family Watersiporidae; genus Watersipora; species Watersipora subatra. The sequence goes on along the minus strand of NC_088717.1, from coordinate 787,307 downwards.
TGTTGTAAGTGAGAGATGGGTGTTTATTGGTCGCGTCTAGATGGGGCTTAGTGAAGACTGTGTTGTAAGTGAGAGATGGGTGTTTATTGGTCGTCTAGATGGGGCTTAGTAAAGACTGTGTTGTAAGTGAGAGATGGGTGTTTATTGGTCGTCTAGATGGGGCTTAGTGAAGACTGTGTTGTAAGTGAGAGATGGGTGTTTAACGGTCGTCTAGATGAGGCTTAGTGAAGACTGTGTTGTAAGTGAGAGATGGGTGTTTATTGGCCGTCTAGATGAGGCTAAACCATGACTGTGTTGCAAGTGAGAGATGGGTGTATATTGTTGTCTTGTTTTGCTGAGAAGAAATCTTTTATGAACTTAAGTAGAAAGAATTATTTACATCGGCACAAATTGAAAAAGGGTGTATCATGTAGGATATTATTTGAATATTCAAGGCTGTCCTTTGATTAGCCAGTAATACAAAAACTGGCTTTCAGAAAAAACCAACAGACTGACCAAGAAAACTCGCTATATATTAGGCAGTGAATCAGTGAGGAGGCGGAAGCTTCAGTAAGGAGAACAGAGAGGATGAACTGAGCTATCGAGTTGCCGTGCCTTTCTCTTTTGCTGACAGGAAACCCTGAGAATGCGGTGGTCTCAGCAGACAAAACCATCGTGCAGCGGCGGAGACTGCTGATCAGTTATCGGTTTGGGCTTGGGTCTTGGTAGTAAAGACTGTCATATTTACCTGAGGTTGATTGTAGCTATTGTGTTGTAATGGTGAATGCTGGTGGCAAAAGGGAGGTTGATGTGCTATCATTGCAGGTTGGCGCTGCATAACAACTTCTTTTTCTTTTGCTCACACATCATATGTAAAACCCAGAACTTGGATTGCTAAAAACTAGTTTTTTTATTCTGTACGTGATACAATAACTCCAAATTATACAAGGCACGGAAATAAAACACTCGTTTAGTGACTTTACTAGCAAATGAAACTGAGTGAGATGTCTCGTGTGTTGAACACACAAGACGCAAACGAGCCCAAATGAAAAGCAAACAAATATGGAGGACCTTTCCGCTATTCATATATAGAAACATCTGTTGTAAGTCGATGCAAAATTTTTACCAAAAGATGTTTCAAAACTTGGAAGTTTCGTATGTAGAGTATTTTGTAAGTAGGGTTTCCACTGTATATCGATGTACATTATGTGTATGTTTAGAGGTAGATTATGGCTCTGCGGAAGATGAAACTATGGGTGTAGCAAAATCTCAAAGTAACAGAATAAGAACAGTTCTAAAAGTGAGTCTTGCTGTTTGACTCGATTGCACTCGGTTTCGATTTTGTTCCAAGCAATGAGATACCTCCGAGTCTATTAATAAGGACAAATTTCAGTTGGTGGCTATGTCAAATACACACAAGTTTGACAATTGCATTGTTTCTGTATCCTTGATCCTTGTTTGCTTTATTGAATCAGATGGTCTTTTTATACAAAGAACAATAGAACAAGAAATGAATCGATCACGTAACTATCTTAGTTATATTATTGACAGTTACACCTATTCTCACTGTACATGCTGTAACAGCCGCAGCATTGAGTCAGGCAGAGACAATCAGTTACATCAATAGCAAAACGTTTGGTGGCAGCAATCATCTCCTCTTTAAAGCTTTGATGTGACAACAGTTGATGGAAGCAGAAACAGCACCAGAGTACCGGTATACACTATGAAGCTCCCATGGTATGTTCAGTCAATCACTTTCAACATAAGACTAATCCTATATTAAGCAATGTGTTAGGGAGTTATCCCTCATTTTTCATCACATAAAAGTAGGTATAACAAATTTCTGTTGCGAGTAATTTGTTCAATAAGCTGTATTGAAGTTACTAAGAGCTTCCGTTAGCAGCATTTCTATTTGTTATCTTAGAAGTCGTAGGTATGGAAGCCGTGTTAAAGACAAGAAAAAACAAATTCGTTTTTACGTATACAAAAAGTAGTAAATGATTAATAAGTAGTAGTCTTGGCTACAGCGAAAGAAATAATAATAACACTATATTAGTAACAGAACTACTATGACTTTCTACTATTATGGATCGGAGCTATTCTTATTACGACTTATCTACCACTACTACTTCTATTACTACTACTACTGCTACTACTACTACTAATACTACAATTACTACTACTTTTACTACTACTATTACTATTACTACTACTATTACTACTACTATTAATACTACTATTACTACTACTAATACTATTACTACTATTACTACTACTTCTTTTAGTACTACTATTACTACTACTACTATTACTACTACTATTACTATTATTACTACTACTATTACTACTACTCCTACTACTACTGCTACTAATATAACTACTACTACTATTACTGTTATTACTACTACTATAGCTATTACTACTATCACTACTACTACTTAAACTGTGTTAAAACTTGTTACTTCTACTATAACTCATGATTACTTCTGTAAATTGCTGTTACTATGGGGATTTTTCATAAGTAGACATACCCCTTATTGAATAACTACAAGGTATAAGTAGATGAAGTTTTTTGCAATTAGTGTGGTTGTGATAATACAATTGTTTGAATTGCTGCAGCCAGATTATGGAAGCAGTTTGTTCTATGAACACAAGGAAAGATACAAAAGCAGATGTTTGCTTTTTTCTCAAGTTTTTGACCAAATATATAAACTGTGCATAGGTGGAGAATGAATTGTAAGCTTAGGCAAGTTAGCCAGGTTGTCAGCCATGCAGTGATCTGTCTATTGACTTGGCAAATGTGTCTTCTACGGTAGTGTCTTCTACTGTAGTGTCTTCTACTGTAGTGTCTTCTTCTGTAGTGTCTTCTACTGTAGTGTCTTCTACTGTAGTGTCTTTTACTGTAGTGCCTTCTACTGTAGTGTCTTTTACTGTAGTGTTCTCTACTGTAGTGTCTTGTACTGTAGTGTTCTCTACTGTAGTGACCTCTACTATGGTGTCTTCTACTGTAGTGTCTTCTACTGTAGTGTCTTCTACTGTAGTATCTTCTACTGTAGTGTCCTCTACTGTAGTGTCTTCTACTGTAGTGACCTTTACTGTGGTGTCTTCTACTATATTGTCTTTCACTGTATTGATAAGGTTGTCCAACATAAGCGTCTGGTTGTGTAAAGTGAGACTTTTATTTCAGCAGTCCAAAATTGTTGGCTAAATGCAGTGCATTTGAGTTGACTTTATCAATCCAAAAGTTACAGTAGGAATAGCTGAAAGTAAGTGCGAAATTGCATACTCAGAGAAAGGAATTAAGAGATAACTTTGTTTTAATCATCTATTTTATTTTAATTATTTAATTATCAAATGTGCACTCGTATCAACTCACTACATTATCAAAAGTGCACTCATATCAACTCACTACATTATCAAATTTGCACTCGTATCAACTCACTACATTATCAAAGGTGTACTCATATCAACTCACTACATTATCAAAGGTGCACTCGTATCAACTCACTACATTATCAAAGGTGCACTCGTATCAACTCACTACATTATCAAAGGTACACTCGTATCAACTCACTACATTATCAAAGGTACACTCGTATCAACTCACTACATTACCAAATGTGCACTCATATCAACTCACTACATTATCAAAGGTGCACTCATATCAACTCACTACAATATCAAATGTGCACTCGTATCAACTCACTACATTATCAAAGGTGCACTCATATCAACTCACTACATTATCAAATGTGCACTCGTATCAACTCACTACATTATCAAAGGTACACTCGTATCAACTCACTACATTATCAATTGTGCACTCGTATCAACTCACTACATTATCAAAGGTGCACTCATATCAACTCACTACATTATCAAAAGTGCACTCATATCAACTCACTACATTATCAAAGGTACACTCGTAACAACTCATTACATTATCAAAGGTGCACTCGTATCAACTCACTACATTATCAAAGGTGCACTCATATCAACTCACTACATTATCAAAGGTGCACTCATATCAACTCACTACATTATCAAGGATGCACTCATAGGCCACCATCAGCATGAATAGCGTCTGCCTCTTGAATATACTCGCGAAAAGATAAAATGCTAAAAAGCTCAAACTCAGATTTAATTTTGATTTGAAAAAAATGTAAAGATTTTAAAGTTCTTTTATAATCTATAGCATAAATTAATGAAAATACTTTTTAGTTTTTACAAAGGCCATTAAACATTCTTACAGCGTAAAGCGATTAAGCAAGGGTTAAGAGTTGAGATCAATAGTCAATGAAATCAACTAAAAGATTTTAATTGTTCAACGGCCACAAGTCGGCCGTAAGTCGGTGTAAATTGGCCGTAAGTCGCCGTAAGTGGGCGTAAGTCGCCATAAGCCGGCCGTAAGTCGGCGTATATCGGCCGTAAGTCGGCCGTAAATCGGTGTAAGTCAGCCGTAAGTTGGTGTAAGTCAGCCGTAAGTCACCGTAAGTCGGCCGTATGTCGGCCGTAAATCGGTGTAAGTCAGCCGTAAGTTAGTGCAAGTCAGCTGTAAGTTGGTGTAAGCCAGCCGTAAGTCAACCGTAAATTGGTGTAAGTCAGCCGTAAGTTGGTGTAAGTCAGCCGTAAGTCACCGTAGGCCAGCCGTAAGTCAGCCGTAAGTCGGCCGTAAGTTGGTGTAAATCAGCCGTAAGTCACCGTAAGTCGACCGTAAGTCGGCCGTAAGTCGGCCATAAATCGGTGTAAGTCAGCCGTAAGTTAGCGTAAGTCAGCCGTAAGTCAGCATAAGTCAGCATAAGTTCTATGTATCTCACTCTATGCCGATCTTAACATTGCCGAGCCCATACCTTAATTTATGCTTTATAAGTACAGAAACAATAAAAATCTTTTGATTGATTATTACTTTATTAATTTTTTACATATTTTTTAGGTTTTTACATTTAATTCTAGTCACCTAAATTTGTATAATATATATTTTTACGGTGGTATATGTTTATTTAAATTATTTTCATTGTTTTATGAACTAAAAAGTGAATTAAACAAACTACTTATTTATAGCAATATTTTATCTAACAATTTCTATAGATGAAGCGAGTAATAAAACGGTTTAACTTGACATTCACATGCATAGTTGTAAATTCATCTCGCACGAAACATCAAAGCTAGTCTGTAAAAAGTAGTCAAAAGTTATATAGCAAAATCACTCTGTCAGTGACTGCTCAAAGGGTGGAACAATTACTTGCAGTAGTTCGCAAGAATGGAAGCTGATTTTATTGTTTTTTTATAATTATCTATGAATTATGTATCAGTAAAACTTCTTTAGCCTGAGCTTTTCTAAAACCCACTGAAGCTCCCAAATGGACGGTCATTGAATACTGTTTTGCTTGCAGGACGCACCTATTAGTCTTTTGCTGCATGCTGCAGAGAACTCGTAACAAAGAAGTTGAGATGGCCCACTCAGCGGTCAAGTCTATGGGAATAATATCTCGAGACACCCGTGATAAGCGCATAAGTGTTCATGTTAAACACCAGAACTCTGAGAAGGAAAATGACATAGCTGGCAATGCGTTTGAAGAAATAAAGTCACGTTGCAAGGGGCGGATAGATGCCCTGTTTGGTGGGGTAGCCGATGAAAACGTGATACAGCGAGAAATCTTGCTATGCCAGTACCAGGAAGTTCGTTTACAAATAAAAAAGAATGAAAAGGAACAAGAGCGGAGAATAAGGCAGGGTGACATCAAAATAAAAAACCCTTATAAACAAGAATTCACTAACGAAACTGTTAATCCACACAACTTCTCTTTTCTTCACCAACCAGAGAAATGTCAAAGAAGACATACAATACTTCTTTCTGTACACAGCGCTACACAGGTACACATACTATGTACCTTTGGTACACATACCATGTACCTTTGGTACACATACCATGTACCTTTGGTACACATACCATGTACCTTTGGTACACATACCATGTACTTTTGGTACACATACCATGTATTTTTGGTACACATACCATATACCCTTGGTACACATACCATGTACCTTTAGTACACATACCATGTACCTTTGGTACACATACCATGTACCTTTGGTACACATACCATATACTTTTGGTACACATACCATGTACCTTTGGTACACATACCATATACTTTTGGTACACATACCTTGTACCCTTGGTACACAAAGTGGCTCCTTTATACATGTTGCCACTAGCATACATAAATGATACAACTTTGGTGCAATAATAGCACCTGTTGCCTACACTGCTGCTCTGGTATACACGTGATAAGCATTTGGCACTAGTTGCCACTCTTGCAACCAGAGGCAACCAGAGGCAGTTGATTCTTCTGCATATGCTTGCTCTCTACACATTGCCGCTAATATTTACCTGTGATATACTTTCTACACAATGTTTAATATTAGTACTGATAACCATAATAAGATTAAAATATATATACATGTATATAGTTTTTTCTGTAATTATATGACTGACATCTGTGTAATGTATATGTAGTTGTCTATGTGTAACACAACTATTCAGTAGTGTTTCATGTACACAAGGTTGATGAGGTGTACACTTACACAGGGCTGATGAGGTGTACACGTACACAGGTCTGATGAGGTGTACACATACACAGGGCTGGTGAGGTGTACACGGACACAGGATTGATGAGGTGTACACGTACACAGGTCTGATGAGGTGTACACGTACACAGGGCTGTTGAGAGGTACACGTACAGAGGGCTGATGAAGGGTACATGTACACAAGGCTGATGAATTGTACACTTACACAGGGCTGATGAAGTGTACACGTACACAGGTCTGATGAGGTGTACGCGTACACAGGGCTGATGAGAGGTACACGTACAGAGAGCTGATGAAGTGTACATGTACACAAGGCTGATGAGTTGTACATGTACACAGTGCTGATGAGTTGTACACATACACAAGACTGATAAGTTGTACATATACACAGGGCTGATGAGGTGTATACGTACACAGGGCTGGTGAGGTGTACACATACACAGGGCTGATGAGGTGTACACGTACACAGGATTGATGAGGTGTACACGTACACAGGGCTGTTGAAGTGTACATGTACATAAGGCTAATGAGTTGCACACGTACACAGGGCTGATGATGTGCACGCGTACACAGGTCTGATGAGGTGTACACGTACACAGGGCTGATGAGAGATACATGTACAGAGTGCTGATGAAGTGTACATGTACACAAGGCTGATGAATTGTACACATACATAAAGCTGATGAGGTGTACACGTACACAGGGCTGATGAGTGTACACGTACACAGGGCTGATGAGTGTACATGTATAGCTAATTTACTCGTATCTGTTATGTGTATGTACATCATCTCTAGATGGACACATTATCTTATGCTTATGTGTAGATGAAGCGTTATGAAGGTCAGTTGAGGTCATTTGTCCATTTGATTTTAGAATTTTGATAAAAGATCAGCCATCCGCAGTACGTGGGGAAACTGTAAAATATTCAATGAGTTTTTACCACCTGGACAACGTGCAAAGCTGATATTCATTCTTGGAATTCCGAGAAACCCAAAGAATCAAAGCATGATAAACTACGAGGCAGAGGAATTCAGGGATATTGTACAAGTCAGTTTCATAGACCACTACTACAACAACACATATAAGGCCATCTACCATATGAAGTAAGTGCATTTTATAATTTCTTGACATTGCTAGTATCAATTTGTATGAAACAAAAGTATGTTAATTTGGTTTAAAATTGCTGATTACAACCATGTGTTAAGACTGTCTTAATGTTTAATTAAAGGTTGACTTGCAACAAAATTCTCATTACAGTTATTTGTTATCAAAAGATTCACCATGTCTTACTCTACTGTGTTGGAGGTGCAAAATATGTGGAAGCGTGATTACAAGCTCTTAAAAGCTCAAAAACAAAAAGCCGCCGGAATCTCTTTATTTCTCTGACGTAGTCATGATAGTTTGGTTATTGTCTTGTCACGTGATGTTCTCACGTGAATTGAAAGGCCAATAAAAAGCTCAATATAAAATTTTCGTGGCACTAGTTTATGACAAACACTTCGGGTTTTACCGAAGACCCCGTATCAAATATAGATGCTTGCTACTTTACAGTTTTGTTTCGGCTTGAACTAATCGTCAAGTCGTAATCTGATCATGTGACCCAATACTTCGAAAACAGTTTTTGCAGCACTTTTCGATTATCACAGTTGACCAACAGGCTCGTCATGATTATCGGACAACGATATGCACTCCTTCGAGCTAAGATTAAAAAGTTTAACGAATTTCTACGTTAAGTTATAAGATATCAGTGCTAAAATTGACAGCATTACAATGACGATAAAATAGACGCGTAAGAACAATAGACATAGTTTTATTGAATGCGTGAAGTATATTTGTGAAAATATTTCGAGGAATAAGGTTGTATGAAAGTGTAAACAGAAACCATTTACCACAACTACGTCACATTTGAGCCGTTTTGGAAAGAGAATCCAAACTACGGCGGTCTCGCGTGGCTGCGATTAACTGTTCATTTTTGAGCTTTTAAAAGCTTGTTATCACATTTCCACACATTTTGCACCTACCACACAACAGAGTAAGACATGGTGAATCTTTTCATATCAAATAACTGTAATGTGAATTTTGTTGCAAGTCAACCTTTAAGATTTTCTTAATGTGAATGTATCTGTTTGCAACGCTACATATTAACATATTAACTATTAGTATGCTAACATGTTAAAAGTTAGCATGTTAAATTACAGTGTTAATAGGTTAGTATATGAACCTGTTAAGATGTTAAGAAGTTAACTGGTTCATATATTAGCATGGTAAGAGGTTAATGCGCTAACTGATTCATATGTTAGCACATGTAATCATGCGTTAACATCTCTATGTTAACATCTAAATGTTTTTATCACAGTAACTGACAGATAGGTTATAATAGCATATTGTTAGTATTATATGAGATTTAAACTTAAAGTGAGTGCCAATAGTAACTTAGGGTTTGAGGATTGTCTAGGCAACAATCAAACAGTTGCATTAATATTGTTACATAGGCACCCAGGAGTGAGATAGGCCCTCGCCACTGAGTGTGCGATGTGAGAAAAATATTTTTTCAAATGCTTTTGTAGTGTCCGAGGCTACCCTGGCCGTCACAATTAATACATACTGTTAGCCAACTGTTAGTTAAAATAACTACGTTATTACGATAAAAGCAAGTATTGGAATGCAATAACTAACACTTGAAATGAAACTAGCATTCTCACTGCTGATTTACAAGTGAGTGGTTCTGCCAGAGAACCGCTAAAAGCAGACTCCTGAGCTTTCCTTGTACCGGAAGCACCGCCTGGCATGACTATGTAGGGTCCATTTCAGTAGTGCCAGTCGATTATCCTAAGCACCTACAAGCGGCGTCAAAATTAGCACATATAAGAGATGGTAAACATACAAAAGAATAAGTAGGCCCGCCCATACATAGAAGATGCTGGAAAAAATGAAACCATTAGCTGGACAAAGTTCAATATATTTACAGGTGGGTATCCAGTGAGAATGGGTGTCTGATAGTGAATATCCAATATATTTACAGGTGGGTATCCAGTGAGAATGAGTGTCCACAAGTGAATATCTAATATATTCACATGTGGGTATCCAGTGAGAATGGGTGTCCACGAGTAAATATCCAATGTATTTACAGGTGGGTATCCAGTGAGAATGGGTGTCCCCAAGTGAACATTATATTCAAGTCAGACGATGACATCATGTTCAATCTCCGAAAATTTCCAGGATTTTGGAAAAACTTCACAGGGATGGTCGACTACAGACTGTCTCCTGAATTTATGCTTATTGCTGGTATGATATCTACTTTACATGATGAAACTAGGGAATCCTGAATAGTACAACAAATATGGCTAGTTTGCTAGTAAATTAGTAACTGACCCTTGACCTTTATAAAAAAATCTCTGCAAATAAAGCACTTGTTAAGCCAAAGATACAGTAGTTGCTCACCGTAACCTATTATTCACAATATTTTCTGTAAAATACCACTACAAACCAAATAGCTTGTCAGTGACACTAGGAATTATGGTCCCACGTCTGCTAAGTTTAACATAAATCTCAACAGTTCCTAAATGTCATCAACCCGTGCATCTGTACAGTTTTAATGGCTAGTGATTAACCGAGTTGGAACCTTTAACAGCAAAGTTAAGTGTTTACTCTATATTATGGATTCATTGACAAAACTTAACAACTTAGAGTTGAAAATGCTGACTTACCATAACATTTACTCGCGCAGATAAACTTACCTTAAGACTGTTTAGTAAGTTTATAATTGTCTTTAGGTTATCAGTATTTATAAACTAACACTGTCACCCATGCTAATAGTCACTATTGGTGAATAATGATCGGGAGGACACAACTTTAAACTTTATCTGAATGTCCTTCTCTAAAATAGTAGACAGAATAAATGACGCTAATAAAATATAAAATTTTCTTGTATATATAACATTTGATATGATGGGATTTTACACTATTACACTATTATAATGACAAGTACTCAAGTTCTGACATGACACTCTTGGGTGATAACATCGACTAAGAGTTACGACACTGCGTCGCAATCCTAACTATAGAGATTAGACGAGTGATTTGATTGGAATTATTTCTTTTGTGTCACAGTATATTCAACTTTAAAACATTGATGGGTTATATAAATCTTAGCAACTAAGAGTTGCAACACTCCGTCAATGGAGTAAACAACTCTCTTCCCATAATTAATCTCGTCTCATTCATTGTTGGAATACTTCAGAGACCGGTTAATGAAAGTTTAGGTTTGGGGAGGAGTACGGTAGTAAGTTAAGAAATAGAAGTAGTCAATAAGAAATGTTGCATAACTTACTCTAACGTACAGTAGGAAAATCCTAAAATAAGCTATTTCATATAGATTATTTTCTTTTAGATATTTGTTTAATTTTTCTCAGCCTTGACTGTTACTATTTTTACTATCAACACGCTGGCGCTTCATAAAACTTGAAAGTTGTATGATGGAAATAATATGAGTGTAGAGTTCCATATTTGTTATTATTTACAGTCGTATGATAAACAATTTATATGTCAAGGAAGTGATAACTTGAGGCTTGCTGGTGTTAAAACAATAATCTGCATAATTTAATGTTATATTAATTTTATTAAAACTCATAGCCTGTCAGTCCGCCATGCTGTAAAAGTCTCAGGTGTAATAATGAATCCCACGACTATTCCAAAATACTGGAAGGCGGTTAATACATGCGGGTGGTAGAATGTTGATCTGCCAAGCCCAGAGTTGGGAGTTCGAATCCCATTAAAAGCAATCTTTTTTTAAACTTCTACAAATGGCTTCAAGTGAATCAACTGACTTGGCCCTTATAATGGTAAAGAGGATTTTGTTCTTATACTTAGGCAACGAGTTTGGGGGTGGTCCTCCACGAAACCCTGAGAACAAATGGTACATACCCGTAGATGTGTTCAAGTATGACACTTTTCCTCCTTGGTTCCAAGGCATGGTCTATCTCCTCACTCCAGGATTGGCTCGTCAAATATATCTCCTTTCCTTCACAACACCATATCTTTTTACAGGTTAGTTACTAGTCAGATTACACTAACTGATGCAGGCAACTGCGGGCTGTATATGTCAAGTGGTTAGTTACTAGTCAGATTACACTAACTGTAGGCAACTGCGGGCTGTATATGTCAAGCGAGAATCAAGTGTTTAGAAGTTGACGTGATTCTATAGTTGAATTGAATAAAAGTGTTTTCTGCATACAAGAAATATTGCAGTCGTATTCCTTTTAAAACTCTCGATAGGTTTGTGCTATGCAAGCATGATGCTAAAATTCACACGCGTTCAGAACTTATACCGATATCTGTCACCAAAATGTATCCAGCAGAAAATATAATACTTAGCTGTAGTACATGATATAATAAATAGTATAAATACTAGTCACTAGTTGTTATTTCTACTAGCATTATCACGGCAGGTCAGTTTGTACTGCCGTGACATCAGCAAACAGAATACTAATGCAAAAGGAATGTAAGTTAACCTATTTTAATAATCTAGTAGCATTCTTCAATACTTAGAGTGCTACTTACTGTCCATCTAAATACTTATATATTGTTTTATATGATATTATATCATATCATGTGGTATTTTATTATATAATTTTATTGTGTTATCTCATATCATATTACATGTTATTACAATACATAATATTATTATAGTTTATTACTAAACGAATGCTCTGCATTGCCCGGGTAATAAAAAAGTTTTTGCCCTAAAAATTTATTTTTCTTTAACATATAACAAAATTTTCCATTCTAACTTTTAAATTTCATGAGAAAAGTGTTTTTGTGCAGCTCAATTTTGATTGACGATACTGGTACCTCTCGCTACTGGTACAAACGTAAAAATAAGAAATTGCACTTTCTTTGTCTGATACTTTGTTTGACCAAATGGAAAAAGAATGTAGAGGCAATTCCTACTTTAGCTGATAAACTTGTTCACTGGACAGATGAATGACAGACAGACAAACATAAAGATTTATATATATACAGCTTTATCTATTATACTTGTCTTTTCAGACCACACGCCGTTGACTCTGATCAACAGAATTAACAAACAACTTGCTTGTACTTGTCAGCATTTGAAGACTACAGTTATATCATATAATCATCTGCCTATGCATAGCTGTACTAGCCTATTGAAATAGGAAAATGAAACCTGGGACTGAAAGTGTTAATAGACGTCAATATCTGAGACAAAACTAATAGAAAAGGATTGTGGAAAAGCTGAAAACTAGTTTCCTTGTTACAGATGATGTCTATGTTGGCATCGTGGCCGATAGAGTGAAGAAATTATCTCGTTGGAATCTTGCTCGCTACTTCAACTTTGTCTACGACCCACTTGACAAGAAGCTACTGAGCTGGCGATTTGATCCTATAGTTTTCTATCACAACCCATCGGTGACAGACATGTACTATCTTTGGTTTCTCAGCTGTTCGTATAAGTCATGCAAATGAAACATTCAAAGATATATTTCAAAGATACATTGAAATATTCAAAGATAGGTAAACCACATTTGTAAGTTAACAGAAATTAGAACAAGCAAAGACAACCAAAAAGAGATAAGCATGGTCAAAAACTTAATGTTGTGAGTGTGTAATAACTTGAAGTAAACTAATATCTTGTGATAAAGCAAGAGATAACTAATAAATGTGTTATGTTTGTAAAACATTTATAGAAACAGAGACCAAAGACTTTTAGCATCAGCTGGTCAACACATTAGTTAAATGTTATTAATGCTTTTAGGCAAGAAATATTAATGATCTACGAAATAACTTTTAGTTAGATAAAAATAGTAACCACTGAACACTCAGAATGGCTAATAGAATATTGACTCAGACAATATGACTGACTAACTAGGGTGGAATACTAGTCATTCTTTATTCTCATAATGAGAAGACAATCCTTAATTTAATGTATCTGAATTAGTGGCATACCAGTATATTTGTTTGTAATATATTCCCAACAACTCATTGAGCTGCTATTTAAAGTAGTTAAGAATATTGTTTGCTGAGTGTTTGGAGAACAAGTCAGAATTTCCCTTACACAGACATTTTGTGATAAAATAATCATAACAAATATCGTAAAGTAGATGTACTACAACTTGTTATTTATGAGGTCTGGTGAACCTTACTTGAGATGGCTAAAAACATATTTTATGGTATTTTGGAACATGCTCTGGAGAGGTCATTGCAATAGATATAGCAGTCTAATATGAAAACAACTTGCACATTCATAAATGCAGCTTAGCAACAAACTACAGCCAAATACAAAGCGTGGAGGGGGCTTGACAAGATGAGTGTGGTGGATGAAGTTTTGCCTGGTTCTGATTAGCTGTTACCCAATGACATCAGAGATCAGAAATTCAAATCGGTTCAGAACATTCAGCTATCAGAGAACTCTTGTTAACTTTATGAAAGTCATGAGAGAAAGAGAAGGTGAATCCAATTATATTCAATTATACTTTTTTAAATATAATTGAGTTAAAGCCGACATAACTGAGTTTTGAAGCTGACAGTTTCTTATTATTAAATAGCAGTGTTTTTAAGTGCGAGAGTTTTTGAATAAAAATAAAAAGAAATAGAGGCAGCAAAGGTGAAAAAGAGTTCTCTCCAATAGTTTAAAATTTATGGATGAAACATATTTTTGGTAATACGCTTATCGGAACAAAAAAGAAGTACATACAACTTTCCTCAAGAAACTTTCGACAAATTGATTCGAAACCGTAAGTTACATTTTATATTATCTAACAATAAATATATAACTTTTTACAGCAAACAGTTAGTACTTTCAAACAATACAAACAGCTACAATAGATGCCTCTAAAACATAAACCTCTTTATATGTAAATTCCACATAGTTTAAAAGATTCATGGAAAGTTTTTGCATCATATTACATAGGAGATTCCATATAACGTAAAGCATCAAGGCGATGCATATTCTCCAATTTGATTTGAATAATTAATGAGAGGTCCATAGTTGCATCCAAAAGCATTGTTTTTTTGCCGCACTTAGGAGAGAAAATGACGTACAGAAAAATCTATTTTTTCACATTATTTTAGATGTATGCAATATTTTTCTTTTGCAGCATTGACCTTGCCGTGGAGAAAAAAAAATCGATTTCACTTGACATTGAAGGTGTGCACTCCCCTTAATGTAAAATTACTATAATCATGGACTTCAACTAAGTGTATGCAATGATATACAGCCCCCCAAGGATAGCCGACGGCTGTCATATGGGCGGGGTTTAATGATGGAGCTCTGTTAGGATTATGCTAGCCTGGGTTTCAGAGCTAACACGGGTCTCGCGGGGCGATCGCATTGCCTTGTTAGGTTTTGAAAAACACGACTCGCTGTTATCGTTTCATTAGCTCATTCAGTCAGTAGGCCTCACAATTCACAATAGCAAACCTTGAATTTCTACAATATAGGGGTGATACCTAACCAAAATAATACATCCATACAAAATAAGACATTTCAAATTACCTACTTTTAGTAATTTTAAAATTTGTAAAGGTTGTAGTATATGCTTAAAGTTGAATATAATTTACCCGAACAACGGCTTTTTTTCCTAGTTTTTGATTAATATTTTGTCACCCCTAATATAAAATGACAAAGTCTTTCATCATTTTCGCATTGTTTTATCTGGCCAATAAGATGGGACAGCAGGCAAAGCTGTGCAGTGTAGTTTTCATACTCAAAATCTAAATACAAAACCGAATTTGAGCTATTTTACGATAGTGACTATTAATATCACGAATGCTTGTGAATGGCAACTGACTGATCATAACGATGACAATATTGGGATACTATATTTATTTGACAACAAAATGAATTCAACAGATAAGTAAAATAACCACTATAGTTCATAATATTCGTAAATTTACAAGGTGCTTTATTCAGCAAATTTGTTTGTTCGGGTGCCGTGTTCGGGTTAATCCCAACAGAGCTTCATCATTAAACCCCGCCCATATGAGTGCCATCGGCTATCCTTGGGGGGCTGTATATCATTGGTGTATGTAAAAATGATAAAAAAGAGGAAAAATTGTTGATACAAACCAATAGTTCCACATTTACTGTACAGACATAAAATTAAAAAGTTAACTTTAGTTTTTTTACTTTGAAAGGCAAACGGGGTAAGTTTGGGAATGTCTTGGAACAAATTAGACAATTTACATTTACATTGTAAATTGCATTCATATAATGTATGGTATAAAATAAACCTTTATGGAACTGATTATTTACGTTGTAGGGACATCTACTGTATTACTGTATAGTCTGATTCCTGGAGGTCTTACCTACAGCCTACAGCTCAGGACTAAAATAGAAAAATAAAAACAAAAAATGGCTAATTACAAAATCTTTAGTAACTTCTAGTCTACAGGCCTGTTACCAGGTAATGGTGAGCTTTTACAAATGTGGTATATTTCAATATTAATATTACGCCACCTTCCACCTGATCAAAGGTTATGTAAAAAATTAATATGTTAGCATTGACAGATGATCATTTTGGTTTTTTGTTGACAAGGTATTAAATAAAATGTAGCGTTTAGTCATAAAATTCAGAAACCATATAACATCACAGATGATTATTTGCAGAGATATTTAAAGAAATAAAGTATCTAGGGGCGAGGGCGCTGTGAAGTTTCAGAGCCAGTTTTAATGGTTCTAAGGCTTGCCGTGGTACTGAAGCTTTGCTAAAAAGATGTTTCAAATGAGTCAGAATATTCCTCCATGTGCTGATTGCAGATCTGTATGAGCCATCGTGCGTATAGACAGTAAATATCTTACTGGCTAGCCTCTACGCTTGCAATTATTAATAGTAAATATAACAACCAAGCTAGAGGTAGTACAGTCTGCCACTGCAGTATTCAAATATTGGTTTTGTGCTACAGTATTAAGGCTTTGACTGTACTATACTCGGATTTTCAAATGTACCCTTTCTAGCTCCCACAAGCCATAGTTCATTATATTACCATTATTAGCCTTTATATCGAATACAGTGAACAAAACTGCAAGCCGTTTATCAACAATGATAGAAAAACAATTTCCCATTTGTTGTGATGTTGCTAAGGGCTACCTATTACGAAAACTGCACCGCGCCATTGATGTATAACATTCATTGAGCAAATGAAAAGGAACAAATATTTTAAACCATTTTTAAACAATCTCATTCAGCCAGTCAATACAAAAATCAATATCAGGTTTTGTTTGTTCATTGCAACACCAGCTCTCCACTGTCTTCTTCAAACCTACTAGTGACCTTGATGCATACAGGAAATCTACTAAAATGTCTACCGTTCGCTTTGGCTAACTAGAGCGCCGGAGCAATGAAGAAGGGAGTTGAGGTTTTTCTGCTCTTTGTGAGTATGCAATGGAGTGAGTGCTAGGGGGTCTAACCTTGAATACCGTTCAACCTTTGATGAAAGGTGTTCAACCTTGGGTGTTCAACTCAATCTTTGATGAAAGGTGTTCAACCTTGGGTGTTCAACCTTTGATGAAAGTCGCAACGCGTTCTATTTGGTTTGTATAGTTCTATAGCTTGCATTAACAAAAGCCACCACTAGTAGAAGATAGAGATTGACACACCGAGATGAGATACAGTTTAGGCGTATACAGGAAATGCAAATGCCCCCTTTTATAACAGACTGAAACTTTAAAGCGAGTAAGTAAAGAGCGAGCCAAAAATGAGCTCTTGTTTCATACCAAAACTTGTATTGAAGTGAGCAATGGCAGCACTGTGACAGCGAGTAGACAGACCTAATGTGCCTTGACTATACAAGTTAATATATATACCTAGTATACCTTGACTATACAAGCTAACATATATACTTAGTATACCTTGACTATACAAGCTAACATATATACCTAGTATACCTTGACTATACAAGTTAATATGTATACCTAGTATACCTTGACTATACAAGCTAACATATATACTTAGTATACCTTGACTATACAAGTTAATATATATACCTAGTATACCTTGACTATACAAGCTAACTTATATACTTAGTATACCTTGACTATACAAGTTAATATATATACCTAGTATACCTTGACTATACAAGTTAATATGTATACCTAGTATACCTTGACTATACAAGCTAACATATATACTTAGTATACCTTGACTATACAAGTTAATATATATACCTAGTATACCTTGACTATACAAGCTAACTTATATACTTAGTATACCTTGACTATACAAGTTAATATATATACCTAGTATACCTTGACTATACAAGTTAATATATATACCTAGTATACCTTGACTATACAAGTTAATATATATACCTAGTATACCTTGACTATACAAGTTAATATATATACCTAGTATACCTTGACTATACAAGTTAATATATATACTTAGTATACCTTGACTATACAAGTTAATATATATACCTAGTATACCTTGACTATACAAGTTAATATATATACCTAGTATACCTTGACTATACAAGTTAATATATATACCTAGTATACCTTGACTATACAAGCTAACTTATATACTTAGTATACCTTGACTATACAAGTTAATATATATACCTAGTATACCTTGACTATACAAGTTAATATATATACCTAGTATACCTTGACTATACAAGCTAACATATATACCTAGCTTTACTTAGCCTACTTACTGGCATATGCTGTGATATCCTATGACAAGAGATGATACAACATGGTACGATATGACCTGATATGAAATCATTTGATATGTTGTAATTCGTTACAACTTGACCTGATATCAGGTGACAGATATGATAGTATACGATGCATAATCATACAAATGATATCACGTTCTAATATGATAGTATACATTGTGGTAGCATACAATATCATGCAATTCAACACAAAATGTGGAACTATGTTATTCATTATGATATGCGACAATATCTTATAATGAAATATGATGTGGTATGACATACCGTGATATTACATGACATGATGTTATATGATCTGATACTGAGCGATATAAAACTGCTTGATACAGTGTAACAGATCTGCTATGAGATGGTAGAATATGACACAATATAATAGAGAATTGTAATTATTCCTTGATGTGATACGACATGTTACTACACTATAACATACAATATCACTTTAACTTCTCAATGAAAATGCTACATTTGTGTTGTAGTTTTATATTTTGCTGCAAAGAAGAGTTTTGGCTGGTAAGTAACCACTAATATATTTCTTTATAAATACTTTTGACAGGTTTAGCTTACACATCATTTTATATCTTTGTTCGCATGTATGTAGAGATATGCACAAATATACTTTTATATATGAAAACTAGCTGTGCTTCTCAGCGTTGCCCAAGTATTAAAAATCAGCTTATAAACAATGAGAAGTAATGGGAGTTGCCTGTCACTTGCTATTAGCCTGGCAAATTACCAATGAAATTTTTGAGTAAGGTTACTAACGAGAGTTATTCATCTTCGTGACGTTTGCAATTACCCTGCGTAGTACGCAAAACCATTGCATATGTGCTCCCATATAGCGACATATATTGGCCAGCTAACATATCAATTTCTGTGGCCTAATTGGTACAGTGTTGGACTGATGAACAGGATGGTCTGAGATCAAATCTTTTTTGATACAGTTTCTAATAATAGCTATAGCTGGACATACTGAAAACAGATGACCAACTTTTGAGAAATATATATGATCATGTATACATCTATGGGCACATATTTGTACAAAATCTGTATACATGTACATATATATGTGTGTAACATAAAAATATGCACATGCATATATCCTTATACTTAATGAACTCCGATTTTGTAAAGATATGTTTTCATATAGCGTCATGGCCTTTATATATGTGGTATATATATACCATATATATACCACATATACAGTGTATATGTGGTATAAAAATATATATATATCGGTATATATATATATACACATGTATATATATATATATATATATATATATATATATATATATATATATATATATATATATATATATATATATATATACTCATGCTACAGACAGTACTGTTTCGGCTATTGAAGCCTCATCAGTGCAGCTCAGAGCTTAGGCAAGGGACACAAATCCCATTATCAATGAGAGTTGACTTCCTGCCACGAAACAACTAAGTTGCATCACAGACTTTAAGAAAGTCAATGTGCTGACACCAGAGTGCTCAAATCACAAATGTGATGAGCTGTGCCAAAAGGCTAATAGTGTCGCACCTCTCACAAACTGCTCAACCAAACCGAAGTGAGGGAGAATATACTCATGCTACAGACAGTACTGTTTCAGTATTTGTTAGTATATATATATATATATATATATATATATATATATATTATAATAATAATTATTACTATTATTATTAGCTTGAGTTACTCAAACGCATTGGGTTATTATTTTATTACCTGCGCAGAGCCGAGTATTCAGCTAGTACAATGTATTTACATTTATATACATGCATCCGCATATATTCATATTTCTAACAATCTATGAAGTAGACCCCAGCTATGCGACATTAATTCGTTTTGCAGTTGGGATTGAAAGGCGAAAATGTTGTATAGAGGGGTGTAGCAGCCCATAGTAATTATCTAATGCAAACCCCAATAAAAACATGAGAACTTTATATACCTGCTGTACATATTAACAATCAGTAACAAAATAGTAAAGTAACCTTTGTAACTATAATTACCTATTCAGTGGTTATTATCTGCAATAAAATGAAACATTACTATGTATAATACTGCATGTAGTTATTACCTTTGAGACAGACGTAGTGGCTCACTGCAGTGTGAGAGAGACTTGACAGCAACGAATTCGGTACAGTAGACTTTTGTGACATCACGTAACATAAACTTTTTATTTACCTGAATAAATTTAGCTTATTAAACACATACTTGAAGCTAAGTTTTAATATTTTACTAAACTTAACTTTAATTTTGTCATCGTCTTATTTTTTACTATCTGTTTCCGGCTTGGCGCTTTTTGCCTCACAATCACTATAACTTTTAGCAGACCTTATTAAAACTTTTTCCAAGATAATTCGACAAAAGAACCAAACAATGCTGCTCAAGTTTGAATTTCAGAACGACATGTTGATGTCGTAAGGTGGAGAAAATGCCATAATGAGAGGCCGGAAAGAATTTGAGTTCCACATCAAAATGCGAAAAAACTGTAAGGCAGGTACGCCGTATTCCGGAGATCCACTGTTTATATGAAATCAAGTGTTTGTCTGCCGTCTTTTGTATGCCCAGTTAATAGCAATTGGTTAAAATACACATGTCTGGACGCACGCTACAAGTTTAGTATACCCTGAGGGATCATGTTATGTAATGATTATATATATAATAAATATGCAATGTTATTCCAAGCTGTGGCATGGTGGTCGCATGGTTTGGTGGTAGTACGCTCGGTTTCACATGTGTGCATCTGAATGCTCAGGTTCAAGTCCTGTGCAATTCTTTTCCTAACTCTCTTAGCTGGCCTTGGATAGGCACGACTCTCATTATAATAAAGATTGAAATATTAGCTTAAGTTACTCAAATTTATTAGGTAAAGAAACTTAGCTAATGGCAACTAGATTACCTGCCACTGTTTATAAGATGTTTTAAATCTTGAATGAATGTGTAGCATAAGAAGTAAGAAATGTTTTTCAACAATCTGTTTTTTCAACAATGCCTTGAGCTTTTTAATATTTGAATTATGCATTGACCAAACACACACAGAAATTAACCAACTCCTTTATTAAAATATTAGAATAGGAAATGTTGTATATATAAAAATATATTTTCTACGCAAAAAGTTTTTTATTACTCGTGTAACACCGGGAATTCAGACAGTACATACCTAAATGCATAAATGCGTGTGATCAGCAAAGACTACCCAATTTAGGATGAATTATTCTGACTCATCACACTTATTTACAGACTTCCTAGACATATAGAGTAAACATAGAGTAATCCCTTTCCTACACTCATCATACTTATTTACAGACTTCCTAGACATATAGAGTAAACCTAGACATCTAGAGTAAACTCTTTCCTACACTGAGAAAGTTACACAAAAAGAATTGTTAAACTTGTTGCTACAAATCAATGTTACAGTGACTACAATATGGAGCTGTTTCAAAAGATATAACAACGAGTTTTTAGACAGATGTTTTTTCACCTTGAACTTGGTTTCAACTATGTTGGCTTTTGCCTGAGGCTTTAGTGACTGACTAGTGGTAATGCAGTGAGTCAAGTCTCTTTTTAGCAATGTCTTGGGACATTTTTAGATT
This sequence comes from Watersipora subatra, assembly GCF_963576615.1. Classification (NCBI taxonomy): domain Eukaryota; kingdom Metazoa; phylum Bryozoa; class Gymnolaemata; order Cheilostomatida; family Watersiporidae; genus Watersipora; species Watersipora subatra. The sequence continues at coordinate 765,434 of NC_088717.1, read as the reverse complement.
GTAACGGTGAAACATGGCTTCAGGTGAAGAGTGGACAAATTACATTCTTTTTCCAGACGAATTATGGGCCAGACAGGAACTGCATATGGGGTCTCGGCATTTATGGAGAAGGGCAGGTGATATCCTTGTCCATTACCATGGATATTTACAAACATCCCAGTTTACCGTGTGAAGACTATGATTATTTACGGGTGAGTCCTGAAGCCTCCCTTCATCTTGGGCTATGAATATGTTCAAACCTAATATATTTAAGAGACCTGGGTAGGATGACACACTTATAAAGCTAATAGAACTCGCTTAAAACTAAAATGAAGGCTTTTTTTAAACAATGAAGTTGAGAAAAAATCGAAAAAGTAAATATAAAAATATAAATGCAAGAAATTAAGTATAGAACAAAGACGGCAAACAGAGAAAGGTTTCTAGTGAGAGCGGGTGAGAGAAGATATCAGGAAAAAAATATAAAATGAGAAAAGTAGAAAATAGCGTTGATAGAAAAAAGCTGTTACTTTAGAAAAACACTGACCCTGTGTTTTTTGGGAACCTGCTTTGTTGACGGCAGAGTCATTTATTGACACGCTGATATTTTCCTCTCTTATTCATTTAATAGAAAAGTCACACGTGAAACATGTTTGTATTTTGAGACAAATAGACAAACAGACAAACAGACATTAATGCTCTTCCAGATTGTCAACTATCGCGATGAATCAGATGTGTGGGCTGACTACCTGTGCGGTACAGATCCTTTTGAATATATTGGCTCGTCAGATGCTGCCAAAGTCTATTTCAACTCTTCAAGTTCTGGAGATGGTGGAAAAGGTTTCGTCATATCGTTCACAGATGTTGATCCATATGCGAGTGGCTCAACAACTACTACACAAAGTATGAGACTGAAAGAACGATTTAACTTTGTGTTTTTTGTATAAATTATAGCGCATATCAAAAGTTCGAAAAAATAGTGAATAAAAAAGTTCTGCGAAGACGCAGAAAAGAATTTTTAACTCAGAGAAATTTCAGCTTAGGTGAATGGGCGATTGAAAGGTGATAACAGAGCAGTCTTATGCATTTAACATGCACATGTCTACTTGTATTGGCAGATACCTCCACTTCCTCAGCTAGCAGTGGAGGAACACTTGAATTGGTGTACATTATAATTATCGTGGCTGCCGTAGGTCTGTGAGTATATTTATTTTATAAGTCTTTCTGTGAGTAAAGCTTTATAGCTTATTCTATCAATATAGCTTTATATCTAAATCTGTCAGTATAACTTTATAACCTATTTTGTCAGTATAACTTTATAACCTATTTTGTCAGTATAACTTTATAACCTATTTTGTCAATGTAAACTTACTACTCATCCTATCAGTGTAAACTTTTCAATAAAACAGGGAAATAAACTTACAGTTTTTAGTTATGCAAACAAATATATTATGATAAAGTTATAGTATTGAAGCTTCAAGTGATTGTCTCAGATGTAAATTGGTTTGACCGGACAGTGACCTTGTCAAAAATATTTTACCTAATAACTTTTTTCCAAGGTGGTGCTGATTCCTATTATATACGCAATGGTGAAATGCTGCGGCTGCTGTAAGAGCTCTGACAACACAAGCAGGTATTCCTTCAGGAATATTAGAGTTGCGATGAACCATTTAAAGAAGGGTGTAGCAATAAGACTTTATGTCATATCTAACAATCGTGTATAGCTACAGGTTTCTAGCTACTTTTGATTGACACCAGCAGTGTTAACATTTTAATGAAAAAGCTAGATTTACAGCACAAGTATTGAGTTATATATTACTAATAGCTGCGCTCCCCAGCGTTGCCCGGGTAATAAAAAAGTCTTTGGACAGAAAATTTATTTGTATTTAATATATAACAACATTTCCAATTCTAACTTTTAAACTACATATCATGAGAGAAGTGTTTTGTGTAGTTGAAATAAATTAAGAGAAAAATAAAAACAACTGTAAAGGTTTTAAAACTTTGTCAAACAACTGTAACTTTCAATCTGTTAGCCAGGCACATTGCCAATGGAAAATTCTAGTAAGCTGCTTAATAAGATAGGCTTCTAATGGCGGTAAGCCATGACTTTGCGTCTGCATTGTTGTCCGGCTACAGCTATTCTAATAATAGCTATAGCCGGAATGACAGACAGATATACGACATATTTTGAGAAATATATATAGATTACTATTGCACAGTGAGTGTTATGGTGTTTGACTTTTTCTGCATTCCACTACTATTACAGGGTCATGGCCGAATCATTAGCGATAGCATCTAAACCAACGCATCAGCAAGCCTATCCATCAAAGTATCCTTTAGTTTCTACCCGAGCACCAGCAAACTTTCCTCCCCCTTCTTCTGTAGCCCCATCAAGTTTTTCTCCACCATCTTCTGTCAATTCTCGACCGTCCGCTCCCACTGCTGCCGCATGGACACCTGGTAAGGATAAACTGTGCCTGAACATCACCTGTGGCAGCACTGATAAACAACTAATATGTGTCTAGCTAACCTTAGTAGTCTTAGCCTTAATATGTGTCTAACTAGCCTTTGGATTACTAGCCTTAGGCTTAAGCCAAAAAACTTACTACAAATTTGTAAGATCTTGAAGTTGCTTGAGATCTTAAATATTTCAGGCATGGATCTTGCACCCGCTCCAATGAAACCTAAAGAGCCGGTTAAACCTCAAGTCAAAGCAGTAAAGAAGAGTAAGTATACAAACAAATCTACTTCAACTTTACTGTAGATGATTGTTATAGATAATCTATCACATCTATAGATATTCAACACCTTCTGCAGGGTTTAAATAGAAGCCTTATTAGACTGTTTCGTTAAAGTACACTTAGAGTAGCTACAGAAAATTTCAAATCAAAATTAGATATTAAAAACATGACAGCACATATATATATTTCAAATATATATTTTACATATATATCTCTATCTTATATCTATATAAACATATTTCAGGATTTGTCCTTTTGTCAAACCTTTGTTAAAATCTAGCAGGGAAAAATCTCCGCAGCACTGGATCCAATCTCGGAACCTCCACAGCTAAAGGTGACATATCATATCACATGAATATGTTAAGGAGAATATGTTAAGGAAAATATATCATACGGCTGCATATTCACAGCAGTATGATATATTCTCCTCAACACATGTATCAGAATATCGGTTGAGACAAGTAGAAAACAAACTGTAACTTTGTCAGCTGAAAGGAGGAAGAAATAAAATCCTACAACGATGAAGCAGTTGCTAGTGAATTTCATGGCATCGCTCATTCCGTACGTGTGAATGACAGTCTATAGATATGATATTTACCTCATTTCGTACGTGTGAATGACAGTCTATAGATATGATATTTACCTCAATGTCTGAAACATGCGTTGTAATCACCAATTTACAAAAGTAAAACAAAACTGATTATCGCTCTACTTTCTTGCTTCCGATTTTATTAAACATATTTGAGATGAACATAATTAAATAATTCTCGGCTCACCTTGATTTTGGTGGTTTTTTCTATGACAGACAGTCTGGCTTTAGAACGAATCAATCGTTTGAGTAAATGACTTTGCGTTTTTCAGATGATTGGCAAATGAAATTAGATGACTCGTATGCTTGTTATGCTTAAACCTTGTGAACCATGATTTGTTACAAAAGAAACTAAAAAATTTATCAACTCAATGAATCTGTTTTATCTTTGTTGTCATCCTATCTTTCACAACGAAACAGATTTTTTAAGTAGAAAAAAGTTATTCTGAACATATGGAAATGGGAGTACTACAAGACACTATCCTCAGACCTCTTCTTTTCAATGTTTCTATCACTGCTTTATTGCCCAGAGTATTGTAACTCTTTCACTGATGCCACTTTGCTATTTCTTTTTCAGAGTTGCTAACCCTTGCTTTTTCAGAGTTGCTAACCCTTGCTTTTTCAGAGTTGCTAACCCTTGCTTTTTCAGAGTTGCTGACCCTTGCTTTTTCAGAGTTGCTAACCCTTGCTTTTTCAGAGTTGCTAACCCTTGCTTTTTCAGAGTTGCTAACCCTTGCTTTTTCAGAGTTGCTAACCCTTGCTTTTTCAGAGTTGCTAACCCTTGCTTTTTTAGAGTTGCTAACCCTTGCTCAAGTCTATAGCTGATCTTAATTAAAAGGCTTTCATCTGAAATTAGAAAAAAATCTAGTTTTGTAGATTTTCCAACAGGAGCTTTGAGTCTGAGGCAGTCATTTATGTGAACAAAAAAATGGAGTTAAGAATGATATCGCTTCATTAGAAGTAAAACTAGACGTTTAACATTTTAGCCTATGAGAGTTTACTCAAAGGCCAATCAAATTACTTCTTTATCAAATAAATCCAAAACATTTGCAAGTATTTCCTACTTTCCCAGAGCATATATGATAATACCAATTGAATTTAAAGATAGACAGTATTTTATAATTACAGTACTGCCCCATATTATGATCAGCTACCAATTATAATTACAGTACTACCCCATATTATGATCAGCTACCAATTATAATTACAGTACTACCCCATATTATGATCAGCCACCAATTATAATTACAGTACTACCCCATATTATGATCAGCTACCAATTATAATTACAGTACTACCCCATATTATGATCAGCTACCAATTATAATTACAGTACTACCCCATATTATGATCAGCTACCAATTATAATTACAGTACTACCCCATATTATGATCAGCTACCAATTATAATTACAGTACTACCCCATATTATGATCAGCTACCATTTATAATTACAGTACTACCCCATATTATGATCAGCTACCAATTATAATTACGGTACTACCCCATATTATGATCAGCTACCAATTATAATTACAGTACTACCCCATATTATGATCAGCTACCATTTATAATTACAGTACTACCCCATATTATGATCAGCTACCAATTATAATTACAGTACTGCCCCATATTATGATCAGCTACCATTTATAATTACAGTACTACCCCATATTATGATCAGCTACCATTTATAATTACAGTACTACCCCATATTATGATCAGCTACCAATTATAATTACAGTACTGCCCCATATTATGATCAGCTACCATTTATAATTACAGTACTACCCCATATTATGATCAGCTACCATTTATAATTACAGTACTGCCCCATATTATGATCAGCTACCAATTATAATTACGGTACTACCCCATATTATGATCAGCTACCAATTATAATTACAGTACTACCCCATATTATGATCAGCTACCATTTATAATTACAGTACTACCCCATATTATGATCAGCTACCAATTATAATTACAGTACTGCCCCATATTATGATCAGCTACCATTTATAATTACAGTACTACCCCATATTATGATCAGCTACCATTTATAATTACAGTACTGCCCCATATTATGATCAGCTACCATTTATAATTACAGTACTACCCCATATTATGATCAGCTACCAATTATAATTACAGTACTGCCCCATATTATGATCAGCTACCATTTATAATTACAGTACTGCCCCAAATTATGATCAGCTACCATTTATAATCACAGTACTACCCCATATTATGATCAGCTACCATTTATAATTACAGTACTGCCCCATATTATGATCAGCTACCATTTATAATTACAGTACTGCCCCATATTATGATCAGCTACCAATTATAATTACAGTACTGCCCCATATTATGATCAGCTACCATTTATAATTACAGTACTGCCCCATATTATGATCAGCTACCATTTATAATTACAGTACTACCCCATATTATGATCAGCTACCAATTATAATTACAGTACTACCCCATATTATGATCAGCTACCAATTATAATTACAGTACTGCCCCATATTATGATCAGCTACCAATTATAATTACAGTACTACCCCATATTATGATCAGCTACCAATTATAATTACAGTACTACCCCATATTATGATCAGCTACCAATTATAATTACAGTACTGCCCCATATTATGATCAGCTACCAATTATAATTACAGTACTACCCCATATTATGATCAGCTACCATTTATAATTACAGTACTGCCCCATATTATGATCAGCTACCAATTATAATTACAGTACTACCCCATATTATGATCAGCTACCATTTATAATTACAGTACTACCCCATATTATGATCAGCTACCAATTATAATTACAGTACTACCCCATATTATGATCAGCTACCAATTATAATTACAGTACTACCCCATATTATGATCAGCTACCATTTATAATTACAGTACTGCCCCATATTATGATCAGCTACCATTTATAATTACAGTACTACCCCATATTATGATCAGCTACCAATTATAATTACAGTACTGCCCCATATTATGATCAGCTACCAATTATAATTACAGTACTACCCCATATTATGATCAGCTACCATTTATAATTACAGTACTGCCCCATATTATGATCAGCTACCATTTATAATTACAGTACTACCCCATATTATGATCAGCTACCAATTATAATTACGGTACTACCCCATATTATGATCAGCTACCAATTATAATTACAGTACTACCCCATATTATGATCAGCTACCAATTATAATTACAGTACTACCCCATATTATGATCAGCTACAATTTATAATTACGGTACTACCCCATATTATGATCAGCTACCAATTATAATTACAGTACTACCCCATATTATGATCAGCTACAATTTATAATTACGGTACTACCCCATATTATGATCAGCTACCAATTATAATTACAGTACTACCCCATATTATGATCAGCTACCAATTATAATTACAGTACTACCCCATATTATGATCAGCTACCAATTATAATTACAGTACTACCCCATATTATGATCAGCTACCATTTATAATTACAGTACTGCCCCATATTATGATCAGCTACCATTTATAATTACAGTACTGCTCCATATTATGATCAGCTACCAATTATAATTACAGTACTACCCCATATTATGATCAGCTACCAATTATAATTACAGTACTGCCCCATATTATGATCAGCTACCATTTATAATTACAGTACTGCCCCAAATTATGATCAGCTACCATTTATAATCACAGTACTACCCCATATTATGATCAGCTACTATTTATAATTACAGTACTGCCCCATATTATGATCAGCTACCATTTATAATTACAGTACTGCCCCATATTATGATCAGCTACCAATTATAATTACAGTACTGCCCCATATTATGATCAGCTACCATTTATAATTACAGTACTGCCCCATATTATGATCAGCTACCATTTATAATTACAGTACTACCCCATATTATGATCAGCTACCAATTATAATTACAGTACTACCCCATATTATGATCAGCTACCAATTATAATTACAGTACTACCCCATATTATGATCAGCTACCAATTATAATTACAGTACTACCCCATATTATGATCAGCTACCAATTATAATTACAGTACTACCCCATATTATGATCAGCTACCAATTATAATTACAGTACTGCCCCATATTATGATCAGCTACCAATTATAATTACAGTACTACCCCATATTATGATCAGCTACCATTTATAATTACAGTACTGCCCCATATTATGATCAGCTACCAATTATAATTACAGTACTACCCCATATTATGATCAGCTACCATTTATAATTACAGTACTACCCCATATTATGATCAGCTACCAATTATAATTACAGTACTACCCCATATTATGATCAGCTACCAATTATAATTACAGTACTACCCCATATTATGATCAGCTACCAATTATAATTACAGTACTGCCCCATATTATGATCAGCTACCAATTATAATTACAGTACTACCCCATATTATGATCAGCTACCAATTATAATTACAGTACTACCCCACATTATGATCAGCTACCATTTATAATTACAGTACTACCCCATATTATGATCAGCTACCAATTATAATTACAGTACTACCCCACATTATGATCAGCTACCAATTATAATTACAGTACTACCCCATATTATGATCAGCTACCATTTATAATTACAGTACTGCCCCATATTATGATCAGCTACCATTTATAATTACAGTACTACCCCATATTATGATCAGCTACCAATGGGATGTGAAGAAAAATGTGCTGAAATTCAGAAAGGAATTACGTAAAGCTGGATACAGAGTATGGATAGACGTCGAACAAATGCACAAAGGTTTGAAGATTACTACTCGAAATAAAATGCTATCTCTCAACTCTTCCAAACTTCTACCAACAACAGTATATTGTCGATTAGCTCGAATAGTTATTCTTTCTTGTCAAATCAGATATGTAGAGTGCAGTGACCACATTACCACAATTCTATTGTTTCACAAATGTTCTTTCGCCATCCGGACTTCTTGTAGCTGATCCTTGCTTAGTCTTCTTGGAGTTATCTGTTCAAGCTCAATTTTTTGTATTTAGGCAACTCTACGTTTGACTCTATGGCAGCGCTGTGGACAACTCAGCCGCTGTCATTCCTGTGCTGACTGAGAAGTACCAGCAGAGTATTAATTGCAGGAAGGGTAAGTGTGTATATACTCATTGTTAGGAAAGGTAAGTGTGTATATACTCATTGTTTGACAACATTCAGCATGCGAATTAGAGGTGTGAAAAGTATGATAGAAAAGCAGCCAACTTCTAACTTGTCTACTGTAAACAACTTCAACATGCTTCTTGCTATTCAATAGACGGTTTTGTAATGGGAGGGCTATACTGGGCTTTGCTAGAGTTGTCTTTTCATGCACTCATCATGAAATACAATCCAAGTGGTAGACTTACACCCCCACATAAATTTTAAAGCTGCGCAGCACAAATTTTATGGACAAAAATTGCTTTATTTCAAATTTATTTTATGTTAGAAATGATAAATACATGCTTAATACTAATAGTGAGAAAATGCAAGCAGTTGGTCAATAACAAAGAAGGAGCTATCAACACCTTCATGTTACTAAGGTCATGTTGCAATATAATGAAATCGTGTTAAAATAATTAGGCTTTTCTTTCATTTTTAAGTATTTGTAACATATATGATGTGCATATAATATTTTAAAAAACATGAAAAAGTTAGCCCTTGTGTAAGTTAATAGTTAAATCAAAATATTTCTGGAAATATTTACATTTTACACAACAACTCATCAGTTGAAGCATAATGACATTAAAAATGAATTTTCAAGCACATAAATGCTCAAGCTGTTTCGTTTGGCTAGTTATATTAAATAACTAAAATGATTTATGCTAAAACAGAAAACTCCTAAATCACATTTCGTTCAAATATCTTGATTACTTTTAATCATAAACAACTTTCGTCATTTCTTTTTACTTCATCTAGTTTGTAGTTGTCGTTCCACCATACAAACTCGGGTTACTATATATAGTGTAACTGAGACGTCTTCCTCGCCATCTCCCTCCTTTTCATTCTCTCCCCTCATCCTTTTTTCTTTCTCTTTCTCTCTCTTTCTCTCTCTTTCTTTCTCTTCCTCCCCTGCACTTCCTTCTCTTCTTCCCTTTCTCCCTTTCCTTCCCCTTACCTCTTTTCCTACCTCCTTTTTTTATTTTCAGTCTGTTTAAAAGAAGAGTTTGGTTCTCTTGCAACTCACAAATATAACTAATCCTTGTGAACTGCAAGAGGAGTAGTGTTATTTTATAACCACTACTAGCAAACAACTGAATAATGTACAAATATGATGCAGGATTTTTTCATATAAATGCAATCTGCTTCGTCCTAGCCAGCCATTTTCAAATGATTGATATAGCATGGAGGTAAATTAGCTGCTAGACTATCAACTATAGACTGATAACTGATGACTGACCTCTGTGAGTATTACCAGTGATTGTCTACTGTGATGGATTTATAGCATATATTATGTATGTGATATGTTGGCCATTTTTGTTTGGCTGAGCATTTTGCCTTCTTCATGACAAACAACCGGTAGACTGAAATTACAAAATGGTGAATCATGTTGTTTGCTAAGAACGGTGGTCAGCTTGCTATTTCTGCTGACTCCGGAACTACAGAGTAAATAGCCTACACATGAAAGGATAATGATTGGACCAAGTATATAGAGACTTTAAGTTTATTGGTCTACCATTTATGTTTAGAAGGTATAAAATAATGTGTTACCTTGTTTTTACTCAGTCTTTTTTCCTGCTCTTATCTGAATATCATTCTAAGTCTTATTCTATATTCAAGATATGTCTTAGTCTGAATTAGTAAATAAAAGGAATTATAACCTGTGAAATTAGGCTTGTTGTTATATCTATCAATCTAAATTGTGGATAAGAGATTTTAGTTGCATGCTATGCTATTCTAGGCTGTAACGGCTTATCACCGAACAGCGGTGTTCTATCAAATCTGATTATCTCAGAGATTGTTTGAGTTTGTACAACTTTCCATAATCATCATATCACTATGTCAAGTTGATTATCCTATGTCAATTGATTGTCTCAATTACATAGGACTACGTTATTGAAGTGGCAATTATAGCACGAAAGTCATCCTTTCGGGGTTATGGGGTTACACTAACACTGTTCGTCACAGTTTAGTGTAGCGGTGAGCATTATCAATAGCCAGAAAGTCATCCTTTCAAGGTTATGGGGTTACACTAACACTGTTCGTCACAGTTTAGTGTAGCGGTGAGCATTATCAATAGCCAGAAAGTCATCCTTTCAAGGTTATGGGGTTACACTAACACTGTTCGTCACAGTTTTAAGTAGTTATCTAGGCCTATTTAAATATTAGGGTTAATATTAGTCTGACAGCATTTAAACTATAGCCCGGGAGTTTTTGAAGGTGTATTAATACGTAGGTATTAGGGAAAATCCTTTACACTACTTCATTGTGATATTTTATTGGGTAGTATATTCATCAGCTGGTTAAATTTTAATACCATTTATCTTTTAAAGATATTTATGTCTTATAAGTTGAAAATCTTTTCCTATTTTTGAAACAGTATCAAATAATTGATATTATTTATAATGGTTAATTTTTTAAAATGTTGAACAAATTGCCCTTTGAACAGACTTCACGAACAGACTGCTTGTCGAACAGACTATTGGGTATGATTGCATTTGAATAGCCTTCTGGGACAGATTGCACTCAAACATATTTCTGAGGCTGATTGCAGTTGAAAGTTCTAGTCGGACAGCAATGGTACAGGAAAGCGATGTATATAGTCTTTGTAATCCTAGCCATGATGTTACAGAGATTGAGTTCGCTGATAAACGCAAGAAGCCCCTAGTTCCAATATGCCTCCAGGAGCAATTTGAGCTGGCGCCGTGGCTGGAATTTCTTATCGGTGCGAATCCTGCATACGAGCTACATAGCAGAAAAAGGTACGCAGAAGAGCTACAGAATTGTCTGAATGCTCTCGCTGTCAAGGCAGCGTCAGCGAAAGAAAAACAGGACGATGAAGGTGGAGACGAAGAAGAAGGTAGAAAATCGAGCAAAAAAAACTAAATATTATCATTTGTCCTCAACTTCCTTTTGTCTTTATATCTTTAACTTTAAGGTCACTTTTAAGGTCACTTTGGTAACATCTGCTTGGTGACTTGTCTTTGACAGCATTGGTGTGTTTGTTGCCATTTGTCTATAGGTAATATATTCAATTCATGTAATTATAACATTGTTTTTTTCAATAAAATTATTTTAGTGTACACGAAAATCAAACGTAGACCTCCTATAACGTAAAAAATTTATGTTAAGTTTATGTTTCCTACAACGTAAAAATTCATATAACGTAAAGTGTCAAGTCGGGCAAGTTTTCCAAATCGATTTGAATATTAGTTTATTTCGCCGTAGGCCTACTGGCGAAAGAAAAAACACAGCGCGCTTAGCATTATATCTATTATATATAGGTAACTTTCACGCCATTCTAGTTCGCCGGAATGGATAGTTAAATGTGCCGACAAAAAGGCGAATAGGGTAGCTGTGCAATTGTCTATAAATACAAAGGCGATTGATTGGTGCAGATGTTACAGCGCCGGTCTACCACTCTTAATGTCGCGAGTTGGAGTATTGTTGAAAATCTTCTTTATCCTAACCTTGACCCTTGGATAGTGATGCGACGAAAAGGTAGAACTGCTTTTTATACCAAAAAGATTTTCTTGTTTTGCCTTATTGTGGTGTACAAAAAGCTCTACTTTACAGAATGGACTTTTCCGTTTAGATTAAAAAAGCAAATCACTGGAAATGAACGTTGAACAAGTTCAATCCCCCTCAACTTGTTGTAAAATTACCTCAATCATGGTGTACAAAACCAGTGAGATTGATCATAAAAAGGAGAAAAGTGGTTGATGCAAACCAATAATTCTGCAGTTACAGTACAGCCCACAAATTAAAAGTCAAAATTTTTCTTTTTGCATGGCCAAAGAGGAGAGTTTGGAAAGATATTGGAACGGATTAGGCAATTTACATGTATTTTACTGTTCGTATAACGTAAATTCTCTATAACGGAAACATTCCTGGAACGGATTATTTATGTTATAGGAGCGTCTACCATATAAGGCATAATCATATAAAATACAAAATGAGCACAATGGTGGTTTTTTACAACTTTGGGATAGTGAACGTCATATACCACAATACCTTGCTAAAAATTTACTACACATTGCATTAAGGATTTCCACTTTGTGATCATGAATATGAGCAAAAAAGCTCTATCTTGCTGTCTCATTGCTGCTACCCCTCCACCTTGCCACCACTGCATCTCGGACTGCTCAACAAGTATGACTCAGACAGTAGGCGGAGCCTAGTCGTCCCTCAAGATCATTGGTTCTGATTTCACTAATCGAGTGAGTATAAAATGAAGCATTTGCCCGTGACTAAGCATACCGCAGACAGTCACTACGCTGAAAGTTAAGCGAGTCCTACAGGAAAAAACTGGTACATCAAAGGAAATACATTACCGGGTATATACTAAAAGCAGGTAAGTTGGTTTATCAAAAACATTGCTATTGCAAAGAAACCAAAGATGTTTTTTGGTAAACTAGCTTAATTGTAACATTCAAAGCTGAGTAGAGCGCGATTGTGTATTTATTTTTTTCTAGCATATGTCAGCCCAGTTTTCATTCAAACTTTAGCAACTGATGAATGGTCGTACTAGCTTCTATCCAGTCTTTACAAATCATTTGGAGGATGTACGTCTTTTCTAAAAAGCGCAACAGCAATATCCTATCAATGATATACAGCCCCCCAAGGGGGGCTGTATATCATTGATCCTATCAATGATCAATCAGTTTTCACAGCAGGTGTTTTATCTTTGAGCACCGAGTTGACGCCACAACTTGCTCGCAATTGCATATTCTTTTAAATATTTCAGCAGCTGTTGAATGTAGCTAGAGGTAGTTGGTACCCTTCCTTACTGAGCCTAGTAGTAGAAAGCAAAAACTTGTTGGTTAAAGGCCGTTCCTCAGATGATCACTCAAACATGCAGTTTGATGTAGCCAATGACACAAATCATTTTTATGCCTGTAACTATCTTAGACGTTAGACTGAAACTAGCCGATGAACTGGATCCAGATTCAGTGCTGAATGTATATATAAAACCTTAATAACTGCAGACCTGAAGTATGCCATGATCTTCTAACGGCTGCACAGGTTTACAAAAAGACACCTGACTTTTAATAGTAACATATACCGTAAAACCTCTAATTGAATGCCATGGTGTTCTATTTTTTAACCCTTCCTCTATGGTGGCGGTCAAATAGAGGTGTCGTTAAATTAGAGGTTATATGCTAACTTATGACTTGAAAATGAATGCTTCTACATATCAGCCTAGCATTGTGTATTTACCTCTACTTCACATGAACATTTTTTGTTTTAGATTTTCCTTCAGAGTGAAAGCTTTCCCAGCATGAGATTTCTAAAGGAGAACTTTTTATCAGTTGTTTCTCTTTGCCTCACATATTTGCTCTCAGGTTAGTAAGCTGGTTTATGAAGACAATATTGACGAGGAAATAGGAGTTAATGATCGACTGGCTCACTCATTGAAGTATGCCAATTACATGAACAATTGTTCACTTGTTTGGAATGGGGGCCTGCTGTCGACGAATTAGCTCCTACAGGTTCAACGATTTGGAGTTGCACATTGCAGACCGTTCCAGGATTTGTGATGAATACCTCAAAACCAAACTCTTTTCAGTAGACTCACTTTCAGACCACTTCTCAATGCACGGAAGTCAAATAGTTGTACTAAAAATGAAATCATTTCATCATCTTTGAACGATCAACCAATCCTTGGCATGTAAATGTTAATGTAAAGGCACAAGTCAAGCAGAAGTAGTAGAGAGTAGCAGTGAAGCGTCTTCGTAGCGGAGACCTGCATTGTTGAGTGCTGAATTTGTTTACCTCCACTGGGGAGAGCTTAGTTGAGTGTTTTGGTTCGGATCCTTCAGCTGTAAGTGTTTCTATGATGCCAAAGTAATATCACACGGGATGACTGTGTACTAATTTAGCGCAACGAAATAGCGTCCAACGCATTCAGATTTTATCTTTCATATGATTTGGAGTGGAAGAAATTTAGAATCCTTCCGTGATACTCGTGTATCATTGGCTAATTCTGTTGATATACTTTCGCATTTTCAAATAGGCACAAATCTCATAGGACTATAGTAGTGTCTACATGTCTCATAGGACTATAGTAGTGTCTACATGTCTCATAGGACTATAGTAGTGTCTACATGTCTCATAGGACTATAGTAGTGTCTACATGTCTCATAGGACTATAGTAGTGTCTACACGTCTCATAGGACTATAGTAGTGTCTACACGTCTCATAGGACTATAGTAGTGTCTACACGTCTCATAGGACTATAGTAGTGTCTACACGTCTCATAGGACTATAGTAGTGTCTACATGTCTCATAGGACTATAGTAATGTCTACATGTCTCATAGGACTATAGTAGTATCTACATGTCTCATAGGACTATAGTAGTGTCTACATGTCTCATAGGACTATAGTAGTGTCTACATGTCTCATAGGACTATAGTAGTGTCTACATGTCTCATAGGATTATAGTAGTGTCTACAAAAAAAACATTTCAAACACAATAAAACAAAATTGGACATTACCCATTGATACTCATTGATACCCATTGATACTCATTGATACCCATTGATACTCATTGATACCCATTGATACTCATTGATACCCATTGATACTCATTGATACTCATTGATACTCATTGATACCCATTGATACTCATTGATACTCATTGATACCCATTGATACTCATTGATACCCATTGATACCCATTGATACTCATTGATACCCATTGATACCCATTGATACCCATTGATACTCATGATATTTATATTCATTGAAAATTAAATTAGCAAAGTTCTAGCTCAATTTACATTTGCTAGCATTATTGACACGCCTCCCTATATTGAAACATGTGTAGTGTGATCTTGGTCTAACCACCTGTCTCAGTGTGTTATGTATTTAAACTTCCATCAAGTGACAGACACAAAATGAATTAAGTGACAGACACAAAATGAATTAATAAGTTGTTAGCTGGGAAGCTGGCTTGTCAACCATTTCATTTTACAATAACTACAATCTGTTGTGAGTTGTCAAAGCGTTTGAACATTCATTGACTTAAACTAAATCTCATTGGAGCTTTCCAGTTCATTAAGTTTTCATTCCCTTCAAACTTGCATCCGCTAATATCATCTGCTGTCAACACATTCAGCTGCAGTGCTAGGCAGATGTAAAACTGATTACAGAGGAGACAACTTTGCATTGATGTGCAACAGTTAACTTATATTAAACGGCAGGCGGGCTGCAGTTTTTATTACGTAATATTTTCATGAAGTCACGATGTTTCCATGATGCAGTTAATCAGCGAGTTTCCATGATGCAGTTAGTCAGCGAGTTTCCATGATGCAGTTAATCAGCGAGTTTCCATGATGCAGTTAATCAGTGAGTTTCGTCTGCACGATGGAAACGGCAAAGAATAGCGAGTCAAGTGAATTTTGTTAATTGTAAGTTTTTATTGAATATTTCATGAATGATAGAAACGGCACTTGCGAATGATGTGCAGGAAAATGTCGCGCTAGCTATTCTATTTCAAGCGTTTTATACTCTTCAGTCAATTCTATTTCGATTAGACGAGTCACGGGTGCGTCTGTGTGACCTCTAAAATTCCTTATTGTTGTTAACAAAGCGTCTGTGTTAATCCTCAACATGGAATGTTAGATGAAACGTTTATCACACGGCAACTCAATGTGCAGACAATTCTAAATCTGCTTCATCCTCGCCATGGAAACATAGTGTATGTCTGCCAAATATCACAAACTGCTGATTAACAACTATTATTATCGATTATTGATTATCAACTAAGCTAAAGATTTTTACTAAAGAATTTGGGTCTACAATTGTGCCTTGACCCAGATGTTAACAGATAGTGTTATATTAATATAGGGGTATTTTGTCACATTTGTTACTGATAATTTTTATCACTTTACCAAAATGCCAGCCAGAAAAAATGTTA
The DNA here is from genome assembly GCF_963576615.1 of Watersipora subatra. NCBI lineage: Eukaryota > Metazoa > Bryozoa > Gymnolaemata > Cheilostomatida > Watersiporidae > Watersipora > Watersipora subatra. The sequence continues at coordinate 748,951 of NC_088717.1, read as the reverse complement.
TTTCTTAGCTTAACTGGTCTAGAAATATCGTTCCACTTGTTGTTATAAATTTTTAAATATGTGTATTCACTTTTGAGTAAATTCTATTATAGATCAGAGAGTATTACAGCTCCACCGCTTAATAATGGCAGTCTTTGGTCTCAAGCTGTTCAGTGTTTTGATTTTCTCGTTCCTTTCACTCTTGTAGTCTGTAATAGCCAATGCTCAACACGTAACACAAGGGACGAGTTCCTATCTTACATACGCACATTCTCAGAATGCCAATCTAACGGTGGAACAGTTTTTGAAGATGAGATACAAATCATCAATCAGGTTATAGATTTTGACGGAGTATTCAACAAAGACAACTTTGATGCCCCTTTACTGTCTACGTACTGCTCGTAAGTACAAGTCACTTGCCGTGAACCAGTTGCACACTTATCGATGTTTTGTTGTCTCTTTAAACAAACCAACGCATTTATCAGCCAACAATATTCTTGCTCATGTATTTTGTTCCAATTGCTGACAGCTTTTTAATAAATTTGTTTTTGGTGCATTTGACTACGTACATAAATAACTAAATAGGTAAATAACTAGCTGGAAAGAACAATCATATTCAATCAAGCATCTACCACTCAATGTCTGTCTGTTTGTCTCCTGTATGCAAGTCTGTCTGTTTGTCTCTTGTCCGCAAGTCCGTCTGTTTGTCTGTATGTTTGTCTCCTGTCTGCAAGTCTGTCTGTTTGTCTCACGTCTGTTTGTCTCAATCTTCTCTCCCTGCTTTAAGAATGAGAAAACCATTTAGAAAGTAAACGACAATCAAACCTGACGACACCTCAAATAGCGTGGAAACTCTCGAATCTATCAATAACTTTTTAAATCGGTATGAATCTCTCTATGCTTGACTTTCATGAGATTTCCTCAAGTCTGCCAATGGCTGATGCGCTTTCATTTTGACAGCTATTAAATTTTTTCCAACTAATTGAAGCCTAGCCTGTTATAGCACTCCTAGCTATAGCCTGCTATAGCTGGGAGTGCTATAGCAGGCTATAGCTAGGAGTGCTATAACCTTTTATTAGAGTGACTAATATATGCCCCATTTTTTGTATGATGACCAACTACAAAGACTTGTGTTTGTAGTTGGTCATTGCTTGATTGAGATGTTGTAAAAGTAGTTGTTGTGTGTAGTGTTCAGTTAACTGTTACATGACGCATCTCGGAGTGACTTACGAAAGTTTTATAGCGGACACAGCTCTTGTTCATTTTGCGTGGAAAACAAGAGTATCATAAAGATTCCTATTCCTCAGTATGCTTCCTAGTCAGATAGTTTCTTTCGCCGTCCATGAAAGGCAGCCATTAGCATCAAAGAGATGCTGCCTCTCCTCCCTTGTATGACTCATGACCTAGATTGGCCCATTAAATGTCTAATATAATTATGCTAAGAGTGAGCTGACAACATTATAGGAACATTTATTGGTTGCAGTTCGATGAATCGTACGGACTCTGTAGAATTATACATCTATTGTTATTCTTGAGTCAATCATTCATTTAATCATGGAGTAACTCCATGAAGGCTTTGTGCTTTAAAACAGGACAATATACTCAGCTGTCTGTTTATCTGATACAGACTATGTTATCTTATTCTATCTTGTTGTTGTTGATTTTTCTCAGCTTTTTGTCTGGAACATACTAGTATCTGGTAGGTCTCCTTTCCTTAGATATCGAGTACTTTCTCTGATATTCTTGCGGATACCAACAGAGCAGAAAACTGTGCTCTGCCTATTTCCTTGCCTATTTTCTGTCTAATTCTTATCTTAGATCTGCCACCACCCCTAGTGTTCCGATCACAACAGGTAGCACATTCACCCATGTCTTCTACTGTTTCCTATCTCTCCAATTCCTTTTTGGTATATATATCTCTCTTTTCATTTTATTGCCCTTCTACTCTCCCACCACCAGGCACCACAATAGTTACCTATCTTATTGTTATATTATTATGGCTTTAAATTGCAGCCAAGTGAATGAGTGCAAGGAGAAAATCTCCTGTCGTGATAGTCAACTCAATGATTTCGTGAAGGCAGCTGGCAGCGCCCTGTGTAAGGATGCCCAGCCTCAGGAAGGTAATGAGCTATATTTATGAATTCCTGTTTAATCCATCAAAGTCAACATTACAAATATAAATTGTAGATTAGATTATCTCTTTGCTGAAGACCACCCACATAACAGCTCTGTACACCCTTTTGCTTTTGGTCTGTGTAAGGGAACTGTTTTATGATTGCAGGGCGATTGCTACTTGAATAGGTTTCCAGGGAAGTCACTTGATCAATGTTGACAAAGCTATCCAGTAGCCGTACTCACACAATTGTCTTTGCACTGTCGAAACATGGCCTGTGATCAATCGTATAGCAGTTTTAGCATCCAACTTATTCTATGGGTGTGTAAGCCATGACACACTGATCAATATATTGTAGCTTTCTATGCGCTCAGTCAAAACTCTGTAGCGCTTGCCTCATTCCATTCGCTATTGAACCAATTTCTGACTGGCTATCATCTCACGCCAACTTTCACATTCGGTACATTTTAAAGTTATACAGCGTTGATTACATTACTAAACTCGATGATCAGGGCAGCTACCTGCCATAACAATTCATTACTAAAAGCTTTTCATGAGCAGCAATTATACGTCAATTCATATGCTATTACATTTGTTATGAATCAGTTGCACCTGGCACTAAATGCTATAATGCCTTTCTTTACCTAACCGCCCTGACTAAACTGCCCTGACTAAACTGTCCTGACTAAACCGCCCTGACTATACCGCCCTGACTATACCGCCCTGACTAAACCGCCCTGACTAAACCGCCCTGACTAAACTGTCCTGACTAAACTGTCCTGACTAAACTGTCCTGACTAAACTGTCCTGACTAAACTGTCCTGACTAAACTGTCCTGACTAAACTGTCCTGACTAAACTGTCCTGACTAAACCGCCCTGACTAAACCGTCCTGACTAAACCGTCCTGACTAAACCGTCCTGACTAAACCGTCCTGACTAAACTGTCCTGACTATACCGCCCTGACTATACCGCCCTGACTATACCGCCCTGACTATACCGCCCTGACTATACCGCCCTGACTATACCGCCCTGACTAAACTGTCCTGACTAAACTGTCCTGACTAAACTGTCCTGACTAAACTGTCCTGACTAAACCGCCCTGACTATACCGCCCTGACTATACCACCCTGACTATACCGCCCTGACTATACCGCCCTGACTAAACTGTCCTGACTAAACTGTCCTGACTAAACCTCTCTGACTAAACCGCCCTGACTAAACCGCCCTGACTAAACTGCCCTGACTATACCGCCCTGACTAAACTGTCCTGACTAAACTGTCCTGACTAAACTGTCCTGACTAAACTGTCCTGACTAAACCGCCCTGACTATACCGCCCTGACTATACCGCCCTGACTATACCGCCCTGACTAAACTGTCCTGACTAAACTGTCCTGACTAAACTGTCCTGACTAAACTGCCCTGACTAAACTGCCCTGACTATACCGCCCTGACTAAACTGCCCTGACTAAACTGTCCTGACTAAACTGCCCTGACTAAACTGCCCTGACTAAACTGCCCTGACTAAACTGTCCTGACTATACCGCCCTGACTAAACTGTCCTGACTAAACCGCCCTGACTATACCGCCCTGACTATACCGCCCTGACTATACCGCCCTGACTATACCGCCCTGACTAAACCGCCCTGACTATACCGCCCTGACTATACCGCCCTGACTATACCGGCCTGACTAAACTGTCCTGACTAAACTGCCCTGACTAAACTGTCCTGACTAAACTGCCCTGACTAAACCGCCCTGACTATACCGCCCTGACTATACCGCCCTGACTATACCGCCCTGACTATACCGCCCTGACTATACCGCCCTGACTAAACCGGCCTGACTAAACCTCTCTGACTAAACCTCTCTGACTAAACCTCTCTGACTAAACTGCCCGCCCGTCAACTTCATGAGAGAATTACTTCTGCTTTCAATTAGGCTACCAGCTCTGTCGACCTTTCAACCTTGTTTTCTAAAATGTTGTTCGGCTTACAGATTGTTTGTTTTGAGAAGATATTAAATTTTATATAAATATTAAATATTCCTAACAGACTTGATAAAGCATTCTTTTTGGTTGGGTTAGCAGATAATATTTAAAAAAGAAGTGTTATGTTTTTCTTTTGTTACAATACTTTTAACCAGCGAGCTTTTTACTAGCTAAACAAGAAAATACATGTAATTAGTATTTTTGATTTTTAGAGATATGCGCCGTGAGAATAGTGAGGCTATTTCAAGTAGATGAGCTATGAAGCTTGTTTGTTTTCGCGTTGTTGTTTTATTTGCATCGACGATAAACAATATGAAATTAGTAATAATGAAAAAAAGAAAAAATACATATGTAAATATTTAATCAATTTGTGCCGTGAAAGTAGTGGAGCTGACCCCAATACACAATAGCATTGCTAATTAAGGTGCTGTGCCTGAAAATCAGCAAGCAAGCCCCAAGGGTGGGCTATCCCACATTATTAACAGAGGCTGCTTCAGTGCCACTCTAAATTTAGCAATACATATTTTTTATGATGAAGTGTTCTTTCTGTTTTCCTGCAGCAATACAGGGTGCAATAAATACCCTGTCAGAGAATCCATGCGTCTTGTATCCAGAGCCGACTGGCCTACCACCGGATGGTTGCCTTCTCGCTAACGACAACGCGAGACCGACAACATACTTAGCAGGAGTGCAGCGAAAGAACAAGTATGTCTTTGTTATCTGTCCGCTAGGGATGAAATGAGAGAGTTATAGAAAGACTGTTTCGACTAACCAATCATAGTTAGTTAAGTTATGAATTAAGATCACGGTTACATAAGTTACATAAGTTATGAATAAGCCACAGTTAGACATCTTCATGTAGAGCAAGAGAAGTCGGGCTGATACCCGAATGGTAATGGGGAGTATGTGAGTGTGTCCGTGCTGTAACACTGCTGTTAACACTGTTGTTAACACTGTTGTTAACACTATTGTTAACACTACTGTTAACACTGTTGTTAACACTGTTGTTAACACTGCTGTTAACACTGTTGTTAACACTGTTGTTAACACTGCTGTTAACACTGTTGTTAACACCCCGCCCCGCTGACAATATGAAGTTTCATCTTTAAACCTACTTCTAATAATCCTTTTTATATTTAGTCTAGAGAAAAACTGTTTTTATTATTTTTAATAACTGGGGGTCCTACCACACAAAGCTGTCGTCAGAATAGTCACTTTTAAAATCACTGTCGTCACTTTTAAAATCACTGTCGTCACTTTTAAAATCACTGTCACCTTTTTCAAATTGGTAACCAAAACAACCTCTTTCTTCACATTCGTTATTTTAATACAAATATCTATACTGGTGGCACTGGGTTGCGTTAAAAATCTGAAACTCGCTAGGTTTGAACTTCTGCTAACCAAAAGCATGGCTCAACCAGCGACCTTCACAAACATATTAGTGATGTTTGGGAGCGTTGCTGATTACTCCGCGAAGAGTGACAGCCGTCTCAGAGCCACACTCGATGGCTCTGAGCCGTCTTAGGTTTTTAGAGCTATATTTCTTGTACGGAAAATAGACCGAGATTGCCTTTAATAATCACTGTCAGTCACAGACTTGGAAACGGATTTGCTGTCAATGTCGTGGCATTTCATTGCTTTAATTATTTGGCAGTCTATAAATGCTGGGCCAGATGCTTCAAACCAAAACTAGTGAAGTTTCGGTTGACCGTGGTGATTTATGAACAAATAATAAGTTACTAACGGTACGGCAACACGTAACAAAATTTCCGTTGGTTCTAACCAAAATCACGAAATGATTGAAACACACAGAATTATTCTGCGCTGCTAGAATCGTGCTAACGAGCACGATCTCAGCAGCTTTTGCAATTAGTATAGTCAAAGAGACGTATAATGACACACAATAGTAAAAGTATAAGTGCAAATCAACATAGTACACACGATGCAATTGCTTAAATTGCGTTATTGAATGTAGTTATTGTTTGGACGCTATAGCTACAATTTGTTTATTTTTTAATTATATTTCCTTTTTAGCAGCAAAAGTTTTGTGGTAGAGAATGTCGACATCTCTAGCGCAAACAAGTCGGTTGCATCGTATTTACTATCATAACTTTCTGTGATAATTTTCTTGTGTGTCGCATTATGTTTTCGGACTACGTATATCTTAAAATTTGCTAAAGTCGTGTTTGCTAACTAATAATAGCGCGACTTAGACAGTTACATCGTGTGTTCTTTGTTGAAATGCTTCTGTATTTTTATTGTGTGTCACGGTATATGTCTTGGACTATACTAATTGCTAAAGCTGCTAGAATCGTGCTCGCTAATAATTTGTTTAATCTGTTAAAGGCCTTTCGTCGACGAACTCGGTGGGCATGCACAGCTCAAATTATTCTGTGAATTTTGACCGATTGATTCTGCGTTTTTCGTGATTTCGGCCAGAACTCCGAACAAACGAAAAATTCGTTACGTGCAGCCGTACCTTTAGTAATCCTATTTACGCAATCCTCGTCACCTACATTGGTAAATGGTCGTCTCGTCTGTCACTTTTTAAATATCCCTGTCGTCGGGTCGTCAGAATCGTCACAAAACATGGGAGGACCCCCATAACTGTTATAATGTAAAAATAATAACCCAATCAACTGTGTGTTGTACAAAAGTATTCTGTACTAACCATCACAGTGCTGTACGGAAAAGCATACATGGAACAGATCGGTACAGGTGTTGGCGCCAAATCAATGGCTTGTGAAATGGTTCCTCTTGTCAAGCGTCGCTAAACTGGAAGATTTTTGAGGTAGCCATGGCAACATGTTAACGAGTCTCCACTAGTGTTTACTTAATCATGACACTTGCTGTATATATCAAAAGCTTTCATCATGATCCACTGCAAGCAGTTTTAGTCAACCAAATAAACAACATTTGTAACTGATACACCATGATTAATAATGTTGATATTCTTGTTATCTAGAAAGGATGCTGCCATCAGTCGCTGCATGTCCAGATACACGGAGGAACAAGGATCTTGCTCGAGCAAAGTAATCGCTGCTTTAGCTACTATCACCGCTGCCAGTCTTCCTCTTGAGAAAATTGGAGCTTCCTTTGACCCCTATACTAAATACCAGACTCCTGTAGGTCCATTTATGCTCCTAATACCAACATTATCTAATCAGTGTGCCCTGAGCTGCAAGCACTCTCCTATGAGCTGCATGCACTCTCCTATGAGCTGCATGCACTCTCCTATGAGCTGCATGCACTCTCCTATGAGCTGCATGCACTCTCCTATGAGCTGCATGCACTCTCCTATGAGCTGCATTCACTCTCCTATGAGCTGCATGCACTCTATTATGAGCTGCATGCACTCTCCTATGAGCTGCATGCACTCTCCTATGAACTGCATGCACTCTCCTATGAGCTGCATGCACTCTCCTATGAGCTGCATGCACTCTCCTATGGGCTGCATGCACTCTCCTATGGGCTGCATGCACTCTCCTATGAGCTGTTCTAAGTTACCTGGTTCACACTATATCTCGGTGTTGATGCCACAATACTTTGGTGATCGTCGATGATAACAATGTCCACACTATCACAAATCCATCCGCGTTCACATCAGCGAATACTTCGTGATGTAGTGTTCTCATTTTTCTTTTTAATTCTTCGCGAAGAAATCTCATTTGTTTTCACGCGCTTGAATCAAATACTAGGCTCGCAGCAACTATCATAAACGAAAGTAAATAAATCACGCTATCCGCAACTGCGCATCACTATCGCTGAAATGGTACACATTGTACAGGCGGTCGCACCGATAGCATCGTTGATGATCCGTCAAAATATTGGCAAAGTTTGTAGCTTCAAACTTTCTCAATATATCGGCGTTGTTTCATCGATGCTATCGGTTCCGGCGCACATAGTCGACAACTCCGACATACGTTTAAGTTTGACAGATGATCTTCACAAAGTTTTAGTAGATTTTATCAGAGTATCGGACTTTTCTATCATTGGCGATTGTTTTTGATGTTTGAGGTGGTCTGACTGCAAGGATGTTTCAAGATTAATATCGATAAAACTTAACTGCGATCAAATGCTCAGAACGAAGATACGTTTCCATAAATAACATCATCAGTCATGTTTCCTTTTTGTCCTTCTTGTTGGGACATAAGCTACATCCGGGTTCAAGCTGCAGTGTTACACATCCCTATTGATGTATATTATATTTTGTATTTGCTTTTGATCGTTAAACTAATACAATAAAACATCTTCAGATACATTTCTATAATTGTTTCAAACAATTTAAATATAGGTTAGGTTGGTTAAAAATTGTCCGAATCTTTCCTCTAAATGCTGTGTAAACGTATAAGTAGCTGAAGCCGATTGGGAGCTTTCATATGTGATAAGGACTCTCTCCCAATGGGTTACAATCATTTAGCGTATTGTAAATCATCCATCGGGTCGTGCAACAGGATACAAATTTTGTGCATTACTTACGCTGGTTTGAAACTGCAGTTAGACAGTTGATCATATTATAGAGCTGCTTATCATTTTGTCCACATGTTGCCCTGAGTAACCCAGACAAGTGTCTGCAAGACATTTAACTGCAAGTGTCTGCCTGACATGTAGTGTTTGCTTGGCAGGGAAATGCACTTTGTTTTCACTTCTTACATAATAGTTTTCATGACTAAATCAGATTCAATGAACATCTGTAGTTGGCCAATGTCTCTAAAATGCTCTGTGACAAGAATTAGTTGGAATGAACCTGCAGGTACACTTCCCACTATTTGGGCAGGTTTTTCCAAAAGTCTAAAGTATGCTTCAATAAGTCGGCCTAACTGCAGTGTGTATTTGTTTAATTTACAAATGCTTGTCTAATTACAACAAATCGAAACAGATCCAGTGTCACTTCATTTTCTCTCACAGAACAAGCCAACGTTTATTACTAGTCAGAAAGAATGACAAATATATTTGTACACGTCAAATATCAACCGCCTGCGTAGGTCAGATAGGTAGTCATTTAGGAGGCGAATTGCCGGTCACAAAAATCAAACGAACACTAATAACTGGCCATCGGCTGATGTACCCAGCGGTGTCCTTCACCAAAATGTACGAAAAATATTTTGACCAGCTATAGCAGGAAGTTAGCAAGTAAATACAAGATTCTAAACAGTTAAATGCGACCGACATGAAACATTCAAATTACAAGCATGTACACAACAGTTTTCATTGTCGACTGAAACCTTCGTGATCTGAGTTCCTCTAAATTGTCCAGTTCTCTAGCGACAGGAAATTCAACTGTTAGTTGAATATCGTTCATGTTAGGTGCACGAGTATCAAATTTGAGCAATTATATTAAAAAGATATTGTTTGAACTGCAGTGCATACGTAACTGTTAGAAATAGAATCACACACCAGGTGTTCAAACATTCTAAATTTTAATACCACATGTAGTCGTGTGGTGATCACCTGTAGTCATGCGGTGATCACCTGTAGTCATGCGGTGATCACCTGTAGTCACGCGGTGTGAATGAGAAGATATCGCACCTTCATAAGTCTCTGACCAAAATTGTGACACTGTTGCAGACGACAGAACTAATGTCTGACCAAACGACGAGATCTGTACGTGGCTTCATGCATTTCTACAAAGATGGCAGCCATGTTGAAACATGCGCAGGTCTGGAAGCGTCCAATGTTCTGCTATGGAATACATACTTGAGAGTGGATGGTACAGGCAGTGAGCTGGTGCCCATGTCTGGCCGGATTATTCTAACTAGTGTAAGTAGGAGTACTAGGAATTGTGGCTGCCTTTTTACACGTCTTCAAACATGATAACAATAACAAAAGGTTTTTGTGCGCCACAATAATTAACTACTCATTTTCATTTTTCAAACATCTCACGTAGTTTGACATTGGCTGAAGTGCTGAGTGGATGCTTCAGTTTATATAGCCGTGAAGCCATCTATTGAAAGCTTGCTAAATAAGGTCCACTGGCCAAACTGATGCGTTAATTATTCCGACATTTTCAACCAGTTTATGTGACCATGTGAACCTGTTCAACTAAATCAACCTTCTGAATATGAAATTTTAATTTGAATACTTTTGAAATAATTTGTGAAAAAATTGACCGTTTGCAGATTTGTCACCAAAACACTCGAAGCTACTCCAAATGTTATATTTTAATTGCTATTCTCGAAACTGCTTTTAACAGTAAATTGTTATCTCTTGGAATTGTTATCTCTTGGAATGCTTCATTGAATATCACATTAACAAGTTTGATGTGGTTAAGTAGATCAAATATTTATACAATCACTGCGTCTACTTGTCAATCGAACGACACCTGCATTCTGCAAGAGATATTATTGTTAATATATATTTTAGAATATGTTAAGACTACTTTCAATATCCTTGCACTGTTAAAGATGAACCTACACAAAAAGTTCAGTATTATCAGAAAGTATCAGTATTTTTCTATCATTTGCAATTGTTTTTGATGATTTAGGTGATCTGACTGCCAGGATGTTACAAGATTAAAAACGACAAAACTTGATCGCGGTTAAAACACTCTGAAGAAAAATCCGTGCGAAATGATGTCACTAGTTGCTATAGTTGATATCGTCTGTTGTGTTCAAGTTGCCGCATTACGCGTCTCTACTTTGTCGGTCTCTTTACAATCTTAGATGTCATAATCACACTTTCAGTTGATTTGAGCATTTTAATCGTGATGAAGCTTTATATGTTTTAATCTAGAAACATCCTGGCAGTCAGATTACTTCAAACATAAAAAATGAATGCAAATGATAGAGAGATATCGATACTTTCTGCTAAAATTCTGTGCAGGTTTATCAATAAAGCTTGTTCGCTGTGGAGTGTTTTCTGAAGCATTGGAAGGTTTAGTCATGCCTAGACACCCTTGAAGCAATGCCGTCTAGCAAAAGCTCACTGTTTAGCGCACACAGTTTATTGACAAGCAAGGACAAGTGCCACAGTTCTAACTCAATATATTATCAATAGATTGCTTGTAGGTGTCTTACTTCCTCCCATAGCTGACATCGTGGGACAAATTAAGGAGTGGTGAAATATGAGACGCTTTTTCTTTAGCAGTAACTAACTTGAATAGGAGTTCCATTTACTGCGCAAATAAGTAAAGCTACACACATCTCAATCGCTTTGTTGTAGGTTTTTATTCAGTTTTTTGACAAAGTCGGTCGGGTGCTTGATAGTTATACAACCAGAATATCGGATGGGAGTTTAGCCACACAAACCCTTCTTCAGACAGCAAACATAAAAACAGAGACGAGCTCTAATTTGTTGGTCCTATCTTACTCCGGTAAAATTATAATTCTCCTATTCATTATATATACATCTAAAAGAGTCTTGTTTTTATTCGCTAACTCTATTAGTTGATAGTTTCTATTGGTTAACTTTATTAGTTGATAGTTTTTATTGGCTAACTCTACTAGTTGATAGTTTCTATTGGCTAACTCTATTAGTTGATAGTTTCTATTGGCTAACTCCATTAGTTGATAAGTTTCTATTGGCTAACTCTACTGCTTAATAAGTTTCTATTGGCTAGCTCTATTACTTGACAAACCCCTGGAACTGCTTTGGGTTGAATGTCCCCTGAGAAGAGAAATGTGTCATATTTTAGTTTTCATCTGGCTGCCTACTCTGAATCATATTCTTATCAAATATTCTGTTTATTCCTTGGTTAAACAAATGTCAAAATTATGCTCAAATTATGATGTCAAACAAGCGCTACCTCAGCGAGAGGACTAAACCAACTGACACTAACTTACTCATCGGAACACGAATGACAAAAGTGACTCACATTGGCTGAATATTGCTTATAGTCGATGATAAACAGAAAACTATTAAATTTTGAACATGTAAATCATGATCATGAGGTGGTTACACGAACTCCGCTATTAGCATTTCTATATGATGATTCATGGTGACTCATTGCTTATGTCCACAGCCGCCATGACGCATAACTATTAGTCAATTTGCCTGCGCAATGACAAAGAGAACAATCTAATCCATTACCACTGTTATCACTGTTGTTCTTGCTGATTACAGATATCCATACTAATGTCGCTGTCAGCATGTCTGGACAGGGACTCAGTGTGATCGTCAGCTTGCCTGAAGAAATTGTCAAATTAGAGACGCTTGGCATATTAGTTGAAGGGTGTGAGACATTTGGAGCTAATGTCATAGAGGGTAAGTATTTGTGTATAATCGACCAACAGTACTTCATTACCACGCTTTATCGCTACGTACCTCTCCGATTGAGGCGATAACCCACCCTACTACTTGAATATACTGTAATGCCATTACGTCTCCAGATGTACTCTTTTTGACACACCTGCTCATCTTGTGTTAAATACGTTTCCTTATTATTATTGTCTGTTTAGGGACTTTGGTAAAACAATTGATATTGCTAGAACATTGTGATAGAACTGTAGTGACATTGTGATAGAACTGTAGTGACATTGTGATAGAACTGTAGTGACATTGTGATAGAACTGTAGTGACATTGTGATAGAACTGTAGTGACATTGTGATAGAACTGTAGTGACATTGTGATAGAACTGTAGTGACATTGTGATAGAACTGTAGTGACATTGTGATAGAACTGTAGTGACATTGTGATAGAACTGTAGTGACATTGTGATAGAACTGTAGTGACATTGTGTAGTGTTTGTTTTTGGTGATAGATTTTGAAGCAGATGTGAGTGACGCTTGCAGAACGTCTTGTTCCTATGATTCTCCCAAGTTGAACTCAGCATATGTAGATGAATGCGCATATGATTGTACATACGGTGTCACAGAATACGTAAGTGAAATAATATCACTTACTGTAGCTGATTATATACCATATTATAATCATTTCATAAAGTTCCTATGTTACACATTACTGATTGTAGTTATCATATTTTTTGCTGCAATGGCTAGTATAGCCTATAGTATTATCGAGTTATCTAAAGCAATTTATCATTGCGTGGGAACGGACCAAACAAATCCGTTCGAGTTAACCATGTGTTTGAGATAAAATTTTACATTTTGTCTCGAATGTGAGTTATCCGAGTTTGACTGTACTTAGTCGCTGAAAAATCCTAAAAAGTTGGGGCGGCTCAGCCGGCCAGGAAATACGGGCCTGCTTGTCAGTTATAGCGGAATTTCTTGGTCCTTGTGCCTGGAAAATCCAAGATGACAACCCAAAACTCATTTTTCACTCAAATAACGTATCTGTCAAACTACGTTGAGAACATGAATAGACAAGGATGCTTCTTGTTCTGGTCATTGATACTTGCCTAAGTGACAGCATTCGCCACTAAAATGCATGTCTGATCAAGAACTATACATAACAGCCTAACTTGCTAGAACCAGAACCGTGTGAGTTCTCCATTAGTTTGAGTGAACCAGCCATCTTGGAAGTGTTAAGTGCTGAAAATCAGCATGGGCTGAGTGATGCTATTCCAAACAACCAGCGATAGATTTATTTTTATAAATAACTTTTTATGATAGTACTGTATATTTTCTAAATAATTTTTGTTGTTTCTTAATCTATCCATATACTTATAAAACTCATAAAAATACTTATAAGAAGGCAGTAAATGAAGTGCTTCCATAAAGGTGTGCACCGTAATTGAACACTCGACCTTCGGCTTTACATATCCGATGCCTTACTAACCACCCTAGTAACCGCGCCAATCTGACCTCCAACATTTACAGAATATTCTTTACTATAATAAGAGCAGTATAACTTGACCTACAGCTGGTTCAATGTGAAAAACCAGGCCCACTCCAAGCAATGTTGGGCTTGATTGGCTATCTTAGCACTTTCGTTTTCCATCTATATATACATGTATATACGAAATCGTTCTCGTAAATCTCATAGTTAGTCAGCGTTGTTGTTCGGTGTTTGTCTATCGTTCGGTGTCTGTCTGTTTGTCCAGCTATAGCGATTAACATCTAGCAATGAAAAATTTGTATCGCAGAAGATTTGATCCCAGAACCTCCTGCTCACCAGGTGGGAGCAATACCTTACCAACTATGGTACATGAGATCGATGGATTCATTTGGCGACATATGTCGCTATGTGGGTGAAAATATGTAAACCGCTCTCCGTTATGGTGCAACATAATTTTATGCTTGCTCTTACAGCTCATTAGTAAGCTTACTCAAATTAGCGATTGGCAATGTGCCAGGCTAATGGCAAGTGGATTGCTCCTACATTACCTATCACTGTTTATAAACTGATTTTTAATACCCGTGCAACGCTGGTCATTCCGCTAGTATATAAACTCCAGAATGTGCCTTTGCATGCATTATGGACAATTGCGTTCAATAATCATGCTCATGCATTGTTGTCATGAAAGCAGTGTAGCATTTTGTGTTGATAAATTATAGACATTCCGAGCAGAAGAATAAATGTTGCGCGCTTACTGCTAGTTAATTCTATATATACTATGGCCAAATGCATATGTGCAAATGTTCTCGCCAGTTTTAACTTCATGGACCATGCTTCCCCTGAGAACAAACATCTTTGTATAACAATAAAATGATGTCATGCAAGCGCGTTGTTTCATGTGGACCAGAATTATGTGAACATTGTCTGGCTAAAGACGTGGGCAAAAAACCAAAACTATATAACTCATGTAAAATGTGGGCCCAAGTCACAAACGACGTATCGAATAGTTTGCCTGCCCTGATAGTGCAGACAACATCGCTCTCGTTTATTTTTACAGATATATCAGGTAACGTGAAAGGTTAAAGTGGATGATGCATCTGATAGTTGACATGCTTGTTAAAACCTTATAATACTTGCATGGTTAAAATATCAAATGTTCCACAGATGGTAGTTAATCTACAATGCGCCGATGTAACATTTGAACACTGAATTGACATGACAGACATTGGCGTGACTAAAACAGATTACATCAGAATAGAAGCTGTCTTGTGAATGCTATGTATTTATAGAAAGTGTTACCAGCACACAGGGCACTTGTGAAAGCATTTACTATCTAATACTGTGAATAGATGATGTTAAAGACATACAGGGACTCACTGAGCAATCTGAAATTGATTACTAAATTTAAATCCTGTTTGATTGTAGAGAGAGACATATTATGACATTGATGACCACATAGCGATTGTCAGAGATGATAACGCTGCCACTTCAAAAGCGCCCTCCAACATATTGTTTGCACTGATTCCAGCTGTTGTCTTCTTAATGACATAGTGCAAAAGCCACACTATCAGACTGCGCACTTTCTATGCAGCTCAACATATGAATATTTTTAACACGACTACATTATTGTTATTGTATTCAATTCATCAAACATTTCTTTTTGATGAACTGAATTTTCAGTGTACTGCTCATTCTTTTACTGCCAATCAAAGAGATAATCAAAGTTTAATTACACCTATAAATACATTCCTTTTGATGACATTTAATTTTTATATAAATGCAGAATTATTCAATTAGAATAAAGAAGCCTCAAACAACTTTTGCGACCATTCAGTAAGATATGCATCTAGCAGAGTTTGTGTAAAACTCTGTGAACTTTCACCGAGTCTCGTGCTTGTCAACCATGTAGACCAATTTGCTTATCTCACCAGATGACTGAACACCATTCGAAACCAATTGAATAATGTTAGTATTCTTGGTAAGGGTGAAGGTCGCACTATCTGGAAGAGGACTGAGTCCAGCCAAAAGGTTGTTTGCTTTAGGAATCTTCCGCGGTCCGCTGACCGGGTCATCATAACTGTAGAGCTCAATGGTGTAGTGCGCTGAAAGGATATAAAATTCAAGGATTCATGAATACAGCCACATACCATCCTTATTTACCAATTCATATTTACCAATATGAATAAGGATTCATGAATAAGGGAAGGAGACAAGCAATGTTTTAGGGTCTTCAAAGTGAAACTGACTATTGTTAGTGATAACCACAGTGGCTAGCCTGGGCATGGCCCTCGTGGGGGATTGGGAGAGAGAGCCTGAGACACATAGCGAAAAAAAGGTAAGATAACTTCTGCAAAACTAGCGACATATGTTACATATGACGCTCAGACTGATACTAATGGAAGCGTGTCGTTAGATTCGGATCTCACGATGTATTAGATGTGGCGCGTTTAAAAGCCTAGTGTCACGGTCACGTGACTTGATCTAGTAAAAAGCCCTGTATTTTTGATAGACTGGGTGGTTACGTAACACCCCGTTTGATAATAAAACGATAAGAACCATAGGTTACTATTCTCTTGCGTTTTCACGTTAGCAGTTTCATTTCCTATACTGATACAAAATGGAGCGATTCAAAAATTACTATCAAAGCTAGGCATTGTCACACTGAGACCAGAACAGTTTCAAGCTTTACAACATATTATCGCAGGTTTCGACCAATTTATAGTTCTTCCTACTGGCTTTGGAAAAGAGTATTTGCTTTCAGATGGCACCGTTTTGCAGTGTTAGGTCCGAGTTGTTCATAATAACTGTCGCGAGTAATCATAATACTCGTGAGTAAAATAAAACTGAGATTACTTTTTACTAGACAAACTTTTCTTTACTAGCAGCGTGCGATTCATTTTTGTTGTTCTATTGCTATTCGTTTGCTATGTTTGTATTGTTATTGTGAATTTTTTTATTCAATCGATTTAATTTTTTATTAAATCATATTAAAATATAATGAATTGAACATATGAAATAATATAACTCTCGTGATTGATTTATTATGCAACCAACATTTCATACTTACTAACCAGCGTTTGTTTGCTGCCAATTCAGATTAACAATAATACATAATACTCGTGTAGATCATAAATAAGACCGTCACACGATACTCCTTCGGAAATAATGATGGTGATATTAGCGACTTCAGAAGTCGACTTAGAGTTGTCTTCCCCGCGTGTTGCTATGTGTCCCAGGCTCTCTCTCAATTCCCACGAGAGCCATGCCCAGGCTACACAGTGGCTGGTCTTTTCTGATTGGTTCTTGTAACGGATTAATTGTCAGAGGCTTACACTCAAGAAATAACCCGTTTATTTAGCTAGGTTGTGGTTGGCCGATAATCGTAAATGATCTGCCAATCAGGTCTTTAACAAAATTTCTTTCTGCAACTGACTTTTTAGATAAAATATATGCGGACATCCTCATAGTAAAAATCAACAAATAATTTATTAATTTGTTTTTGGTAATAAAAATAAATGTTTGTAATAAAATCTGACAGGTTCATGACCTTTAATATTTACATAAATATAGAGATCTGCAATAACTCGATAGGATCCTACTGATTATAGTCAAAGGCTAATGAATGTTAAAAAGTACATCAGACATTATTACGGCCTGACACAGGGAGCCGAACGTTTTTCAACACAACTATTGTCCACAATGTGTTTAAAAACATTCTCATAACTCTCAAAATTTCTCTAAGCAATGAGAACTTCGATTGCCAATGATAAAGCCATTCAAAAAGGAGTATTTTAAACATGAATAATTAAAGGTTGACTTGCAACAAAATTCACATTACAGTTATTTGGTATCAAAAGATTCACCATGTTTTACTCTACTGTGTTGTAGGTGCAAAATATGTGGAAATGTGATTACAAGCTCTTAAAAGCTCAAAAACGAAAAGCAGCCGTAGATTGGAATCTCTTTATTTCGATGATGTAGCCATGAAATTTGGTTATCGTCTTGTCACGTATGTTCTCACGTGAATTGAAAGGCCAATACAAAGCTCAATATAAAACTTATCGTAGTACTAGTTTATGACAAACACTTTGGGTTTCACTGAAGACCCCGTATCAAATATAGATGCTCACTACTTTACAGTTTTGTTTCGGCATTATTCAATCGTCAAGTCATAATCTGTTCACGTGACCCAATACTTCGCAAATAATTTTTGCAGCACTTTTTGATTATCACAGGTGACCAACAAACTCGTCATGATTATCAGACAATGATATTTACTCCTTCGAGCTAAGGTTAAAAAGTTTAACGATTTTTTACGGTAAGTTATAAGATATCAGTGCTAAAAGTGACAGCATTACAATGACGATAAAACAGACGTGTAAGAACAATAGACATAGTTTTATTGAATGCGTGAAGTATATTTGTGAAAATATTTTGACGAATAAGGTTGCAAGAAAGTGTAAACAGAAACCATCTCTCACAACTACATCACATTTGAGCCGCTTTGGAAAGGGAATCCAAATTACGGCGGTCTCGTATGGCTACGATTTTCTGTTCGTTTTTGAGCTTTTAAGAGCTTATAATCACCTTTCCACATATTTTACACCGACAACACAACAGAGTAAGACATGGTGAATCTTTTCATATCAAATAACGGTAATGTGAATTTTGCTGCAAGTCAACCTTTAAAGATGTAGTTGCGTCAAAAATGAAATTAGGACCCATAAAAGGCTAAAACATCAGCTACAATTTGATGCCATTTTTGTCTTTGTAGACCAACCCTGTCCAGAGATATATGCGTTTGAATGAGGCCCTCTTTTAAAAAGCTCACGTTCCAGCGGGTGCCAATTTCGTGACATCACTAGCTTGTTTTCTGAAACGAAACCACGAGCGATAAATATGAGGTCGCTTCGTTAGCCAATCACGATTGCGAAATTTTTATATAGACCGTAATAAATGTTATCACTCGTAAAACGCATTGTCTGTGATATCGAAGATTCTCATCGCTAAAGAATTCATGCTCATCGTTACTGATTCAACGCATTTCAACAATTACTAAGTTATACATAGTTTTAAAATGGCTTCAAGTTCGAGCGACCGCTACTCAGAGTTATCTGAGTAACGTTTAGTAAAAGATTAGAGTAGACAGCCTATGGCCAAAGCTGACAGGCGTCAGCAGCGTTTTGCTGCAGAAGAAGACAGAATGGAGGTAAATTAACTTAGAGTCTTCTATACTTTAGTAAATGTAATATTTTTTATAGTCATAAATACATATAGTAATTAATAAAATGATAATTCTTTGCTATCTCCAATCATCGTTTCATAGCTTATCTGCCGTTTTACCTAGCTATAATATTTTTTTCGAATTTTCTTTGATAAATTAGAGTCATGATTACAAATTATTTTCACACGTAGGAAGTGGGTAAAATCGATTGATCATTGCAAATCTTTAATTTCCAGAACCAATGCTTCGAATCGTTGGCTTGGCGTACTTGTGCCTTTATTAAATGTTTATTCGTTTTTAAAATTACACTCGCAATCTATTTAACTCCCAATTTGGAAGCTGTCAATAGATACGCTTTAGAATGACATATCTATGAATGACATATTTATTGCATCTAATTTGTTTACATTTACTTGTTTTACTGATTACAGAATGTTTATGTCGTCCCACCAGCCGAAGAAGCTTTGTCAGTGTGAAAACTGTCATAAAGGAGAAAGCGAGACTTGAATGCGTGCTGGATGATGTTTTGTTTGAGTTTGTTGCAGTAGATGAATTTGTCTTATTGTATCAGCTAATACTATGTGAGTGGCCACGACTTGATGAATATTTTTAATAAAAGCTTTATGCCGAGATGAAAATATTTTTGCTTGTAAAAATTATATAATAAAATAATATTGTTGAAGATAATGCAAAACATGATTTGCAGAATATTGTAGTGAATCGGATATGGTATATGGGTGTCCGCAGAACTGGAGAATGTGAGTTCAAATCCAGTTTGCAGCAGACTTCTCATCCTTAAAACTCTATCCCTGTCTATATTCTTTTCAAAGAGGTGGCTTGCTTATTTCAATTACTTAGTATTCGGTAAGAAACTAGTACGTAGGCAATAGGTAATAGGCGACATAATGTGGGCGGGGCTTATGGGAGGCTGTATATCGTTTATATGGGTAGCTGCAGAACTGTGCTGATACAAAGACCACGTTCTACATAAAGTGACTAGACAGAATTACCATAGACCGGTAGAATTGGTAGTCGGTACCCAAATGTTTACACAAGATTTGGAGAAAGTGAGTAGAACAAACTTTCAATTTTCGTTATTTGAGGCCTTTTAAACATTCATAATAATGCATCTGTAGCAGGATTTAAAATTTTATTCTAGCCAACACGAGCAAATACAAAATAAGATATATGCCAATAGAGCCGCGCAAGACTAGACTTTTATCGCAAATAGCCGATGTGAATACGAGAGATAGAGAGAGGTTGCCAAACGTGTGACATCATTTTTGGCGAGGCTGGGCACGTTTTTGTGGCCTGAGCGTTTTTACGGTGATCAGATTTTTTCGGTTTTAATCTTCAAATATCTTGGCAATGCGATCGCGTAACACAACAAACAACATATCAACTGATAGAGAAAAAAAAAATGCTTTCTTTTAAGATCAACTTAAATTTTGACGCAACTACATCTTTAACATTAAAATTCTGGCTGAAAAGAGAAAGCAACTCCAAAGTACATGTACCATACCTTTAAGGAGTTTATCAGATCGACGCATCCTCCGTACTATCTTGGCAGGTGTATCGTTTTTATAGAGGCTCAGCTCCAAACCGAAAGTAGCGTTGCAACTTTGTGGATTGGCGAGGTAAACCGTGGCAGATGGCACAGACACAAACTCGATAAATGGCTTCTCAGGGCAGCATTCTTCCTGAATTCTGCTGTCCGCTTCAGGAGAGTCGGAGTAGCGAACTTGTATTTCTTCCAACTAGAGCAGCAGATTAAAAAATCATAATCAGGTCTTGAAAGGTAAAATGTAAGTGATAGCTGATAAGCCTAAAAAGTGGTGAAGGATTAAACTTTTATTAGCAGTCGATCATCTATGAAAACTGTGTTCTTCAAGTTAGGACTTCTAGGTGCTGCACTTGAGACAAATATGTAAAACTTATCTGGTAATTAATACGAATAAATAACATCCATATAATATATTACTATTATATTATTGCTGCTGCCGCTCTAACAACATGATGAGCAATTGATCAGAAAAATCTACTTCAGTGAAGCTCAAATTTTAATGATTAAAATGATACAAACCTAAAAAATATTTTAATAATGGCTGTCAAAATAAATATTGCTGCCTGATAGCTGCAAACATGCTGAATCAATGCCAAAATGACAGCTGACGTCAAGAAAGCTGTGAAAATAATTTTGTTCCAAATTTGTTTAAATAAAAACCCATTTACATCTACAATAACAAAGGTTCCAATAAAACTGTCATGCAATAAGATCAAACGCAGAAAACTCCAGAATCGAGTAATTTTTAGTATTTTTAAAAAGCTTTGAACTGAAATATAGCAAAATGTAACCTTTATCCATATAAAAAATAGCAACTAAGCTTAACATTTTCAGAAACTCTCCATCAAGAAGAACCAAACTTACTAATTTCTTGAGTATGCTCTAGACTGCATGATTGAATACTTTAACAGTTATACCTATTAGTAGACTCAGCCGATATAAATAGAAATAGTGGATGTAAGCATAACCAAAGGATATGTATATGACTACAGGCACCTGCAGCGCATGCCATATCCTTGTACAGCACTAGGTTTGGAGCCAAAAGATTAAAACCTTTTTGATCAAAGCAATGAGATGAAATGACTGCATGAAGAGTAGACAACTACTAGAGGATGAGACAACTACATAACTTCACAAAGATGAATGAGCTGTTGAAAGAGGAGATAACTACCTAAAGGTTCTGACCTAGAAGTACTAGAGATGAGTGACAGATTGACTTGAAACAGGTAAACTAAGAAATTAAGTTATTAGGAAACATATCTCAATTAAAACTTTAAAAATGCAAAGATTTATGAGTATAAGTCTTTGCATTTATAAGCCAAGAAAAAAGTCAATGTGGAGATAACACCAAGAGTTTTCAGAGTTATTGATAACACAAAAATCCCTTCTTGTATCCTGCCAATTTTAGTAAATTCATTCACTCTAAAAAACACAGAAATTTGTAATTAAAATGAGGAACCCTTACGAAATTGGAAAAGGCATGTACATACATCAAGTGTATTGGTGATATACTCCTCATAGCTCTGCAGTATAGCAAGTTCGTCAAGCTCAGAAGACGTCTGGAGGGCAGAGAGACCCTGTTTAGCTAAGTTCTCCTGCAAGACAATTGGCTTTGGAAAAATATGATGAGTCACTTTGGATTCTGTACAACTACAATGACTCGAGGGATGCCAAGACAGAGATATGAACCAAAGGTTAACAAATGATAAAGTTAATATATGTACAGACATAACATTTGTATAATTTATAAATACATGTAATGGTCAACACCTGTGAAAAACACATGCTAGAATTATATTACTTCATAATAGACTATGTACAAAGCCGAAAAAAGAAGCTACAGAGATATAAGTAGTAAAAACTATGAACGATATGTTTGTTTACCTCTCGTGTTCGTCGTCTAGACAAGACTAAAAAAATGGGAAGTTGGTGAATGGCAGTCAGATGAAGTGGGGGTTGTATTGTTTTGTTCGGAATAAATGTTTTTACAAACGTAAATAGAAAGATTTCACATTGGCACGAACTGAAAACTGTGATCATGCAAAAAACGCAGAACTTGAATTGCAAAAAACGAAAGTTGTCTTACCATGTATATGATATATGCAAGACATGATAACTCCAGACGCGAAGCAAACGAGCCAAGGAATGAAACTAACAAATGAGCCAAAGTACAAAAGGCTTTTCTTACAAACTACAAATATCTTTCGTGAGTCGAAACAAAATTTCTACCAAGATGCAGTTCGAAACTTGAAAATTTTGTAGATGGAATCTTTCATAAGTAGAGGTCCGGCTGTATATTTACCAAATAGATTCCACACAGAAATAGTCCGAGAATCGCAAAATACACCATCACTAAGTTGAACAAACATGTTGCCAGAAACACGAGTTGTAGATGGCAACATAGAGGGTCTTCTAGCAGGGCCGTTGCACCTCTACCAACTAATGATACTATATGAATGAGTGAATATGCAACCCATCACGGCAATACAAGGTAACGCAGCAGATAAAGACTGCCCAATACTGACCTTCAGCAAGGCTACGAAAGGCATCACCCTTTTCATATATTTGGAAAGAGACTTTTCAGCTTTGAGGTTTGCTGCAATTATGCTGTTTTCTGGCAGCATGCCTCCGTTCTCCTTGTGCAGCCGTTGGAGGGTGCTCAATATAAGTGCCTGCCATGGAGGAAAGCTCTTCGCTACCCAGACAACGGCATGTGACGGTTTCCTCTTGACAGTGTTCTTCGTACCTGACACGAGAACATAGCAGTCACTAAGAGAGGCAGGAGACAGTCACTAAGAGTGACAGGAGACAGACACTAAGCAGGAGCAGACAAATATGAACTATACACTTCATGAAAGAATCGAACCGAGGACTCTCCTCTTTCTAGAGGTGAAAATGACTTTGAACTGTCGATATCGAACTGTGATATCGATGCCTTTATAAAGTTCAATAAGCTAGTAGTAAGGATTACCAGTACCCTAGGAGTCTGCTGTACCATGAGAGATTATCAGGTATGTTAATAAAACACAGAGAATAAGGATACTAGTAGTAAAGATTACCAGTACCCTAGGAGTCTACTGTAGCATGAGAGATCATCAGGTATGTCAATAAAACACAGAAAATAAGGATACTAGTAGTAAAGATTACCAGTACCCTAGGAGTCTACTGTAGCATGAGAGATCATCACACTTATTCTGTGTGTCAATAAAACACAGAATAAGTACAAGCAGAGTGATCTTAAAATAATGGAATGAGAACAATTAGAACAGATGATAGTAAGCAGTAATGACTAGTAAGCAAAATGTCACGAGTTCGAATCCTGTATGATGTGCTCTTTTCTCCAACCTTAGCGACTGACACGGCAGTATTAAAAACTGTAGTGAAGATTATAGCAGAGAAAACTAGTGTTGAATTAAGGCTACACAAAGCGGTATTTAAAAAAGATGTTTGGTAGGGGAGGTGACTCCTAGGTAGCTACAAAGGCTAAGTTTTCATTATAGTCTGTGCTATAATCACTGTTTCCATGATGCGAAGTGCTTCGGAGTTGCGCTATCTCCGAATCATGGAAACGGCGTCTTCGCACTGAAATCACTGCGCACTGATCAGTGCGAAGCCAGTGCAAATTCGCAGCAAGGAAACAGCGACTGCGCAGTGGCTGCGCATAGCTCTCATGCCGTGGAGACAGATTTTTCGATGGCCATAAACTAGTACAAAGGTTGTCCTGCTAATCTTGTTTTTTCACTATTCTTCCGATCTTCTTTCACATAAATTTAATTATAGTCTGCATTCACGAGGATGATGAGGTGATTACTTTCCTGGACTTTGTTATCGATGCCAACACTTCGAAAAATAGGTGGCAAGTCCTAAATTAACGTTTAAATAATATATTACTTAAAAATACTTATTAAAAATATATTACTATGTAAAAAGTGTGTTAAGGTTTGTAAAACCTTGTGAATGTGTATTGTAAATAAAAGTATAATGACGACAGAATAATAAAAAAGACTGTTTATGACGTTCGGTATCCGTGATCGATTCTATTTCTCCATCAGGTGATTCGATTTATACAATTTCTCTTCTCTGGCTAATTTGCGGTATTTGCTGAAAACCACTGCGCAGCATGGAAACGTACAATCCCCTCGACTTCGGAGGGGGCTGCTTCGCAGTACTGCGCACCATGGAAACATAGTGAATGAGAACCAA
This sequence comes from Watersipora subatra, assembly GCF_963576615.1. Classification (NCBI taxonomy): domain Eukaryota; kingdom Metazoa; phylum Bryozoa; class Gymnolaemata; order Cheilostomatida; family Watersiporidae; genus Watersipora; species Watersipora subatra. The sequence goes on along the minus strand of NC_088717.1, from coordinate 724,201 downwards.
GATCAAATCAAGCGCAAGTGTGATTATGATGTCTGTAGTTGCAACTTGAACTCAATAGCAGATATCAACAACGAGAGAGAAAGGGACAAGTAGCTGAGCGACTAGTCGTAAAACCTCTAATTGAACACCACCTCTATTTGAACGCCACCTCTATTTGAACACCACCTCTATTTGAACACCACCTCTATTTGAACACCACCTCTATTTGAACGCCACCTCTATTTGAACACCACCTCTATTTGAATGCCAACTCTATTTGACCGCCACTACGGGAACAGGGTTGAAAAATAGAGCGCATCCTTCTATTTAAACACCACCTCCAATCTCCAAGTTGACAATCTTCGATCTTTATGAACCCACAATATCAAGTGATCAGTAGAAAAGTGTCCATAAAATCGTACCAATATTGACTTGGTTACATTAATAACACTCGATTCTTTTGTTGTTTCTGTTCATACCAATGTTCGTTTTCCAATTCCAATTTTTTTTATTTTTTCCCGGTAAAACTTTGAAAGCAACACTATAAAAATAATTAATAACTGTATCGGGCTAATAGTAATTCCTTGTTTAGCGCGGTTTTAACACTTTGACATACCCTAGGACACTTATGTATTCGCGGCATCTAACTTTCGCATTTTCGCGGTGTCATCCTCTCGCGAAAATTTCATGAGCAAAACTAAACTATCATAACGAATGAGCGAGAACGCGAAGTTAAATAGCTTTGTTCATTGATATCCACAATAAAATCGTCATATTAGAAATGCAGACAATTTTCGTCTGTGGTTGGGCTCAATGGGAAATTTCTGATGAACTCATTATAGCTAATACACCGACTGAGCAGCATGACAAAGCAAATTAAGATGATATCAGTTTAGTCACCGAATTTGTAACTGATGAGGATGAAAGTCTGGTAGGTGAAGTCATAAAATTGAAGAATAATTATTGTAGTGATGAATTTTATTACCAACCAAAAACAATATCAACCCTCATCAGATCCAACCACATTATCTCTTTCACTGCCAACCATGTACAAATTCGCTATCGGCCTAGTGCCAGCTATTTTACCGAAATTGCCGATATTGCTTCATGATATCTACACAGTATTTTTTCAAGTTCAATCTCTATCTAGAACATTTTTGCTACATATTTTATTTTGCCAAAATTTTAACCAATGTTGCTATGCAAAAATTCAATGTATCTCTACTTGTGCGTGATGATAAAGCTATGTGAAGCTATGATCGATCCGAAGCTAAAACGATCCCCCACAATGTTCCTTACTCTTACAAAACTATTACTTTCACCACTGTCAGAGACAGTGCTGCTACTTTAATTATCTGTATTAATCACGAAAATCTAAATCTTAATTGGCTATAATGTCATCAACAACTAATTACCTGTTTCATGACTCGTGCGGTAGTTAATGAACTCACAGAAAAATGTTCGTTTTTAGATTAGAAATTCTCAAACAAAAGTTTAAAATTGCTTCGTTGTTTTAGGCTGATTTTATAGAGAAATCTTCGGACAACACAGTCAATTTCATAAAACCCGTAAAGACCGTGGGTTCTGTGGTCAACGAATAATACAATCTGGTTACCATGCAATTGCTGAGAAAGTCCAAAAATGCGTTTATGGCAGTGGCACCTAAAAAAACGCATAAATGCGTTTATGGTAACGAAAGGGTTATACAGTTTTGGTTGTGAAGTTGGTTGTTACCTATCTATTTTCTTCTTCTTGGGATTCGAGTGTGAAAGTCGCGGCGGGAGGGACTTAGACGTCATTGATAGTCCAAGAAAAAAATGGCAGCAAGTGATCAAATTGAATTGTCGATCTCACCCACACATTTCAACCTGCGGTTTACAAATACGAACTAGTACCAAATTGAATTTTTTTCTTATTAGCGAACTGGACCTGAGGAATGTAATCTGTTTTTTCCACTGCATTTATTTTCACATCACTATATTTTCGTACTCATCAGAACCGCGAAATTAAGTTGCAGCTAAATTTTACTCTGTGTGCTACTCACGAAACTAAATACTAGCGAAATAAAAGTGTTTTAGGGTATGTGAAAAACGGTGGTAAAATGGTCACGATGGTATATGGATGACTAGTTTTAGGCTGAAAGTTGTGCTGCTAAAAGTTTATCGCTTGTGAGCAAACTTTTGCGAGTTGCGTTTGGGCTAAATGCAAGGTGTAAAAGTTTTGCTCTGCTCAAAAATGGTTTGGAAAAAAATTTATATCACTTGTTTTTGAATACATATATTTGTAGCCTTTGATAGAATATTAATATAACTTATAAAATTGCAGACTTACAGCATATTATTTGATAGCATCCCTGCAGTTATCTTAACATGGCTTACAATGGGTCAACGCTCATAATTCCTTTTCCATCGCATATAAAAAGCAAAAAGTTTAGGCTGCAAACTGTAGCAAACATATCAATGAGTGCAATGACCTTTGATACAACATCGTTAAATATAATTATAAAATGAAAATACATCTTCAAATTTGAAAAAATGAAATAAACAAATTGAAAGCACAAGAAATTGCAAGGCACGGTTTAGGGCCACAGGCTATAATCTCATCGCAGGTTAATTGTAAGCGAGAGATATCAACTGATGGCGATATTTCTCAGCTTCTCAATGCATGGTTACTTAAAGATCCTTGACAAGTTAGCAGATTTATGGCATCCTAAAGGACATTCGCTGGTAAAATAGTTAAATTTATATTCTCAAATTCTGGCGAGCTATTTGAAAAATACAACGCCAGCCTCTATTTGAACGCCATCTTCATTTGACTGCCACTAAGTGAGAAGGGTTGAAAAATAGAGCGCCATGGCGCTCAAATAGAGGTTTTACAGTATTTTTCTTCTAAGCATTTTAACTGCGATCAAGTTTAATCGATTGTAATCATCAAATATCCTGGCAGTTAGATCAGCTCAAACATGGCACTCAAAAAGAGGTTTTACAGTATTTTTCTTTTAAGCATTTCAACTGCGATCAAGTTTTATCAATTGTAATGATCAAACATCCTGGCAGTTAGATCAGCTCAAACATCAAAAACAATTGCAAATGATATACATGGTAAAGACATACTGATACTTTCTGATAGAATCTACTAAATTTAGTGCAAGTTAACCTTTAAAGTAAAATATACTTCCTCAGTCAGTGTATTTGCAATAAACTCTATTAATATTTTGCAATAATTTATAGACAAAAACCCCTCCTATTAGTGGTATACAGTGTTAAATACATAACCACGAGTGTTCTTGGTAGACAAATATAGAGAGAAACTATCAACATGACGGAAATAAGAGCCTCTGACCATTGAAGGATATGTCAGAGCTTGTCATGCCGATAGGCTGAGCCCCATGACAGTAATAAACAAAGCTGTTCATTCGCACACTAGCCAGGAGTGGATAGTACTCGACCGAGCGTGTCAGTGGCAGTTAAATACATATAACTATATAATAAATATATATAATTATAAGCCTAGCTAGTTGTAATTTAGCTAGAATTTATTAACGGCAGTGGTCAGCTTTGTTAACGAAGCAGTTTGATCGGAAACACAAATGATATAACGGAAGCACTTGCACAATTATAGGGGATAGTCAATAAAATAGCCTGTCTACACTCCTGTAAATGTGCTATTCCATCAGCAGTCATCAAAGCTAAAGCAATTTCTAATAGAGCACAGCCAGAGCGTCAAGTGCTGGATCTTCTCCATCAACTAAGAGAGAAAATGAACCTGAGCGTATTCTGTCTAGCAACCGTTTTACTTCATTTTGCGCAGTCTTTACCAGCCTCCTTTGACTGGAGACAGCACAATGCCGTGAGCCCAGTCAAAAACCAGGGAGAACTTGGCAAATCCGATTGGCTAGCCACATTGGGGTCGATTGAAAGCCTCAACTTTATCCGAAGAGGTAAACTGGTCTCACTTAGTACTGCTGAGATGGAGGACTGCTGCCAGACAATTGATGATGCTCCCACGTGCATCGGCAAACTTAAGGGACTATGTTCCGAAGCAGACTATCCGACCGCGGCTGGCGCATGCAAAAAGTCTCTCTGCACTCCAGCTATTACCATCACAGGCTTTCATGCACCGACAGCAGGAGATGAGAAACAACTACAAAAGGCACTCCTCAAGAATCCGGTAGTCGCTTACATAGACGCATCTCGGCCGTCATTCCAGCTCTACCGAGGAGGAGTGTATGACGATGAGAAGTGTAGCAGTTCGATGCTGGATCACGCTATACTAATTATTGGTTACGGGATGATGCAAGGTAAACCCTACTGGATATGCCAGAATAGCTGGGGAAAAAGTTGGGGTATGAATGGCTATGTACTGATCGCTAGGGGGAGCAACCGATGTGGAATAGCCTCGCAAACCTACTACCCATACGTTTAACACTCCTCTAACTATTTTCTATGTCTATGATTTGGCTAAAACGTTAGCGCTTCACTAAGTGGTGAAACCATTCAGTACTACATCAACGAGATTTACCTTTAGTTTTGGATGGGGCCATATATAGCTTGTATCTCAGTCTAAACTCGTGGCAAGAGTCTATGAAATAGTTGGAGGACTTGAGCAAGAGCTCATCAACAGGTTGGGTGCTTGGCCAGCGTGCATTCATGATAGACGACTCCTGACATACAAACCATTATGAACAGTAAAAAATATAAGCAAGACATGCATGAATTTGGAAGAGCCAGGAGACTCGGTCATTTATTCAACATCACATGTGGAAGTGAAGGAGACACACCCTTAATATATGAGTGTCCTCCCAACAATTAATTACACTGGAGTTGAACATTTTTAAAGTTTGGGACTGAGACACTAACAATATTCGTTTATTAATCTACAACAATTTTATTTTCTGATTTGAATACACTTTATAAATTTTGTTTACAGTTATCCTATCAATAAACTGCCAAATCGTCTTTCTTCAACTCATCTTTAATTATAACTACTACTACTATAACTACTACTACTATAACTACTACTACTATAACTACTACTACTACAACTACTACTACTATAACTACTACTACTATAACTACTACTACTATAACTACTACTACTATTACTACTACTACTACAACTACTATAACTACTACTACTATAACTACTACTACTATAACTACTACTACTACAAATACTACTACTATAACTACTACTATTACTACTACTACTATTAATAATACTACTATTACTACTACTACAACAACTGCTACTAGTACTACTACTATTACTAGTACTACTGATAGTACTGCTCATAAGGGTACTACTACTGCACTCTACTCTGTGTGATGTCAAAACAAGATGTGACACCATTTTTTACAACAATAACACATCAACTCATTGGTTGAAACCATGGCTGTCTTTTACGTCTTTTACAGCAAAATATGCTTGTACGCTTTAGCCAGTTACAATCAAGTGACCAGAAATTTGGTAATTTCCATAAAATCCTTCGCTTAACAACATGGTAACAGATTGTTTCAACTGAATATAGTTCAACAGGACCCCTTCAACTGAATATAACCCAACAGGACCCCTTCAACTGAATATAACACAATAGGACCCCTTCAACTGAATATAACCCAACAGGACCCCTTCAACTGAATATAACCCAACAGGACCCCTACATCTGAATATAGCCCAACAGGACCCCTTCAACTGAAAATAACCCAACAGGACCCCTTCAATTGAATATAACCCAATAGGACCCCTTCAACTGAATATAACCCAACAGGACCCCTCCAACTGAATATAACCCAACAGGACCCCTTCATCTGAATATAACTCAACAGGACCCCTTCAACTGAATATAACCCAACAGGACCCCTTAATCTGAATATAGCCCAACCGGACCCCTTCATCTGAATATAACCCAACAGGACCCCTTCAACTGAATATAACCCAAGAGGACCCCTTAATCTGAATGTAGCCCAACCGGACCCCTTCATCTGAATATAACCCAACAGGACCCCTTCATCTGAATATAGCCCAACAGGACCCCTTCAACTGAATATAACCCAACAGGACCCCTTCAACTGAATATAACCCAACAGGACCCCTTCACCTGAATATAGTTCAACAGGACCCCTTCAACTGAATATAACCCAACAGGACCCCTTCAACTGAATATAACCCAATTGGACCCCTTCAACTGAATATAACCCAACAGGACCCCTTCAACTGAATATAACCCAACAGGACCCCTTCATCTGAATATAGCCCAACAGGACCCCTTCAACTGAATATAACTCAACAGGACCCCTTCAACTGAATATAACCCAATAGGACCCCTTCATCTGAATGTAGCCCGACCGGACCCCTTCATCTGAATATAACCCAACAGGACCCCTTCACCTGAATATAGTTCAACAGGACCCCTTCAACTGAATATAACCCAACAGGACCCCTTCAACTGAATATAACCCAATAGGACCCCTTCAACTGAATATAACCCAACAGGACCCCTTCAACTGAATATAACCCAACAGGACCCCTTCATCTGAATATAGCCCAACAGGACCCCTTCAACTGAATATAACCCAACAGGACCCCTTCAACTGAATATAACCCAATAGGACCCCTTCATCTGAATGTAGCCCGACTGGACCCCTTCATCTGAATATAGCCCAACAGGACCCCTTCATCTGAATATAGCCCAACAGGACCCCTTCAACTGAATATAACCCAATAGGACCCCTTCAACTGAATATAACCCAACAGGACCCCTTCAACTGAATATAACCCAACAGGACCCTATAGCCCAACCGGACCCCTTCATCTGAATATAACCCAACAGGACCCCTTCAACTGAATATAACCCAACAGGACCCCTTCAACTGAATATAACCCAACAGGACCCCTTCATCTGAATATAGCCCAACAGGACCCCTTCATCTGAATATAGCCCACCAGGACCCTTCAACTGAATATAACCCAATAGGACCCCTTAATCTGAATGTAGCCCAACCAGACCCCTTCATCTGAATATAGCCCAACAGGACCCCTTCAACTGAATATAACCCAACAGGACCCCTTCAACTGAATATAGCCCAACAGGACCCCTTCATCTGAATATAGCCCAACAGGACCCCTTCATCTGAATATAGCCCAACAGGACCCCTTCAACTGAATATAACCCAACAGGACCCCTTCAACTGAATATAACCCAACAGGACCCCTTCAACTGAATATAGCCCAACAGGACCCCTTCAACTGAATATAGCCCAACAGGACCCCTTCAACTGAATATAGCCAACAAGACCCCTTCACCTGAATATAGCCCAACAGGACCCCTTTAACTGAATATAGCCAACAAGACTACTTCAACTAAAAATTGGTCTAATATGAACGTTTTCACCGTTGTTCTGATGGCCACATGCCAACTCTCCTTCAAATATGCAGTGACCTGTAGTTGACCTGTAGTTAATGATGTTTCATATACTTGCTACAACTAAATACCGATCGTATTCATGATAAGAGAGAGAGAGAGAGCTATAGCAACTAATACATAGAACTTGGAAGGTTGATAGACAGACAGCATTGGTGTTCGGATTACTCTAGCATCTAACAATGCGACAACCTAGAATAAGAATTTTCTATTTCCTGTTTTGACGGGCTGCAGATTGAAATGCATATACATTTACATTAGGCAATGTTAATAAACTGCTAAACATATACTGACAACATAAATCAAACCGAGACATCTCAGACAGACAGATGTGCCCTCCTACCATAGTTATCAACTATAACTTCAAGTATATTGCAATACCTTGCCGAGGAGGCTCCAGATATGCTCGGTGATGTGCGGACAGATGGGAGAGAGGATAACCGCTTGAGATTCTATGAACCTAATCACGAGATCTCTGTGCATGTCATTCTGGGAAAGATCTCTGTACTTGTCTCTCGCCGCTTGAAACTCGAAGAATCCAGTTTTTAAAGCTTCCTTAAAAAGCATCTTTTCGTAGTGGGCCTTTGTTTCCGTTATTCCGTGGTTGATCTCACTGAAGTACGAAAGCACTTACAATTATATTTACCCTGATTTCAGCATACCGGTATACCGGGTACCGCAAATCAAGTATTCCAGATCTTGTCTTGAATAGGTCTGAAATTTCATGTTTTTTACAAACTTGCTTGCTATTTATCACTGTAATAGTATCTCAGATTAGCTGACAAATATCATACACTGAAGCTTTACAATTCAAATATAACCATTTAGCGAATTCTGATCCTGGCAAACTAACTTTATTTATACCACTACTGAATTAAATTTTTTTTATTGGATCAGAATGCAAATATGTGTAATATTATCCATTTACAGGGATAGAAAAGTACATCCAACCACAATCGAACGAGCGAGCAATGCTTCAATTTGTTAGCATTACAGAACGGAATAACATATTTTTTCTATTTTAAATAACAACAAATAGAAATCTGCAGACCAGTATCTGGTTACGCTGGTGTGTTTTCAGTGTTTTAAATTGGGGTACCTCTACTATGTAGCAAGGTGCTTAAGCTAAACTCAGTATAGTTAATGACCAATTTTGTAATTTGCTTGACGACATGATTATACAAAACCTCTGGCAATCATATTATCGACCTTGCCTGCACAGCATCATTTTGTTGCACTATTGTTTGTTTAATTTTTGGGTCAAGGACACACTATATTAACCTCAAGTAGGGTTCAGATCAGTCTGCTGGCAACATGAGCTGTTACAATCGGGTATAAATATCATTTTCTGTCGATGTAAATTACTGATACAATATAGTCAAGAGGTCTTCAACTGCTGTTTAAGCTAATTAGTAAACAATAAATAAATCAGAATTTTATCTAAATCAAGCAAGTAACAACCAGTCAAGATCGCACCTAATGAAAACCTTATCAGTGAGTGAATCGGTAGGCCCAGTTCTCATGGAGTCGAGAGAGGCGAGCATTTCCTTGACCCAATCAACTAAATTATAGAGCCGAAGTAGCCCTGCCTCGGCCATTTCCTCCACAAAATTTGCATCTTCCACTGAATCTCCAGCATCGGCCAAGGAAAGACGAGTTCCTGTAAAAGCAACACCAGATGGAGAATTATAAGCGAATCATTCAAATGAACGAGAGCAGATAACTCCTACTGGTTCTCAGATGAACAAACTATTGTTATGGTAGCTTAGCTGGCGACATATAATTGGCTGAAAACAGATATTATTTGATCATCCAGATGTCTGGGAGTTGTTTAGTTTGGTTGTGCATCATAAACCGATGCATGAGTGATAACAGAAGGTTCAGCCACAAATGTAGAACTTGAGGTTTCTGACAAGCAATACAAGTGACCAATGGTTTCTGACAAGCAATGCAAGTGACCAATGGTTTCTGACAAGCAATGCAAGTGACCAATGGTTTCTGACAAGCAATACAAGTGACCAATGGCTCTCTTGTGTGAAATGTAAAATAATCTGCAAACATATAATTTATAAATACGCAAGCAATTGGTTTAGTCAAATATTGTCCTTATTCAAACACCAACTGAGAAATCGATATGTATTTCGAGTAAGCAGTAATGCAATCATAATACTTGCAAAGTTATGCAAATGCAGTATATATGTATAGACAAAAACAGCTACAATAAATGGTGATTTGATAATTTAAACACAAAAGTGCAGTGAAACTCCAGCAATTTTCGATGTTTTTAGGAAAAAAATCTGCTTTTTAAAACACTAAAACATCATCTAATGTAAACAGCAGAATGCGACAAACACAAACAATTTGTAAAATGCAATCGGCTAAAAATCTGATGACAAATACTTTACATAATTATACAAAACATTAAAACAAATGAATTCTTAGTATTATTATATGAAACCGTGAAATGTCAAAAAACAAAGTTATATCATGAAACAATTATATTAACAAATAATTAAAAGGAAGCCTTTGTTGTCACTTCACTTTAGAGGAACATGTATAACTTACTCAATTTGCACTAAATCAAGTCTAAAGTGACTTACCTAATGTACTCTTCATTACTTTTTCAAGTTGAATTTTTACTACTGTTTTCATGTTTACCTGTGAAACTGTGATACTTAGCGAGACTTGAGATATTACTTTAGATGTTCATGAAGATACTTGGCTCTGATCGTAGAATGAGGTATGATTATAGTAGCGAGTGAGATCGCTTTTATCTACTAGGAACCTGGTAACGAGATTATCCTTTAGGCAACGTGCACAGCTAGACCAACAGCTGGACTAATGGATAGTCTTGTACTCGACAGCTCATCGCATTTGTTTTACGAATATCAGATTCTCAACAAACAATCGAGTGCGAAAGGTTTCCACGGCACTTTAGCAAACCCTCCAGTGTCCGTAAATCACCACAATACCAGTAGATGAGTAAATGAACCTTCAGAACAATGTTCATGATAATATTGCCAAAGGTCAGAAAGCATTCAGTAATAAAACAAGGGTTAGAGAACATGTTTTATGCAATTATGGAAAAACCAGAATAGCTGGTTAGAAAGACCATTTATACCCTTTGCGCCATGTAAATATGTTTGTAATTTTAAATAAAAGTACATCTACTGACCACTAAGTGTAAGCGTATGAAACAGGAATATTGAGGGCTAGGAGTGGGAGAGTATAAACAGCTCAGGTTCATGATTATTAATGATTAAATACATATAATAAAGAACGATACAACTCTAGTAATATGTGTGAGCAGAAGGCTGCTATATGAGGCACGATTGACAGATAAAGAGTAAGCGAGACCAAATACTTACCGTCTGCTGAGAATTTGCGGGTCGCCTCATAAAGAGTCAAGAAGTTTCCTTCACCCTTGGACATCTAGAAATGAAAGGAAACCAACTTAAAACCTGAAACCAGTAAATAGTTGACTTTACTCCTGAAATAACATCTAAAAAGCAAAAACCTTAGTTTCTCAAAACATCATGGCTTTGTGTGGAAATATGAAAATGTAAAGACAATAAAAAATTTGAAAAAATTGAGAATGAAAAAATTTACTTCAGCTAAGTTTAAACTTAGTCTACGTAACAGTAAGTTAACTCTATGTTAGGATAAGTTACCTTAATGTAATAGTAAGTTAACTTTATGTAAGAGTAAGTTAACTCAATGTAAGAGTAAGTTAACTCAATGTAAGAGTAAGTTAACTCAATGTAAGAGTAAGTTAACTTTATGTAAGAGTAAGTTAACTCTATGTAAGAGTAAGTTAATTCCATGTAAAAGTAAGTTAAATCTATGTAAGAGTAAGTTAACTCTATGTTAGAGTAAGTTAACTTTATGTTAGAGTAAGTGTGTCTTTTTCTCTAGACCCATCCATTGCTATACCTACTCTTCTGATGTCGTGTCTCTATGATAACTCAACAGAGCATATGATAGTTTATTAGTTGTTTACTTGTGAATGTATTCTTGAAGCTCATTAATTGAGCTATCCCATGACACTAACATACTACATCCACCATCATATGTGTCAGTTTATGAACTTTTTGTTACTGCAACCTTTAATTCACTATCCCAACTCCTCCACAATACTATTAGATTACCAACTTTTACAACGGGTTTGTTCAATTAAATTAATATTTCTTGATTTGTCTTTTCAGTTTTTTTTTCTCTCTTTTGGCATGTAATAAAAAATATCAGTTAGTTGAACATAACCAATGCCAGTAAAAAGTTATACTTACATTATAAACACTACACGAATAGCAAAGGTTAAAGTTTGACTGTATGTCAGGGTTTGACTGTATGTTAAGGTTTGACTGTATGTCAGGGTTTGACTGTATGTCAGGGTTTGACTGTATGTCAGGGTTTGACTGTATGTCAGGGTTTGACTGTATGTCAGGGTTTGACTGAATATTAAGGTTTGACTGTATGTCAGGGTTTGACTGTATGTCAGGGTTTGACTGTATGTCAGGGTTTGACTGTATGTTAAGGTTTGACTGTATGTCAGGGTTTGACTGTATGTTAAGGTTTTATTGTATGTCAGGGTTTGACTGTATGTTAAAGGTTGACTTGCAACAAAATTCACATTACTGTTATTTGGTATCAAAAGATTCACCATGTCTTACTCTGCTGTGTTGCAGGTGCAAAATATGTGGAAATGTGATTACAAGCTCTTAAAAGCTCAAATACGAACAGTTAATCGCAGCCATCACAAAAGCGCCGTACATTAGATGGGACGTTGATGAACAAGATGGCTTCTGTTTGCACAGGAAGTGACTGGCTGGTCCTAGATGGTAACCTCCATTATATAAGGTATCATTAACATGAAGCCAACCAACTCATCACCGGAGTATATCACTTACAGTATAAACACTTTGACATAATGTTAGTATTATTCAAATATAGTTACTATTCACGAGCTCGAAGCGGCTGATTCTTACTTGATTCTTCTTGCTAGTACGAGGAAAAGGAACTACAGATCCTTTACAGTATAATTGGGTCGTGGTCACAGAAACAATGGTTAAGTCGCAAATCACGAAGTTGAGTTATCCGACTTTGAAGTGGCACTAACTGACTTTATAATATTGGTAACGATTTTTGTAACACGTGCATCTGGACCAATCAATGAGTGATCTGTCTGAATCTGAAGTCAGTTTAGCCAATAGAAGTCTTTAACCCTCGGAAAACCCCCTTAAAACCGTTGCTATGCTAAACAGGAAGTACTGAAAAATAGCGTTCGATAAATATAATCTTTTTCTTTTTGCCGATTTTAAAGATAACTTTGACATTTTGGACACTTATAATGAGTACATTGGTATTCCAACTGATGTCAAAAGCAGTAAAAGTAAAGGGAATTACGATGATATTTTCCTAACATATCTTACAAGCTTATTACAATATTTAATTGTAAGAATAATTACTCGATTTTAACAGATTCTTTTCAGATTTAATTTTAAGAACAATCATTCGAGTTTACAAGATCGAAGTATATAGTGATCGATGGTGTGCAATATGTTACTGTTGTTATTTTTCTAAAGATTTTGTTGATGATTTGGCTGTGCCCAATATCACGATATTGCCAAGCCGTTTTTAATATTTGCAAAATTAAGTAATACGTTTTTTTTATAAATATAAAGCTATTTCTTTGACAACCAGCTAAAATCTGTTTAAATTTTTAAATTTAGCATAATATTTTGAATATAAATACAGAAATCCAGATAAATATCACAACTTCTTGATATTTGTTGCTATGACGTTTTGAAATGTAAACAAAATTGTGCATCGGTTTTCGTTTCTCAAAATTTAAAGCCAGTTTTCTCGGAACTATGTTTTCGCACTAATGGTAAACGTGCATTCAGTTTTTTGACCATAGAATCTGCTGTAATTAAGCTAGAATCCAAATTTTTTTTGCAAAATAGCTGTGAGAAATTTCTCCTTCTGCCAGTGTAGATAACTCTAAATCTTATAATCCTGACTTAACCATGGTTTCTGTGATCATGACACATATATATAGTATTATAGTGTACGGTATATCTTATAATGTATGTATATAGGCATTATTAATCTGATTTCTCCAGTATATATATAGATCTATAGGCAGACCGGTTAAACCAGATAATCGACTAAACCCGACCACCTACCACTCCTATTAGTCGGTTTTAATGGGAGTCGAGAGTACCATGAGAACAAAGCAAGCAAGACCCCCTATTTTCAGGCAAGACCTCCTATTTTCAGGCAAGACCTCCTATTTTCAGGCAAGACCTCCTATTGTCAGGCAAGACCTATTTTCAGGCAAGACCTCCTATTTGCAGTGACAATATTCCTTGCACTATACAGTACGGTTATGAAAGCTGAGTAGCAAGCAGCAGTCAATATGTATAGCAAGCAGCAGTAAAAATCAATTAATGTAGCTCCAGTAGCGATTTGAAATTAGCTCAGCAGTTTCTCACCAAAAGAGCAAAAACAGACAACTATAAAATAGCAATAGTGAATATGCTACAGGTTGACAACCCATTGACCCCTATCTGCTTATGCCAGAACCTGACGATAACACTTTTATCAGAAAGTATGGATACGAGCACCCATTTTGGTGATCGGTGAGAAGCTGCTGCTCTAGTTACTATGCCAGGTATATGCATGTAGTTGGCCATGTAGTCAGCAATGCAGTTAGTCAATTGCCATGACACATCTTGCTACATGATTTAGCAGTTGCTTTTGGTTGTCAAAATATAAAACCAAAGCCTATACTACATTGGCCTGCTCTAGCGGGCCACCATAATCTATGAAGAGTTGTCCACCCTGTAAATGAGTGCCCTAAAGAAACCTTAAATAAGCCGAAACCTTTTTGCTGTTGAGGAGTAGATGGCCATTAGCTCTGATTCCTTTAGGCCATTTGCTCATATCATTTGGCCACATAGCCACATGATTATAGAGATAGTAGGTGAGATGGTTAGGGACGAGGTCCTTCCCAGAAGTCCTCAGGTCGACAGGGTACCAGTATTGAAATTCCTGACGAAGCTGCTTCAACTTGTTAACCTCTATTGAACAGGAAGGGAGCACCTCAGTCTGACAGAAGATGTAGTCCCAGACCTGCAGAGAATCAGTAGAGTTAAGCCGTGGTCACACGGGCGCCGAACCGAACTAAATGCCGCAAAACGACGTCGTTTTCAGCTCTAAAAAGTTCGGCTGAGGACATTTCTGGCCGAAACGAACTATTTTGGTACTGCTCGAAATTTCGTGCCGAACCCTTGCTCTTATTGGCTGGTTAAATTTCTAAAATTCTAGCGAGCACGCGTCACATTTCTTCTTACGTGCACGTGAGTAAAGTTAAAAAAGAAATGGTACGATACTTTTATTTCGTTAAATAAACAACATGAAGCAATTTACGACAAGGTTCACCCGGACTTGTGATTGGGTTGCATAAATGTAAGATGTTGCACTTAAGTTTTGCATAAATTTAAGGGAATGGTTGTGATTTTCTTTCGTGTAGAATATAAGTAATGTGTCATATTCATCCTGATGAACTATCGTTGACTGATTTATTTATGTAAAACCACAGTACTATGATAAAGACTGCTTTTGTTTGTTATGTACTCAGCATAGAAAAACATTCATATGTTAATAAAAAATATAATTATGTTGATGGGAAGGGTTAGCAAAATATTTGTATCGAGTGATTTATTTTGAGCAGCCGAACGATCTTCTGATAAATCTGCTGTGTAATTATAATTTATAATTGTTCCTCAAAGTTTTTTTTGTTTACAATAGAAATATTTAACTCAAATACATAACAACTACTAATGAAACCGTGTCCTGTCTCTATACGTATGGTATCTAGGAAGCGAAGTTACTTCGGTGGCCGTGTGACATGTGCCACGAACCGAACCAGCCTCCGAACCGAACCGATCCTACGTCGGTTCGGTGCTCGTGTGACCACGCCTTTAGGGTTATCTGCTCGTAAGTCAGCCTACACACAGACAACCATAAAAACTCTAAACAATCTAAACGTTAGACAATCTAAAAATAAAATAATCTTTGAAAATTCCGCTTTCTGAGATGCAATCAGATGTCAAAAGATGCAGTCAGATATCTAAAGATGAAGTCAGATGTCTAAAGATGCAGTCAGATGTCTAAAGATGAAGTCAGATGTCTAAAGATGCAGTCAGATGTCTAAAGATAAAGTCAGATGTCTAAAGATGCAGTCAGATGTCTAAAGATGCAGTCAGATGTCTAAAGATGCAGTCAGATGTCTAAAGATGAAGTCAGATGTCTAAAGATGAAGTCAGATGTCTAAAGATGTATTCAGATTTTCAGAAGAATGGAACATAATAAGGCTTGACAGGAAATCAACCTGAGGAGTGAGCTGGTCAGCGGCGATGCCGAGAGGGCCTACAATGGAGCCATCAAAGCTGCCAGGAGCCTGAAGGAGGTGTGAGACTGTGTAGTAGGCATTATATATGGTTGAATCAGAGAGTGACTCAATCAAGTACTGTGGATCCCATGGGAGTCTTGTGCCTACAATATAATATATAACATCAAACGCCTACTTATACATTGCAATTACATATGTAATTGCATTAAGAGATGAACTTTTCAACATGTGACTTCACATTTGAGCGAATATTTGACTCTGGCGCCTGAAATAACTTATACCATACGATGCTCGAAGTTTTTCTCACTATTACAACTTTCTTGGTAGAAGAATGTAACAAAAGTAGAATAATAACAAACAACCAGGCTATTTTAAATTTTACCCAGTCTTTGTTAAACTGTAAGTTTCTACCAGCACCCTTACTTCCGCACTTAAACATGGACAAGCCTATACTTCCGGTTAAGTTGTCTCTAAGAAAAAGTAACAATATAATTTTTTTTATTTAATCAACTTTTTTATTCATCCCTTTTTTCTTGCTTTCATATACTTGTTTATTATCCCTTGTAATTATCAACAACAAACGCTGAATAATTATGCAAGTTTTATAGGCAATAAAAGCAATTAAATTAATTGCAGAGTACTCTTATTGAAATATTTGACTCAACTTGTGACAATTGTGACATATGCAGCGAGTCCTGGAATGGATATAGCTCATATGTAGAGGTTCGACGGTAAAATGATTTGAGTAAAAAAAGAAATAAGGAACAAACTGGAAGAGGGCTAATGATAGAGATTTCAGTAATGCAAGACAAACAGTGATGCGCGAAATACAATATAAGAAGGATGACAGATGTTTTGGCATAAGCTCGTGGCATATGTCCTTCCGTAACAAAATAAAGAGCATCAACTATAGTGACAAGTGTCTGCGTAGTTAGGGTTACATACCGAGACCATATGAACGTGAGCAGGCGTGCTCATGCAGCCAGTCGAGGGTGGCAAGGAAATTGTCTCTCACTGAATCAGTGTAGGTTTCGCATTGATTAAGAGCTTTGGTAGTCTCTGCAAGCCACTTTTCCTCTCCATATTTGAGGTACCTGTACACGATGAGATGACAACGATGTTACTCACGATCAGATTGAAGTAACAAGATGAACTGGCCATAGAAATAGTTGAACGGCTATTAAAACATGATGAGGCCTAGTAGAAAGATTAGAGCGGCAGAAAGTCTGAAACCAAATTTTCAAAGAAGGCCAATTAACAAATGCCAGACACTTGAATTAATTTTTAAGAATATATTGGGGTAAAATATGAAATTGAGATATTTGTCAGTTGATTTTTGAGACTTCAGAAGATGTTGAATAAATAATCAGCTATAATTAATGATGCAGCGATATGAGACTGACATTAATATAATAATAATTATTAATAAAATAAAAATAAACTGAAATTATATACATAAAGACTAAAGTAAATTAAAAGGAACGAGCAGAGAGAAGCCTTCATAAAAGAGCAGGTTTTCTGAAGAATGGCAACTACAGATCAAACGAACTTCATCAAATTGAATCATCCTCACAAACCGCTAACAACACCCACTACCTGAAGCAGTACAAAAGCTCTCAAAGGAAACACGGTTTAATTATGACATCTCTTAGGCAAGAGATAGACCAGCATTAGCCTACAGTCAGTCCTATGTATACCATCTGGATGACAGAGTCTTCTGCAATAGAATAGGGTATGACTCTGCCGAGAATAAGGAAAGCGATAGCTTGACACTGTGTGCTTTTATTCCACTTACCTAAAGATGTTACTACGCCAATATCATGGCCAAGTCCAAAAGCAATAGAAGACCGATTCCTTCTAAATGAAACGGACCAGTAGCATGACTGGCTGTATTGCACCACTTTAATCGCTGAGAAAATCTACAATATTGTTCATTGCAAACACGGCTTACCATTGGTCACAAAGGGCGACAACGCACTCATCCGCCGACCTAGAAATGACCTTCCTTTCTGGCTCCATGTACTTGACAGCCAAGTTATCTTTGTAAAGATGCACTTGAATATCCTTCTTTACATCCATTACTTTCCGGCCTTCATAGCCAGGCACTATCATCACCTACAAGGAATGGCAGTGGACGACTTAGCACGCAAGACCTGCTTCAAATGCCATACAGTTCTAGACAAGTTGTCACAGGTAGCCCAGTTCAAAGAGTCCCTACCTTGACCTGAACAGTTCATGTTTTGCGTGTTATCAGCATCTATCCTAGAACATGCCTACTAAAATCTCAAATGCTGCCACTTTGTTTTTCAGAAGTGAGATTTAGCTCGCTATGAAATAGAGAAGCAGCTACTTTAGATGAAAGCTTTGTGGTGTAGTAAATGTACTTCTATTGACATGCAAGGCACCGCTTCAAAAACATGTAGAAATATTGCACGCTACTGCGCAATAATTTAAATCTGAAGCGTTTTCAGACACTTATTGATGGAGAATGATAAAAACCCAGAAAACACGGGCATGCTATTACATGCTTCACCTCTGACTGAAACTGTGAATGTAATTCAAGCATTTGAAACAAATAACTTACCTTTCTCAGAAGTACACCTGTGTTTTGTTTAGAAAGTACTTTACTTTTAAAGCCTGAAATATTGAAATATCCCTATTTGGTTTGGGAGCACAGAAAACAGACGTAACAGCTGCATCCGATGTGAAGAACCACATTAACTTTTCCCTATGTATTTTTTTAGCTGGGACGTAATTCATTTTTGGAAACTTTACTTCTTCGGACATAGGCTGACATTTCTGTTAATAATTAGAAAAGAAAAGCTCCAATCGCCATGAAATGAAAGGGAGACTGATCAGTACATTTTTTCTACGAAATGGACTAGCTTCAACAAGTGTAAATAGTGGTAAAGATATTTTTATATTTTTTACAATTTGAAATTTAGAAGAAATCAGAAATTTGCCATGAGAATTCTCTCCACTCTACTTTCCCTAAAACCATTAGTTACAACAGTTGTAACAGATGCTGACCAGAGTCAGCATCTGAATCATGAGACTCACTGCTACTTTTACTAAGTACTACGTAAATGAGCACTCAGAGTCCTTATAGGATAAAATATTTGCAGCATCTTATGCACAAGGTCAAAACATACTTTCCTCGCGATCGATATTGAATATAAAAGCACTGAATCAAACAATTAATGTATATTTTTATATTTTCAGTTTTGAAACGAGCGTTAAAATTGGTCAAAGGAAGTGCAGTTCTGTTTTTTTTGTAAAAAAAAAAAATTATAAGTCTACTCCGATTATAAGACAAGCTATATACCACTTTTCCTAAGTGTATTGAGCAGCTTCTAAAGTGAGCGGCTGCATGTCAGTAAAGTGACGTCCCGTATGGAATACACGTGGCTGCATTTCAGTAAAGTGACATCCCGTATGGAATACACACCGCTGCATGTCAGTAAAGTGACATGCCATATGGAATACACTCTGCTGCATGTCAGTAAAGTGATGCCCCGTATGGAATACACACCGCTGCATGTCAGTAAAGTGACGTGCCATATGGAATACACTCTGCTGCATGTCAGTAAAATGACGTCCCGTACGGAATATACGCTGCTGCATGTCAGTAAAGTGACGTCCCGTATGGAATACACACAACGCTGCATGTCAGTAAAGTGACGTCCCGTACGGAATATACGCTGCTGCATGTCAGTAAAGTGACATGCCATATGGAATACACACTGCTGCATGTCAGTAAAGTGACCTGCCATACGGATTACACGCCGCTGCATGCCAGTAAAGTGACGTGCCATACAGATTACACGCCGTTGCATGTCAGTTAAGTGACCTGCCATAGCGAAAGAGTTGAACACTCAAGCAATTATTGGTACGACATTGAAGTCCTCATTCAACTTACGGATAATAAGTCTCAACTGAACATGATGAGTGGCTGGTATCATACCCCTTCGTAGAAGCCTTTCAAGTAGACTGCGTCCTTTGCCTCAGCCAACTTCTCCTTGTCATTCTGACTCTGTATCTTCAGTTTCTCATACATGCTCACAGCTGCGAGGCGTCCCAGACCAGGTATCTCTATGATAGGAACTGGCTCAAATGGCAACACCTGCATTACATGTCAGCATCTGCATTACATGTCAGCATCTGCATTACATGTCAGCACCTGCATTACATGGCAGCACCTGCATTACATGTCAGCACCTGCATTACATGTCAGCACATACATTACATGTCAGCATCTGCATTACATGTCAGCACCTGCATTACATGTCAGCACATACATTACATGGCAGCACCTGCATTACATGTCAGCACCTGCATTACATGACAGCAAAAGATGAATACCCAATTTACAACTATAATGAGCAATCTCCTTCAGCTATCATCTGCCTTCATCTCAAGTGAATATTAATAGTAATACAAATGTTACTTTATTACATACATGTACATATAACAATATTCATACAGCATTTATAATAGATTATAAAGATAACACGATTAGTATAAACTAGTATGTCAGAGAGCGAAATAGTTTATGTAAGTTATCACCGACTAGACTAGTAATTGTAGTAATGGAAACATAGTGACTCTATAGTACTGCAGACCACCTGATGAAGTCTATCAGCAATTGGGATTTAGTTTATCAGTCAACCAGATATAGTTTATTAGATCAACCAATCAAATATAGTTCATCAACCAGTCAGATATAGTCTATCAACCAATCAGACATAGTCTATCAGCCAATCAGATATAACCTATCAGCTGATCAGATATAGTCTGTCAGCCATTCAAATGCTACCTAACACTACACCCAAATCATACCAAATTACAAAATAAAGATTCGGTAGAGGGCTAGTGGTCAGCCTGTGAAAGTCTATAGTAGGTCCCCATCAGCAGCACCTTAATATTCTGTACACGGTGCAATACTTCATAATTGAATACTTATTGTTCAGGTTGATGAGATAAGTAAAAGTTCCAAAGTCACTTCTACAAACCCATGATTGTAACCGTGATTGTAACTGAGCTCTAGGAATAAATTATGCCTCATTTGAAATTCTACAACGTTGAAAACACAGCTGAAATCTTTTCCATTACTAAATGCTGCAGAAATCAGAAGCCTACAGGCCCTACACACCATCTCATCTGTGATTCCATATTTTTCACGAAGTGCAGCCTTTTTCTTGAGGTCCATGAGAGCGGCGTAGTCATCAGGTGAATCGGATGGCACAGAGGTGACAACTCCGCTACCTTTATCCTCTTTAATGGTTAACATAGGCAGAGCATAGACCTTCTTGTAGCTCGTCAGTGGGGCAGATAAAGCAACACCCAGCAATTCCTAGAAAGTGAAGAGAAATGACTAATATATTTTTGCAAATGACTATTATATTTGAAGGCTTGCTAGAAGCAAAACCACGATAAACCCGAGCTCGATGTCACACATGCACCAATAAATCTCATGAATTCTGCTGTAAATGGTTACAACTGAAAGCATTTAATCTGTCTTACAATAAGGTAGTTTCTTCATTACTCGATATCCTAACAACAGTCTTAGAGAGTGGGATACACAGACAAGTAAACTTAATCAGAGCAAGACGTCTGCTCTTCACTAGCAGACAACTAATATGGCGGAAGGCAGTTAACATCCAGCAACAGATAAGCTACCGTGAAACCTGTATTTGAACACCACCTTTATTTGAATGCCACCTCTATTAAAGCGCCACTATGAGAGAAGGATTGAAAACCTTTAATTGAATGCCACTTTTAATTGAATGCCAATTCTATTTGAGTACCAGTATTCGACATTCTTAATCTTTACGAACCCAAAATAGCAAGTGATAAATCAAAAAGTGTCCACAAAACCGCACTAATAACGACTCGATTACTGCAATAACAATTGATTCATTCGTTGTTTCTGTTTATATCGAAGACCGTTTTCTAACTCTAAGTCTTCAAGTTTCTTCATCAAAAACTTTAATTGCAACACTAAAGAAATAATTAGTAACTCTATCAGGGTGATAGTAGTTCCTTTTTTAACACAGTCTTGATACTTCGATGTATGTGAAAAAGTTTTTGCATTTACGGTGGAATCTGTGCTAGATGTGAATCTGTGCTAGATGCGAATCTGTGTATTTGAGATTAAATTTTGAGGCTATTTTAATTATTCAGCGGTTTCTCTGTATTCACACTAGAAGTGTCTATTCAAAATGGGACCGCATAAAAGTTTTGCTCTGCTAAAAAATGTTTGGATGATAATATCGACTAGCTCAGCTGTGCAGAAGACACTGTGGAAGGTATTGAACAGTCAGAAAAATATGAAAAGGTTCCAAACAGAAAAAACAACCAGAACACAACTGGCTGAGCAAATGATGCTAATATTTTTGTTTTAAACATTCTAATATTTGTTTTAAAATATTAAATTTTGTTTCTGCATGTATTATAATTATGGCTTATGTCACTTGTTCTTGAATATATATTTGTAGATTTGATATAAATTTGTAGATTTATAGCATATCATTTGATAGCATGATTGCGGTAATCTGAACTCAGCTTATAATGAATGAATCGACGATCGTAACTCCTGTTCTATTGCACATAAAAAGCCAGTTTTGGCTGCAAACTGTAGCAAACATCGACGAGTGCAATGAGCTTTTATGCAACCTTGTTAAATATAGTCATAACATTAAAATATGCATTCAAAGTTAAAACGAAATAAAAAACTTGAAAGCTTCAACAATACGCAATGCAGGCTTTAATATCATCGAAGGTTAACAGCAAACAATAGATATAAATTGTTAGAGACATGTATCAGCTTCTTCATGCATAGTTATTTAGAGATCTATGACAAGTTGGAGGTAAGTTAGCAAATTTCTTGCATCCAAATAAGCTAATGCCGCACCACGCAGAGAGAGCAAAATATAAGCGACATTCGATTCGCCCTTGAAAGGGTTAAATTTATCTTCTCAACATTCGGACAATGTGTTTGAAAAAAACAACGTCACCCTTTATTTGAACAACATCTCTAATAAAGCGTCACTCTAAGGGAAGGATAGAAAAATGTAGGGCCATGGCATTAAAATAAAAGTTTTACGGTAAGTCAATATGGCACTAGGTTTGAGCAATGACGCAGTCATAAGTTTTAAAAACAGACAGAGAAGAAAGAGCTTACCTCTCCAAGTATAGCAGTGATCTCATCCACTACTCCATTCTCAGAGGTGAACTCCTGATAGCACATGTTTCTGGCAGCTCGTTTCGTTGAAATGAACACCTAAAGCAAGACATTACTCTCAACTCTGTGGTTACAAGAAAAAACAACTCCCGATATGTTATTATTAGTCTTGCGATTTATCTTCTCCTGTATCTTCATATAAACGCCTGCAGGTCTTGTGATTAATCATTTTCTGTATACTCATATACTCAGCTACGACCAGCAAAATGTATGGAACGAGAGAACGGTAAACTGGGATTTAAGTAATTTTTGCGAAAGATTTCCTATTATGTGAAGGAAACATTTCTCGCTAGCGCACTCCACAATTTGTCATGATGTTGCCAACAAAAAAACTGTGTGATACAAAGATAGTTACTAGGCAACGGCTCTGCTAGGGGCAAGTCAGTTTACTAAATGTGAAAAACACAGATCAAAAGACTGGCTATGCAATGCTTAGTCAGTGAAACAGACCCTGGGTAGAATAAACTGGAAAAATACCCAGCTAAATAACACAGAAAGCTCAGCAGGCTTGCCGTACATTCGTACAGCTCAGTGAAAGAGCTGAATGTAGCCCGAGTCATAGGAATTATGGGATGCCGCTAGTTAGAGCAACTGTAACTTCATTGTAACTTATAACCTGCATGATCACACAACTTCTAAAGATTATAGTGTACGATCGCTACTTGGAGCTCTAACAGAGGGATCCACTGGAGCCTACCTGTTCTCCCGAGTCGGCCAACTTCACTCTATGAGCTATATACTCTATGGTCGGATGGAGCCAGCAGTTGGTTTGTCCAAACATGGTCTCCGGCCTTAAAGTGGCAGCCACTAGAAACACAGGGATACCAGCGCATCTCTTCTCATTCATGCTAACACTGCAATGAACCAAATAAAGCTGAGAGAATAACATGCCTCTTACGATATGCTAACCAAATTACACCTTACCAAATTAAATAAAATTATGGTTTATGTTGAACCATTTGTAATATAAACGTATTTAATGTTATTCATTTAATGAAATTTAAATGTTAAAATAAGGAAATGATGTTATGCTAACATCAAAAGTAAACAATATCTTAACGTTTTGTCTTAAAAGATGAAAATAAAATTTTGCAAAAAGTCGACCATTCCATTTGTGCTTTGATAGACTATTTCCATAGATCACCGAAATAATTTTATTGGAAACAATTTGAAATATACAACATACGTATCTATGTAAAATCTTTTACATTAATTCATACTTGTGACTACAGATAAATGAATTATAAATTCTACATATTGTGACATTTCGCGTCTGTTAAGGTTTATCTCCCCTTGAATGGCTAGATGATATCGATATATAGAGACTCATCCCTTGAAGGTTAGCTGACAACACAACTTTTTACTGCATAAGCAGCAAACAACATCATAGACTGGTATATTCAGTCAAATCACAAAAAAGGACAGAAAAATTTGTGGCTTTTACAAAATACCCACCAAAGACAACCACGATGCTATATAATTGGTCATTTTTGGAAATGCTAAACATTCATAAAAGCAGAGCATGCTTTAATAGGTTTTAAACAGATGACCTTTGAGTAAAGACAAGCAAGATATTACTCTCAACACTGGCCACAAGGGAAACAACTCCCAATATGTTGTTATTGGTCTTGCAGTTCATCTCCTCCTGTATACTCAAATTATGCACACATGTCTTCATCTACGGCCAGCCAGATGTATGGAACGAAAGGAGTTAGCTAAGTTTTGCTAACGTTAATGTGGGATGTATAAATATGGCGCAGACTTCTCAGCATTTGTGAGATCTGCTTCAACCTTGCGTTATAATCATCTGCTATGTTGTGTAACAAAAACATACCGACTAGATGTGGGAAATGTATTAGAATGGGGGCCAACTGTAGCGCTATTGTCTTGAGTTATCGTTTTTGAGTTATTGTAGATACAGAACCAGATACATAATGACTAGAGTGAATGAAGAGACATACACGAGTCACATACTGTGTACATACATGTGCATGTGTGTACATACATGTGCGTGTGTGTACATACATGTGCGTACATACATGTGCATGTGTGTACATACATGTGCATGTGATGTATGTTCTTATTAATTTAGTTTTTACATATACGGTAAAACCTGAATTGACCGCCACCATAGAGGGTTGTGAAATAGAGCGCCACGGCGTTCAATTAGAGGTTTTACGGTAATTTAGACTGTTACCCTTTACTTTTGGAACTTTACCTTTCTATATATTGAATTATATGTATGTTGTTATTAGAGATGCCCCGATTCAAATTTCACCAGCCGATTCAGATACCGATTCGATATACCGATTCTTATTGAAAAATAATCCGATTCAGATCTTTTGTGTTGCATATATAATTGTTAATTTTATTATGCAAATATAAATAGAATGCCAAGAAAATATTTTTATTGATGCATTTATTTGTTTGTATTTATGGAAAAAAGATGTACATGTATATACATGTATATTCATGTACTGACATACGGTGCATCTAGTAACAAAACAGTCCATGTTTCTTGAAATCTGTTATTAATAATGGTAAGTACTGTTAGTAGTACAGCTTTCTCTGTGATAATGAAGTCTCTCTTCTACTGCTGAACAAACTGCTGCGCCTGTACAAGATTAGAGCAAATAAATGTGTCTTTTAATTACCGTTAGTGATTCAATTCTCTCAGTGAGTCGTCTTTATCTTCTATAACTATCGATGCAGCCAGTCGTACTGAAGGACTCACTTGCCACAGATGATGCAGGACTGGCTAAATACCGATAACCCACTGAGGTTATTTTATGCGATACAAACGACACATCATATCGTCAGGATCAAGAGAGAGATAGATAAACTTTATGCATCGACTGCTCAAATCACTTTCGTAATGCTAGTAATTAGAAAAATTACACCGCATTCTTGTTTCTCATTATGGTTCTCTTGTTCGTGATTGGCTGCAATAAATCATATCGCTGTAAGTGGGAAATACCGCACTTTGTGATTATGACCTGACTAAAGCCAAAAGATTTCTCAGCTGTGTGGATGTTTATTAGGCTATAGACATGAAATAGATTGTGACAGGCCCGGAATTCTTTAGGTAAAAGTAAGGAACTTGCAGCTGAGGATTTTTTATTAGTGTAGCAGGCTTAAATACGGGTTTCTGCTAAATAGTTCATCTGTAAAAAGTATCTGAAGTTTCCGATTTTTAAAGAAAACATCGGCCGATACCGATTCAGATTCTTAACACCCATATCGGCACCGATACCGATATTGAAATCGGGGAACTCTAGTTGTTATGTAATGATATGTAATTAATAGGTCTTACGCTGTAAGAATTAAGCAGAATATAATATTTTTGTACAAATATTCACCGCAACATATAAAGAAAATATTTGTATGAAGTCACTCCGTATGTCAAAACTCGACTGTAAAATAAACAGGGAGCAGCACTACAGTTGAAACTGAATTTCAAACGGGGAAGGCACCTTAACTTCATGTTTAAAACATACATGAGTCTTGGAGCTACTGTAGTTGACAGCCTATGAATGCGTATAAAAGAATGCAACTAAATAACAAATTTCGTTGCCAAGAGAAGACAAGTCTGCTTGTCATTGAATTATTCAATTAGATTATTATAAATGCCACAACCAATCTACATGTATATTTCTTAAACTTTGTGTGTCTGTGTCCAGCTATAGCTATTAAAATTTTGGAAGAAAGAATCCGGGTCAAAGAAAATTTGATCTAGGACCTTCCAATTCACTAATCCAATCCCCTACCAATTAAGCCACACGAGCTGAATGGAATCTTTAGGCAATATGTGTCATTATTGGTTGCAAATACGCTACCACTCTCGGTTACGAGTCAACGCCACGGACAGCGGTAGCGTAATTTATTCGTGCTCTTCGTTAGAGTTTGCTTTTATTAGTAAGCTTACTCAAATTATATATTAGCATTGTGCCAGGCTAATAGCAAGTAGAAGGCAACTATATTACCTCTCATTGTTTATAAGCTGATTTTTAATATCCGTGCAACGTTGAAAATTCCGCTAGTCACGCATATTTAGACTAGCACAGTTTCCATGCTAAAAGAAAGTACAATGGTTGCCAACAAACAAAAGATCACCTGAGTCGAGTTGGGAGAGGATCTAACACTCTCATCTTGACCAGAGTGTACTCCTGAGGACCTACTCCCTCCCCAGATGTACGGTCGTGATCCATACAAGGTTGACCATCCTTGGGTGAGTAAATGGTAAACCTGGTCAAGTTAACAACAGTTTATTAATCTAGGGCTAAGGTCAATGACAGTCACCTGCAGAGTCTTGAAGAAACTGCTACTGAAATACAAGTCACAATAGTGAAAAAGGACAACTACTGAGAAATACTTAAGGAGAAGATAATCCTCAGCGGCACTGTGAGAGCTGAAAAAGTCATGCCACTGGACTCATGAGCAACCAAACATTCACCGCACATGCATAGATGCGCATGTTACTTTGATTAAATAGGCCGATTATGCCAAAATAGACAAAACAGCGGAAGTACAGTAATGTAATTATAATGGTTTATAGTAACTAGTAGTAGTTACTGATATTACTCACTACTAATACTTCTAATACTCACTACTAATAATACTACTAATACTCACTACTGAAATGCATTAATACCATAAACCAACACGCACTATTAATTTCCTAAGAATGAGAAACGAACCTTTTGCCAAAGTCAAGTCTTCCTCTTTCCTTCAGCCTAATAAACTGCCATCTTACAAATGAGTCAAAGTAGGGGTTGGCATCAGTCGTTAGAAAAGACCTCCGCCAGTCAACCTGTGACACAATAAATAACCTATAAAAATACACTGTTTATCAGCCAGTAAAAACGGCATGAGTATAGAGTTATTCACTGAAAAACAAGAGAAATCATAAAACCTGCTCTTGACTTACCTTTTGCATAACCAGTCATAGACTTAAATTTTGATCCTTAATTATCTGTAACTTGCTGTTCAGGGTAAGACAACCCTTTATATCTTTAATTATCTGTAACTTGCTGTTCAGGGTAAGACAACCCTTTATATCCTTAATTATCTGTAACTTGCTGTTCAGGGTAAGACAACCCTTTATACACGAGGTGTGTAAATAAGAACCGGCAAAGAACAAAGTTTGAAAAACCAAACGCACGTCTAACTCAGTAACATGATCTAAAAAATACCTTTAGCCCGAGGTCTTTAAGGTCTTGCATACAGTGCGGGGGGAAATACTCTAGCCAATGCTGCGGGTCAGCAAACTCCTTGACTTCCTCATCACTCAGCCCTATGCTCTTCATTATCTCCCACTGATACTTGGCAGCGACTTGCTTTGCTGCGGCCTTGCTCTGTAATTTTAGTAACTGTCTAGAGTAGACTGCTAAAGTACTGTAACGGTACTGTAAAGGTGCTGTAACGGTACTGTATAAATACTGTAACGGTACTGTATAGGTGCTGTAACAGTACTGTATAGGTGCTGTAACGGTACTGTATAGGTGCTGTAACGTTACTGTATAGGTGCTGTAACGGTACTGTAAAGGTGCTGTAACGGTACTGTATAGGTACTGTAATGGTGCTGTAACGGTACGGTATAGGTGCTGTAACGGTACTGTATAGGTGCTGTAACGGTACTGTATAGGTGCTGTGACTGTAACCGTGCAGTAACAGTACTGTAAAGTTACTGTAACGATACTGTATAGGTGCTGTAATGGTACTGCATATGTGCTGTAATGGTGCTGTATAGGTGCTGTAACGGTACTGTATAGGTGCTGTAATGATACTGTAAAGGTACTGTAACGGTACTGTATAAGTTCTGTAATGGTACTGTAAAAGTACTGTATAAGTACTGTAACGGTACTGTATAGGTACTGTAAAGGTGCTGTAATGGTACTGTAACGGTACTGTATAAGTGCTGTAACGGTACTGTATAAGTACTGTATAGGTACTGTAAAGGTGCTGTAACGGTATTGTAAAGGTGCTGTAACGGTACTGTATAGGTACTGTAACATTACTGTATAGGTGCTGTAACGATACTGTATAGGTACTGTAACGATACTGCATAGGTGCTGTAACGGTACTGCATAGGTACTGTAACGTTAAAGTAACTGTCTAGATATATTTCCTGCCAGTACGGAATAGCTGAGGTCTTGAGCACTATTCTATGGCAATACCCATCAGAAATCTCTCAGAAGGATAACTGACCCCAGTGACTACACCCGTACTGTTATTTATTAATGCTGGTATCACTGAATATAAAACAGTACTATGAATGTATGATAATTTGTTCATATAGTTCTTGATTAGGCAGGGCTGTTCATGTTATACCTATGGAAAACAGGTTATATCTATGGCAAACAGGTTATATCAATGGCAAACAGGTGTACCTATGACAAACAGGTTATATCTAGGACAAACTGGTTATACCTATGACAAACAGATTATATCTATGACAAACAGGTTATACCTATGACAAACAGGTTACATCTATGGCAAACAGGTTATATTTATGGCAAACAGGTTATATCTATGGCACTGAAAATAAAAGTGGACTACTGCACTGGTTTAACTGAACCATGACACTAGCCTTAAGTTATCTAGACAAACACTAAAGGCTAGTTTATACTGTATCGCTGCATGTCAATGTTACTCCTGCACTACATCGGTGATCGTCTATGATAACATTGTTCATACTATCACAAACACACTTGTGTTTACATCAGCGAATACAGGGGAACCACGGTTTTCGACACGATCCATTCCAAAAGGTTGTTCGAGATCCGAACCAATTTTTTCCATCAGAGCTGATGTATGTAAATTTTATTCCATTCCAAGTTGAGAAAACAACTTTGGTAAAGTATTTTTTTAACATTTTACACCATTAACTGTACAGTATACTGCGCACTATAAATACAAACGGGTAGATATAGATCGTGTTTAATTTTAATAAAAGATTTTATATCTATGAGGAAAAAGAAAACAAAAAGTAAACATTTCATATATTTTGCTCTTAAAACATCAAAAACATTAAAGATACAAAACCAAAAATTGCAGAAATTGATAATGAAATAGCAAAAAATGCAACAGATCAGTTACATCAGATATCAAGTGAAAAAGAACATATAAACAGCAATGGCACGTTTACTTCACATCCTCTAAAACGATCTAGAGTTGGAAGAGTTGTCTCCTGAGAAAAACTCTCCAAAGTTGTAAAATTGTTTCTGTAAAGACTTTATGAAGCGTAACTTATGGTAACAAATGTTTCCATGCGATTTCCGGAGCTGTTTTGAATGTTGAATTCAAATGCGTATGCTCCGGTTTGGTCGAGAAACGAATTTATGTTTGAAATCCGAGACGAACAAATCTCAAAATCTTTGGTTGAAAATCGAGTTGGTCGAGAACTGAAGCATTCGAGAACTGTACTCTTACTGCATGACGTTCTGATTATACGATGCGATCGCTGAAATGATGAAATACTAGTCCCGCAGCAATTATCTTAAAGGGAAATCTAGATCAAGCCATCCATGGCAGCCAATCAACGTCGCCGAAATAGTGCACATTGTATAGACTGTCATCGACGCTTGGCGAAATATCTATGAAGTGTGACAGCTCTGCAATGCTTCCCGACATATCCTCATTGCCCCGGGGATGACTCCAGTTTATGGTGCACATAATTGGCGAACAATCGCTGAGAGGAATATTACAAGATACGACGATACAGCGCGAACCAGCCTTGAAAAATTGTGTGTTACCTTCTCATATAACTTTACAAGAAATGCTCTTCAGTCGCCTCTTCAAGGCCGTCCTTGGGAGACTTCTAAACAAACTCTTGAGTATTTCACTTTCCATATTTTATTATTGACTCTAACAAAATAATGTTTTCAAGAAGTTGTTAATTAAACCCTGAACTATGGCAACACAAACCTTCCTTATGAGAAAGCGATTCATCACAGAAGTTGTAAAACCCTATTTAAACTTATGGCTAAGAAGTAATCCATGTTTAACTGTGTCACCTTCTTGCCCTTGGACTTGTCCTTGATTACTGGTTCCTCAGATTGCTCTTCGGCCACTTCTTGTTCTGCAACAGGGAAGATGGGCGGGTATCCGTAGTCCTTCATCTCATTGGTCAGCTTGTCAGCACACGCCTGAAAGTTGTCTCAACACGCTATCAACACAGAACAGTTTAAAATCTACCACGCTTACCATGTCTCCTAAATAAACTTCAATAAGTGTTTAAATACAGCCAAACCTCTGCCTATGAATACTTGCTTGCATGCACGAAACATACATGCACTATATAGTTCCATATATATTGGATTTACACGCAAAGTAATTTTTTACGCACAACGCTCAAAGTTTCTCGAAACACTACAATTCCATAAATGAAAGTAAAAAGACTGTCAAATATAACACATACAAAGTAAAACCAAATAATTTAACTTCTTATAATCGAAGAAGTTATGGCATGCATTACTTTCAGCATGTCAACCTCGGCACCCATGCAATGCAATGTTTACACTTGTATTCACTAGTATCAAAACTAAAGTGTTTTACTATTAGCTTTTTACCTAATTTCAGATACTGCTTTTGTTTTAATTTTAAGCGTAATAAATTAGATTAATCAGAGTGTACTTCCATAATAATCACTTCAACATCAGAAAACATTAACAGATGGATTAACCTCGGATTAACTGCAAATCAACTTGTAGAGGTTTGACTGTACTAACTCTTTGTTGGAGTAAAAGTTTGACTGTACCAGCTGTTTGTTGGTGTTCATTAATGACCAGCCGCGCTGTGAGGCCTTCACCAGAGGTGTTGGTGTACATTAATGACCAGCCACACTGTGAGGCCTTCACGAGGAGCGTTGGTGTTCATTAATGACCAGCCGCGCTGTGAGGCCTTTACGAGGGGTGTTGGTGTTCATTAATGATCAGCCACGTTGTGAGGCCTTCACGAGGGGTGTTGGTGTTCATTAATGACCAGCCACGCTGTGAGGCCTTCGCAAGGAGTGTTGATGTTCATTAATGACCAGCCACGCTGTGAGGCCTTCACGAGGGGTGTTGGTGTTCAATAATGACCAGCCACGCTGTGAGGCCTTTACGAGGAATGTTGGTGTTGATTAATGACTAGCCACACTGTGAGGCCTTCGCAAGGAGTGTTGATGTTCATTAATGACCAGCCACGCTGTGAGGCCTTCGCAAGGAGTGTTGGTGTTCAATAATGACCAGCCACGCTGTGAGGCCTTTACGAGGAGTGTTGATGTTCATTAATGACCAGCCACACTGAGGCCTCTACGAGTAGATAAAGCTAGAGGGCTCTTGGTCTTACATAAAGTGAGGTATGAGAAGACAACTTGAATGCAACTATATTTTATATACTGGCTGACGCTGAAACAAAATTCCGAATTGCTTCTCTTGACACGATTTTTGCGCAATGAATGTAAAATCTTACTGAATATATATGTTCCCAATTTCCTACATGACCAAATAAATACATAGAGTGAAAAACTAAAAAATGGGACTCTGGTTATCATTACAGAGCTACTGAGAATCTGAGGCTATGTATTGTTCTCACATTTAAGCTTGATTAATAATATTCCCTATAACTAAATACCAACATACACACTGCCCAAAAGTTTTTAACCGACAATAGTATTTTGGCATAGTAATATTGTCACTAAAAAAGTCAAACTGAAACCTGTTAGTAGTGGGAACATTCTGGGTACCTGCTGTGAATTCTTGCATCTGATTCAGAGAAGCTTGGATAATGACAACTGTAAAAGATGCTAAGGTCTGACTTGATTAAGTCTTACTTGTTACATCATAAATCTACATAAATATTTATATAGACTTACTACACACACACCCACACCCCCCCACCCACCCACCCACACCCACCCACCCACACACACATAAATATTTATATTTATATATTGGTATACATAAAAAAGGTTTGTCTGTCTGTTATCATTCGTATGTCCAGTTGAAAGTGATTGGTTAAAATATGCACACTTGCAGCCCAGTGCACCGTGACAGACCATGATGTGTAGTGATTATAAATACAATTACTCCAGAGTGTGGCAGGTGGTTGCATGATTTCGTGGTAGTACGCTTGACTTCACATCCGTGTAGCTGAATGTACCGGTTCAAGGCCTGTGAGGTGTAAACTTTTTTCCTAGCTTTCTTAGCTGGCCTCGGATAGGCACGACTCTTATTATAGTAAAAACTAAAATATTAGCTTAAGTTACTAGCTTAAGTTACTAGGTCAGGTTACCCAAATTTACTGGAAAATAAAGCTTAGCCCATGGCAACTGCATTACCTGCCACTGTTTATAATCGAGTTTATGTCTTGAATGAATGTGTAGCATAAAAAGTAAGATATTTTTCGACCATCTGTTTTAAGTATGCCTAGAGCTTTTGAATATTGGAATTATGCACTGATCGGACACGCCCTAGATAAACAAATACTTTCATTTAAAATGGTAAATGTTGATTGAAAATGAATTTTTTACGCAAAAACTTTTTGATTACCTGTGCAACACCGGAAATTCAGTAAGTACCCTATCGGATGAAATTATTCGCGGAGTTAAATTTCGCAAAAATTGTCTTTTCAAGCATATTCGCGGACCAAATTATTCGCAGATGAACACACTCACGAATAAATTAATCCGTAAAAGCAGCCAGCAATAGAGTAAAACCTTCACGTGCGTATACCATGTGTTTAGGTTTCTATTTAGCTAATAAATTTATGTTCATCATGCTAAGCTATACATTTTTGGCTGCATCAAAAGGTTTTCATGAATGTTCATCGATTTGGAGGCTTTTGGTGAACCAACAACTTGTGGTAAGTTATGATGCTGTGTCGAATTCCGAATAACTTGTGACAACCTTGAAAAATTTTGTAAAGAATTGTGATGCATTGGCAATGGGGTTAACTTGAAGCCCCGGCAAAGATTTTAAAAGAGTTTGGAACTCAGCTACGTTTACTAACTCTGCCTAACGGCTAGTTTTTAATTTGAGGAAGTAGTCATTCTCCAGTATGTTCAAAATAAAACTAATTGTTCACGGATTTCAATAATTCGCGGACTTGACTAAGCGAACTCGCGAATTATTAAATCCATCGAATATTTTCATCTTGTAGGGTATATTTATACGGAAATTATCCCACGACCAAACACGAGCGAAGCGATTGTTTGGGAGATTTATGATAAATGCATATGTGCGCACAACTCACGAAAATTATTCATCAACGGCCGTCGCAAACCCTTGTACCGAAATCTCATCAACAAATTTAACCATTTTTCAATGGACTCGTTTAAGTATAACAACGATACAAAACACATATAAACCTATTTAAATATGTTACCAAGTCTTTATTATTTGTAGAAAATTTCCTAAACCTTTTCTATCTGATCGGATTATACATAAATAGAAAGATTAATTAGGCCTAAAATCGTTATTAAAACTTGACAAGCCTTATTTTTATCAATATTAAGACCGGCAAAAGAAACGCCGAGCGACAGAGAATAGCAGCATTAAGTCGTGCACATTTCACGAGTCTATAGCATTGTCAAATTGCCGAAGGCTTCTGTAATTAACGTAGAAGTACTGAAAAGTTATCGTTTCTTTTTGCCGATTTCAAAGTAACTGACATTTTGGACACTTAGGAGTACGTTGGTATTCCAACTGATGTTCAAAGCAGTGAAAGTAAAGGAAATGGCGATGGTATTTTTCTAACGGTTCTTATGAGATCATTACAATAATTAATTATAAGAATAATTATTCGATTTTATAAGATTTAATTATAAGAATAAGCATTCGAATTTACCAGATCAAAGTATATAGTGACCGATGTTAGGCAATATGTTACTGTTATTATTTTTTTCTAAATAGTTTTGTTAAATAGATTTTCTAAAAATCTATATAAATATTACAACTTCTTGATATTGTTAGCTATGACGTTTTGAAGTGTAAACAAAATTGTGCATTGGGTTTCTATTATTTCTGTAATACTATATTAATAATATTGGTTATTCTAATAATATTAGTGCATTTTACTCCTACTATTGGATTTCTCCTATTGCGGGGAATGATATAAACATATAATTTTTTCCTTTCCTTATTGCTGTTTGTTGTACATAATAACACCCAGTACATTACAGCTACCATTGCAGTTATCGTATTGCACTGCAGTGCCATTTGACTGCTAATATTGCATTTCTCAACCATCAGTACCCTTCCTTTTTTCCGATATCACTTTGGTCGTGGGCTGTATGACAGGGAAACTTCTAGTCTAAATATCTAAATTTACTACCATATAAATGAACTGCTTAACAGATATAATTGTTGAGCAATCCAGAACTTTTTGGTCAATTAAAAACATGGCTAAACATGTTAACAGTGTGAGTTGTCTTCCTACGCCAGAGCAACAAAGTGAAATTTTTTTAGAGAACGACCAACCTGTCTCAACTGTGCGGATGAACCTCCCTAGTAACTTTGACTGCTGATAAATGTCACTCACTTTTACAATTATTTGAGGCAGCGTACCGGTCAGCAGACACGCTGAAGAAGGTCACGCTAAATACAGACCTTCCATACCTACGCTGCCGCAGTTTAATGTCATCAAGCTTACCTTAATAGGCATCCCAGTGCAGTGAAAGCCAAATGGGAACAGACATCTCTTTCCCAAAAGCCGTTGATATCCTGATATAAACTGAAATCAGAGAACCAATACAAGTAACACAAAGGCAAATCAGAACTTTCTAAATAAGTGTTAGTAGCAGATGCTATGATAAAAATAACTTTACCCTACTCACTAAGCAAAATGATCACAAGCCTCACCTCACACTTGGTGATGGAGAATGTATGACCAAGATGCAGCCTCCCATTCATGTATGGAAATGGAAACGTACACATGTACTTTTCCTCCCTATTAAATACAGAGGTAAAAGGCGTATTACATACATATATGAATATAAAAAACTTTAATTGTTATACAAACGGAAACCTAATCCAAATAAATATATTGATGAAACGCTTACAATGCTAACAAAAAATCAGTGCACAGAAATCCTACTGAAGTTATGGATAGAAGCTGTCAATAATTTGAGATTCTTATACGTGTCCTAGAAAAGGAGACGTGTCTATCTACAGAAAACAACAGCTACAATAATTGGAAATAACATCGAAACTGCCTGAGGCAATACCGACATTCCAAACAAATTATAAAGAAAATCAATTTTTAAGCTACTTGCTGCCAATATCGATGAATAAGAAAATCTTTAATGATGTGTTCAGAGAAAACATCAACCAGCATTAAATAGAATAAAGGTCAAAGGTCAAAACTCGTTTTTGAACTTTTAAGAGCTTGTAATCACATTTCCACATATGTGGCACCTACAACACAACAGAGTAAGACATGGTGAATCTTTTGATACCGAATAACTGTAATGTGAATTTTGTTGCAAGTCAACTTTTAAACAAAACACTACGTCAACATACTGGCTATCTGAGGCATCTACTTCAAAAATTTTCTCATCTTCCCATTTTTTCTGCATAGCCTTTTCTATATGGCGTATCTCAGTGAGCTTGGCAGTTCCTTTTCTCGCCGCCATGATGACCTAAATCAAAAATACCGAGGCCATTATTATCAAAATCAATAATATAGACACCATGATGATCTAAATTAATAATAGAGACACCATGATGATCTAAATCAATAATATAGACACCATGATGATCTAAATAAATAATATAGACACCATGATGATCTAAATTAATAATATAGAAACCGTGATGATCTAAATCAATAATATAGACACCGTGATGATCTAAATCAATAACATAGACACAATGATGATCTAAATCAATAATATAGACACCATGATGATCTAAATCAATAATAGAGACACCATGATGATCTAAATCAATAATATAGACACCATGATTATCTAAATCAATAATATAGAGACCGTGATAATCTAAATCAATAATATAGAGACCATGATGATCTAAATCAATAATATAGACACCGTGATGATCTAAATCAATAACATAGACACAATGATGATCTAAATCAATAATATAGACACCATGATGATCTAAATCAATAATAGAGACACCATGATGATCTAAATCAATAATATAGACACCATGATGATCTAAATCAATAATATACAGATCATGATGATCTAAATCAATAATATAGACACCATGATGATCTAAATTAATAATACAGACACCATGATGATCTAAATCAATAATATAGACACCATGTTGATCTAAATAAATAATATAGACACCATGATGATCTAAATTAATAATATAGAAACCATGATGATCTAAATCAATAATATAGACACCGTGATGATCTAAATCAATAATATAGACACAATGATGATCTAAATCAATAATATAGACACCATGATGATCTAAATCAATAATAGAGACACCATGATGATCTAAATCAATAATATAGACACCAGTGTAATGGTTGGGTGCGATGTGTAGTTGTTAGACTACCAACTATCTTCGTATCGAATAAGATATGTGTTTGTGGATTATTATCAAACTTTATTATATATTGCTCTCACAGCTCGCTTACTAATTTACACACACTAATGATTCTCATACACAGCCTTATATACTATTCACAATAACAATAGAGTCCCAGAACCGAATGGTTACAATATCAATTAAATAGAAAACCTTTGTTCATACAGGAAGCAAGATACAAAGACACTTGAACGGATTGGAAGGATGACCATGCCAGACTATAATTAACATATCAATATCACAGACTCGATCGTAAAGATTATGGAGAGGAAAACCTTTGTTGACTTCCTCCGATTATTTCATAAACATTGCGCTACCTGTTGGTCATTGTCTTCATTGCAACATTTAGGTGGTGACAGTCTAATGAGATGTTTCTAACATATCCATTGTGTGGTAATAACCAACAGGATTTTCGAAATGAGTCTAATGAGTCAAATATGTAGTTTATGTGAACAATATGAAAGTCGTAAGATAGAGAAAATAAAGTGCTATTAAATTGTATTCGTCCTCTATCTTACACCATGATGATCTAAATGAATAATAGAGACACCATGATGATCTAAATGAATAATAGAGACATCATGATGATCTAAATCAATAATATAGACACCATGATGATCTAAATGAATAATAGAGACACCATGATGATCTAAATGAATAATATAGACATCATGATGATCTAAATCAATAATATACAGATCATGATGATCTAAATCAATAATATAGACACCATGATGATCTAAATTAATAATATAGAAACCATGATGATCTAAATCAATAATATAGACACCATGATGATCTAAATTAATAATACAGACACCATGATGATCTAAATCAATAATATAGACACCGTGATGATCTAAATCAATAATACAGACACCATGATGATCTAAATCAATAATATGAAGGAGAGTACAAAATATAGGTGATATTCGCTTCACCTGTAAACAGGTTAAATTTATCTTCTCAAAAGTCTGACGAACTACTTCAAAAATACAGCTCCAACCTGTACTTAAATGCCACCTCTATTCGACTGACACTATAGGAAAAGGGTTGAAAGAAAAGAGCATTCAAATAGAGGTTTTACGGTATACATAGTTTACATCTAACCTGTAGGATTACCAAACTAGGTTTTCAAATTTCTTATTATAGATAGTTGAAACAGAAATATATTTACATAGTTTTATAATATAAAATAGTGTGAAATATAAAAAAATGGCGTAATCATTCATCGCCGGTAGATCTGTTTTATGTAGTGGAAGCATTAACCGTTAACCCTCTGAACCCTGGCCATTCTCATCAAGGCGTGTCAGTATCCTGGGACAAGTTTTTTTTAAAGTAGGACGTTTTTAATTTTCGCTTAAATATACCTAAATCTGCTCATAATCAAATATTTGGTGAAACATTAGAACATAAGTCTAAAAATTTATTGTAAAAGTTGAAAGAAGAGACAATTTTTTGGGCAAAAGCCATCAAATTTACACAATTTGGGCAAATTTTGCAAAAAACCGATGAAAATTTTTTGAAAGCTTGTTTTAAAAACTTTTCTTTTCAAATGACTAATACAGAAGGTAAAACAAAGATTCTGTCTCTAAATTTATCTCCAGAATCTATCTTTGGTGTGGTAAATCTTGAAAATGTTGGCATCTTCTAAACCGACACAGAGGAAAACATGCATGACGAGCACTTGTATACGATCTTTCGCCGCGGTGGCAAATCTCCATATGAAGCATCTGCATTCTGTTTCTTTGCTCTGAAATGTTTTTCAGAGCAAACAACACATATGTGGTTTGTTAAATTGGTGTCTGCTCTTTTTACTGAGTGAATTGGCTGCATCTGAATATTCTGAAGACACCCTTCTGCGTGAACTTGACATCCAGGATCCTGAGGGGCATTTCATCTGTAACCTACAAGTTCTGTGCACAACTTCTCTATATACTGATGAAAAGTTAGCCTTCTTGTAGCTTGAACTTGGGGAACCAGGTTTCTATAGATTACATATGCGTTATAGACGGCCTACACGAGCTTCACAGTCGACTTTCTTAGCCAGCGGTAATGATGTCTACAATGCTGTAACTTGGTTAGCTGATCATTTTTATCAGTCCCACCCATGTACTGGTTGTAGCTCTTTATGGCCTTTGGGCAATCCACTTCTTCCCTTTGGTGTGTTCTAGCATTGTACCTCAAAACATGTTCAGCTGGTTTGGAAACTTCGCTTGATGTTATAAAGTAGATTGGTTTTTGTCATACCAGACAATAGCCGCACAGTTTCCATTGAACAGTAGCTGGTTTTCACCTCGGTTCATCTCCATATGAAGCATCTGCATTCTGTTTCTTTGCTCTGAAATGTTTTTCAGAGCAAACAACACATATGTGGTTTGTTAAATTGGTGTCTGCTCTTTTTACTGAGTGAATTGGCTGCATCTGAATATTCTGAAGACACCCTTCTGCGTGAACTTGACATCCAGGATCCTGAGGGGCATTTCATCTGTAACCTACAAGTTCTGTGCACAACTTCTCTATATACTGATGAAAAGTTAGCCTTCTTGTAGCTTGAACTTGGGGAACCAGGTTTCTATAGATTACATATGCGTTATAGACGGCCTACACGAGCTTCACAGTCGACTTTCTTAGCCAGCGGTAATGATGTCTACAATGCTGTAACTTGGTTAGCTGATCATTTTTATCAGTCCCACCCATGTACTGGTTGTAGCTCTTTATGGCCTTTGGGCAATCCACTTCTTCCCTTTGGTGTGTTCTAGCATTGTACCTCAAAACATGTTCAGCTGGTTTGGAAACTTCGCTTGATGTTATAAAGTAGATTGGTTTTTGTCATACCAGACAATAGCCGCACAGTTTCCATTGAACAGTAGCTGGTTTTCACCTCGGCTCACTGCTAGCTGCTTAGGAAAATTCTTTCAGTTTGCCATTGCAGTTCCGATTATGAGAGTACCACATCTAAGCAGCAAATGTTCACAAAAAGCGACAGATGTGTAAAACTTGTCTGTGTACAAAATATAGTGCTGCCCAGCAAATGGTGCACTGATACAAGTAACCAAATTCCTGTGGCACCAAGTTCCATGACAGCATTGGAATCATTATGTTTGCCTGTGTATATTTCTGCATTACAATAAATAGCCAGTTTCCCTTAACATAGGAGAAAAAATTTCAGACCCCATTTGATTGGCTTTGTCTTGATATACTGTCTAATAGACAAATGATTTTTTGCTGAAATCATCTCTTCATCAGGGTCTACCTCCCATCCAAGAGTGCCTTCATTTGGTGCTGATCGATAATCCTTACTCCTGCCTTGACCACCCCTATGCCTGTCTGCAGGGCCTAGACCTGAATCATCTTCATCCTGGTTATTCCTACGTCAGCATGTTCTTCTTTTAGCCTTTTTACGCATTAGAGGAGCTTCACTATCACTATCAGAGATACGATGATTATCGGCACCAGTAGTACTTTCGTGTTCGGCCACGGCGTCTTGAGAATTCCAACTTCCGAGCTCAGTAAAAATGTTTAACGAATTATAAAATCGAGTGAGCACACTTTCATTATCACTTTCTGAGTCAAAATTATAATTAGAATCACATAACTCTTCACCTACATCACTATCGTCTCTCGCATAAAACA
The DNA here is from genome assembly GCF_963576615.1 of Watersipora subatra. NCBI lineage: Eukaryota > Metazoa > Bryozoa > Gymnolaemata > Cheilostomatida > Watersiporidae > Watersipora > Watersipora subatra. The sequence continues at coordinate 682,949 of NC_088717.1, read as the reverse complement.
CCTGAATTGTATCAAATTTTTAAGCCATATAATCATCAAAAAATAGTTGTAAAAACGAAGGAAGTTGGTGAATATTTTTGAAAACGAAAAAATGGATGTAAAAGTTTCCGGTCTATTGCTCTATGCAAAAAATAAACAGATTGGCCTGCGTTGTTGCTTAGAAACCACGATTGTAAACAGAGTCATGCCAATGCCAGTTTTCCGGTCACTCGGATTTCTGACACACCCTACGTAAAGCTGGAAAACCGACCATTAGGGTTTACAGGGTTTACAATGACAGAAAATATGGTTTGCTTATTCACCGATCATCAGAATAAAGTTGTCCGGTTCTACATAACATATTATAAAGCATGAAATATAATAAATAAAATACATGCATCCAATCATTGACACGAATGATGTTCCTCCAAGCTGAGTATCTCAAACAAATTCGGCACTCCTATTCCCTTATCCTCTGCCCCTTTCACTCAAAAATGTCTTGACTTATTTGAATAAAAATTGTTCAACACGTTCAATATTGTTCAATAAAACTTATTCAATATTAACACAAAAGTTTCTAGGTGATCATGGAAAAATCTGGAGTATGATGCAAATTTTAATATCTCTACAGTTATATCTCTACATAAGAGTGCCCTAACATATGAAAAACCCGCGATACGAAACATTTTCAAGTGTGTTTCTCCCTTGAGATACGACTAATCTGTGAGATACGAACCGGTTCTCGATGGCCACTATAGGGCCAAGTATGCGAAATGCCGTTTTCAAAAACAGCATCGTTCAGCATTTTTTTTTCTAATCAGTTAAAAAGTTTTTAAAAGGATGGCAGTTACAGTGAAATCGAGCCAAAAACCGCCAAACCGGAAGATAATAACAATAGGACGAAAAAGCTAAAGTAAGTGTAGTAAAAGATTAAAACTTAGCTTGAAGTGCGTGTTTAGTTAGCTAAATTAATCTAAGTTAAATTCAAAGTTTCTGTTACGCAGGGTCACAAAAGTTTGGTGTACCAAATGCGTTGGTGTCACTTAGTTATTTTATATAAGAGATATATATACAGTGCACCCTCAGGATACGATTACCCCGATATACGATCTTCTCACCTTATGAAGTTGAACATGGTGAGACTTTCAACTCGCGAATACAAATTGAAAATTTGTATTCACGAGTTGAAATACAAATTTTATTTCATCATACGAATTCAAGAAAATTTTCGCCGGATTTCAAATTTGGCAGTCGGTGAGCTATTACGCACGTCGAAATAACAGAGACGCCAAAATGCGGTTTACCGAGAACATTTTCACAACGTTTAGAAGAGACACGATGACTCAGGTGCGCATTCAACGCGAAAAATTTTGTGAAAAAGGCGTAAGCAAGAGCAAATATTCATTTTCAGCGTTATAGTCCATTTTACTATAAACTTTTATTCAGTATACATGTACGTATATAACTACAAGTAGATATATTTAATTTGTTAGCTATAGTATCTGAGACCGTTACAAGACGGAGGAAAAATAATTTCTATGACAACAAAGTTGGATGTCATAAATAAATAGAAGGCGCTCGTATTGTTAATATTGCCAAGGAATATGGTCGCAATCAATTAACAATTGCGATTATTGTTATTGAAAACAAGAAATTCGTTAAAGCAAACACAAGGAGCTTAGGATTGACGACTTGAAGGAGTTGGAGGCAAGAGATCAGCATCCAAGTAGAGCAACCGTTTAGTAGTGGCAAGTAAAAGAGACAGAAAACCAACATTGGCAGAAGTTTTTCTTTGGAAGACATTTTTCAAGTGTTCAATTTACTGGTGTGGACTGGTACATAAAACGATACTGTACAATGTTTGTATAATGTATATCATTGATCTACCTTCTTTGTGTGGCGTGTTTTTCATGTTTTATTCACTTCATGTTATATTTTATTTCATGTTTTATTTATTTCATTTTGTTTTATTTTCTTGTTTAATCGTGACTTTGCAGGCGGGCCTGTTTTCTACTACGTAAATAAAAATCATCATATGTATGTAACTCATATATAACTAGCTACTCAAGATAGTTGACGCATTCACATTGCCTTCTAGAACTTGCTAAAGCTCTGCCTTCTAGGGTATAAATACGAACAAACTTCTGCATGTGTGGTTACATTGATTATTGTGCACATTTCAAACAAGACAAACTATTGTAAAATCTTCTCTGGATCCTTTTATAAGCGTTAGCTCGCTAGCAACTTTCTGCATTGCACCAACATATTCACTGAACCAGCCAGCATCATCGTCAATAAGTGATCAAGTAAGCTATTTTCTACATTGCCCCAAGTTAGCTTGATTTCTTAGAGCACTCTCTGCACCAGCAGGAAAGCTGTGTCTTCCTGGCCATTTCTGCTTTTCATGACCCTAAAGTGTTAAACTTTTTCTTTTAAAATCAGTCGAAAAAATTGGACAGGATTAGACAACTTCTTTTAGCCTGCCACAAAATTCCGTTTCATTACGTATTAAATTTATTTTCTAAGTGTACCGCAATCTAAGTGTACTGTAACATAATTAGCATTGATACATCTTTGTCTTTTCTCTGCTCTACTCGCTACATGTACCAGTTCAAGTCACTTTATTCCAAAGGTTTTTATGTAGTGTACAGTAAATAAAATTTCATTTTTCTTTTTGACGGTCATTAAATGGTCAAATGTGCGAGAGGTCGCTTTCGATAACTGCATCGCTCTGCCTTTCTCGTTGAATTATGTTGAAAAAGGTTTTAACCAAACCCGCTAAATGTGAAAGTGAAGACAGCAACTGATTAAGAATAAAATTTTTGTGATATAAAATTGAAATTCAGTAAAATAGTTGAAAAACGTAATAAAACTTAGTTTCAAGTGTGAATTTGGTAAGCTAAACTTATTTGGAGTGAACTGAAAGTTTATGTTATACGTGCTGCACTTGGTACACACATTATGATGTTGCATTTTACAGTATTGCAGATCATAATCACTAGGTGCGCTTAATACAATGCCGCTACTGAAGGTAACTATAGCTACAAAAGTTAACATACTATTTCGTTACTAATTTTCAACATGTACAGCATTTTTATAAAATTTTGGACAATTTTTACCATTTGTATTTTGCATTGTATAATTACAATGGTTTCTATACCGCTACATAAGATTTTTTCACCATACGATGCCAGCCTTGGAACCGATCAACATTGTATCCCAAGGATGCACTGCGTATATACATGTAAATATACCTACTTTGAGACGCCAGTAAATTGACATATGAGCTCAATACGATTTGCATCAAGCTCGTATGTCGAGGTACGAGTGTATGTATCAACAAACAGTTGAAATGTGCAACTCGCCCAATGTACAACTCACTCAATGTCAATGATCCTCTTATCTCAAAAGAGAATGCTAGCATTGTTAAAACCTGTAACAAGCTGTTTTTTTTATCTAGCGGATCTAATGGCTGAATCTTTGAAAAACTTGTTCCCTTCAAGCTGCACTACTGACTAATATAATCATAGACCTATTAACTATACTAGACTGTCTACTATAATCATAGACCTATTAACTATACTAGACTGACTACTATAATAATAGACGTATTAACTATACTAGACTGTCTACTATAATTATAGAACTATTAACTATACTAGACTGTCTACTGTAATCATAGACCTATTAACTATACTAGACTGACTACTATAATAATAGACCTATTAACTATACTAGACTGTCTACTATAATCATAGACCTATTAACTATACTAGACTGACTACTATAATAATAGACGTATTAACTATACTAGACTGTCTACTATAATTATAGAATTATTAACTATACTAGACTGTCTACTGTAATCATAGACCTATTAACTATACTAGACTGACTACTATAATAATAGACCTATTAACTATACTAGACTGTCTACTATAATCATAGACCTATTAACTATACTAGACTGTCTACTATAATCATAGACCTATTAACTATACTAGACTGACTACTATAATCATAGACCTATTAACTATACTAGACTGTCTACTATAATCATAGACCTATTAACTATACTAGACTGACTACTATAATCATAGACCTATTAACTATACTAGACTGACTACTATAATCATAGACCTATCAACGGGACTAGACTGACTACTATAATCATAGACCTATTAACTATACTAGACTGTCCACCATGGAGAAGTTGCTGAGGTTCAACATCATGCTATTGTTTAAAGGTTGACGAGCAATAAAATTCACATTACAGTTACAGTCAAACATGGATAACTCGTCCACGGATAGCTCGAACACATGGTTAATTCGAACATTTCCTTTGGTCCGTTCCCACGTAATGATAAATTGCTATAGATAACTCGAACTCAACACTGTTAATTCGAACTGTTTTTTTGCCCAACGGCTACCGAAACGGTTGTTATCGCTTTAGAAAATCCCTTTATTCAAAGCCATAGAGGTAAACTTCATCTTTTCGTAATTCATAAGCGTCGTTATTACCACCATCGGCAAAATATTTTTGTCAACGACTTTTCTAAAAGTTTGGTGAAATTTGATTTATACTGCGATACGATTAATAGCATGGGCTAGCCGGGTCACGCGCGCAAGGATATTCGCCACGCACATACAAAACAAAAATCGCATGTTGTTTTGTATGTGCGTGGCGAAAATCCTTGAGTGCGTGACCCGGCTAGCCCGTGATGAATAGTTTTCCGGTGTTGATTCCGTGTTGAATCAACGTCGGAATGTTGAATGTTTAAAACGTCTTAAAAAATGTTGTAATTAAACGTATACGTTGTCTGAGCTACAAAAAAACTATTCCTCGTTTGATCTAAACACAGAATATGTGTGTACATTCAATAAGAATCTATTAAAAAAGCGTGAGTGATATAGAATGTACCGTAAAACCTCGTAAAACTTCTAATTGAACTGCCTCGGAGTGTTGCTCTTAACGAATCCCAGGTAAAGTAAGGTAATCTGCATAAACTTCAAGAAAAAATGGCAAAATTGATCGTGGGTAAAACCCCAAAAAGAAAAAAATGTCTTTTCTTTTGAGCATTTCAACAACGATCAAGTTTTGCCAATGTCAATCTGAAAAACGTCCTGGCAATAACATCACCTCAAACAACAAACCAATCTCAAGTGATAGAAAAATCTCTATACTTTTTCATGAAAACGTTTTAAACTTTACATTAGAAGCATTTAATTTGAAACAAGCCATTTGTGCTTTTGATTTATATTATAGTTTGTATATGTACATGTATCTACTAATAAATAAGTAAATATATGGACTTGTGACAGTGCTCTGATAACTTGAACACTCTGATAATTCGAACACTTTTGCTCGGTCCCTTGAAGTTCGAGTTATCCATGTTTGACTGTATTTGGTATCGAAAGATTCATCATGTCTTACTCTGCTGTGTTGTAGGTGCAAAATATGTGGAAATGTGATTACTAGCTCTTAGAAACTAAAAAATGAACAGTTAATCGCAGCCATCATAAAAACGTCGTAGTTTGGAATCTTTTTATTTCGATGACATACTAAAACATTGTGGTTATTGTTTTGACACGTGATGTTACCACATGAAATTAAAGGCCAATAAAAGGCTCGATATGAAACGTCTCGTAGCACTAGTTTATGACAAACACTTCGGGTTATACCGAAAAGCCTATATCAAATATAGATGCTCCCTACTTTAGTTTCGTTTCAACCTGGTCTAATCATCCAGTCGTAATCTGATCATGTGACCCATACTTCTTGCCAAATAGCACGAGTAATTTCTGCAACATTTTTTGACTATCAATGGTGACCAACAGGTTCGTCATGTTTATCAGAGGATGATATGCACTCGTCCGAGCTAAGGTTAAAAAACTAAACAAATTTTTACAGTAGGTTTTGCGATATCAGTGCTCAAATGACAGCATTACAATGATCATGATGAAATAGACGCGCGTAAGGACAATTATAGACATGGTTTTATTGAATGCGTGAAGTATATTTGTGAAAATATTTCGACGAATGAGGTTGCATGAAAGTGTAAACAGAAGCCATCTTGTTCAGCTACGACCTATTTGAGCCGTTTTGGGAAGGGATTCTAATCTACGGCAGTTTCGTGATGGCTGCGATTAACTGTTCGTGTTTGAGCATTTAAGAGCTTGTAATCACATTTCCACATAATTTGCACCTAGAACACGGCAGAATAAGACACAGTGAATCTTTTGATACTAAATAACTGTAATGTGAATTTTGTTGCAAGTAAACCTTTAATAATCATAAATACAATGGTTAATACAACCCGAATCAATAAACCTCAACGAGATATATATAGGAAATTTTGAATGGGATTTTATTTGCAATGAGATGTTTAATAAAAATCTCATTGAACTTTCAAGTTTAATGAAATATGCAATACAAAACTTTATCAAGTAAAATGGCTAAATAGGGAGGAAACTAATGCAATGAACTACAACTTTCAGGACCCAAACTTGGTTCAGCATACTGCAATATATACCCAATAGAATTGGGTTATTGAATATAACACAGCACAATAACATAGGTTTATAGTTTTGGAGAAAATTTCCAGTGCAAGCCATAAACTGGGTCAGTTATAAGGCAGGCAGCGAACCAAGCTTATCATTTTGAAACACTCAATGTAATAACTTCAGTAATTATTTTTAATAACATTTCAATCAAATAATTGCAAAATATTGTGGAAGACGCTTGACATAAAACTCGTACTATTTGTGAATATGTACTAATATCGGACACGGAAGTAGGCTGGGCAGGCACGCAGGTGCAGCACTTGAGACTTGGAGCTGATGAATGGAAACTCACAATACACAGTCAGGTAATAGTCAAACGTATGAAATAGAACACAATTCACATGGGGGCAGCTTAAAGGTTGACTTGCAACAAAATTCACATTACCGTTATTTGATATGAAAAGATTCACCATGTCTTACTCTGTTGTGTTGTAGGTGCAAAATATGTGGAAAGGTGATTACAAGCTCTTAAAAGCTCAAAAACGAACAGAAAATCGCAGCCACACGAGACCGCCGTAGTTTGGAATCCCCTTCCAAAACAAAACGGCTCAAATTTGATGTAGTTATGAGAGATGGTTTCTGTTTACACTTTCTCGCAACCTTATTCGTCGAAATGTTTTCACAAATATAATTCACGCATTCAATAAAACTATGTCTATTGTTCTTACGCGTCTATTTTATCGTCATCGTAATTCTATCACTTAGCACTGATATCTTATAACTTACCGTAAAAATTCGTTTAATTTTTTAGCCTTAGCTTGAAGGAGTCCATATCATTGTCTGATAATCATGACGAGCCTGTTGGTCACTTGTGATAATCGAAAAGTGCTGCAGAAATTATTTTCGAAGTATTGGGTCACATGATCAGATTACGACTTGCCGATTAGACCAGGCGGAAACAAAACTGTAAAGTAGCGAGCATCTATATTTGACACGGGGTCTTCGGTAAAACCCGAAGTGTTTGTCATAAACTAGTACTACAATAAGTTTTATATTGAGCTTTGTATTGGCCTTTCAATTCACGTGAGAACATACGTGACAAGACGATAACCAAATTTCGAGGCTACATCATCGAAATAAAGAGATTCCAATCTACGGCGGCTTTTCGTTTTTGGGCTTTTAAGAGCTTGTAATCACATTTCCACATATTTGGCACTTACAACACAACAGAGTAAGACATGGTGAATCTTTTGATACCAAATAACTGTAATGTGAATTTTGTTGCAAGTCAATCTTTCATTTTGTTGTAGAAGTCAATTGAATTAAATCAATCGTTGGGGTTGACTCACTGCACTCCGGGATAGTTCAAAATAGAGAAGCCTACTGTAAATAACTTAATCTGACTATAAGCTAGTATCATACACAAAGTGATTAATTTGACTGTCCAATACACCTGTTTTCTATTTTCTATATACTGTAATTTATTCGAATATAATATAAATATTGTAATTTTTATATTTTTTTCTTTTTGATATTTAATTACTAATTAGTTATTAATCATGCTATTAATAAATTCTGTATGAGAAAACAATGCCATCATATAAAACGATGTGATAATAATGACTATAAATGTTTAAAATGAATGAAAGGATGAAAAAGTAAACTCTAACAATCACCCGAAATCTATTAACCCAGAACATGTGTTTGTATTGGTCGGGCATTAGCAGGATCCCCGGGCATTGTTGATTATCTAGAAAGCTAGTTTATTATTAGCGCTCTCTGGGTTTCAGAGCACCGATTGTCACAGAAAAGAGCAGCCTCAATGGCAGCGAAAGGGATCGACGACCCAAGGCTAAATGATAATTATGACATCCCATTGTAGGAACCACGACCAAGTGTTTTTTTATTGCAGGACATACTTTTGACACCCTGTTTTTGACACCCTGTTGCAAGTCAACCTTTTGACACCGTTTTTAACCTCGTTGAAATTGAACACAACATCAACCTTTGCATCATTTGCATCGCAAACAAAAAAGTAATCTAATTATAAATAAATCTTGATTTAAACTTGTTAAATTTAAACGTGTTGATTTAAACGAGGGCAAACTCGGAGTTCAACTGATAGTTCTTAAGGATCACACATTTTCGAGTATCTAATTCATTTAAAAACTCAAACACATGATGGGAACAATTTTACGAGCAATTACGCTGCACCCGGAGATCACCTTTTAACAGATTTCAGTTGTTGTATGGAAATACTGCAAAAACAACATACCGATAGGGAATGCAGCCAGACCACAGGATGACCATAAAATACGTACAAGCAGCAAGACGCCCAAAGACCTCAAAAGATTCGATAATTAGAAAATGTCAAAGTAAACTAGAAACTTCAAAATTGGAGGAATGAACCATCGAAATTGCGTCAGCACCACATGGAAAACATGCCAAAGGGAAGTCGAAGCAATTAAACCTACCAACCACCATTATCAAAAAGCCACCAGAGAAACATTAGATACGAGTCAAATGAGTCACATACAGATCTGCCACCCCTGTCAAACATGACCTATATACCAGGAGTAAGTCACCAGCTCCATCCTACATGCCAACATCACGTTCATCAACATCAGCTGAAGACTTATGCAAACAAGATATCTTCACACGCCTGACAGAAAGCATTGAGCCTTAACACTCAGCCTACACCAACTTGCTAACTATCCCACCGGCCAGACATCTATAAAAGTGAACAGCTTCAATGACTCAGCATCTCTATCTCCCTCTCTAACTCACTCTTTCTCTCTTCCTGAAGATTTCCTTGGACGCTCTCCCCTCTGCCTGCGGAGGAGCCTCTCTCTCTCCCCTGCCTATGGAGTCCCATTCTCCTTCATCAGCTGAGCCTCTTCTACACCACTATCTCAACTGCCAACACTTTCTACATATAGACTTTCACAACTCTTGTTTGACTGTCAAAACTCACAACCGTACAAGACTAAGCAAACAATCATGGATGACCGTTCGAGTAAGGATGCAACTTTTATTAGCTCCTCCAACCTTTTGTCGTTAATATTATTGTTTCAGAATTTTGTTAGTTGCGCATTTTAAATGTTCTACTTATAGAATAAAGAAGTACTTTTGTCTGGTAAATATCAGTATTGCTTACAACAGCTTAACACCTTCACTTGTACCTGAACCAGTAATAATCGAATTAGTTCCCACAAACTAAGCCAAAGTGCACAAACTAAACATAGTCAAAATAGAATAATACGGCAAGCAATTCAACACTGATGTTGTGTGTGAAAACGGATAAGTTATGCATAACATAATTTCTCCACAACCACACATAACAAAGTTGACTATTAACTATTAGGGTTCAACAGAGAGCAACTAATTTGCAATTGTCTCCAAAAGTATGGAAGCGTTCATTTTTGGGTAAGTGTTGACAAAACCTCGATGGAGATGATATGAAATAATAAAACCTATGTACGGCAAAACAAATTACCTGCATTAATCAGGCGACAAGAACAAATTAGCAAAAACAGACTAAGGGAAATCGCCTACAAGATAAATGACTAAACAAGACAATAATGCTTAATTCCCTCAGTATTTCGCCATATGCCACAAACAACACTTCGTAATATACCTCACAGCTCTAGCTCTACACTACTGCGGAAGTTTGAAGCACAAAACGGCGATCCACTAATTAAGGTACGCTTCAGGTGATCCGGATGAATGGGAGATGCTGATGCAACGGACCCGAAATGTGGCTCGCGTAAATGTATCAGCGAACACACAAAGCATTAGTTTTCAATGTGTAAGATCGTTTTTGCCTGCGTCTGCACAGTTCTACGCATACGCTTCAACAAGAGCCGAACGACGATATCATAGCGTTACAAATAGTTCTATGGATAATTGGTAGCTCGATTGCAGAAAATGAAATATCGTCGAGTTCGTCATTAGACTTCAACTTACATAAGTTGGCCCTGGTTTTTAACGTAGCTCTTGCAGGTACGCAACTACGATTTGTAGCATTACATATTTATGAATGTTTCACAGGTAGCGAAGCAACATCGATATTTCTCATGCTGACTGAGCTATAATGTGTAGTTACTCGCGGTACTAAAACTACGCGAATCTGATTACATTATTTTTAATAAAAGCAAACTGATAACTGAAAGAAACAGTTCTAGTTTGTCGGAATAATAGCAATTGTTTACTCCGTTGCTATTTCCTTTGTGCATACCCTTCTACATGTATGCTTAAAAGAGGTTGCAATGCAATCTGCTGAAGACCTTTCAAGGGTCGTCAAGCGAAAAGCTCCATCAGCAAAAGGCAAAAGCTTGTCAAAACGAAGCAAAACTTTTTGTACAAACAATGATGATTCTGATGAAGACTCAGTCGTTTTGACTCGCATTGCAAAATGCAAAGATGATGGCGATTTAAAAGTGTACGAAAAAAGGTGAGCATTTTTTCCACGCGCTCTGATTACAATCACTTATTGTAGATGTCGTCTTCAGGGTCTTATAACCACTGATTGTAGAAGTTGTTCTCAAATTTTTATATCAGTTATTGCGAATTTCCTCAGATTTCTATAGTCATTTATTGTTGATGCTGTCTTCATAATCCTATAGTCACTTACTGTCAGAGCTATCTGTTGTATAATCGAGCTGGTGGGCCGCGGGCTACGCTAATGCCCGAGGTCATGGTAGTTACAGGTAGTTACGAGGTTACGGGAAGTACGAGAGGTTACAGGAAGTACGAGAGGTTACAGGAGTATAAAGGCGTGGGGAGATTGGGAGAGGCTTCCTTCTTTGCATCAACCGCATGTGAGTACACACCGTTTATATAACATGGCGCAGTTGACAAAATTCTGATTTTTTTTTTCTTGTTTTGTTATCATTAGCGATAAATTTTCTGGTTGCGGGTAAGTTATAACGGTTGAGTAGACCCTTTCACGGGCGTGCAGGTGAGGTAACGTGGGGTAGGGTAGTGTTGTGAGGTGTAGTAGCAGTGTTGTTGAGGTGCAATTATTTATTACATATTCGGAGGTGGGAGTTACACTAATTATACGAGTGGGGTAGAGTGTATTCGTGGCGAGGGAGATATTGTATCGGGTAGAGATGGAGAGTGGGTTTCCGAAGCTTGTGTTTGGAGAGCACGGTGATGGGTCGTGGGAGAGATTTATTGAGGAGATGAATTTATGTATTGAGAGTGCTGTTGAGAGAAGAGGTTACGAAGGTGAAGGTGACAATAGGCGCCCAATTATGAGAGGTAGAGCTAGGTTAGTGCCACTATTGAGAGCTATTGGGCACAGTGGTAGAGAAGTATTGAGAGGTGCAGGGTTTAACGTAGATGGCGTAAATTCTACTTATGAAGGGGCAGTGGAGGTTTTACAGGGTTATTATGGTAGACAGGAGAGTATGTTCGTAAAGGGGCATAAGTTCCTTACGGCTAGGCAGACACTTGGGGAAAGTGATAGAGAGTTTTTACAACGGGTAGAGAGTTTGAGCAGATATGCAGAGGTGACTAACGATAATGATAGGGTAAGGTTTGCCCTTATTGTGGCGGTTAACGGGTTGAGAAATAGAGAAGTAAGCAGAGAGTTAATGAAGAATGCCAATCTTACTTGGGCGTTATTGCAGGAGGCATTGAGGGCTCGAGAAATGGCCGACAGCTCTGATAGATTTTTGAGAGGTGAGGGTAGAAGTACCGATTTAAAGAGTGAGGTTAAGAGAGAAGTAGCAAAGATATCAGAGTTTGATAGCCGAGGGCAGTACAGGAGTAATGATAGAGATAGAAGTTATGATTCAGCAGGTAGATCTTCCCCTAGGGGTAGCCCGAGGAGTAGTAGAGAGTATTATGGTAGTGAAGAGCAAGGTGCTAGTAGATATGGGACAAGAGGCAGGGAGTATAACAAGGACGGTGACAGTAGAAAGTATAGAGACAATAGCAGGGAGAGGCATGTCTCTAGATCTAGAGCAAGCAGTAGAGAAGGCAGTGGAGGTAGAGTATGCTACAATTGTAAACGTAGTGGGCATGAGATGAGGAGTTGTCCCTCCATTAAATGTTTTTGTTGTGGACAGCGAGGACATGTATCCCGTTATTGTAGGGATAGGAGAGAAGTAGGTTATGACAGGCGAGGTAGTAGCAGGAGGTCAGGAGGTAGCCGAGATAATAGCTACGAGCGATATGGTAGCAGGGACAGTAGTAGGGAGAAGTACAGGGGCCGAGAAAGCCCCCGCGAGATTATAGACAAATTTGGCAGGTACAGGGACAACAGTATGGATAGGTTTGAGGGGGAGAAGTATAAGGAGAGGTACCAAGATAGTGGTAAGGGCAGAAGTGTTAGGTTCTCTGGTTCTAGGGATAAGTATGAGGATGACAGTTGACTAGAAAGGAGAATTGTACAGGTTTTGAAGGTCAATGGGAAGAACGTTGAATTTACGTTTGATACTGGGGCAGAGGTGTCGACTGTAACCGAGGGGACGGCCGAAAGGCTGAACCTACGGCTAGAGGAGCCATCTACTGTTTTGGCGGGAATAGATGGTCGTAAGCTAAGAGTAGTCGGTAAAGCAGGCGTTCAGTTGGAAAGTAAATATAGAGATATGGAGACAGAGGTATATGTGGTGAAAGGATTGAGAACGAACTTCTTGGGCATAACTGAGTTAAGGCAGCTTCAATTATTTGCTGTTGTAAACGCGGTTTGCGAAAGTAAGTTTGAGGCTGTTAAGGAGTGTAGAAGTATTAAGCCGGTTAAGCTGTTTTCGTCAAGAACCATTATTGCTGGGTCAAGTTATGTTTCAGATGATGTCGAGTTGCAAAACCTGACAAAGAAGTCTGACAGAGAGAGCGAAGTTAAGAGAGGTCACACAGGTCAAGATTGGTGGACTTGTAAAACCAAGGGAGTGAAGAGTAGCGAATACGTGGAAATTGGTAGCCAACAGGGGACAGCCCAAGGCACCAAAGATGTGCAAGGGTCTATGGGGTGTGATGGAGAACAGAGTCACGATGAGGTAAGGGAAGGTGCTGAGAAAGTAGCTGAACCAGTGTCTGTAATGGAAAAGGTTTGCTCTTTTTTAGCCGAGGTATCCAGCAATGGAATGTTAGACAGAGAAGGTCATGAGAAAAAGGTAGCAGAGATTGAAAGAGAGGAAAGGGAGGTGCGGAGGAAGTCGAAGGAGAAATTGGCTAAGCTGAAAGCCAAACGGGAGGCAGCAGTCATGGAGTTGGAAAATGTCAAGGCTTTCAGGGTAGTGGTGCAGGAGTTAGCCGAGGTTCAGAGGAGAATTGCTGGTAGCAGACCTGCACTGGTTGCAGGTGAGGTCGAGCTAGATAGGTCTGGGCCTATGCCAACTCCCAGCTCTGTGGTGCCATCCCCTGTGCAGCCGGTTACGGCCCAGGTGGAGACCTCCCACAGGAAGCCTGTTGAGCCTGCCTCTTATTGGGGAGAGCGAGGTAAAGACGGAAGAGACGGAGATGAGGTTGAGGAGTCATTACTGACCCAACCAAAAGACTCCGGGCTTGTCAGGGTTGGTGGAAGTAGTGTTGGAGATGTTGGTGGGAGGAGTGTTGGTAGTGACAGTGGTCACGGTAAAAGTATTGGTAGCGGCGGAGGTCAGAGTGATGGAAAAGCCAGTGCAGACTGGCAATGGAGCTGGCAGTAGCGAGAAGAGTACACTGATTTATACAACAGTGAGAGTGGAGGATCAGGAGAGTGAGGAGAGTAGTGCGGCCGGGTACGACAGCAGCCCCGGGTTGCTGGGGAGTGATGGTACGCAGGAGGAGTCGATGGAGGAAGACCTGGGTTAAAGCGTAAGGTAAACTTCACCAGCAAGGTGAGTTGATGAATGAGTCCCAATGTATTTCTGGAAGGTTAGTGGCCCATACAAAAAAGAAAAGAAAAAGGGCATGTTGTATAATCGAGCTGGTGGGCCGCGGGCTACGCTAATGCCCGAGGTCATGGTAGTTACAGGTAGTTACGAGGTTACGGGAAGTACGAGAGGTTACAGGAAGTACGAGAGGTTACAGGAGTATAAAGGCGTGGGGAGATTGGGAGAGGCTTCCTTCTTTGCATCAACCGCATGTGAGTACACACCGTTTATATAACATGGAATTAATCAAAGAGATAGGTTAAATTAGGGGAATAGGTAACTTGCTTTACTTTCATCATTTAATGTTTATGGCAAGAGGTATTTACAGCTCCAACAACGTGTATACAGTATTTCACTGTTGTTCATAGGATCAGCCGAGATTAAGCATGCTTTCTATATCTTACGTATTTCCTTGTTTAACTGGAGTTTTTGCTCGCCTTGATTTGAATAAAGAAGAGCAAGAGAGGGATTTTCTTCTAAGAAAGGAGTTAAGGGAGCAGAGAGATCAGGACCCGGAAAACAATTACAAGATTTTCAACAGCAAAATAATAAAGACAGGCCCCAAGATTTAAAGTTATCAGATCAAATCAGACTCCTTTCTGTGAATTCCCGATCTATAAAAGGAAAGCTCACCGAAATCCAAGCTCTTTCTTCAGAATATGATATAATATGTATCACTGAAACACACATAGATAAATCATTTTTAAATATTCAACTTTTCCTTCCAAATGATAAGTTAATTTACAGAAGGGATAGAGATGATCACGGGGGCGGAGTTCTCATAGCTGTGAAAACTGATATATCTCACAAAATCGTTGCCACAACTGTTGATGCAGAAATAGTATCAGTTGCTTTCCAAATACATGAAAAACAATTTTGTACTTTATTATGTTACTACCGACCTCCTACCAAAAACAGTATTGATGATCTTTTCTCTCACATACATAAGCTCAAACAAACATACCCAGCAAACAAATTACTAGTCGTTGGTGATTTCAATTTGCCAGGCATAGACTGGAAACAAAAGGTTATAGTTGGGGCAAACCGGTCCCACTACAAAGACTTCCTTGACAATTTATTTGACTTACAACTTGACCAGCTAATAACTGATCCCACTCATGTGGCTGGAAACACGTTAGACTTGGTATGTACAGACCTGTCTTACCGAATAACGAATACAAGCGTCATACAGCCTGGTCTTAGTGACCACTATATGATCGAAATAAACATATCCACTTCGCAGACAGCGGAACTTCAAAACAATGTAGACCTACCTCCTATTAGACTGTTCAAGCAAGTTGACTTGCCCAATTTTGAGAAGTCGCTAGCTGCAATTCACAAATGGGTAACGGAGTGTATAGGCATTGGAGGTACCATAGACAACGTTTGGAACATTTTTAAACTTGGCTTACATAATGCAATAAATGATCATGTTCCTACCAGACAAAGACAGCCTAAAAGGCCAAACGAACCACTCTGGTTTAATAAATCTGCAAAGCGTGCATGTAACAAGCAACGTAAGTTATACTCCTTGTATAAGAAAAAAGGAGACAGTGAATTACTTAATAAATACAAACAACTACGTCGAAGTAACAAAAAGTTATTTAAAAACCTCAAAAAAGACTACATGACCAATAGACTATACAATCCACTGGTAGAGGGTGACACCAAACCCTTCTATAGATATATAAAAGAATTAAAAGGAAATGCAAACAAAATTGTGTCGATGGAACAAGACAATGGAGTATTGACTGAAAATGATTATGAAACTGCTAATATACTAAATTCTTTTTTTCAGAGCGTCTTCTCGAAACCTTCCCCTCTACCTACACTGCCATTTATTGCCGATCCCCAAAATATTTCGATCTCAACCAACGGAGTATTAAAATTAATAGATAACCTGAAAACTGGTAAGGCCGCAGGCCCAGACAAGATTGGAAAAAATCAACTCACTTTAGACCCCGAAGGAACAGCCGCTATTTTGACGAGCATATTTGACTATTCACTTCAAACAGGTACCTTGCCCGAAGAATGGAAAATTGCCCACGTGACTCCTATTTATAAACAAGGTAGTCGAACTTCACCATCCAATTATCGCCCCATTTCTCTAACTTGTATATGCTGTAAATTATTGGAACATATAATCGTTCACCAGCTAAATGCGCAGCTTACAAACAAAATTTCCTCAAACCAGCACGGCTTCAGAAAAAGTCTCTCGTGTTGTACCCAACTGATAACAGTAAACCATGACATACTCAAATTTAATGACTCCGGATCCATTGTACACGCAGCCATTTTAGATTTCTCTAAAGCGTTCGATGTAGTAAATCATAGCAAACTCCTAACTAAGCTTATAGGCTTCGGTATAAATCCCATACTTATACGTTGGATAGCATCCTTCCTCAAAGGTAGGTCTCAGCGAGTTCTGGTAGGAGGTATGATGTCGGATCCAGTACAGGTCACATCAGGAGTCCCGCAGGGGAGCGTGCTAGGCCCTACTCTGTTCATCTTGTTTATAAATGATATAGTTGACTGTGTTGTCAATAGTTCTATACGCCTCTTTGCCGATGATACTCTAGTATATCACCCTATTACAGACTCGAACGACATGACACTATTACAAACTGACCTCGATAACCTATTTCAATGGGGACAGTCCAATGGTATGTTATTTAACGCCAAAAAGAGCACTATTGTTTCATTCGGGAAAACCTCTCTTACAGACAAATACCTCATAAATTACCATCTCGGGAACACCCCTTTAATCACATGTGACACTGTAAAATACCTTGGTGTGTACCTTTCAAAAGACAACAAGTGGAATAGACATATTGAATATATTTGTATGAAAGCATCACGCATCCTTGGATTGTTAAAAAATACTATTAGTGATGCCCCAGTCGCAGTGAAATTGATTGCTTATAAGCAGCTGTGTCGACCTGTTCTTGAATACGCAGCCGAGGTCTGGGACCCTCATACAGCCACGCATTCCGACATGCTGGAACGCATACAAAATAAAGCTGTGAGGTTCATTAAAAATATTAAAGGCAGAGATGTGTCCGTCTCAGAAGAAAAATTCATGTGTGGCTTAAAGTCTTTAAAACACAGAAGACAGCAACAGAGATTGTCTTTGTACATTAATATCGTATCAAACAAAGATACGTTTCCATCCATCCATGACACACTGACCGAAATGAACGCATCTACTCACTACATGACCACACGTTCTAACAATCTAAACGCCCTTTCCTGTGACTCTGGTCAGTTTTTGCAGGGATTCATTCTCAGGACATCTCGGGAAATCCGCACTGGGGAGATTGTAGCGGACTAACAAAAAAACAAAAAAAAAGACCTAGTGATCGGAGGGTCCCTCTCTTGCTTCTCATGAGGCTCTAGGGACTAAACATCATCCAGATCCAGATCCAGAACATCTATCATAAAGCTCTGCTATTTCATCATTCGTTGCCTTCCAAGTTTTAATTTTAATTCAGTTTTATATTGGCTTATTATTGATATTTCATTTATTAATCTTGTTTTTATTCAATGTTCATCAATAATAATTAATTGCAATATAATTTTAATATAATATTATATATTATATTATATTGTTAATATGTATAATATAATTTTAATATAATAATACAGGAATAGTATTTCTACACTTACCGTTAAACCTCTAATTGAATGCCATGGCGTTCTATTTTTCAACCCTTCCTCTATAGTATCGACCAATTGGAGGTGGCGTTCAAATAGAGGCTGGTGGTGTATTTTTCAAATGGCTCGTCAGAATTTTGGGAAGATAAATTTAGCTCTTTTACGGGTAAAGCAAATGTTGCCAATATTTTGCCCACTTTCCCCGGTTGAGCAGTATTAAACCTTTTGGATACAATAAGTATTTTAACTTACCTTCAACTTATCAAAGATCTTTTAATAAATATGCATTGAGAAACTGAGAAATATCTCTACCAGTTGATATCTATTGCTTGCAATCAACCTGCGATGATATTATAGCTTGTGTCCAGCTTTGCAATTTGTCAGAGCTTTCAATTTTTGTTTCTTTCTAAATTTGAACACATATTTTTATTTTATATCTATATTTAACAGTGTTGCATAAAAGCTCATTGCACTCATTGATCTGTTTGCTACAGTTAGCAACCAAAACTAGTTTTTTTTATGTGCAAGAGAAGAGGAGTTACGAGTGTCGATCAATTATAAAATCAGATTGCCACAATGATCCTAATAAATAATGTGCTGTGCATCGGCAAATTTATAAGGTATATAATGATAATCTATCAATTGCAACAAATATATATTCATAAACAAGTGACATAAACGAACAATATTTGTATTACATGCAGAAACAAAAATCAACGTTTTTAAAACAAAAATATTTGCATCGCTTGCTCGAATAGTTGCATTCTGATTGTTGCTTTTGATGTAACGAACATCTTCGGGTTGTCCAATACTTACCACAATGTCTTCTGACCGCAACTTTTCTGCACTGCTGAACTAGTCGTATTAGCGACCAAACTATTATTTGGCTGAGCAAAACTATTATGCGTGGCATTTAGCACAAATGCAATGCGTTGAAGTTATACTAGCTAAACGTACCCTTTGACGTAAAACTAGTCGACTAGTTTACATCTACTAGTCGTAGATGTAAACTAGTCGTTTACATCTACCATCGTAAATGCGAACCGTTCTTCATATACTTCGAAGTATTAAACCCCCGTTAAACAAGGAACTACTGTTAGCCTGAGACAGTTATTAATTATTTCTATGGAATTCCTTTCAAAACTTTAAGGGAAAAAAGCGAAAAGCTTTGAAGTTGGCAATGAGAGAATTTATTGTTATTGATGTAAACGATTCATTAATAATGCGATTTTGTGGAAATTTTTCTACTAATACATGTAACTTGATATTATGGGTTCATAAAGATTCAAGATTGTCAAAGTGCCGTTCAAATACATGTAGAAGGTGGCGCTATATTTTCAACCCTTGTCTCGTAGTGGCGGTCAAATGGAGCTGGCGTTCAAATAGAGGTGGCGCTCAATTAAAGGTTTTACGGTAAGTTTACCGGTGCAATATTTTGGCACCGATAAAATATGATGATCGTTTTGTACTCACCAAAGATGGATTGCTGGGGACGCTGACAAGGCATTCTTATCGTCTGTCATCCATTTCATGTCGAACCTAACTAGTTTCACAGAACTACTTTGCTTTAGGTTAGCAGAGCATGCTTCCAAGTTACTTCCGGAATCTGGCCGAGACTTTCTTTTTGATGGAGGGCTAAAAGTACCGAACAACCTCTGGAAGGCTCTGTACAAGTATCAGAAAACTGGTAGGTAGACATGATGTCACAAGTATCACAAAACTGGTAGGTAGACAAGGTGTCACAAGTATCAGAAAACTGGTAGGTAGACATGGTGTCACAAGTATCAGAAAACTGGTAGGTAGACATGGTGTCACAAGTATCAGAAAACTGGTAGGTAGACATGGTGTCAAGTCTAACGGGTGTAGAATGAATTGAGTACAGTAGGCGCTTCTACACAGTAAAAAGTCTATTCTAGGAACGTTTATGTTATAGGGATTTTATGTTATACGAACAATAAAATACATGTAAATTGCCTAATCTGTTTCAAGATCTTCCAAACTCACCCCTTTGGTCACAAAAAGAAAAAACTAGCCTTAACTTTTTAGTTTGTGGGCTGTATTGTAACTGCAGTATTATTGGTTTTCACGGACAACTTTTCTCATTTTTCTGATCAATTTCACTGGTTTTATGGACCATGATTGCGGTAATTTTACAATAAGTTGATGGGAGCACACATCTTTGATTTTTATTTACAACGCTTTGCTTATGTTTTCTAAACAGCAAAGTCTATTCTGCAAAGGAAAACTCATAACAAATATTTTATACCCCTACAATAAAGCAGAAAAAACATATTTTTACTATAAAAAAGCAATACATGTACTACCCCATCATCGTCTATCTGTACCCAGGGTTCAAAGTTACGATAGAAAATAACCTTTGATGATACTCCTACTTCTGTCATTCCAATTGGTGGACTGACGCTGTAACACGTGCACCTATCGATCGCCTAAGTATTTACCCTACAGGATTAATTTATTCGTGGAGTTCAGTTTCGCGCAAATTGCCTTTTTCATGCATATTCGCGGACTAATTTATTCGCGGGTGAACGCAATCATGCTCTATTACGAGTTAACTCTATTGCGGCTAGCAATAGAGTTAACTCTTAATAGAGAGAATAAGAGTATTTGTAAATAAGAATATTATACTACTTATAGTTATAAGCAGTATAATATTCTTATTTACAAAAATATCGTGCATTTTTTTACGTTATCAAAATGCAAGGTTAATATCATAGACCTATTAGCTATACTATTAACTATACTATATATATATAGTATAGTTAATAGGTCTATGGTGAATATATCAGATATTTGTACTTGTCTCCTTGTATTTTCACTAGAAAATTACAAGATTGCTTCTTAAGAATGCATGTCTTATCCTTGACCTTTACTTATCCTTGACCTTTACTTGTCCTTGACTTTTACTTATCCTTGACCTTTACTTATCCTTGACCTCGCACTGTGTAAGGTTAAGTATCATGTATCAGGTTCTGACTCCTCGCAAAACTTTCAAATGGCAGATGAGAATCAGCCACATAATTATGTTATATTAAACAAGTGACTAAATTGTCAGCCATACTAATTTCTATGGTTGCATTACAATAGACAACTGTTCTTTTAAATTTGATTTCTCTGAAAGCTGTGTAATCGCTCTTACTCGAAAACAGCAATCACTAAAAACTGATATACTGCACTGATATAGGTATGTCTTACTGAAACAAACAGTTCCTGAAGTAGTTGTAAGTTGCTGATTAGAGTTAATCTTTCGCTTTACTATGTATTCCTGCATATACAGCTGTGACTGCTATGCGTTCCCTGCATAGACAGCTATGGCTTGTGTTGAGGTGAATAAACTTTCATATGTAGGTGTGAAATGGCTATGGGAGCTGCACTGTCAACAAGTTGGAGGAATTCTCGGTGATGAAATGGGATTGGGAAAGACAATACAGATAGTTGTGTTTCTCGCTGCCCTCCATCACAGCAAACTTGTGGACAAGGCTCCACCAAGGTTTAAAGGGCTAGGTAAGAGATTTTTTTATGCCACGAGGGAGCTATTATCCACATATTGGTGTTGGTATAGTCGACTATTATAGTTGATAAATGAGATGGAGTGGAGACAACTTTAGTTCTCTTGAGTCTCTCCAAGTCATTTTGTGAGATCATGATTGATCTCGTCTGATATTTGTTTACTAAAGACTTCGCTGACAAATATCAGATTTCTCGATGATGTTTTGTACACTGTTTATGATTGGAACAAGCCTCTTAAATTGAAGACTTTTCTGCAGCCGTAGAAATAAAAACATTTTATTGCAATTTTGTAAAGCATTTTTATAGTACATTGATGCGAGAGCTTTAGGTTTTGCACACTGGCGAGGTCATTATTTTGGCTGACCGCCTAGCGCTGTTCATAGAAGTGTTGTTCACACAATATTATTCATTGTAGCTTGAAAGGGGTGATACCACCTTTTATGAACAGGCTGTGTTCACTAATAGACTTAGCGCTAAAACTTTAGGCAAAGTTTCAGCGCTATTTTTATGTGCAAACTCAGTTTTAGCACATATAGCTTGGGCTACTTTCTCCCACTGATGTTGAATTGGCTAGACAAGAGAATGGCAGGGTGTAAATTGGCATATTCGTGTAGACATGAAAAGCGGCTATAATATGCATGTACATGAGATAAACCTCATAAAGGAGTTTTCTGCTCATGGCAAGGTGTTGCTGCGAGCTGTTAAGCACCAGTAATGTGAACATCCTTGCGATGACATTGTCTCAACCATCTTGCAGTTGTATGTGATGCTGGTCTATTCTTCTGTCAGGGCCAACAGTGATTGTCGCCCCTGTTACAGTAATGCACCAATGGGTTAAGGAGTTTCATAAGTGGTATCCACCAATCAGAGTGGCTATACTCCATTCGACAGGTGAGTTGGCATCGACAAGTGAGCAGCAGAAAGTATAGGCATGTTACTCTCATCGGCAAAAGTGCAGATAATTGTGATTGGGTTAGAATGACATTTCTAACCTGACTATTCATAGTTTGATAGAAGTTTTACCCACGATATTAATAATTGTGTGCATATTATATTAATGGTTAGTCTGTAGTCAAACTTAATTAATATACACTGAACTTCTTAAAAAAGAAGCAGCTCCATAGATTAGTTTTTAACTTTCATTAAAAACAAGAGACTGACAATATTTGTATTGGCATCAATATACTAAATGGACATGTACAGACATGCGCATATTTGTATATATTTGTTAATAAAATGGTTGAATATCGAAACACACTTGTAAAGGTGTTCTCCAACTTACTTTAACAGAAGATTGAAGGAAGATGAAACTTATTGTAGATGTCTTTGAGGTTCATTTTTATAATTGTTTATCTATACAGTAGACACTCTTATAATGTACAGTAGACACTCCTATAACGTACAGTAGACACTCTTATAACGTACAGTAGACACTCCTATAACGTACAGTAGACACTCCTATAATGTACAGTAGACGCTTCTATAACGTACAGTAGACACTCCTATTACGTACAGTATACGCTCCTATAACGTACAGTATACGCTCCTATAACGTACAGTAGATGCTCCTATAACGTACAGTAGACACTCCTATAATGTACAGTAGGCGCTTCTATAACGTACAGTAGACACTCTTATAACGTACAGTAGACACTCCTATTACGTACAGTATACGCTCCTATAACGTACAGTATACGCTCCTATAACGTACAGTAGATGCTCCTATAACGTACAGTAGACACTCCTATAACGTACAGTAGACACTCCTATAACGTACAGTAGACACTCCTATAATGTACAGTATACGCTCCTATAACGTACAGTATACGCTCCTATAACGTACAGTAGACACTCCTATAACATACAGTAGACACTCCTATAACGTACAGTAGACACTCCTATAACGTACAGTAGACGCTTCTATAACGTACAGTAGACACTCTTATAACGTACAGTAGACACTCCTATAACGTACAGTAGACACTCCTATAACGTACAGTAGACACTCTTATAACGTACAGTAGACACTCCTATAACGTACAGTAGACACTCCTATAACGTACAGTAGACGCTCCTATAACGTACAGTAGACACTCTTATAACGTACAGTAGACACTCCTATAACGTACAGTAGACACTCCTATAACGTATACCTCCTATAATGTAAATTTCACATAACCTAAACAATTTATGTTAAATATAACATATAAGGTACAGTGTTAAAACGGGCGAGTTATCAAATTTGATTTGACCGTTAGTTTATTTTGCCACACTTGTTGAAAAAAATGACGTGGGTATTGGTATCATCCTAACCTTGACCCCTATTATAGGGGTCTATCTGTATATAACATAGATAGACAACGAACAGATAGAATCCTTTTTTGTAAAATACTTTGTTGTTTTGCTTTCTTGCCGGCATACAAAATATTTGTTATTAGTTTAACTTTGAAGAGTATACATTGCTGTTTAGATAAATAAACTAATCGTTGTAAGTGGACGTTGAAGATGTGGGCTCCCTATCAACTTATTGCGGAATTACCACAATCTTGGTCTATAAAAACCAGTGAGATTGATCATAAAAAGGAGAAAAGTTGTCTGTGCAAACTAATAATGCTGCAATTACAGTACAGCCCGCAAATTAAAAAAAGGCAAGTTTTTCCTTTTTGTATGCCCAAAAGAGAGAGTTTGAAGAGAATGTATTTTACTGTTCTTATAATGTAAACGTTCCTGGAACGGATTATTTACGTCGTAGGAGCGCTTACTGTACATATTAATCCCAGTGTTTGTCTGTCATTTGTATGTCCAGTTATTGCGATAAAGTTATAACATTAAAAAATCACCTTCGTACTTGTTTTGAACTCGCAACATTATAATCACAAGACTACTGACAAGCGAGTGTAACCACAAGACTACTGACAAGCGAAAGTAACCACAAGACTACTGACAAGCGAGTGTAACCACAAGACTATTGACAAGCGAGTGTAACCCCAAAACTACTGACAAGCGAGTGTAACCACAAGACTACTGACAAACAAGTGTAACCGCAAGACTACTGACAAGCGAGTGTAACCACAAGACTACTGACAAGCGAGTGTAACCACAAGACTACTGACAAGCGAGTGTAACCCCAAGACTACTGACAAGCGAGTGTAACCACAAGACTACTGACAAGCGAGTGTAACCACAAGACTACTGACAAGCGAGTGTAACCACAAGACTACTGACAAGCGAGTGTAACCACAAGACTACTGACAAGCGAGTGTAACCCCAAGACTACTGACAAGCGAGTGTAACCACAAGACTACTGACAAGCGAGTGTAACCACAAGACTAATGACAAGCGAGTGTAACCACAAGACTAAGCCGTTCTTACCATACACTGCATATCCTTTTCGGCACCCGCTTAATGTAATGTGCTCTTTTTATTACACGGGCTACGACCTTGTTATACGATATTTTTGCCTTGCGATGTGGAACACGATGTTTTTCGCCCTCATAATGTGTCTTTTGCCATACGATATCAATAAAAATTTCTCTCGAAATTTAAATTTGGCAGTCGGGAAAAACGAAGATGCCGATATTTTAATCATTAAAATCCCTTGCACAATGCATTAAAGAAATACAATGCACGCTCTCTCGAATTTTAGTGTTGTTCGTAATTAGTTATAAGGAAAACGGAATGCTCAATGTTTTTCACATGGGCAATAGTAT
This sequence comes from Watersipora subatra, assembly GCF_963576615.1. Classification (NCBI taxonomy): domain Eukaryota; kingdom Metazoa; phylum Bryozoa; class Gymnolaemata; order Cheilostomatida; family Watersiporidae; genus Watersipora; species Watersipora subatra. The sequence goes on along the minus strand of NC_088717.1, from coordinate 657,709 downwards.
TCTCTGGAGTAGGACATGCCCCTACATTCTCTCTCCGTTCGGTCAGACAAAGTATTCGACCAAACATTCTGAGAGTAAATTTTAATGTTTATATTAATATCGAGAGATACCAGCATCATCCATCAAAACTTGGAATACGACTGTTGTGTTAATATAAGCTGTAGAAGTTAAGCCTGGTGTGATGTAGACATCTCTATTGTAGAGCCACCAGTACAGACTGATGATTCATTCGAACCTCTATTTATATGGTTCCTTTACAATAGCCACATTAGAACACGAAAGAAACTCATGCAATCGTAAAGTATTGTGCACTCAAGTAAAAAGCCTGCATAACCAGTGAACTAATCAGTTCATGGTGGAGAGTAGTGCTGCACGATATCTTTGCATGTGCATTTGATTATTTGGTCTTTAAATATATCGAATGTCGAACATTGGAGTTGTCTTCTTTCGATATAGTGTCGGACATGAGAAGATATTAGTTAATATCGGTGGAAAAACAGGAGTTGTCACCTCTTTACATCTAGAGAGAGTAGACAACTCCAGTTTTGCAAAATAAAATAAGCCGATATTTTAATAAAATATCGGCTTCCATGTTCATATCGACTTGAAAACTGACCAAATATAAAATCATCCACTGAAATATATCGTCACATCGAATTATATCGTGTTATTGTGCAGCACTAGTAGAGAGGTTTAAATGTATGATCTGCCCTATCATAACAACAACAAGCTTTGCTGCAACGGTAACCTGTTTTATAGACACACTTCCATGTACTCATTGTTTCTTTTCTTAGTTTAATTGAACTGCATAAAAACACTTTTCTCATGAAATGAAGTTTAGAAGTTAGAATAGTAAATGTTGTTATATGTTAAATAACATAAGTTTTGTTCGCAAATACCTTTTTATTGCTCGGGCAACGTCGAACATTCACTTAGTTTGTAATAATAAAGAGAACCTTGAGAATTCTATCAGCCGTGGAGTGTTTAATCTCTGGGTCTGAGTCACCTTGAAACATGAATGGATAAACTGATCTGAGTGTGAGCAATTAATAATCAGACTTAGTATACAGTATCAGACTTGGTATACAATATCAGACTTTTTGTACCATATCAGACTTGGTATACAGTATCAGACATGGTGTACAATATCAGACTTGGTGTACAATATCAGACTTGGTATACAGTATCAGACATGGTGTACAATATCAGACTTGGTATACAGTATCAGACATGGTGTACAATATCAGACTTGGTGTACATTATCAGACTTGGTATACAGTATCAGACATGGTGTACAGTATCAGACTTGGTGTACAATATCAGACATGGTGTTCAATATCAGACTTCGTGTACAATATCAGACTTGGTATACAATATCAGACATGGTGTTCAATATCAGGCTTTTTGTACAATATCAGACATGGTGTTCAATATCAGGCTTTTTGTACAATATCAGACTAAGTATACAATATCAGACTTGGTGTATAATATTAGACTCGGTGTATAATATCAGACGGAGTTATTTATCATGTTATGTTTCCAGGTTCCTCCTCCATGTCTGCAAGAAATCTTATTGCGAGCTTAGTAGGGGCACAGGGAGTTGTCCTCACATCGTACTCGACCTTTCTCAACCACCAGGAGCTACTTGTCGGTCACAAGTGGCAGTATATCATCCTTGATGAGGGACATAAGATACGTAATCCTGAGGCACAGATCACGGTGGCCGTCAAAAGACTCAAGTGAGTTTTACAGTCATTCATGGAGTTGTCTTCTTTTATTTGTTGCATTCTTAGATGAAGTTTGTTTTACCATGAATCTGTAAGGGATGTTAAGTTATATCAGTGAACCAATAGTATTTTACTTTGGTAAATGACTTGGGCACACGCTAGCAATCTTTGGTTTAAATTTATGTTTTATTCACATCAGTTGAGTGCTAGTCGTTTAATATAATAGTCGCGGCTTTACGCCTTTACACTGTTTCTATTTAAAAACTTGATATTGGTGCAGTTATCTCCACTATTGGAACGATGACTCTAGTAGGAGGCTTAGAAGTTAGCTACAGTCTCTCAACATTTAAGTTTTATGGTGATACTGAGATAGAATATCGCTCATTTTATAAGTTACAACTCAGCAATAAACTCAGGCCATCATTTTGGTTTTTACACTTCTGGAAGAAAATTAACAAAAGCATTTGTTAGGTATGATATACATCTGAGATTCATTTTAATTTGTTATCCATTATTTTCATTCAAAGCGTATTATATTAGACAACTGTTTTAATTGATATCTAATACTACGGCAAAAGCATTTGGGGTTTGCAATGTGTTTTGATGAAACTATTTAACGAATATATAATAGCACCTGCAAAAATCACAGTAGAAAGTATATCTAGCTTTCAGTTTACTGCGTTGTTATTTTGGTGTTCCTAAGACCACACTATATTCAGGCGTATATTTGCGGAATTAATGTGTGTAGGCTTGATGCTGTTAGTTTAAATGTGAATACATTCTTTCTAGAGATGTGAGTTTACCAGAGTTACTCACATATTCTTGGGATTAGTTGACTGAAGGCATTGGTTTATGCTATATCGCAGTATATGGGAATTGTTCTCTCGGCAATTATTCGTCGACTATGCGAGCGATATACTGAAGGCATCGACGAGGCAAAGCGGGCACGTCGGGAAAGTTTGCAGCTGCCATACTTTTCCAATAGTTGGAAGAGCATTCATGGCAGCCTGTGCAATACGTACCACTTCGGCGATGGTGGTTGGGTGTGGTGGATTGCTCAATCTATCTTTTCTTTCACGACTGTTGCTGCTGGGCTGGCATTTCATCGTTTCCGCAACTGCATCGTATAATGACAACGTTATGCTGCGGATGTAAACACAAGTGTGTTTGTGATAGTATGAACGATGTTATCATAGACGATCATCGATGTATTGTAGGAGTAACATTGACATACAGCTATACAGTGCTTACCAGCCTTTAGTGACACTTTTATGGCTTGCAGACTCATCATTAAATTACCTTTCCTTTTAATTCTTGTAGGACTGTATGGAGTTATCTACTTTTGGTCTTTTGTTGGCTGTTTGTAGCATTATTCTCTTTTTGAGCGTGTTAAGATTTCATAGAATTGTCCTGTTGGATGACTTTTAGAATTGTTCATAGAATTACCCTTTTTTGAAGCCTACAGGAATGTCCATAGAGTTATCCTCTCTATTTGCTTTTTTGCTGATCTGTCCATAAAATGATTTTGTCTGTTTGTTTTATGGTAAAACATTATATTCCGCCCTCCTAATTTTTTTGTAAAACTCAATAGAATTTTGGTTTCCTGTAGCACTCTGTAGAGTTATCCTTTCTTTTGGTAGAGTTAGAACTTAGTACTAGAGTTATTCTCTAGTCTCTTGTAAGGTTGGCAATAAAGTTATCACTTCTTTATCTCTTTTAGGACTGTCCATAGAGTTATCCTCTCTGGCTCACCGATACAGAACAATCTTAAAGAGCTCTGGTCACTTTACGACTTTGTTTTTCCCGGGAAGCTTGGAATGCTCCCTGATTTCATGGAACATTTTGCAGTTCCTATCACACAAGGTGGTTATGCAAATGCTAGCCAGGTATGTGAAATTCTTGAATTTTGTTGTCAGAGTGACATAGTAATGACTATTATTCGACATACTCTATATTGTTTCTCAGAGTCTTTGATGAGCTTTCTTAAGGTTGGGAAGACAACTGACGATTCCTCTCGTTAGCCCACTCATTTGTGCTCATTTTAAGGTTTAGTCTAGCCCATGTTAGCTCCTGTAATTTGTTATCAACTTCTTCGCTACCACGAGTCTCATAGTAGCTTTACTACGGCTTGGCAAAGCGTTTGCATATGACCAAGAGCCGCATAATGCAGCTTTGTTAGGCTCTATCATAGAAAACTTATTTATTAGTAGGTAATTAATCAGTCTATTGTAGCTGTACTTGAATGAAAGGAAACAATTATCCGCATGCGTTAAACAATAGAAAATATGTTTACAACCAATCCTGGGAGTAGTTTCGCTTTGGAAAAACTTTATTTTTTATTGCAATTTCTTCTTAGCAATGACAAATCGTATCAGACACATTACAGATATGAAGGTTTCACTAATTTCCGATCCATGGCCTTTGTATGATTTTTATTGAACAATAGTAGGGGAGAAGTGGGTAATGTGGACAGTTTTTCTTTTCGTTACAGTTACCACTATTCTATTCACTTTGGAATACTCTAAATTATATCTTTAGCTTGCAGAGTCTGTTGGCTCTCTTTTCTTAATTGCATGTTTTGTAATACAAGCAATAGTCTTTCCAGAATCCACCATATCGTAAACCACAAGATTGTCCACATTACCTACCATCGGTGGGTAATGTGGACAGGGGCACTGGGTAACTTGAACATGTCATTTTTTGTCATTAAAAGTAAAAATTTCTCAGATATTTAAATGACCACAAGTAATATATGCATTTGGTTAGATCCAATTTAGCGTAAACTGTACCAGAATAATCAAATCTGACAATATAAGACAATTCTACTAAGTCATGGTAATAACTCAGATTGTCTTTTAGTGTTGTTGATATAACAAATTATGTCTATCTTAAATTGAATGCTGATGGCTTAAAACCAAATATGAGTCCACTTCTGGTTCTTTCAATATTTCCCTGCGACAGAGGTTTAAGTAAGACTAATTCGAGCTGGCGGCGACTCACACATTTACAATCTGGTAGGTCTGGCTTGAAAAACTTCTCACTCCTGTGCCGGTAAAGGTCTACTTCCAACTCTTCAGAGGCAATAGTTTTGATTAAATTAAGGTTATTAATTTAACATTCATTTTCTAATTACAACATTTTAAACAAACCTATGTCTACTAATCACAATCAATAGATGGTGCAAAACAACATTCACTTTTGCATTCGTAGTTATTGGCAAATAATTGTTGGACTAAGAAATTTACATGCATGTATACTAGTAAATTTACTAGTAAGCCTAGTAGTAGTAGTAACAATTTAGACTTAAGATTGAAACTAGCAAATTAAAGGGTTTATATCATACATGTATGCTTTGCAGCACAGAGTAATTTGGACATGACATAAGGGTAATGTGGACATGTCCACATTACCCCATCTTATATATTATTACAAATTTTGATAAACCTCAGTCATAGTCAGGAGTTCCCTTCTGACAATCAATAGAGATAAACAGCACAATATGATTTGTTTGTGTACATATTGCCCCAAAAGTTCCAACAACATTCACACTATGTAACCCAGGTAGTAAAATTCAATTAAAAATTACTATTTTTATGATAAATATTAAGATGCTTACAGATTGATGTATGATGGATAGAGACTTCCAAATTAGCATGTGGCTTCTTCTAACAGAAAAAGGAAAGGTTTTATAATATGAAACAAGTGGAATTGGTTATAAACTTTAGCTAATAATTTAACTGTCCACATTACCCAGCTGTCCACATTACCCACTTCTCCCCTACTACTGAGAATGATTATCGTATTTTTGCCGTAATAATCATCCGACTTGTCAGACTAGGACAAGCTCAGTAGTAACCTTGGTAGCAAGTTTCTTTAGCCTAACCTGAAAGGTCAGGTCATGCAAAGAAACAATAGTATTGTGACAATTGTGACAATTTATATGTGCTCTTGTCAAATAATAGGTTTTACTGTATATGTAATTGTCTCGGTAAAAAAGTTAATTTGGTCGCAAAAGAGTTAAATATACACTAAATACAGTTTACTTCTGAAGTTCAGTGATGGCCTCTCGCTGTAGCTGTCACTATACATATGACTGTGTATGATAAGCAAGGTATTCGTTGCAGACACAGGTGCTCACTGCATACAAGTGTGCTTGCGTGCTCAGGGAGTCCATCAGCCCTTACCTTATCAGGAGGATGAAGGCAGATGTTAATGCCAAACAGCTCATGCTGCCCAGCAAAAGTGAACAGGTTCATAACTTGATCTCATTCTTGTTGTTGAGAGGCCGTAACTTTCTCTCATTGGCAAAGCTTTGGAGCAAAGGCTCAAGGAAAACTTACACTAAGGATATCACCCTTTCTAGAACAGTCTTTTAACCCTTTTACTAAGGAATTATTTTGTTGGTTCCCACAGAATTAATTTTTGTTGAAAACCTTCCTGCTGATGTACACTCAGTATTTTTGCTGTGGAAGCCGGGGCTGTTGTGCTAGAGCCTCAATGCAATGTTTTTTGAAATCAGTAGAAAATTCTACACAATAATCGATTCATTTGAAGTACAGAGGCCATATTTAATACTTTTTTCTAGTTTAGTAAAATTGACTGCAAAAAAAACACTTTTGTTTTCGCAGTTTTACTAATTAGGTCAATAGACCTATTTGGTTTATTGACGTCAAACGCCAAACCCCATTTTCTAATAGAGAAGTGTCAAAGGATCACTATTGAAGATAGGTATATAGGTCAAAGGATATAATAGGTCAAAGGACAACTATTGAAGAATAGCTCACTGTTTACAATGTTTCTTTTGATCCATCCTTAAGTGGGAAATGAGAACTTTGGAGACCATGATTTAATGCTGTAGATTTAGGGAAAAGATACTAACTGCTTTGTTTGGATTAGGTACTTGGGCGAGTCATTTGAATGGCTTTCCATCGCGAAAGAGCTACTAGATACACAAAGTAGTGTGCTTCATGCGTGTTGTAATATATCTAGGTTGTGAAAGTGATTGAATGTGTCACAGTAGTGGTGATCTGTGCTGACAAGTGTCAACTAGTGCTTGGACCCTCATCCTCTTAACATTTGTTGCTGAGCGATCCTCTTGATAAGTATCGTTTCATGAAATAATAGATTTGCGGTATTACTGATACGGTGTGGCACCTCACAGGTGCTGTTCTGTCGGCTGTCTCAGGAGCAAAGGGCGGTCTATCAAGAGTACCTCGGCTCCGGTGAGGTGGAAGCGATCCTGAGAGGAAGACTTCTTGTATTTCCTGGTAAAACTTCACATGTACTCACTTTCCTCTGTTCTCTGCTGCACTCTCCGCTACCTTTTCCCACAAGCTATCGTTACAGGAATCTTCTCTTTTTACAACCTGTGACTGTTTGTACAACGATATTATCAGCGGTATTGCAAGTGTCATTGTCACTGATTGTCCAAATGCTGCTACCGAAGGCTCAGTAGCTGATCAGAGAGCAAGCAACGTCTAGAGTTGACAATCTATTGTTTAATTGCTGAACAGCTAAAAGGAAACTCTGATCTCATGTGTCTCTTTTTAGTTGTTTGATTTATATCTAGTCAATTACTAGATATAAATTGATATAGACCTTTCTTTAAGATTTTCTCTGTCTAACATCACCTGATTAGAAGATCTATTAAGGGTTAGGCGCTTTAATACCCTTGTTGGAATATTCACTCATCATGACAAATGGAGTTGTCACACACTAGGAAGGAGTTGTCTACTCACTGCAATGCTTAATCCACACTCACCAGTCATTTTATTAGGCTTTTGGCCAAAATCGGTACATAACAGTTTTTAGTCAGACTAGTAAAGTATTCAGACAGCATACTGCTTATGTTCAGGTCTAATAAAGATGCTAAAAATTTGCAACCATCCCGACCTGACCACCGGGGACTTGAGGACAAAGTACAGCTCTGGCAAGCTTACCGCAAAACAAATGTAGTACGGATATTACAAACGCTCGGGCAAACTGGTTGTCTGCAAGGTACGTGGTTTCTTGATGTACACCGAGCTGACGCTAGAAGTTGTCTGTAGCTCTTTGGAGTAGGAGGAACACAAAACTTTTTAGAATTTTCCTAGTTTTTATTATAAGTTTGCAGTCCAATCAATTCGATTTTGTCCAGGCAACTGTATGGAATGGCGATAGGGTGTGCATAATAATAGTATTCCTTTTATTCTCTATCATGAAACGCGAGTCAAGGTTGTGCATTCAATTGGTCTGTTTTTGAGAATGCTAATGATCATTGACAAACTGATGAGTCGTGGAGTGATGTACAAATAGAATTAAAAAATATGTTGAATTTATTGAATATTATATACATGCTGTAAAATAGGGTTGGTTATAAAATACAGCCAAATTTCTCCTTACCTTTGCTGTCGTGCTTGGGTTTTTTAATACGTGATGTAAAGTTCCAGACAATACTTGACTCTACACCTAAAACGATTTCCAACAGACGATGTTAAAAGTTTCTTTAAAGGTTGACTTGCAACAAAATTCACATTACAGTTATTTGGTATCAAAAGATTCGCCATGTCTTACTCAATTGTGTTGTAGGTGCCAAATATGTGGAAATGTGATTAAAAGCTCGTAAAAGCTAAAAAACGAACAGAAAATCGCAGCCACACGAGACCGCCCTAGTTTGGATTCGTTTTCCAAACAGCTAAAATGTGACGTATGTGTGCTAAAACGGCTAAAATGTGTGCGAGATAGTTTATGTTTATCAGGGTGTCATAAGTACATTGTCAGACGTAATTTTCAAGAGTGACAACTCTAAATATATAAATCAGTGTTCACGATTTTTCTATATCATCGTCTATATCATCGTCTATATCATCGTCTATATCATCGTCTATATCATCGTCTATATCGTCGTCTGTATCATCGTCTATATCATCGTCTATATCATCGTCTATATCATCGTCTATATCATCGTCTATATCGTCGTCTGTATCATCGTCTATATCATCGTCTATATCATCGTCTATATCATCGTCTATATCATCGTCTATATCATCGTCTATATCGTCGTCTGTATCATCGTCTATATCATCGTCTATATCATCGTCTGTATCATAATTAAAACTAAACCGTCCAGTCTTAAGTGTGACATCGCATCGCACATTTCTAGGTGGACGTTAAAATGTTTAAGATAAATTTGCCATATAAGTACACTTCTAACAAAGCTGTAGTGCCACAGCCAGTAGATTTACCTAAGCCTGTTGTCTCCAAGGATTTATGTAATAATTAATTGACTCCTTTCTGGACGACTCTTGCGGCTTTTTATTATCAAGATTTATTCCCTCTCCGCTGCATGTACTGCACTTTATTTTGAAGTAGATTTTTCCTGGAACTAAATATACTGTGACATCTGCGCATGGTATTTGGTACAGCAGCAATTGTGGCTGGATGTCCTTCCTAACACTACTAATGTTCCTTCTGTGGTTCGAACCGCTGCCCTACTGATTATATACCAGCACACTAAACACTGAACCATGAGTGCTCAGTAGTTAGCCTGCTCGGATAAAGGCGCACCATTTTACTTGAATGAGTATTTCATGCCTCAAGTAGAGCCAGTTATTGTTCGGATGTTCTATATTATTACAACGCTTGGTCACTTCTTCCATAGTCACTACTCGAGATGTGGAGCAGACAGAACAGAAAAGTGCTGCTTTTTACCCAGAGTAGTCAGATGTTAGATATCTTAGAAAGGTTTGTCCAAGATGAGGAGTACAGCTACCTGCGTATGGATGGCAGCACTTCTATAGGCTCTAGGCAGACACTCGTTGACAGGTTCAACCAAGTGAGTACAAGTACTTTGATTGATGCGCAACGATGCAGGGAGTTTTCTATCTCTCAATTCTGGAAATGCCAAAATTTACATGCGTTAGCAAGGATTAATTGCTATCTCTGAAAATTAGCGGTGATAATAGCATACCAGGTGACACAATAAGAGGTGTAGCGCTCAGAGTTATTATGGAATGTTTGTCAAGTGCATATGATAGATGATATAAAGTATTTATGCCAACGTTCAACTTCCATCTTTGGACAAGACCCTGTTTAGAACATTTTAACAAAGTTGAGAATCTTCTCAGCTTTTGTCAAGGTCACCAAAAGGTGGCGGCATTGTATGTGTAAGGTAATTTCATATTATGAATAATACCAGTAATGTTATATGAGTTCTGTCAAGGAAGCTGATGTCATACCAAATAGCTTGACATTGTGTATTTCTTAGGACAAGAACATGTTTGTCTTCTTGCTCACCACCAGAGTTGGAGGTCTGGGGGTGAACCTAGTCGGCGCAAGTCGGGTTGTGATATACGATCCCGACTGGAACCCGAGCACAGACATACAAGCTCGAGAGCGGGCATGGAGGATTGGCCAGCAGCGAGATGTCATTATCTATAGACTTATTTGCACTGGTAGCATTGAAGAGAAGGTCTACCAAAGGTGATGGTTGATTATAAAGTGTCTCTTTTTATTTGATTATGTTATCTCACTAACAATCATTTAATTTCTCATCTAGGTTGACTTACACACATGGTTGACTTACACACACGGTTGACTTACACACACGGTTGACTTACACACACGGTTGACTTACACACACGGTTGACTTACACACACGGTTGACTTACACACACGGTTGACTTACACACACGGTTGACTTACACACACGGTTGACTTACACACACGATTGACTTACACACACGGTTGACTTACACACACGGTTGACTTACACACACGGTTGACTTACACACACGGTTGACTTACACACACGGTTGACTTACACACACGGTCGACTTACACACACGGTCGACTTACACACACGGTCGACTTACACACACGGTCGACTTACACACACGGTCGACTTACACACACGGTTGACTTACACACACGGTTGACTTACACACACGGTTGACTTACACACACGGTTGACTTACACACACGGTTGACTTACACACACGATTGACTTACACATACGGTTGACTTACACACACGGTTGACTTACACACACGGTTGACTTACACACACGGTTGACCTACACACACGGTTGACTTACACACACGGTTGACTTACACACACGGTTGATTTACACACACGGCTGACTTACACACACGGTTGACTTACACACACGGTTGACTTACACACACGGTTGACTTACACACACGGTTGACTTACACATATGGCTATTTTGATGACAAGATAAATTAAAGTTGTCCAGCTGCCTTAGTAATCAAATTGATGATATCTTGATTAATAGCAGCTTTGCTGTTTTGTGTAGTTGATGATGTTAACTTTTGCATTTTTGAATTAATATTTTGAAAAATCTTTAAATCTTGGAGGACTATACCACTAAAAACAAATAGGTCATTAAAAAGACCCAAGCTGATTGGGGTAATTCAATAAACTCCACTCAAAACTAAATGCTAGCTGTATAAATACTGCGCAGACTTTTTCGCTATTTGTGGAAACTGCTTCGACCATGCGGTATAGTTATCTGATATGTTGGGTAACCAAAACATGTAACACAATGACTATATGAGGAACAAGTGTTAGAAGGGCAGCCACAATACCGCTTTTTTCTCTCGTTTTCTCGCAGTCACTAACCAAAAGCGTGAACATCGCATATCCTACATTTATATTTCGCTAAAGAAATGACCTGTCCCGGCTTGGAGGTTGCATCGCGGAGTGTTTCTGTAACCAAAACTGGTTTTTTGTTCTAACATCAGAATCATCGCTGAAAAACAAAATATCATGACTATATTATTATTTATATTATTATAAATGCAACTCTAAAATGCTGTCAGTTAACCTTTAACAGCATGAAAGGATGGCAACTCGTCACTCGAACAAAATCTTCTGGTGTTGTAAGCTTTGTTAGACAAAAACAGTCAAAGTAACTGAAGCATGAAACCTTATCAAGCTGTCTCCTTGATTCAGCAACCGATACTCCTGTTCGATTGGAAACTAAACTGTAATTACATTACATTTCTGAGTTTGGTGAGGACCTGCCAGGTCATTCTTTGTAAACTTGTTGCTTCAAGTTTACAAAGAATGGCTTGGCAGGCCCTCACTTGGATTCAACATACCTGCTTGAAATCTGTTTACTGTTAATAATTTAGCCTAATTACTTTAGGCTCGCCTAGAAAAGTAGGATTCTCTAGTTTAATGTGCTTTAATGGCTACGTAAAAACAGTAGATTGTATCATTGTATCATCGCACCATTGCTGTATCATGCTGTACTATTGCTGTATCATGCTGTACTATCGCTGTATCATGCTGTACTATTGCTGTATTATGCTGTACTATTGCTGTATCATGCAGTACTATCGCTGTATCATACTGTACTATCGCTGTATCATGCTGTACTATTGCTGTATCATGCTGTACTATTGCTGTATCATGCTGTACTATTGCTGTATCATGCTGTACTATTGCTGTATCATGCTGTATCATTGTATTGACAGGCAGATCTTCAAGCAGTTTCTGACGAATAAGATCCTGTCAAATCCAAAACAAAGAAGGTTCTTTAGAAGTGGAGATATGAAAGACCTTTTCTCATTGGCTGTTGATGAAAAAGACAAGCAAGACTCGGAGACGCACGCGATATTTGCTGGAACTGGCTCTCGCATTGACCTCAAAAAAATACAGCAGAAGGCGAATGCTGCTCGTAAACTTGCTAAACAAAAAGCGGAAGGTCAGATATGATTGATTTCTTTACTCCAAGACTGTGTTATTTGCCAAAATAAACATCTTCACCTAGAATCCAGTTGCACCAAATACCAAAATAAAATTTTATTTAGCCAATTCGGAAGACACTCAACGGCTGTGTAGGTATCCCTCAGCTGCTTTGCATGTTCCAGAATGTTCTATAACTTTAATTTTGTTGAGAATCTGGCTGATTTTTGGCTGATTTTCATTTTTATACTCTTTATGCTGATAACTCCCTTCCAACCCTCCAAACTGTTATACTCTTTTGCTGTTGCAGTCCATAACAGGTTATATGTTTCTATTGTAATTCTTGCTGTAGGCTAAACCTTCAAGGCTGGTATGAATAAACCGTCTCATCAAAAGTTTTCTTACCTACATTGAAAAACAGCGAGGTTTCCTGTAGTAATGAATCCGGTTAATGCTGTCAATATGCTGCATTATATTGACAGAGAAGAAAGCGGCTGATGATGAAAGGAAGAGGAATCTATGGGAAATGGCGAAACGACTGAGTGAAAAAATGGAAGTAGAGAAGGCAAAAGCAACTCATGATCAAAAAGACGATGGGGAAGCTGGACCTAGCAATCACACAGGTGGGCTTCGTGTCTATGACACTCGCTAATGTATGTCATATCCTTATGGCAAAATCATTCAGGTGGGCTTTATGCGTCCATGACACTCGCTAATGTATGTCATATCCTTATGGCAAAATCATTCAGGTGGCCTTTATGCATCCATGACACTCGCTAATGTATGTCATATCCTTATGGCAAAATCATTCAGGTGGCCTTTATGCATCCATGACACTTGCTAGTAATTGTCATATATCTATGATGCAACCAGTTTGTCTATTCTTTTAGATAAGAGTCACATTCTCGCTTCTGTGATTTATGAGTGAATTTATGGGCCTCCTTTCTTATTGTTCTATTCTATAGCAATAACCACAATTTTTGCGAGGCAGTTGTAGCTGTATGTAATTGCGACTGTTTGTAATTTTTGTAATACTGTTAGCAGGGTGATATTTGGCGTTTTGTTCAGAAAATGGAAGCTAGTTTGCTATAAAGTTACTCCGATAAACTGTTCTGTGGAACCTAAACCCCTCTGTCCAACTATTTTGCAGCACGTTATAGCCGACTGTCAAACTATTCCATTGCATCTGTAATACTACTTGTCGAACTATTCCATGAGTAGCACCCAAGCTATTTGTCAAACATCAAACTGAAAACTTAAGCGCTTTAATGACACAGTTTGAGGCTTATTCTTTAAAGAAGGAATTCTAACATAATAGGATGCCGTAACTAATGGCAACGATGCCAGCTGTCATGAGTGACATCCTGTTCTTGATACTGCACGGGTTAATTTCTGTGGTAGCCATTCTTACCAGCTAAAATAAAGAATTGAATACGATTTTAAAGCAGAGCCTAGCTATAAGCAACTTCTTACTACTAAATATGTCGATAGAGATGAACCTTACAGAAGAGCGGCTGGCATTGCAAATAGATTCGAATAAACAATGACAATAGCTTAGCAAGTATGTATGTTGAAGGAGCTCAGCTGTTTTTTGGCTCCCTCTCCATGACTTCGTTTCTGTGTGACAGTCAACTAGAGTTTTTTACATTTGTTGACCAATGATCTCCTCTGACTGTATGGAAACCTCTCTTTCAGTTATTCCTGGATGGAGTGTGGAGACACAGCGATTGTAATAGCATTATGTTCAAGTATTAATTACTTGACTGTTTTATGTAGCTGACGCGAGTGAAGGCGTGGAAGTAGAGGATGATGCTAACGGAGACGTCAGACTGACAGACAAGGAGAGCAAAGATATCAGCAGCGCTCTCGCTTCTGAAACCAGAAATATCATCAATGCTGACCTTTTCACCAACCTTGGAGATCTCGAGTTTGAGTCAAAAATGGAAGATAAAATTGAAGAACCGAGTGAGTTGTCTCTTTAGCATTCCTCCAGCTCATCTTTCATATCAACTTTTTATGAACTTGATATGAAACTGTATAAAACATGTTATATAAAATATTATCTTATGTAAAATTATATACAATATTATTTTATACCAAATTCTATGAAGTATTGTTATATAAAATTATATAAAATATTATCTTATGTAAAGTTATATAAAATATTATCTTATATAAATTTTTTAGCAAACATCTAACTCGGTATTCGAAGCAATTTTCAATGTATGATGTGAGGTTTGGTGAAGCGTTGCAATTCTATTTATCAGTTCTCCACCTGTATTAACTTCGCATGGTTCGCATAATGTTCAATAATAATATAATTTAACCTATTTAAAGCACATAGCATAAGTTAGATTATATACGTTTTTTTCTCATGACCTCTACCTACGCTCCAGTTTTATTTAAAGCACATAGTCCCACGACCAAACATAAGCGAAGCGAGTGTTTGGGAGCTTTATGATAGAAGCATATGTGCACACAACTCCCGAAAAGTATCCCTCAACCGCCATACCCAAACCCTTGTATCGAAATCCCATCAAAAAATTTAACCATTTTTTTGTGGAGTGGTTTAAGTATAATAATGATACAAAACACCTATACACCTATTTAAATATGTTACCAAGTCTTTGAAAATTGTCGACAATATCCTAAAACTTACCCATCTAATCGGATTACACATAACTAGAAAGCTTAATTTGGCCTAAAATCGCCATTAAAATCTGACAAGCGTTTTTAATCAAAATTAAGACTGGCCAACAAAACGCCCATAAAGCCGTGCGACAGATGGTAGAACCACAAAGCCGTGCACATTTCACCAGTCTATGGCCGAAATTACCGCTGTAATATCGTTTGTTGCTCTCTCGAGTTCGAAACATTAATGACTTACTTGTTAATAACTTCGCTAGGGAGCGCATCACTCGATTAACTATCAATGACCAAATCCTACAACGTAAAGGAAAGGAGACTATACTGCGCGACCTTTACCAGAACACTGCACTTATCTAACAAAACTATTTCTATTATTTTCTATATGAACTTTTTCTAAACACTTCATATGCCTTTTTTCTATATTTCTATTATTATATATTTCCTTTGTTATTAGTTCGTATACAAAATACTTTACATATACTTATATAGGGCCTACATATAAATCTATTTACAACATTATTCTATATCATATACCATTATTCCATTTTTATTACTTTATATACAACTTTACATTCCCCATATATACTTTCCATTCACAACATTCCTAACATTTTTCTGTACTTACACTTCTAAAATAGAATTTTTTCACCTTCATATAGCTATTTATATTACACTACCAAATACAACTGTAATATCAACAATTAACCAATTACTCATATACCTGGTTTCAACACAACTTTACTTCCAAATTAAATTGTTAGTTGCACCTTTTTGGAGTCGTGCTCCCTCAAATTTATTTTATATCATCTCGAACAACTCTCATTTACACTGTGGTGGACGCCGGGCCATGACATTGTAATTCGTGTAGCTATTTTTATATATTATATCTTGCATGCTGTGTTGTTCTTTTTATTATATCGTTGTTAATTTGTCTATATATTATATCGCTATGATGTCTTCGTTTATCGCTGTATTATAACCATGCCAACGGATTAGCGATTCTGTTTATTACTAATGTTAGATGGTTTTTACTTGGTTTCGTGAGCCGGAATGGACGAGTTTATTGTATATGTAAAGGAGCGCGCTCATTCAGTTGGGCAAAGCAGATAGCCGTACTGCTACTAGGCTAGTGGAATTTCCTTCTGAAATAAAAACTGAACGAAACTACACGCATTCTCTTTATGAAATAGTCTAGATCTTGCCAAGTAAAGGCCGGCAAATTCCTTTACAACACTATAATCTGTCAATTCCTGCTGACAACTACTTTTTCAACAACCAGCAGTACCCTTCCTTTTTTCCATTATCACTTTGGTCGGAGGCTGTATGACAGGGGAATTTTTAGTATAAGTTACATGTGGATTATATACGTGTCTTTCTCATGACCTCTACCTACGCTCTATCTTTATTTAAAGCACATAGTATATGTTAGATTATATACGTGTCTCTATCATGACCTCTAACTACACTCTGTCTTTATTTAAAGCACATAGTATATGTTAGATTATATACGTGTCTCTATCATGATCTCTACCTACACTCTATCTTTATTTAAAGCACATAGTATATGTTAGATTATATACGTGTCTCTATCATGACCTCTACCTGCGCTCTATCTTTATTTAAAGCACATAGTATATGTTAGATTATATACGTGTCTCTATCATGATCTCTACCTACGCTCTATCTTTGTTTAAAGTACATAGTATATGTTAGATTATATACGTGTCTCTATCATGAGCTCTACCTACACTCTATCTTTATTTAAAGCACATGGTATATGTTAGATTATATACGTGTCTCTATCATGACCTTTACCTACGCTCTATCTTTATTTAAAGCACATAGTATATGTTAGATTTTATACGTGTCTCTATCATGACCTTTACCTACGCTCTATCTTTATTTAAAGCACATAGTATATGTTAGATTATATACGTGTCTCTATCATGATCTCTACCTACTCTATTTTTATTTAAAGCACATAGTATATGTTAGATTATATACGTGTCTCTATCATGACCTTTACCTACGCTCTATCTTTATTTAAAGCACATAGTACATGTTAGATTATATACGTGTCTCTATCATGATCTCTACCTACTCTATTTTTATTTAAAGCACATAGTATATGTTAGATTATATACGTGTCTCTATCATGACCTTTACCTACGCTCTATCTTTATTTAAAGCACATAGTATATGTTAGATTATATATGTGTCTCTATCATGATCTCTACCTACGCTCTATCTTTATTTAAAGCACATAATATATGTTAGATTATATACGTGTCTCTCTCAGGACCTTTACCTACACTCTATCTTTATTTAAAGCACATGGTATATGTTAGATTATATACGTGTCTCTATCATGACCTCTACATACGCTCTGTCTTTATTTAAAGCACATAGTATATGTTAGATTATATACGTGTCTCTATCATGACCTCTACCTACACTCTATCTTTATTTAAAGCACATGGTATATGTTAGATTATATACGTGTCTCTATCATGACCTCTACATACGCTCTGTTTTTATTTAAAGCACATAGTATAAGTTAGATTATATACGTGTCTCTCTCGTGACCTCTACCTACACTCTATCTTTATTTAAAGCACATAGTATATGTTAGATTATATATGTGTCTCTATCATGACCTCTACCTACGCTCTATCTTCATTTAAAGTACATAGTATAAGTTCGATTATATACGTGTCTCTCTCGTGACCTCTACCTACACTCTATCTTTATTTAAAGCACATAGTATATGTTAGATTTTATACGTGTCTCTATCATGACCTCTACCTACGCTCTATCTTTATTTAAAGTACATAGTATAAGTTAGATTATATACGTGTCTCTCTCGTGACATCTACCTACACTCTATCTTTATTTAAAGCACATAGTATATGTTAGATTATATACGTGTCTCTATCATAACCTCTACCTACTCTATCTTTACTTAAAGCACATAGTATATGTTAGATTATATAGTGTCTCTCTCAGGACCTTTACCTACGCTCTATCTTTATTTAAAGCACATAGTATATGTTAGATTATATACGTGTCTCTATCATAACCTCTACCTACGCTCTGTCTTTATTTAAAGCACATGGTATATGTTCGATTATATCCGTGTTTCTACCATTACCTCTGCTCCTGTCTCCCTTATTATTAAGGCTACACTTCAGTTTGCTGTTTTTTAACGGAAAGGGAACTAGAACCCTCGCTTCTTTATAACTTTACATATAATTTCATTTCATAGATACATTTATCTTCTGAATTTGTATTAATCCTTAATGTAATTACTGTTAATACTTGCAGTTTTTATCCTATGTTTCAAGCTGTACAAATCGTTAGAATATCCTAAGATAAATCATGAAAATATTTCTTTTTACCAATATAGTTACGTGCATTATTATTGTGTATAATTTCTTCAGGTATGCATTGCTAAAGATGAAGATTTCAAATTTACCAATGCACTGCTGTCTGGTGTTACAAGTTACCTGATGTCGCTGTCGCAGTATTTGGAATGTCAGCATGGCCTATTTCTACTCTATTTTGAGTCGTCCTTTTATCAAACATGCTGACATATTTTGAAGACAACATATACAGATCATTCTTTTACCTGCTCCGAAGGTATAAACACATTCCAGTTTTGTTATGTATGCTCACACGAAGTTGGTGCAAGTAACACTAAAATGGTTTATTGAGCAGCATTTAAGCGTAGAGTCATACGCGTGTCAGACCAAGGGAAGCAAATCTAAGTTGTTTTCACATACGGTGTAAATCGTAAAACGTAAAAGACGCTACTTTGAGACTCCTAACATTCTCATGTTACCCCTTCATTAGGCCGTGTTTGAACTAGCGTACTTGTTGGTTGAAACTGAAACTATAACATAGGTGGTGACGATACTCATACGAGTAGTTGTGTTACAATGTAAAGAGCTGCGTTAAAGTGTAAGGAGTTGTGTTACGATGTGAGGAGTTCTGTTACAATGTAAGGAGTTGTGTTTCAATGTAAAGAGTTGTGTTACGGTGTAAAGAGTTGTGTTACAATGTAATGGGTTGTGTTACAATGTAAAGAGTTCTGTTACGATGTAAGACGTTGTGTTACAATGTAAAGAGTTGTGTTGCGATGTAAAGAGTTATGTTATGATGTAAGGAGTTGTGTTACAATGTAAGGAGCTGTGTTACGATGTAAGGAGTTGTGTTACAATGTAAAGAGTTGTTTTACGGTATAAGGAGTTGTGTTACGATGTAAGGAATTGTGTTACGATGTAAAGAGTTGTGTTACAATGTAAGGAGCTGTGTTACGATGTAAAAAGTTGTGTTACAATGTAAGGAGTTGTGCTACGACGTAAGGAGTTGCGTTACGATGTAAGGAGTTGCGTTACAATGTAAAGAGTTGTGTTACAATGTAAGGAGTTGTGTTACGATGTAAAGAGTTGTGTTACAATGTAAGGAGTTGTGTTACGATGTAAAGAGTTGTGTTACAATGTAAGGAGTCGTGTTACAATGTAAAGAGCTGCGTTAAAGTGTAAGGAGTTGTGTTACGATGTAAAGAGTTGTGTTACGGTATAAGGAGTTGTGTTACAATGTAAGGAGTCGTGTTACAATGTAAAGAGCTACGTTAAAATGTAAGGAGTTGTGTTACGAGGTAAAGAGTTGTGTTACAATGTCGAGTTGTGTTACGATGTAAAGAGTTGTGTTACGATGTAAAGAGTTGTGTTACGATGTAAAGAGTTGTGTTACGATGTAAAGAGTTGTGTTACGATGTAAGGAGTTGTGTTACGATGTAAAGAGTTGTGTTACGGTATAAGGAGTTGTGTTACAATGTAAGGAGTCGTGTTACAATGTAAAGAGCTGCGTTAAAGTGTAAGGAGTTGTGTTACGATGTAAAGAGTTGTGTTACGATGTAAGAAGTTGTGTTACGATGTAAAGAGTTGTGTTACGATGTAAGGAGTTGTGTTACGATGTAAGGAGTCGTGTTACAATGTAAAGAGCTGCGTTAAAATGTAAGGAGTTGTGTTACGATGTAAAGAGTTGTGTTACGATGTAAAGAGTTGTGTTACAATGTAAGGAGTCGTGTTACAATGTAAAGAGCTGCGTTAAAATGTAAGGAGTTGTGTTAGGATGTAAAGAGTTGTGTTACGATGTAAAGAGTTGTGTTACGATGTAAAGAGTTGTGTTACGATGTAAGGAGTTGTGTTACGATGTAAAGAGTTGTGTTACGGTATAAGGAGTTGTGTTACAATGTAAGGAGTCGTGTTACAATGTAAAGAGCTGCGTTAAAGTGTAAGGAGTTGTGTTACGATGTAAAGAGTTGTGTTACGATATAAGAAGTTGTGTTACGATGTAAAGAGTTGTGTTACGATGTAAGGAGTTGTGTTACGATGTAAGGAGTCGTGTTACAATGTAAAGAGCTGCGTTAAAATGTAAGGAGTTGTGTTACGATGTAAAGAGTTGTGTTACGATGTAAAGAGTTGTGTTACAATGTAAGGAGTCGTGTTACAATGTAAAGAGCTGCGTTAAAATGTAAGGAGTTGTGTTAGGATGTAAAGAGTTCTGTTACGATGTAAAGAGTTGTGTTACGATGTAAAGAGTTGTGTTACGATGTAAAGAGTTGTGTTACGATGTAAAGAGTTGTGTTACGATGTAAGGAGTTGTGTTACGATGTAAAGAGTTGTGTTACGGTATAAGGAGTTGTGTTACAATGTAAGGAGTCGTGTTACAATGTAAAGAGCTGCTTTAAAATGTAAGGAGTTGTGTTACGAGGTAAAGAGTTGTGTTACGATGTAAAGAGTTGTGTTACGATGTAAGAAGTTGTGTTACAATGTAAGGAGTTGCGTTACGATGTAAAGAGTTGTGTTACGATGTCGCGTTGTGTTACGATGTAAAGAGTTGTGTTACAATGTCGAGTTGTGTTACGATGTAAAGAGTTGTGTTACGATGTAAAGAGTTGTGTTACGATGTAAAGAGTTGTGTTACGATGTAAAGAGTTGTGTTACGATGTAAAGAGTTCTGTTACGATGTAAGGAGTTGCGTTACGATGTAAAGAGTTGTGTTACGATGTAAAGAGTTGTGTTACGATGTAAAGAGTTGTGTTACGATGTAAAGAGTTGTGTTACGATGTAAGGAGTTGCGTTACGATGTAAAGAGTTGTGTTACGATGTAAGAAGTTGTGTTACAATGTAAGAAGTTGTGTTACGATGTAAAGAGTTGTGTTACAATGTCGAGTTGTGTTACGATGTAAAGAGTTGTGGTACGATGTAAAGAGCTGTGTTACGATGTAAGAAGTTGTGTTATGATGTAAAGAGTTGTGTTACGATGTAAAGAGTTGTGTTACGATGTAAGGAGTTGTGTTACGATGTAAGGAGTTGCGTTACGATGTAAAGAGTTGTGTTACGATGTAAGAAGTTGTGTTATGATGTAAAAAGTTGTGTTACGATGTAAAGAGTTGTGTTACAATGTCGAGTTGTGTTACGATGTAAAGAGTTGTGTTACGATGTAAAGAGTTGTGTTACGATGTAAGGAGTTGTGTTACGATGTAAGGAGTTGCGTTACAATCCCATGTCCCACTTCCTGGCAACACCCGGATGTCAAGCTGCTGTAACTTGTTGTCAGTACTTTGCTTTATTTGGTGTCTATTTATGAAGGAGAGTGTGATGATGGTCAATGTGCCAACTCTGTGTCAAGCGTATGACATTTCAGAGCTGAAAATATTTTTAGGGCACTTCCAAAGTGATTTCAATATGAAAGTACCTGTAGTATAAAACTACAGTCATACTTTGACTTACGAGCTTAATGCGTTCCGAGACTGAGCTCGTATGTTAATTTACTCGCATGTTGGTCCAATTTATTTATATATAGAACCATTAAATATATATTGATTGGTTTCCATACTCTAAAAAATGCAAATAAAACACTCAAAACAAAATATTGTAACAGAAAGAACATGTTGGCTATTGTCCTAATTTACCAAATGCTTTCAAAAAGCAACAATTAAAAAATAATGCAAGGAAATGTGATTAATTAAAATGTAAAATTAAATACATACAATAGCAGCTAACGCTAGCATTTGCCAGAGAGGGAGATATAAGTTATCGTTCATTACAACAGTTGACTTTGATAAATTTGGATTTTATCAATGTCTTAAAAGACAAACGTAGAAGCAAACCTAAGAGCAAACTTTCATTTTTAACTTAACGTAATTAAAATTTCTTCGGCGTTCGTAGTTTGAAGTTTCTCGCTGGTTAGCTAATTTTTCCTTTGTTTCGCTTTCACGACTAGCCGGCCGTTTTAAAATAATCCTATCTAAAGACGTTTGCCTTTGTCGCCCTTTCAACATGTTGCGATTAGGACGAACGCAAGTGTTGTCACAAAAGGTTAATGCATGACCACTAAGCCAAATTGTCCGAATGTCTATTTTTTATAGTTTTGCTAGATAGCACCAGCCTTTTTCATATAGCATCGTTTCAGTTACGCTGTCACCGGCCAATTATCCAATGCCTGAGCAGTCTCCATCAGCGGTCGTGAAGATCACTGCGCCGTTTAGAAACTATGGTTAGTCCTTTTGCGAACTAAATGCCCTGAATACCTATAATCCGTCGGTTTGATAATTGTGGATGTATTTCTGTCATATTGCTGAGCTAGCTCAATCACGCATACACATTTTGCATATTTTTCAATAATTTTCCATTTAATATCAATTGTTATCATTCGCTTTTTCCTTTCATTATCTTTTATTTTACTGGCAAACTTTCGGTCAAAGCAGAGTACTTTTAATTCACATAATTCTGCACTGAAAATCGCGCACAAAAAACACGGTACAAAAGTATAACCTGAGCAGTTGAAAAATACAGAGTGATGCCGTTCTCATAAAACACCTCCGGCATACTTGGCAACTGACTCACGTGCTCGTATCTCAAACATGGCTCGTATGTTAGTGCTAAAACTTGCTTAAAAGCTGGCTCGTGTCTCAAGTTTCTCGTACATTGGAGCACTCGTAAGTTGAAGTATTACTGTACAGGCGGTCGCACCGATAGCATCATTGATAAATCGTAAAATATTGGCAAAGTTTGTAGCTTCAAACTTTGCCAATGTATCGGCGTTGCTTCATCGATGCTATCGGTTCCGGCGCACATAGTCGACAACTCCGACATACGTTTAAGTTTGACAGATGATCTTCACAAAGTTTTAGTAGATTTTATCAGAGTATCGGACTTTTCTATCATTGGCGATTGTTTTTGATGTTTGAAGTGATCTGACTGCAAGGATGTTTCAAGATTAAAATCGATAAAACTTAACTGCGATCAAATGCTCAGAACGAAGATACGTTTCCATAAATAACATCATCAGTCATGTTTCCTTTTTGTCCTTCTTGTTGGGACATAAGCTACATCCGCGTTCAAGCTGCAGTGTTACACATCCCTGTTGATGTATATTATATTTTGTATTTGCTTTTGATCGTTAAACTAATACAATAAAACAGCTTCAGATACATTTCTATAATCGTTTCAAATAATTTAAATATCCTTCGTTTTTCGTGACGTCATTTTATCGTTGTCGGCCACCTTTATAGACAATTTTATTGTTAAAAACTCGAAACTTTTGCAATGATAATTTGAAAACGATGTTTTCGTTTGCAATTTTTTATTATAGTATCAAAATAACACCTAAAAGTACTAGTAAATAAAAGAAAAACGATCGTTTTCTACAAATATGGCAGCTTTTTCGTGAATGAGCGCTTGTGCAAACGACTTGATGACGTCAAAAAAAAAACGATGGTTAGGTTAGTTAAAAATCATCCGAATTTTTCCTCTAAATGCTGTGTAAACGTATAAGTACCTGAAGCCGATTGGGAGCTTTCATATGCAATAAGTACTCTCTCCCAACGGGTTACAATCATTCAGCGAATTGTAAATCATCGGGTCGTGCAACAGGATACAAATTTTGTGCATTCCGTATGCTGGTTTGAAACTGCAGTTAGACAGTTGATCATATTATAGAGCTGCTTATCATTTTGTCTACATGTTACCCTGAGTAACCCAGACAAGTGTCTGCAAGACATTTAACTGCAAGTGTCTGCCTGACATGTAGTGTTTGCTTGGCAAGGGAAATGCACTGTGTTTTCACTTCTTACGTAATAGTTTTCATGACTAAATCAGATTCAATGAACATCTGTAGTTGGCCAATGTCTCTAAAATGCTCCGTGACAAGAATTAGTTGGAATGAACCTGCAGGTACACTTCCCACTATTTGGGCAGGTTTTTCCAAAAGTCTAAAATATGCTTCAATAAACCGGCCTAACTGCAGTGTGTATTTGTTTAATTTACAAATGCTTATCTAATTGCAACAAATCGAAACAGATCGAGTGTCGCTTCATTTTCTCTCACAGAACAAGCCAACGTTTATTACTAGTCAGACAGAATGACAAATATATTTGTACACGTCTAATATCAACCCTAATATCAACCGCCTGCGTAGGTCAGATAGGTAGTCATTTAGGAGGCGAATTGCCAGTCACAAAAATCAAACGAACACTAATAACTGGCCATCGGCTGATGTACCCAGCGGTGTCCTTCACCAAAATGTACGAAAAATATTTTGACCAGCTATAGCAGGAAGTTAGCAGGTAAATACAAGATTCTAAACAGTTAAATGCGACCAACATTAAACATTCAAATTACAAGCATGTACACAACAGTTTTCATCGTCGACTGAAACCTTCGTGATCCGAGTTCCTCTAAATTGTCCAGTTCTCTAGCGACAGGAAATTCAACTGTTAGTTGAATATCGTTCATGTTAGGTGCACGAGTATCAAATTTGAGCAATTATATTAAAAAGATATTGTTTGAACTGCAGTGCATACGTAACTGTTAGAAATAGAATCACACACCAGGTGTTCAAACATTCTAAATTTTAACACCACATGTAGTCATGTGGTGTTCACCTGTAGTCATGTGGTGTTCACATGTAGTCATGCGGTGTGAAAGAGAAGATATCGCACCTTCATAAGTCTCTGACCAAAATTGTGACACTGTTGCAGACGACAGAACTAATGTCTGACCAAACTACAAGATCTGTACGTGGCTTCATGCATTTCTACAAAGATGGCAGCCATGTTGAAACATGCGCAGGTCTGGAAGCGTCCAATGTTCTGCTATGGAATACATACTTGAGAGTGGATGGTACAGGCAGTGAGCTGGTGCCCATGTCTGGCCGGATTATTCTAACTAGTGTAAGTAGGAGTACTAGGAATTGTGGCTGCCTTTTTACATCGTCTTCAAACATGATAACAATAACAAGAGGTTTTTGTGCTCCACAATAATTAACTACGTGCATCTCACGTAGTTTGACATTGGCTGAAATGCTGAGTGGAGGCTTCAGCTTTTAGTAGCCGATAGCTTATGAATCTATAGTGGGAATGCTTGCTAAATAAGGGCCACTGGTCCACCTGATGCTTTAGTTATTCTGACATTTTCAACCGGCTTGAACCCGTTCGACTAAATCAACCTCCTGAATATGACATTTTAATTTGAATACCTTTGAAAATTAAAAAAAAAGTCAACTGTTTGCAGATTTGCCACCAAAACACTCGAAGCTACTCCAAATGTTATATTTTAATTGCTATTCTCGAAACTGCTTTTAACAGTAAATTGTTATCTCTTGGAATTGTTATCTCTTGGAATGCTTCATTGAATATCACATTAACAAGTTTGATGTGGTTAAGTAGGTCAAATATTAAAGGGTCAAATATTTATACAATCACTGCGTCTGCTTGTCAATCGAATGAAACCTGCATTCTGCAAGAGATATTATTGTTGATTTCTATTTTAGAATGTGTTACCGCTACTTTTAATATCCTTGCACTGTTAAAGTAGAACCTACGAAAAAATTATACAAGATTTTAACAGAAGGTATCGATATTTTTCTATCATTTGCGATTGTTTTTGATGTTTGAGGTAATCCGACTGCCAGGATGTTGCAAGATTAAAAACGACAAAACTTCATCGTGCTAAAACGCTCAGAAGCAAAATACGTGCGAAATGATGTCACTAGCTGCTATAGTCTGTATCGGCTATTATATTCAAGTTGCAGCATCACGTGTCTCTATTTTGTCGATCGCTTTGGAATTATAGTCATCATAATCACACTTTCAGTTGATTTGAGCATTTTAATTGCGATCAAGTTTTATCGATTTTAATCTAGAAACATCCTGGCTGTCAGATTACTTCAAACATCAAATAAAGTGCAAATGATAGAAAAATACCGATACTTTCTGATAAAATTTTGTGCAGGTTTATCAATAAACCTTGTTCACTGTGGAGTGTTTTCTGAAGCATCGGAAGGTTTAGTCATGCCTAGACACCCTTGAAGCAATGCCGTCTAGCAAAAGCTCACTGTTTAGCGCACACGTTTATTGACAAGCAACTACAAGGTGCCACAATATATTATCAATAGATTGCTTGTAGGTGTCTTACTTCCTCCCATAGCTGACATCGTGGGACAAATTAAGGAGTGGTGAAATATGATATGCTTTTTCTTTAGCAGTAACTAACTTGAATAGGAGTTCCATTTACTGCGCAAATAAGTAAAGCTTCACGCATCTCAATCGCTTTGTTGTAGGTTTTTATTCAGTTTTTTTACAAAGTCGGTCGGGTGCTTGATAGTTATACAACCAGAATATCGGATGGGAGTTTAGCCACACAAACCCTTCTTCAGACAGCAAACATAAAAACAGAGACAAGCTCTAATTTGGTGGTCCTCTCTTACTCCGGTAAAAATATAATTCTATACATTATATATACATCTAAAATAGTCTCGCTTTTATTCGCTAACTCTATTAGTTGATAGTTTCTATTGGCTAACTCTATTAGTTGATAGTTTCTATTGGCTAACTCTATTAGTTGATAGTTTTTATTGGCTAACTCTACTAGTTGATAGTTTCTATTGGCTAACTCTATTAATTGATAGTTTCTATTGGCTAACTCTATTAGTTGATAAGTTTCTATTGGCTAACTGTACTGCTTAATAAGTTCTATTGGCTAGCTCTATTACTTAATAAACCCCTAGAACCGCTTTGGGTTGAATGTCCCCTGAGAAGAGAAATGCATCATATTTTAGTTTTTATCTGGCTGCCTACTCTGAATCATATTCTTATCAAATATTTTGTTTATTCCTTGGTTAAACAAGTGTCAAAGTTATGACAAAATTAGGAAGTCAAACAGGCCGCTACCTCAGCAAGAGGAATAAACCAACTGAGCCTAACTTACTCATTGGAACACTAATGACAAAAGTGACTCACATTGGCTGAATATTGCTTATAGTCCATGATAAACAAAAAACTTCATATTAAATTTGGAACATGTAAATCATGATCATGAGGTGGTTACATGAACTCCGCTATTAGCATTTCTATATGTGACTCATGGTGACTCATTGCTTATGTCCCCATCGGCCATTTGTTAGCGCAGCAGCCATTTGTTAGCGCAGCGTACGCGACTGACGCATAACTATTAGTCAATTCGCCTGCGCAGTGACAATGAGAGCAATCTAATCCATTATCACTGTTATCACTGTTGTTCTTGCTGATTACAGATATCAATATATCAATACTAATGTCGCTGTCAGCATGTCTGGACAGGGACTCAGTGTGATCGTCAGCTTGCCTGAAGAAATTGTCAAATTAGAGACCCTTGGCATATTATTTGAAGGGTGTGAGACATTTGGAGCTAATGTCATTGAGGGTAAGTATTTGTGTCTAATCGACCAACCGTACGTTATTACCTCTCCGATTGAGGCGATAATCCACCCTACTACTTGAATATACTGTAATGCCATTACGTCTCCGGATGTACTCTTTTTGACACACCTGCTCATCTTGTGTTAAATACGTTTCCTTATTATTATTGTTTGTTTAGTTTCAGGACTTTGGTAAAACAATTGATATTGCTAGAACATTGTGATAGAACTGTAGTGTTTGTTTTTGGTGATAGATTTTGAAGCAGATGTGAGTGACGCTTGCAGAACGTCTTGTTCCTATGATTCTCCCAAGTTGAACTCAGCATATGTAGATGAATGCGCATATGATTGTACATACGGTGTCACAGAATACGTAAGTGAAATAATATCACTTCCTGTAGCTGATTATATACCGTATTATAATCATTTCATAAATTTCCTATGTTACACATCACTGATTGTAGTTATCATAATTTTTGCTGCAATGGCTAGTATAGCCTATAGTATTATCGAGTTATCTAAAGCAATTTATCATTGCGTGGGAATGGACCAAACGAATCCGTTCGAGTTAACCAAGTGTTTGAGATAAAATTTTACATTTTGTCTCGAATGTGAGTTATCCGAGTTTGACTGTACTTAGTCGCTGAAAAATCCTAAAAAGTTGGGGCGGCTCAGCCGGCCAGGGAATACGGGCCTGCTTGTCAGTTATAGTGAAATTTCTTGGTCCTTGTGCCTGGAAAATCCAAGATGACAACCCAAAACTCATTTTTCACTCAAATAACGTATCTGTCAAGCTACGTTGAGAACATGAATAGGCAAGGATGCTTCTTGTTCTGGTCATTGATACTCGCCTAAGTGACAGCATCTGGCACTAAAAATGCATCTCTGATCAAGAACTATACATAACAGCCTAACTTGCTAGAACCAGAACCGTGGGAGTTCTCCATTAGTTTGAGTGAACCAGCCATCTTGGAAGTGTTAAGTGCTGAAAATCAGCGTGGGCTGAGTGATGCTATTCCAAACAACCAGCGATAGATTTATTTTTATAAATAACTTTTTATGATAGTATTGTATATTTTCTAAGTAATTTTTGTTGTTTCTTAATCTATCCATATACTTATAAAACTCATAAAAATACTTATAAGGCAGTTAATGAAGTGCTTCCATAAAGGTGTGCACCGTAATTGAACACTCGACCTTCGGCTTTACATACCCGACGCCTTACTAACCACCCTAGTAACTGCACCAATCTGTCCTCCATCAACATTTACAGAATATTCTTTACTATAATAAGAGCAGTATAACTTTACCTACGGCTGGTTCAATGTGAAAAACCAGGCCCACTCCAAGCAATGTTGGGCTTGATTGACTATCTTAGCACTTTCGTTTTCCATCTACAGTCAAACATGGATAACTCGAACTTCAAGGGACCGAGCAAAAGTGTTCGAATTATCAGAGCATTCAAGTTATCAGAGCACTGTCACAAGTCCATATATTTACTTATTTATTAGTAGATACATGTACATATACAAACTATAATATAAATCAAAAGCACAAATGGCTTGTTTCAAATTAAATGCTTCTAATGTAAAGTTTAAAACGTTTTCATGAAAAAGTATAGAGATTTTTCTATCACTTGAGATTGGTTTGTTGTTTGAGGTGATGTTATTGCCAGGACGTTTTTCAGATTGACATTGGCAAAACTTGATCGTTGTTGAAATGCTCAAAAGAAAAGACATTTTTTTCTTTTGGGGTTTTACCCACGATCAATTTTGCCGTTTTTTCTTGAAGTTTATGCAGATTACCTTACTTTACCTGGGATTCGTTAAGAGCAACACTCCGAGGCAGTTCAATTAGAAGTTTTACGAGGTTTTACGGTACATTCTATATCACTCACGCTTTTTTAATAGATACTTATTGAATGTACACACGTATTCTGTGTTTAGGTCAAACGATGAATAATTTTTTGTAGCTCAGACAACGTATACGTTTAATTACAACATTTTTTAAGACGTTTTAAACATTCAACATTCCGACGTTGATTCAACACGGAATCAACGTCGGAAAACTATTCATCACGGGCTAGCCGAGTCACGCACTCAAGGATTTTCGCCACGCACATACAAAACAACATGCAATTTTTGTTTTGTATGTGCGTGGCGAAAATTCTTGCGCGCGTGACCCGGCTAGCCCATGCTATTCATCGTATCGCAGTATAAATCAAATTTCACCAAACTTTTAGAAAAGTCGTTGACAAAAATATTTTGCCGATGGTGGTAATAACGACGCTTATGAATTACGAAAAGATGAAGTTTACCTCTATGGCTCTGAATAAAGTGATTTTCTAAAGCGAAAACAACCGTTTCGGTAGCTGTTGGGCAAAAAAACAGTTCGAATTAACAGTGTTGAGTTCGAGTTATCTATAGCAATTTATCATTACGTGGGAACGGACCAAAGGAAATGTTCGAATTAACCATGTGTTCGAGCTATCTGTTGACGAGTTATCCATGTTTGACTGTATATATATACGAAATCATTGTCGTAAATCTCATAGTTAGTCAGCGTTGTTGTTCGGTGTTTGTCTGTCTGTTTGTCCAGCTATAGCGATTAACATCTAGCAATGAAAAATTTGTATCGCAGAAGATTTGATCTCGGAACCTCCTGCTCACCAGGTGGGAGTAATACCTTACCAACTATGCTATGTGAGATCGATGGATTCATTTGATGACATATGTCGCTATGTGGGTGAAAATATGTTACCGCTCTCCGTTATGGTGCAACATAATTTTATGCTTGCTCTTACAGCTCATTAGTAAGCTTACTCAAATTAGCCATTGGCAATGTGCCAGGCTAATGGCAAGTGGATTGCTCCTACATTACCTATCACTGTTTATAAACTGATTTTTAATACCCGTGCAACGCCGGTCATTCCGCTAGTACATAAACTCCAGAATGTGCCTTTGCATGCATTATGGACAATTGCGTTCAATAATCATGCTCATGGATTGTTGTCATGAAAGCAGTGTAGCATTTTGTGTTGATAAATTATAGACATTCCGAGCAGAAGAATAATGTTGCGCGCTTACTGCTAGTTAATTCTATATATACTATGGCCAAATGCATATGTGCAAATGCTCTTGCCAGTTTTAACTTCATGGACCCTCTGCGAACCCTATGCTTCCCCTGAGAACAAACATCTTTGTATAACAATAAAATGATGTCATGCAAGCGCTTTGTTTCATGTGGACCAGAATTATGTAAACATTGTCTGGCTAAAGACGTTGGCAAAAAACCAAAGCTATATAACCCATGTAAAATGTGGGCCTAAGTCACAAACGACTTATCGAATAGTTTCCCTGCCCTGATAGTGCAGACAACATCGCTCTCGTTTATTTTTACAGATATATCAGGTAACGTAAAAGGTTAAAGAGGATGATGCATCTGATAGTTGACATGCTTGTTAAAACCTTATAACACTTGCATGGTTAAAATATCAAATGTTTTACAGATGGTAGTTAATCTACAATGGTAATATTTTAAAACTGAATTGACATGACAGACATTGGCGTGACTAAAACAGATTACGTCAGAATAGAAGCTGTCTTGTGAATACTATGAATTTATAGAAAGTGTTACCAGTACACAGGGCGCTTGTGAAAGCATTTACTATCTAATAGTGTGAATAGTTGATGTTAAAAACATACAGGGACTCACTGAGCAATCTGAAATTGATTACTAAATTTAAATCCTGTTTGATTGTAGAGAGAGACATATTATGACATCGATGACCACATAGCGATTGTCAGAGATGATAACGCTGCCACTTCAAAAGCGCCCTCCAACATATTGTTTGCACTGATTTTAGCTATTG
Organism: Watersipora subatra; assembly: GCF_963576615.1. NCBI lineage: Eukaryota > Metazoa > Bryozoa > Gymnolaemata > Cheilostomatida > Watersiporidae > Watersipora > Watersipora subatra. The sequence continues at coordinate 626,023 of NC_088717.1, read as the reverse complement.
TCTTCTCAATGACATAGTACAAAAGCCACACTATCATAGTGCGCAGTTGCTATGCAGCTCATCATATGAATATTTTTAACACGACTAAGTTATTGTTATTGTATTCAATTCATCAAACATTTCTTTTTGATGAACTGAATTTTCAGTGTACTGCTCACTCTTTTACTGCCAATCAAAGAGATAATCAAAGTTTAATTACACCTATAAATATACATTCCTTTTGATGACATTTAATTTTTATAAAAATGCAGAATTATTCAATCAGAATAAAGAAGCCTCAAACTACTTTTGCGACCATTCAGTAAGATATGCATCTAGCAGAGTTTGTGCAAAGCTTTGAGTTGGTGTAAAACTCTGTGAACTTTCACCGAGTCTCGTGCTTGTCAACCATGTAGACCAATTTGCTTATCTCACCAGATGACTGAACACCATTCGAGACCAATTGAATAATGTTAGTATCCTTGGTAAGGGTGAAGGTCGCACTATCTGGAAGAGGACTGAGTCCAGCCAAAAGGTTGTTTGCTTTAGGAATCTTCCGCGGTCCGCTGACCGGGTCATCATAACTGTAGAGCTCAATGGTGTAGTGCGCTGAAAGGATATAAAATTCAAGGATTCATGAATACAGCCACATACCATCCTTATTTACCAATTCATATTTACCAATATGAAGAAGGATCCATGAATAAAGGAAGGAGACAAGCAATGTTTTAGGGTCTTCAAAGTGAAACTGACTATTGTTAGTGATGACCACAGTGGCTGGTCTTTTCTGATTGGTTCTTGTAATGGATTAATTGTCAGAGGCTTACACTCAAGAAATTACCCGTTTATTTAGCTAGGTTGTGGTTGGCCGATAATCGTAAATGATCTGCCAATCAGGTCTTTAACAAAATTTCTTTCTGCAACTGACTTTTTAGATAAAATATATGCGGACATCCTCATAGTAAAAATCAACAAATAATTTATTAATTTGTTTTTACTAATAAATCTAAATGTTTGTAATAAAATCTGACAGGTTCACGACCTTTAATATGTACATAAATATAGAGATCTGCAATAACTCGATAGGATCCTACTGATTATTTCGAGTTATTATAGTCGAAGGCTAATAATGAATGTTAAAAAGCACATCAGACATTATTTATTATTATTAGTTATTTATTATTTATCAACACAACTACTGTCCACAATGTGTTTAAAAACATTCTCACAACTCTCAAAATTTCTCTAAGCAATGAAAACTTCAATTGCCAATGATAAAGGCATTCAAAAACATGAATAATTAACATTAAACTTCTGGCAGAAATGAGAAAGCAACTCCAAAATACCATACCTTTAAGGAGTTTATCAGATCGACGCATCCTCCGGACTATCTTGGCAGGTGTATCATTTTTATAGAGGCTCAGCTCTAAACCAAAAGTAGCGTTGCAACTTTGTGGATTGGCGAGGTAAACCGTGGCAGATGGCACAGACACAAACTCGATAAATGGCTTCTCAGGGCAACATTCTTTCTGAATTCTGCTGTCCGCTTCAGGAGAGTCAGAGTAGCGAAATTTTATTTCTTCCAACTAGAGCATCAGATTAAACATCATAATCAGGTCTTGAAAGGTAAAATGGAAGTGATAGCTGATAAGACTAAAAAGTGGTGAGGATTACACTTTTAACAATCGATCATCTATGAAAACTGTGTTCTTCATGTTAGGACTTCTAGGTGCTGCACTTGAGACAAATATGTAAAACTTATCTGGTAATTAATACGAATAAATAACATCCATATAATATATTACTATTATATTATTGCTGCTGCCGCTCTAACAACATGATGAGCAATTGATCAGAAAAATCTACTTCAGTGAAGCTCAAATTTTAATGATTAAAATTATACAAACCTAAAAAATATTTTAATAATGGCTGTCAAAATAAACATTGATGCCTGATAGCTGGAAACATGCTGAATCAATGCCAAAATGACAGCTGACGTCAAGAAAGCTGTGAAAATAATTTTGTTCCAAATTTGTTTAAATAAAAACCCATTTACATCTACAATAACAAAGGTTCCAATAAAACTGTCATGCGATAAGATCAAACGCAGAAAACTCCAGAATCGAGTAATTTTTAGTATTTTTAAAAAGCTTTGAACTGAAATATAGCAAAATGTAACCTTTATCCATATAAAAAAATAGCAACTAAGCTTAACATTTTCAGAAACTCTCCATCAAGAAGAACCAAACTTACCAATTTCTTGAGTATGCTCTAGACTGCATGATTGAATACTTTAACAGTTATACCTATTAGTAGACTCAGCTGATATAAATAGAAATAGTGGATGTAAGCATAACCAAAGGATATGTATATGACTACAGGCACCTGCAGCGCATGCAGGTGTCCTTAGTCCTTATACAGCACTAGGTTTGGAGCCAAAAAATTAAAACCTTTTTGATCAAAGCAATGAGATGACTGCATGAAGATTAGACAACTACTAAAGGATGAGACAACTACATAACTTCACAAAGATGAATGAGCTGTTGAGAGAGGAGATAACTACCTCGAGGTTCTGACCTAAAAGTACTAGAGATGAGTGACAGATTGACTTGAAACAGGTAAACTAAGAGATTAAGTTATTAGGAAACTATAAATACAGTGCACCCTCGAGATACGATTACCCTGATATACGATTTTTTCACCTTACGAAGTCAAACATTGTGATATCTTCACCTCGCTATACGAAATTTATTTCACCATACGAATTTGAGAAAAGTTTCGCCTGAGTTAGAATTTGGCCGTCGGTGTGCTCATAACACTCGTCGAAATCAAAAAGACACCGAAATATAGTTTGCCGAAAACATTCTTAGAACGTTTAGAAGAGACCCGATGATCGACTTCTCTCATGTCCGCGTGGAAAAATTCGTGTAAAATACACAAGCGAGAGCAAATATTCATTTGTAGCGTTATAATAGCTTTTACTATAAACTTTCAAGTCAGCATACGTATATAACTACAACTATCTACATTTAATTCGTTATCTATGGAATCTGAGACTGATACAAGCGTTACAAAACGAAGGAAAAATGATTTCTATGTCAACAAAGTTGGATGTCGTAAATAAGAAGAAGGAACCGGTATTATTAACATTGTCAAGGAATATGATCGCAACCAGTCAGCATTTGCAATTATTATTAAAACAAGAACTCCATTAAAGCAAGCACAAGAAAGAGCTTTCGACTGAAGATTTGAATGAGCTAGGTCATGCACGCGATCAGCATTCAAAAGGAGCAACCATTTAGTAAAGGCGAGGATGTAGAAGATACAGAAAATCCCACATTCGCAGAAATATTTCAAGTGTTTAATTTACTGATGTGGACTGGTACATTACAACAATGCATGTATAATATATATATTATTTATCTCTTGTGTGGAATGTTTTTCATATTTTATTCATTTTGTTTCCTTTGGATTTTATGTTATATTTTCTTGTTTAACCATGTATTTGCATGTGGGCTTGTTATCTTCTACGTGAATACAATTCATCGTATGTATATATGTAACTCATATAACTAGCTACTCAAGATAGTTGATGCATCTACATTACTTTCTGAAACTTGCAAAAGCCCTGTCCCCCCATAGGGTATAAATACGTACAAACTTTGTATGTATGGTTACATTGATTCTTGTGCACATTTCATACAAGACAAACAACTGTACCACATTCTCTGGATCCTTTTACAAGCGCTAACTAGCAATTTTCTGCATTGCACCGGACAGGAATGGACAACTTCTTTTAGCCTGCTAAAAAATTCCAATTCATTACGTTTTAAATTTATTTTCAAGTGTACAGCACCATAATTAGCATTGATACGTTTTTGCCTCCTCTCTGCTTTACCCGCTACATGTACCAGCTAAAGCCACGTTACTCCAAAGGTATTTATGTCCAATATAGAAAATATAATTTTATTTTCCTTTTCGGTAGCCATTAAATGGTCAAGTGTGCGAGAGACCGCTTTCTATCACTGCATCGCTCAGCCTTATTGATTTAGGTTGAAAAAGGTTTCAACCAGATAGGCTAAAGTTTATAGTGAAAGTAAAGATAGGAACTGCTGAAGGATAAAATTTCGTGATAAAAAGTTGAAATTCAGTAAAATAGTTCAAAATACATACTAAAACTTAGTTTTAAGTGTAGGCTTAGCAAGCTAAACTTACTTGAAGTGAATTCAAAGTTTATGCTATGCGTACCTTTTGAAGGCAAGAACTCCTTACCGTACGTACTACATTTGGTACACACATTATAATTTTGCGTTTTATTGCAGATCATAACCATTAAAATACACTAAATACAATACAGTTACTGTAGGTAACTATAATTACTAAAGTTAACATACTATTTTGTTGCTAATTGTCAATATGTACACATTTTTGTAAAAAAATTGACGATTTTCACCACGGGTTGTTTGCATTGTATAATTACAATGGGCTTTATACCCCGATATACGATTTTTTCACCATACGATGCCAACCCTGGAACGAATTAACATCGTATCTCGAGGGTGCACTGTATTTCAGTTGAAACTTTAAAAATGCAAAGATTTATGAGTATAAGTCTTTGCATTTATAAGCCAAGAAAAAAGTCAATGTGGAGATAACAGCAACAGTTTTCAGAGTTATTGATAACACAAAAATCCCTTTTTGTATTCTGCCAATTTTAGTAAATTCATTCACTCTAAAAAACACAGAAATTTGTAATTAAAATGAGGAACCCTTATAAAATTGGAAAAGGCATGTACATACATCAAGTGTATCGGTGATATACTCCTCATAGCTTTGCAGTATAGCAAGTTCGTCGAGCTCAGAAGACGTCTGGAGGGCAGAGAGACCCTGTTTAGCTAAGTTCTCCTGCAAGACAATTGGCTTTGGAAAAATATGATGAGTCACTTTGGATTCTGTACAACTACAATGACTCGAGGATGCCAAGACAGAGATATGAACCAAAGGGTAACAAATGATAAAGTTAATATATGTACAGACATAACATTTGTATAATTTATAAATACATGTAATGGTCAACGCCTGTAAAAAACACATGCTAGAATTATATTACTACATAATAGACCATGTACAAAGCCGAAAAAAGAAGCTACAGAGATATAAGTAGTAAAAACTATGAACGATATGTTTGTTTACCTCTCGTGTTCGTCGTCTAGACAAGACTAAAAAAAATGAGAAGTTGGTGAATGGCAGTCAGATGAAGTGGGAGTTGTATTGTTTTGTTCGGAATAAATGTTTTTACAAACGTGAGTAGAAAGATTTCACATTGGCACGAACTGAAAACTGTAATCATGCAACAAACGCAGAACTTGAATTGCAAGAAACGAAAGTTGTCTTACCATGTATATGATATATGCGATACATGATAACTCCAGCAAATGTCGCTTACTGACTCACTGAAAAAAGCAAATTAGTGAGATACGTTCAAACTCGTACTGACGAGAAGCAAAAGAGCCAAGGAATGAAACTAACAAATGAGCCAAAGTACAAAAGGCTTTTCTTACAAACTACAAATATCTTTCGTGAGTCGAAACAAAATTTTTACCAAGATGCAATTTGAAACTTGAAAATTTTGTACATGGAGTCTTTCATAAGTAGAGGTTCCGCTGTATATTTACCAAATGTAGATTCCACACAGAAATATTCTGAGAATCGCAAAATACACCATCACTAAGTTGAACAAACATGTTGCCAGAAACATGATTTGTAGATGGCAACATAGAGGGTCTTCTAGCAGGGCCGTTGCACCTCTACCAACTAATGATACTATAAGAGTGAGTGAATATGCAACCTATCACGGCAATACAAAGTAACGCAGCAGATAAAGACTGCCCAATACTGACCTTCAGCAAGGCTACAAAAGGCATCACCCTTTTCATATATTTGGAAAGAGACTTTTCAGCTTTGAGGTTTGCTGCAATTATGCTGTTTTCTGGCAGCATGCCTCCGTTCTCCTTGTGCAGCCGTTGGAGGGTGCTCAATATAAGTGCCTGCCATGGAGGAAAGCTCTTCGCTACCCAGACTACGGCATGTGACGGTTTCCTCTTGACGGTGTTCTTCGTACCTGACACGAGAACATAGCAGTCACTAAGAGAGGCAGGAGACAGTCACTAAGAGTGACAGGAGACAGACACTAAGCAGGAGCAGACAAATATGAACTATACACTTCATGAAAAAATCATACCGAGGTGAAAATGACTTTCTAGAGGTGAAAGTCATTTTCTCCTCTTTCTAGAAGTGAAAATGACTTTGAACTGTCGATATTGAACTGTGATATCGATGCCTTTATAAAGTTCAATAAGCTAGTAGTAAGGATTACCAGTACCCTAGGAGTCTACTGTACCATGAGGTGTTTCAATAAAACACAGAGAATAAGGATACTAGTAGTAAAGATGACCAGTACCCTAGGAGTCTACTGTAGCATGAGAGATCATCAAGCATGTCAATAAAACACAGAGAATAAGTACAAGCAGAATAATCTTAAAGTAATGGAATGAGAACAATTAGAACAGATGATAGTAAGCAGTAATGACTAGTAAGCAAAATGTCACGAGTTCGAATCCTGTATGATGTGCTCTTTTCTCCAACCTTAGCGACTGACACGGCAGTATTAAAAACTGTAGTAAAGATAATAGCAGAGAAAACTAGTGTTGAATCAAGGCTACACAAAGCGGTATTTTAGAACGATGTTTGGTAGGGGAGGTGACTCCTAGGTAGCTACAAAGGCTAAGTTTTCATTATAGTCTGTGCTATAATGAGAACCAGGATCAAATCAAGCGCAAGTGTGGTTATGATGTCTGTAGTTGCAACTTGAACTCAATAGCAGATATCAACAACGAGAGAGAAAGGGACAAGTAACTGAGCGACTAGTCGTAAAATCTCTAATTGAACACCACCTCTATTTGAATGCCCCCTCTATTTGAATGCCAACTCTATTTGACCGCCACTACGAGAACAGGGTTGAAAAATAAAGCGCATCCTTCTATTTAAACACCACCTCCATTTGACCGCCACTTTGACAATCTTCGATCTTTATGGACCCCAATATCAAGTGATCAGTAGAAAAGTGTCCATAAAATCGTACCAATATTGACTCGGTTACATTAGTAACACTCGATTCTTTTGTTGTTTCTGTTCATACCAATGTTCGTTTTCCAATTTTAAGGTTTTTTATTTATTCCCGGTAAAACTTTGAAAGCAACACCATAAAAATAATTAATAACCGTATCGGGCTAATAGTAATTCCTTGTTTAGCGCGGTTTTAATACTTTGACATACCCTAGGACACTTATGTATTCGCGGCATCTAACTTACGCATTTTCGCGATGTCATCCTCTCACAAAAATTTCATGAGCGAAACTAAACTATCATAACGAACGAGCGAAAACGCAAAGTTAAATAGCTTTGTTCATTGATATCCACAATAAAATCGTCATATTAGAAATGCAGGCAATTTTCGTCTGTGGTTGGGCTCAATGGGAAATTTCTGGTGAACTCATTATAGCTAAGACACCGACTGAGCAGCATGACAAAGCAAATTAAGATGATATCAGTTTAGTCACCAAATTTGTAACTGATGAGGATGAAAGTCTGGTAGGTGAAGTCATAAAATTGAAGAATAATTATTGTAGTGATGAATTTTATTACCAACCAAAAACAATATAAACCCTCATCAGGTCCAACCACATTATCTCTTTCACTGCCAACGATGTACAAATTCGCTACCGGCCTAGTGCCAGCCATTTTACCAAGATTGCCGATATTGCTTCATGATATGTATACAGTATTTTTTCAAGTTCAATCTAGAACACTTTTGTTACATATTTTATTTTGCCAACATTTTAACCAAGATTGCTATGCAAAAATTCAATGTATCTCTACTTGTGCCCGATGATAAAGCTATGTGAAGCTACGATCGATCCGAAGCTAAAACGATCCTCCACAATGTTCCTTACTCTTACAAAACTATTACTTTCATCACTGTCAGAGACAGTGCTGCTACTTTAATTATCTGTATAATCACGAAAAACTAAATCTTAATTGGCTATAATGTCATCAACAACTAATTACCTGTTTCATGACTCGCGCGGTAGTTAATGAACTCACAGAAAAATGTTCGTTTTTAGATTAAAAATTTTCAAACAAAAGTTTAAAATTGCTTCGTTGTTTTAGGCTGATTTTATAGAGAAATCTTCGGACAACACAGTCAATTTCATAAAACTCGTAAAGACCGTGGGTTATGTGGTCAACGAATAATAAAATCAGGTTACCACGCAATTGCTGAGAAAGTCGAAAAATGCGTTTATGGCAGTGGCCCCTAGAAAACGCATAAATGCGTTTATGGCAGCGAAAGGGTTATACAGTTTTGGTTGCGAAGTTGGTTGTTACCTATATATTTTCTTCTTCTTGGGATTCGAGTGTGAAAGTCCCGGCGGGAGGGACTTAGACGTCATTGATAGTCCAAGAAAAAAATGGCAGCAAGTGATCAAATTGAATTGTCGATCTCACCCACACATTTCAACCTGCGGTTTACAAATACAAACTAGTCCCAAATTGAATTTTTTCTTATTAGTGAACTGGACCTGAGGAATGTAATCTGTTTTTTCCACTGCATTTATTTTCACATCACTATATTTTCGCACTCAACAGAGCCGCGAAATTAAGTTGCAACGAAATTTTACTCTGTGCGCTACTCACGAAACTAAATACTAGCGAAATAAAAGTGTCCTAGGGTATGTGAAAAACGGTGGTAAAATGGTCACGATGGTATATGGATGACTAGTTTTAGGCTGAAAGTTGTGCTGCTAAAAGTTTATCGCTTGTGAGCAAACTTTTGCGAGTTGCGTTTGGGCTAAATGCAACGCGTAAAAGTTTTGCTTTGCTCAAAAAATGGTTTGGAAAAAAATTTATATCACTTGTTTTTGAATACATATATTTGTAGCCTTTGATAGAATATTAATACAACTTATAAAATTGCAGACTTACAGCATATTATTTGATAGCGTCCCTGCAGTTATCTTAACACGGCTTACAATGGGTCGACGCTCATAATTCCTTTTCTATCGCATATAAAAAACAAAAATTTTTGGCTGCAAACTAGCAAACATATAAATGAGTGCAATGACCTTTGATACAATAACGTAAAACATAATTATAAAATGAAAATATATCTTCAAATTTGAAACGAAATAAACAAATTGAAAGCACAAGAAGTTGCAAGGCAGGGTTTAGGGCCACAGGCTATAATCTCATCGCAGGTTAATTGTAAGTGAGAGATATCAACTGGTGGCGATATTTCTCAGCTTCTCAATGCATGATTACTTAAAGATCCTTGACAAGTTAGCAGATTTATGGCATCCTAAAGGACATTCGCTGGTAAAAGAGTTAAATTTATATTCTCAAATTCTGGCGAGCTATTTGAAAAATACAACGCCAGCCTCTATTTGAACGCCATCTTCATTTGACTGCCACTAAAGGAGAAGGGTTGACAAATGGAGTGCCATGGCGCGCAAATAAAGGTTTTACAGTATTTTTCTTCTCAGCATTTCAACTGCGATCAAGTTTTATCGATTGTAATCATCAAACACCCTGGCAAAAAGATCACCTCAAACGTCAGAAACAAATGCAAATGATGAAGACACCGATACTTTCTGATAAAATCTGCTTAGATTTTGTGTTAATTCACTTTTAAAGTAAAATATACGCCCTCAGTTAGTGTATTTGCAATAAACTCTATTTGCATTGATTTATAGACAAAAACCCCTCCTATTTATTGTAATAGTATACAAGGTTAAACCATAACTGCCACGAACAACTTTTATCGTATTTACTAGGTAAATCAGACACGCTGATTCCGATTTTGTAATCAAAATAAAGATTAGGCCATTAACTTTCAGAGTAATGAAGGATTTTTTATAGCGTTTTAATATCGGTCTCGAAAACAACACGATCGGCATAACAAGCTCCGCCCATAAATACGTGACGTAACCTAGCTTTTTAGGAACAGAAGTTACGTAGGGATGCTTAGACCGATTTAGAATAATAGAGATGGGTGTTTTAAAATCCATTTATATCTAAATTCAGCTTTAAAAATAATATCAGTCTTTTCTGAAAGGTAGTTAAGCTATTTAGCATTGCATATTTAAAAAGCGCGATAACAACGCTAGCTTGTGATAAAACCGTGCTTTTTGAGCTCATTTTTCTCGCCGTCCAGCCCATTTAAACATCATGTAACAAGCTGCGAGCAATTTTAAATAGTTTACATCCCTTTCATAAAAAACTGAAATTATTTTACAGGCTGGATTTAGATAATAATGGGTTTTAAGACACCCATCTCTATTATTCTAAATTGGACTAAACATTCCCAACTTCCGTTTCTGAAAAAGCTAGGTTTCGTCACATATTTATGGGCGGAGCTTGTAATGCCGATTGTACTGTTTTCGAAACGGATATTGAAACGCTTTAAAAAAGCCCAAATGACTTTGAAGGTTAGTGGACTAATCTTTATTTTGAGTACAAAATCGGAATCAGCATGTCTGATTTACTGCGTAGTTTATACGATAAAAGTTGTTCGTGACAGTTATGGTTTAAACAACATAACAACAAGGTCAAACATGATTCTTGTGCACATGTTCTTAGTAAACAAATAAAGAGAGAAACTATCAACATGAAGGAAATAAGAGCCTCTGACCATTGAAGGATATGTCAAAGCTTGTCATGCCGATAGGCTGAGCCCCATGACAGTAATAAACAAAGCTGTTCATTCCCACACTAGCCAGGAGTGGATAATACTCGACAGAGCGTGTCAGTGGCAGTTAAATACACATAATTATATAGTACATATATAAAATTATGAGCCTAGCTGGTTGTAAGTTTGTTATTAACTATCAACGACAGCGGCCAGCACTCCAGCTATTACCATCACAGGCTTTCATACACCGACAGAGGGAGATGAGAAGCAACTACAAAAGGCACTCCTCAAAAATCCGGTAGTCGCTTACATAGACGCATCTCGGCCGTCATTCCAGCTCTACCGAGGAAGAGTGTATGACGATGAGAAATGTAGCAGTTCGATGCTGGATCACGCTATACTAATTATTGGTTACGGGAGGATGCAAGGTAAACCCTACTGGATATGCCAGAATAACTGGGGAAAGAGCTGGGGTATGAATGGCTATGTACTGATCGCTAGGGGAGCAACCGATGTGGAATAGCCTCGCGAACTTACTACCCATACGTTTAACACGCCTCTAGCTATTTTCTGTGTGTATTATTTGGCTACAACGTTAGCGCTTCACTAAGTGGTGAAACCATTCAGTACTACATCAACGAGATTTACCTTTAGTTTTGGATGGGGCCATATATAGCTTGTATCTCAGTCTAAACTCGTGGCAAGAGTCTATGAAATAGTTGGAGGACTTGAGCAAGAGCTCATCAACAGGTTGGGTGCTTGGCCAGCGTGCATTCATGATAGACGACTCCTGACATACAAACCATTATGAACAGTAAAAAATATAAGCAAGACATGCATGAATTTGGAAGAGCCAGAAGACTCGGTCATTTATTCAACATCACATGTGGAAGTGAAGGAGACACACCCTTAAAATATGAGTGTTCTCCAAACAATTAAATACACTGAAGTTGAACATTTTTAAAGTTTTGGACTGAGACACTAACAATATTCGTTTATTAATCTACAACAGTTTTATCTTCTGATTTGAATACACTTTATAAATTTTGTTTACAGTTATCCTATCAATAAACTGCAAAATCGTCTTTCTTCAACTCATCTTTAATTATAACTACTACTACTATAACTACTACTACTATAACTACTACTACTATTATTACTACTACTATTAATAAAACTACAATTATAATTACTACTACTACTACTATAACTACTACTACTATAACTACTACTACTATTAATAATACTACTATTATAACTACTACTACTATAACTACTACTACTACTATAACTACTACTATTATTATTACTACTACTATTATTAATAATACTACTATTATAACTACTACTACTACTATTAATAATACTACTATTATTACTACTGCTATTATTACTACTACTATTATTACTACTACTACAACTGCTACTAGTACTACTATTATTACTAGTACTACTGATAGTACTGCTCATAAAGGTAGTACTACTGCACTCTACTCTGTGTGATGTCAAAAAAGGATGTGAATCCATTTTTTACAACAATAACACATCAACTCATTGGTTGAAACCATGGCTGTCTTTTATGCCACAGCGAAATCTGCTTGTACGCTTTAGCCGGTTACAACCAAAAGACCAGAAATTTGGTAATTTCCATAAAATCCTTCGCTTAACAACATGGTAACAGATTGTTTCAACTGAATATAGTTCAACAGGACCCTTTCAACTGAATATAATCCAACGGGACTCTTCACCTGAATATTGCCCAACAGTACCCCTTCAACTGAATATAACCCAACAGGACCCCTTCAACTGAATATAGCCCAACAGGACCACTTCAACAGAATATAACTCAACAGGACTCCTTCAACTGAATATAACCCAACAGAACCACTTCATCTGAATATAACCCAACAGGACCCTTCACCTGAATATAGCCCAACATGACCCTTTCATCTGAATATAACCCAACAGGACCCCTTCACCTGTATATAGCCCAACAAGACCCTTTCATTTGAATATAACCCAACAGGAACCTTTCAACTAAATATAGTCCAACAGGACCCCTACAACAGAATATAACTCAACAGGACTCCTTCAACTGAATATAACCCAACAGGACCCCCTTCACCTGAATATAGCCCAACAGGACCCTTTCATCTGAATATAGCCCAACGGGAGCCCTTCAACTGAATATAGTCCAACAGTACCCCTTAGACTGAAGATAACCCAACAAGACCCCTTCAACAGAATATAACCCAACAGGACCCCTTCAACTAAATATAGTCCAACAGGACCCCTTCAACTGAATATAGCCCAACAGGACCCTTTCAACTGAATATAACCCTACAGGACCCCTTCAACTGAATATAGCCCAACAGGACCCTTTCAACTGAATATAACTCAACAGGACTCCTTCAACTGAATATAACCCAACAGGACCACTTCATCTGAATATAACCCAACAGGACCCCTTCAACTGAATATAACCCAACAAGACCCCTTCACCTGAATATAGCCCAACAAGACCCTTTCATTTGAATATAACCCAACAGGACCCTTTCAACTAAATATAGTCCAACAAGACCCCTTCAACAGAATATAACCCTACAGGACCCCTTCAACAGAATATAACTCAACAGGACCCCTTCACCTGAATATAACCCAACAGGACCCCTTCAACTGAACATAGCCCAACAGGACCCCTTCACCTGAATACAGCCCAACAGGACCACTTTAACAGAATATAGTCCAACAAGACCCCCTTCACCTGAATATAGCCCAACAGGACCCCTTCACCTGAATATAGCCCAACAGGACCCTTTCAACTGAATATAACCCAACAGGACCCCTTCAACAGAATATAACCCAACAGGACCCCTTCAACAGAATATAACCCAACAGTACCCTTTCAACTGAATATAGCCCAACAGGTCCCCTTCAACAGAATATAACCCAACAGTACCCCTTCAACTGAATATAACCCAACAGGACCCCTTCACCTGAATATAGCCCAACAGGACCCCTTCATCTGAATATAACCCAACAGGACCCCTTCAACTGAATATAACCCAACAGTACCCCTTCAACTGAATATAACCCAACAGGACCCCTTCAACAGAATATAACCCAACAGGACCCATTCAACAAAATATAACCCAACAGAACCCCTTCAACTGAATATAACCCAACAGGACCCCTTCAATAGAATATAACCCAACAGTACCCCTTCAACAGAACCCAACAGTACCCCTTCAACTGAATATAACCCAACAGGACCCCTTCACCTGAATATAGCCCAACAGGACCCCTTCATCTGAATATAACCCAACAGGACCCCTTCAACTGAATATAACCAAACAGGACCCCTTCAACTGAATGTAGCCCAACAGGAACCCTTCATCTGAATATAGCCCAACAGTACCCCTTCAACTGAATATAACCCAACAGGACCCCTTCACCTGAATATAGCCCAACAGGACCCCCTTCACCTGAATACAGCCCAAGACCACTTTAACAGAATATAGTCCAACAATACCCCCTTCACCTGAATATAGCCCAACAGGACCCCTTCACCTGAATATAACCCAACAGGACCCTTTCAACTGAATATAACCCAACAGGACCCCTTCAACAGAATATAACCCAACAGAACCCCTTCAGCTGAATATAACCCAACAGGACCCCTTCAACAGAATATAACCCAACAGGACCCCTTCAACAGAATATAACCCAACAGTACCCTTTCAACTGAATATAGCCCAACAGGACCCCTTCAACAGAATATAACCCAACAGTACCCCTTCAACTGAATATAACCAAACAGGACCCCTTCACCTGAATATAGCCCAACAGGACCCCTTCATCTGAATATAACCCAACAGGACCCCTTGAACTGAATATAACCCAACAGTACCCCTTAGACTGAATATAACCCAACAAGACCCCTTCAACTGAATATAACCCAACAGGACCCCTTCAACAGAATATAACCCAACAGTACCCCTTCAACAGAACATAACCCAACAGTACCCCTTCAACTGAATATAACCCAACAGGACCCCTTCACCTGAATATAGCCCAACAGGACCCCTTCATCTGAATATAACCCAACAAGACCCCTTCAACTGAATGTAGCCCAACAGGAACCCTTCATCTGAATATAACCCAACAGGACCCCTTCAACTGAATATAACCCAACAGAACCCCTTCAACTGAATATAACCCAACAGGACCCCTTCAACAGAATATAACCCAACAGTACCCCTTCAACAGAACATAACCCAACAGTACCCCTTCAACTGAATATAACCCAACAGGACCCCTTCACCTGAATATAGCCCAACAGGACCCCTTCATCTGAATATAACCCAACAGGACCCCTTCAACTGAATGTAGCCCAACAGGAACCCTTCATCTGAATATAGCCCAACAGGACCCCTTCAACTGAATATAGCCCAACAGGACCCCTTCAACTGAATATAGCCCAACAGTACCCCTTCAACTGAATATAGCCAACAAGACCCCTTCACCTGAATATAGCCCAACAGGAGCCCTTCAACTGAATATAGCCAACAAGACTATTTCAACTAAAAATTGGTCTAATATGAATGTTTTCACCGCTGTTCTGATGGCCACATGCCAACTCTCCTTCAAATATGCAGTGACCTGTAGTTGACCTGTAGTTAATGATGTTTCATATACTTGCTACAACTAAATACCGATCGTATTCATGATAAGAGAGAGCTATAGCAACTAATACATAAAACATGGAAGGTTGATAGACAGACAGCAGACAGGTGTTCGGACTACGCGAGCATCTTACAATGCGACAACCTAAAATAAAAATTTTCTATTTCCTGTTTTGACGGGCTGCAGATTGAAATGCATATACATTTACATTAGCCAATGTTAATAAACTGCTAAACATATACTGACAACATAAATCAAACCGAGACATCTCAGACAGACAGATGTGCCCTCCTACCATAGTTATCAACTATAACTTCAAGTATATAGCAATACCTTGCCGAGGAGGCTCCAGATATGCTCAGTGATGTGCGGACAGATGGGAGAGAGGATAACCGCTTGAGATTCTATGAACCTAATGACGAGATCTCTGTGCATGTCATTCTGGGAAAGATCTCTGTACTTGTCTCTCGCCGCTTGAAACTCGAAGAATCCAGTTTTTAAAGCTTCCTTAAAAAGCAACTTTTCGTAGTGGGCCTTTGTTTCCGTTATTCCGTGGTTGATCTCACTGAATGACGGAAGTACTTACAATTATATTTACCCTGATCTCAGCATACCGGTATATCGGGCACCGCAAATCAAGTATTCCAGATCTTGTCTTGAATAAGTCTGAAATTTCATGTTTTTTACAAACTTACTATTTATCACTGTAATAGTATCTCAGACTAGCTGACAAATGTCATACACTGAAGCTTTATAATTCAAATATAAGCATTTAGCGAATTCTGATCCTGGCAAATTAACTTTATTCATACCACTGCTGAATTAAAAATCTTTTTGTTGGATCAGAATGCAAATATGTGTAATATTATCCATTTACAGGGATAGAAAAGTACATCCAACCACAATCGAACGAGCGAGCAATGCTTCAATTTGTTAGCATTACAGAACGGAATAACATATTTTTTCTATTTTAAATAACAATAAATAGAAATCTGCAGACCAGTATCTGGTTACGCTGGTGTGTTTTCAGTGTTTTAAATTGGGGTACCTCTACTATGTAGCAAGGTGCTTAGGCTAAACTCAGTATAGTTAATGACCAATTTTGTAATTTGCTTGCACGACATGATTATACAAAACCTCTGGCAATCATATTATCGACCTTGCCTGCACAGCATCATTTTGTTGCACTATTGTTTGTTTAATTTTTGGGTCAAGGACACACTATATTAACCTCAAGTAGGGTTCAGATCAGTCTGCTGACAACATGAGCTGTTACAATCGGATATAAATATCATTTTCTGTCAATGTAAATTCCTGATACCATATAGTCAAGAGGTCTTCAACTGCTGTTTAAGCTAATTAAACAATAAATAAATCCGAATTTTATCTAAATTAAGCAAGTAGCAACTAGTCAAGATCGCACCTAATGAAAACCTTATCAGTGAGCGAATCGGTAGGCCCAGTTCTCATGGAGTCGAGAGAGGCGAGCATTTCCTTGACCCAATCAACTAAATTATAGAGCCGAAGTAGCCCTGCCTCGGCCATTTCCTCCACAAAATTTGCATCTTCCACTGAATCTCCAGCATCGGCCAAGGAAAGACGAGTTCCTGTAAAAGCAACACCAGATGGAGAATTATAAACGAATCATTCAAATGAACGAGAGCAGATAACTCCTACTGGTTCTCAGATGAACAAACTATTGTTATGATAGCTTAGCTGGCGACATATAATTGGCTGAAAACAGATATTATTTGATCCACATGTCTGGGAGTTGTTTAGTTTGGTTGTGCATCATAAACCGATGCATGAGTGATAACAGAAGGTTCAGCCACAAATGTAGAACTTGAGGTTTCTGACAAGCAATACAAGTGACCAATGGTTTCTGACAAGCAATACAAGTGACCAATGGCTCTCTTGTGTGAAATGTAAAATAATCTGCAAACATATAATTTATAAATACGCAAGCAATTGGTTTAATCACATATTGTCCTTATTCAAACACCAACTGAGAAATCAATATGTATTTCGGGTAAGCAGTAATGCAATCAAAATACTTGCAAAGTCATGCAAATGCAGTATATATGTATAGACAAAAACAGCTACAATAAATGGTGACTTGATGATTTAAACACAAAAGTGCAGTGAAACTCCAGCAATTTTTGATGTTTTCAGGAAAAAATCTGCTTTTTAAAACACTAAAAACATCATCTAATGTAAACAGCAGAATGCGACAAACACAAAAATTTTGTAAAATGCAATCGGCTAAAAACCTGATGACAAATACTTTACATAATTATGCAAAACATTAAAACAAATGAATTCTTATTATTATTATATGAAACCGTGAAATGTCAAAAAACAAAGTTATATCATGAAACAATTATATTAACAAATAATTAAAAGGAAGCCTTTGTTGTCACTTCACTTTAGAGGAACATGTATAACTTACTCAATTTACACTAAATCAAGTCTAAAGTGACTTACCTAATGTACTCTTCATTGCTTTTTCAAGTTGAATTTTTACTACTATTTTCATGTTTACCTGTGAAACTGTGATACTTAGCGAGACTTGAGATATTACTTTAGATGTTCATGAAGATACTTGGCTCTGATCGTAGAATGAGGTATGATTATAGTAGCGAGTGAGATCGCTTTTATCTACTAGGAACCTGGTAACGAGATTATCCTTTATACAATGTGCACAGCTAGACCAACAGCTGGACTAATGGATAGTCTTGTACTCAACAGCTCATCGCATTTGTTTTACAAATATCAGATTCTCAACAAACAATCGAGTGCGAAAGGTTTTCACAGCACTTTAGCAAACCCTCCAGTGTCCGTAAATAACCACAATACCAGTGGATGAGTAAATGAACCTTCAGAACAATGTTCATGATAATATTGCCAAAGGTCAGAAAGCAGTCAGTAATAAAACAAGGGTTAGAGAACATGTTTTATGCAATTATGGAAAAACCAGAATAGCTGGTTAGAAAGACCATTTATACCCTTTGCACCATGTAAATATGTTTGTAATTTTAAATAAAAGTACATCTACTGACCACTAAGTGTAAGCGTATGAAACAGGAATATTGAGGGCTAGGGGTGGGAGAATATAAACAGTTCGGGTTCATGATAATTAATGATTAAATACATATAATAAAGAACGATACAACTCTGGTAATATGTGTGAGCAGAAGGCTGCTATATGAGGTACGATTGACAGATAAAACGTAAGCGAGACCAAATACTTACCGTCTGCTGAGAATTTGCAGGTCGCCTCATAAAGAGTCAAGAAGTTTCCTTCACCCTTGGACATCTAGAAATGAGAGGAAACCAACTTAAAATCTGAAACCAGTAAATAGTTGACTTTACTCCTGAAATAACATCTAAAAAGCAAAAACCTTAGTTTCTCAAAACATCATGGCTTTGTGTGGAAATATGAAAATGCTAAAGACAATAAAAAATTCGAAAAAATTGAGAACGAAAAAATTTACTTCAGCTAAGTTTAAACTTAGTCTACGTAACAGTAAGTTAACTCTATGTTAGGATAAGTTACCTTAATGTAATAGTAAGTTAACTTTATGTAAGAGTAAGTTAGCTATGTAAGAGTAAGTTAACTCTATGTGAGAGTAAGTTAACTCTATGGTAGAGTAAGTTAACTCTATGTAAGAGTAAGTTAACTCTATGTAAGAGTAAGTTAACTCTATGTAAGAGTAAGTTAACTCTATGTAAGAGTAAGTTAACTCTATGTAAGAGTAAGTTAACTCTGTAAGAGTGAGAGTAAGAGAGTGAGAGTGAGAGTAAGTTATGTGAGAGTAAGTTATGTGAGAGTAACTCTATGTGAGAGTAAGTTAACTCTATGGTAGAGTAAGTTAACTCTATGTAAGAGTAAGTTAACTCTATGTAAGAGTAAGTTAACTCTATGTAAGAGTAAGTTAACTCTATGTAAGAGTAAGTTAACTCTGTAAGAGTAGGTAAACTCTGTAAGAATAATTTAACTCTATGTAAGAGTAAGTTAACTCAATGTAAGAGTAAGTTAACTCAATGTAAGAGTAAGTTAACTCTATGTAAGAGTAAGTTAACTCTATGTAAGAGTAAGTTAACTCTATGTTAGAGTAAGTTAACTTTATGTTAGAGTAAGTGTGTCTTTTTCTCAAGACCCATCCATTGCTATACCTACTCTTCTGATGTCATGTCTCTATGATAACTCAACAGAGCATATGAGAGTTTATTAGTTGTATACTTGTGAATGTATTCTTGAAGCTCATTAATTGCTATCCCATGACGCCAACATACTACATCCACCATCATATGTCAGTTTAAGAACTTTTTGTTACTACAACCCTCAATTAACTATCCCAACTCCTCCACAATACTATTAGATTACCAACTTTTACAACGCGTTTGTTCATTTAAATTAATATTTCTTGATTTGTCTTTTCAGTTTTTTTCTTTTTTCTCTCTTTTGGCATGTAATGAAAAATATCAGTTAGTTGAACATTACCAATGCCAGTAAAAAGTTATACTTACATTATAAAAACTACACGAATAGCTAAGGTTAAGGTTTGACTGTATGTCAGGGTTTGACTGTATGTTAAGGTTTTATTGTATGTCAGGGTTTGACTGTATGTTAAAGGTTGACTAGCAACAAAATTCACATTACTGTTATTTTGTATCAAACGACTCACCATGTCTTACTCTGCTGTGCTGCAGGTGCAAAATATGTGGAAATGTGATTACAAGCTCTTAAAAGCTCAAATACGAACAGTTAATCGCAGCCATCACAAAAACGCCGTAGGTTGGAATCAATTTATTTCTCTGACATACTAAAGCAAATCGGTTATTGTTTTGACACGTGATGTTATGAATTGAAAGGTCAATGAAAGGCTCAATATAAAACTTCTCGTAGCACTAGTTTATGACAAACACTTCGGCTTTTACCGAAAAGCCCGTATCAAATATAGATGCTCGCTACTGTAGTTTTGTTTTTGCTTGGTCTAATCATCTAGTCGTAATCTGATCATGTGACCCATACTTCCTGCCAAACAGCGCGAATAATTTCTGCAGTATTTTTAGACTATCACAGGTGACCAACAGGCTCGGCATGTTTATCAGAAGATGATATGCACTTCTTCGAGCTAAGGTTGAAAAATTAAACAAATTTTTACGGTAGGTTTTGAGATAACGGTGCTCAAAATGACAGCATTACAATGATGATGAAATAGACGCGCAAGGGCAATAGACATGGTTTTATTGAATGCGTGAAGTATATTTGTGAAAAAATTTCGAGGAATGAAGTTGCATGAAAGTGTAAACAGAAGCCATCTTGTTCATCAACGTCCCATCTAATTTACGGCGCTTTTGTGATGGCTGCGATTAACTGTTCGTTTTTGAGCTTTTAAGAGCTTGTAATCACATTTCCACATATTTTGCACCTACAACACAGCAGAGTAAGATATGGTGAATATTTTGATACCAAATAACTGTAATGTGAATTTTGTTGCAAGTCAACCTTTAAGGTTTGCCTATATGTCAGGGTTTGACTGTATGTTAAGGTTTGACTGTATATCAGGGTTTGACTGTATATCAGGGTGTGACTGTATGTCAAGGTTTGACTGTATATCAGGGTTTGACTGTATGTTAAGGTTTGACTGTATATCATGTTTATACAGATATAAACATATATTATGTTTATATCTGTTCCCGAACACGTATAGCAATAGTTTTATTGAGAGTTGTCTTTCATACTGTAAAACAACTCCAAATATGCAACCTACTGAAATTTTTGTGCTGATCTGACTGCATACACATGCAGTTGTACATGTCAATAATGTTGGAGAGACCAATGGAAATATGCAATGTGTTTTACAGCTAGTCTACAATGCATCAGTCTCGAACCACTCAAATCGGAATTGTCCTAATTTTGTACACAGAACTGATGAAATTGACATTGCTAGGCAAACTGACGTTCTTCAAACTGGCAGTATTGAAAAGTTTTACATATTTTAAGAAATTCTAAGAAATATTTTGCTATTGCACTGCTTAGCTATTGCCAGCATTTATTGAATTGAAACTTCTGCATACTTGAAACACTAATCATGACTCACCAGTTCTTCGTCTATAGCCTGTGTTTCGACATGGTATAATATACAAACTGTGCAGCAATAATGCGGTTGTTGATAAATTTATTATCAATAAAATCTACTATATAAACTACATATATGGCCTCTCGCCTTTCCAACGTAAGGCATTACATCTGGAGCATTTTTGGACATTCGTCCCATAAAAAAATTCAACCCTATACTGTATTGCAGGAATGTAGTCAAGTGCGAAGTTTTCTGTCCATACACGGCGCCTGGTAGCAGCTCTTGTAGCTAGTGCATCGTGTTCTTGTCGCCGCTGCATCTGCTCGGAGGTTTCTGCACGTCTGGCCGATGTAGCGACTGCTCTGAGCCGTTTGAGTTGCTGCTGGGGTTGGTTCAGTAGTCTCTGCACTTCTAGCGGCTGCAGCATCTATTCTGGCCTGCTCTCGATGTACCCGTGTTTGTTTGGCGGTTTCTGCTCTTCTAGCAGCTGCAGTAGCAGTTCCGTTTCGTTGTGGGCGTAGCTGTGTTTGCTCTGCAGTTTCTGCTCGTCTAGCTGCTGTTTTGCGAATTCGATCTCTTTTCTACGGGAATCAATCTGTTCTTGCGTTTGAGCAGTAGGCTCTTTGGAAGGCATTGTACTGCTTCAAGCATTTCTAAAATTGAATGAGATGGTGTGCTTTTTTGTAATATACGCTGCTCGCTTTCTTCTCACCATCGCCTATCGCCAGGCTCGGAGTGCCCGTGCAAGTTCTGTAGTAGCTGTAGTTCTGTAGTACTCGTAGCTGAAAAAAAAGTAAAAGTAACTCAGCTGCGGAAGGAAAGGAACATGTTTATTATCACAAACAGTGGTACATCCAACGTTTTCAACCCTTTCACTGAAGTAGACTCACTCATGCGTTTTCTATGGTCGACCGCCATAGACACATTTTTGCGATTTTCCGAGCAATTGCTAGTAACTGAATTTTATTATTCGTTGATAACATAACCAACGATCTTTAAGACTTGTATGGAGTGACAGTGTTGTCCAAAGATTTCTCTATAAAATTAGCCTAAAATTTAATTTTAAATCTTTGTTTGAGAATTTCCAGCTTAACCACTTCGGGTGCATGCACGCTATAGCGGCTTCGAGTATATTCTTCTCAAGTTTATCAGCCAGTTTTTAGGCTTTGCGTAGTTGCATTACTCACCCATCTATATTTAGAGCCTGCTTACAGTTACACTATATCTACAAAGCTAAGTATGACCTTCAGACATGTTTGCAGACATTGGACTGGTCAAACAGCTATGGTCAAATGAAAGAATTTCGAGTAATTTGAGTTCAAAGTTCAACACCTCGATCAGTTAGTAACAACGGTAGTAGCTAGTAGTTGATGCGTATAGGCTTCAATTCAGCGATAGAAATGGCAGACTTCCAGTAGAGTGGTGACGAAGATAAGTTAACCGCTATGGAAGAGACTGTAGATTGCATTGTATACACAGTATAATGTTTTAATTGTTTGTTATTATATATACTTTTATACATTTTCATGCTACCCTTATTAGTCAAATATGTTCGTAGAACACGAATTTTAATAAAACCGCTATTTCATGCTACTTTCAATATTTATTATTTTCAATTTTTGAAATAAAGATAATACGATCAGATGCAGAATTTTCTCTGCTTTCCAAAAAGTATAGGTGTTCTATGTAAAAATGTGAGTGCTTCTACGGTTAAAATGACATTTTGTTGACCCATGTCATAATCTGTAGAGCGTCATAATTGTACCTGAACGCAAAATTGGATTATGCAATTGTACCCGAAGTGGTTAGAAACAACCATTTTTGTGTAAGTTTTGAAAATGCCACTGAGTTAGAAAACAATTACTTATGTTAATGACATAGCCGATTTAGATTTGTGTGATTACACATATAATTAAAATAGCAATAACATAGTAAATAGCAATAACATACAACAATACTAACCTTTTCGATGTAGAAATTTAGTAGGTAAAACGCAGTAGCAGTACCCGTGCAAGTTCTGTAGTATCTGTAGTACTCGTAGTTGGAAAAAAGTAAAAGTAACTCAGAAGGAAGTGAACATGTTTACTATCACAAACAGTGACAAATCGAACGTTTTCAACCCTTTCACTGACGTAGACTCATTTATGCGTTTTCTCTGGTCGACCGCCGTAGACACATTTTGCGATTTTACCAACAATTGCTAGTAACTGAATTTTATTATTTGTTGATAACATAACCAACGGTCTTGAAGACTTTTATGGTAGTGACGGTGTTGTTTTAAGATTTCTCTATAAAATTAGCCTAAAGTTTAATATTTTAATCTTTGTTTGGGGATTTCCAACTTAAAAACGAACATTTTTGTGTAGTTGATCAAAGGCGTCCGAGTTAGAAAACAAATAACTACTTATTTTGATGACGTATAGCCGATTCAGATTTTTGTGATTACACAGATAAAACAAACGTTCCAGATGGAGTTTCAAATTAAAAAAAATATCATGAAGCATTATCGGCAAAATGGCTGGCAGTAGGCCGATAGCTAAATTTGTACATGAACGCAAGTGAAAGGGTTATGTATTGAAAGTGTGGCATTTCATAGACAATACAACATTGCATAAAAAACACTTACCTTTTCAATGTGGAAATTTAGTAGATGAGAATTGTGTTTTTCCAGTGGCCGCAAGAAACAAACGTTTACGCGACCTTCTCGGTACACGTTGGCAGTAAATATTAATTGCATGTAAATTACTACGTGCTAACCGCATATGACGTGTTTGTGTAGAACGATGGTGATTAGGTTATGTATAATAGAGGCGTGTACTAACCGGAGATTCCCGTTAATGCGCCCTAGATACCTAGTAGCGGGTAATAGTTCGAAAAGTACGGTACTCTATAACGCGGACACTCAATCACACACACAACGATTGCCGTTTATATAGTAGATTATAGTGTACGATATATCTTATAATATATGTATATAGGCATTATTAATCTGATTTCTCCTGTATATATATAGATCTATAGGCAGACCGGCTAAACCGGATAATCGACTAAACCTGACCACCTACCACTCCTATTAGTCGGTTTTAATGAGAGTCGAGAGTACCATGAGAACAAAGCAGGCAAGACCTATTTTCAGGCAAGACCTCCTATTTTCAGGCAAGACCTCCTATTTTCAGGCAAGACCTCCTATTTTCAGGCAAGACCTCCTATTTGCAGTGACAATATTCCTTGCAATATACAGTATAGTTATGAAAGCTGAGTAGCAAGCAGCAGTCAATATGTATGGCAAGCAGCAGTAGAAATCAATTAATATAGCTCCAGTAGCGATTAGAAATTAGCTCAGCAGTTTCTCACCAAAAGAGCAAAAACAGACAACTATAAAATAGCAATAGTGAATATGCTACAGGTTGACAACC
The DNA here is from genome assembly GCF_963576615.1 of Watersipora subatra. Taxonomy (NCBI): domain Eukaryota; kingdom Metazoa; phylum Bryozoa; class Gymnolaemata; order Cheilostomatida; family Watersiporidae; genus Watersipora; species Watersipora subatra. Next base: position 601,109 of record NC_088717.1, on the reverse strand, counting down.
CATTGATCCCTATCTGCTTATGCCAGAACCTGATGATAACACTTTTGTCAGAAAGTATGGATACGAGCACCCATTTTGGTGATCGGTGAGAAGCTGCTGCTCTAGTTACTATGCCAGGTATATGCATGTAGTTGGCCATGTAGTCAGCGATGCAGTTAGTCAATTGCCATGACACATCTTGCTACATGATTTAGCAGTTGCTTTTGGTTGTCAAAATATAAAACCAAAGCCTATACTACATTGGCCTGCTCTAGCGGGCCACCATAATCTATGAAAAGTTGTCCACTCTGTAAATGAGTGCCCTAAAGAAACCTTAAATAAGACGAAACCTTTTTGCTGTTGAGGAGTAGATGGCCATTAGCTCTGATTCCTTTAGGCCATTTGCTCATATCATTTGGCCACATAGCCACATGATGATAGAGATAGTAGGTGAGATGGTTAGGGACGAGGTCCTTCCCAGAAGTCCTCAGGTCGACAGGGTACCAGTATTGAAATTCCTGACGAAGCTGCTTCAACTTGTTAACCTCTATTGAACAGGAAGGGAGCACCTCAGTCTGACAGAAGATGTAGTCCCAGACCTGCAAAGAATCAGTAGAGTTAGGGTTATCTGCTCGTAAGTCAGCCTACACACAGACAATCATAAAAACTCTAAGCAATCTAAACGTTAGACAATCTAAAAAAAATTCATCTTTGAAAATTCCACTTTCCGAGATGCAATCAGATGTCAAAAGATGCAGTCAGATGTCTAAAGATGTAGTCAGATATCAAAAGATGCAGTCAGATGTCTAAAGACGCAGTCGGATGTCTAAAGATGTAGTCAGATGTCTAAAGATGTAGTCAGATTTTCAGAAGATTGGAACATAATAAGGCTTGACAGGAAATCAACCTGAGGAGTGAGCTGGTCAGCGGCGATGCCGAGAGGGCCTACAATGGAGCCATCAAAGCTGCCAGGAGCCTGAAGGAGGTGTGAAACAGTGTAGTAGGCATCATCTATGGTTGAATCAGAGAGTGACTCAATCAAGTACTGTGGATCCCATGGGAGTCTTGTGCCTACAATATAATATATAACATCAAACGCCTACTTATACATTGCAATTACATATGTACACTACAATTGTACATATGTACAATTGTAGTGTACATATGTACAATTGTAAATGTATTGTAATTATCAACAACAAATGCTGAATAATTATGTAAGTTTTATAGGCAATAAAAACAATTAAATTAATTGCAGACTCTTATTGAAATATTTGACTCAACTTGTGACAATTGCGACATATGCAGCGAGTCCTGGGATGGATATAGCTCATATGTAGAGGTTCGACGGTAAAATGATTTTGGAGCAAAAAAATAAATAAGGAACAAACTGGAAGAGGGCTAATGATAGAGATTTCAGTAATGCAAGACAAACGGTGATGCGCGAAATACGATATAAGAAGGATGACAGATGTTTTGGCATAAGCTCGTGGCATGAATATGTCCTTACGTAGTGACATAGTGACATATAGTGACAAGTGTCTGCGTAGTTAGGGTTACATACCGAGACCATACGAACGTGAGCAGGCGTGCTCATGCAGCCAGTCGAGGATGGCAAGGAAATTGTCTCTCACTGAATCGGTGTAAGTTTCGCATTGATTAAGAGCTTTGGTAGTCTCTGCAAGCCACTTTTCCTCTCCATACTTGAGGTACCTGAACACGATGAAATAGACAACGATGTTACTCACGATCGGATTGAAGTAACAAGATGAACTGGCCATAGAAATAGTTGAACGGCTATTAAAACATGATGACGCCTAGTAGAAAGATTAGAGCGGCAGAAAGTCTGAAACCAACTTCATCAAATCGAATCATTCTCACAAACCACTAACAACACCCATTACCTGAAGCGGTACAAAAGCTCTCAAAGGAAACACGGTTTAATTATGACATCTCTTAGGCAAGAGATAGACAAGCATTAGCCTACAGTCACTCCTATGTATACCATCTGGATGACATAGTCTTCTGCTGTAAATTTGGGTATGACTCTGCCGAGAATAAGAGAAGGCAATAGCTTGACACCGTGTGCTTTTCTTTTATTTACCTATGGATATTGTAGCCAAGTCCCAAAGTCCCAGAAGACCCTTCCTTCTAAATGAAACAGACCAGTAGCATGACTGGCTGTATTGCACCACTTTAATCGCTGAGAAAATCTACAATATTGTTCATTGCAAACACGGCTTACCATTGGTCACAAAGGGCGACAACGCACTCATCCGCCGACCTGGAGATGACCTTCCTTTCTGGCTCCATGTACTTGACAGCCAAGTTATTTTTGTAAAGATGCACTTGAATATCCTTCTTTACATCCATTACTTTCCGGCCTTCATAGCCAGGCACTATCATCACCTACAAGGAATGGCAGCGGGCAACTGAACGCGCAAGACCTGCTTCAAATGCCATACAGTTCTAGACAAGTTGTCACAGGTAGCCCAGTTCAAGGAGTCCCTACATTGACCTGAAGAGTTCATGTTTTGCGTGTTATCAGCATCTATCCTGGAACATGCTTACTAAAATCTCAAATGCTGCCACTTTGTTTTTTTAGAAGCGAGATTTAGCTCACTATGAAATAGAGAAGCAGCTACTTTAGATGAAAGCTTTGTGGTGTAGTAGATGTACTTCTATTGACATCCAAGGCACACTTCAAAAACATGTAGAAATATTGCACGCGATAGCGCAATAATTTAAATCTGAAGCGTTTTCAAACACTTATTGATGGAGAATGATAAAACCCAAGAAACACCGAAATGCTATTATATGCTTCAACTCTGACTGAAACTGTGAATGTCACTCAAGCATTTGAAACAAATAACCTACCTTTCTCAGAAGCGCAGCGAAATATCCATTTTAGCGTACCTATTTAGAAAAAGTACTTCATTTTTAAAGCTTGAAATATTGAAATGTCCCTATTTGATTTAAAAGCACAGAAAACAGACTAGAGTTGCCCCGATTTTGGTATCGGAATCGGTATCGGTGCCGATATGAGTGTCAAGTATCTGAATCGGTATCGGCCGATCTTTTCTCAAAAAATCTGAACCTTCCGATACTTTTTACAGATCACCCATTTAGCAGAAAACTGTATTTTAGCCTGCTATACTAATAAAAAATCATCAGCTGTAAGCTTCTTACTTTTACTTAATGAATTTCAGGCCTGCCACACAATTTATTTCATGTCTATAGCCTGATCAACACAGCGAAGGAAACTTTTTAGCCAGAACGTAAACAAAAAGTGTGGTATTTCCCAATTACAGCGATAGGTTTTATTGCAAGCAATCACGAACAAGAAAACAAAAGCGGGAAACAAGAACGCAGTGTAATATTTCTATTTACTAGCATTACGAAAGTAATTTAAACAGTCGACGCATAAAGTTATCCATCACTCTCTTGATCCTGACGATACAATGGATCGTTTGTATTGTACAAAAAACGGTAACCCCAGTGGCGTATCGGTATGTAGCCTGTCCTCCAACATCTGTTGCAAGGGAATCCCCCTTCAGTACGCTCGGCTACATTGATAATGATGGAAGAAAAGAGACGTCTTACTGAGATAATTGAATCACTAACGGTTTTTAAAAGAAACATTGATTTGCTCTAAACTTGTACAGACACAGCAGTTCATCCAACAATAGAAGAGGGACTTCGTTATTACAGATAGAACTGTACCACTAACAATAATTACCTTTATTTACAAATTACAAGAAACATGGACTGTTTTGTTACTACATGCACGGTATGTCAGTATGTGAATATGTATATATTTTTTCCATAAATGCAAACAAATAAATACAATAATATTCATGTTTTCTTTGCATTATGTTTGTATTTGCATAATAAAATGAGCTACTATCTATGCAACACAAAAGATCTGAATCGGTATCTGAATCGGATTATTTTTCAATTAGGATCGGTATATCGGATCGGTATCTGAATCGGCTGGTGAATTTAGAATCGGGGCATCTCTAAAACAGACCTAAAAGCTGCATCCGGTGTGAAGAACCACATTAACTCCTTCCCTATGTATTTTTTTAGCCGTGACGTAATTAATTTTTGGAAACTGTGACTTCGGACATACCCTACAGGATGAAAATATTCGCGGAGTTACGTTTCGCGTAAATTGCCTTTTTCATGCATATTCGCGGACTAATTTATTCGCGGAGGAATGCAATCACTCTCTGTTATGAGTTGACTCTATTGCAGCTAGCAATAGAGTTAACCCTTCGCATGCATACACCGCGTGTTTAGGTTTTCATTTAGCTACCAACTACGAGTCGATCATGCTAAGCAATAAATTTCTTGCTGCTTCCAGAGGTTTTCACGAATATTCATCGCTTTGGAAGCATTTGACGAACCAACAACTTGTGGTAAGTAAGGAGCTTTTTTAAAAACCCTTTACTAAATTAATAATTGAATCTTACGTCGGTTCTTTGGTAAAACACAATATTTATTTTTTGTCATTCCTACCGCTTCATTATTCGTTTTAGTATGAGGAGCCCAATAATCTGCAGGAGAATAAAAAAGGAACAAGAACGCCTTTGCGAGAACAAATTTTTGGCCAACCGACAGAATGTTGCAATAGTAAGCCACGAGGAGAGTTCTGATGACAACTGCCTTACCCGCCATGTAATAGCAAGAGAATGGCCTTTAACCTTTACCCAAAACAGTGACAGCGATATAGCGCTGCTATTACCAAAATAACTAGTCAGAGAGCACCATTGCATGCTAGTATTTACTTATCAAGAGTATCAATTTAATTTTATTGCGAGACAACCACCATATGGGCCAAACTGTTTTTATTTACTCCATTCACTGTTTGTAAAGTTTTATTTGTATTTGAAATTTTGTATTTGTGCACTCAAGTTTGTAATTAAATTATAATTCATAATTTAATTACATAAATAATTTATAAATAATTATATTTATTTTATTATTATTATTTATTTATATTTATACATGAGCTAATTAATAAGCTAAGCATAATTCATGCTGCTATAAACTTTTGGCTTCATCCAGAGGTTTTCATGAATGTTCATCGAGTTGGAGGCCTGTGGTGAGTGGACCAACCACTTATGGTAAGTTATGAGTTTTCTCAACATAAAGAACTGCAGGAGATTTCGTTCGATGATGATTCCGTCCCCAATAACTTGTGACAACCTTGAATAAATTTGTAAAGTGTGATGCATTAGCAATGGGGTTAACTCAAAGCTCGGTGACGATTTAAGAAAAAATTGGAACTCGGCTACGTTTACTACTTCTGTCTAGCGACTAGTTTTTAATTTGAGGCCGTAGTTGTTCTTCCTTGTGTGTTAAACATAGAACTAATTATTTGCGAAATTTAATAACTCGCGGAATACTGTTAGCGAAATCGCGAATTATTAAATCCATCAAATATTTTCATCCTGTAGGATAGGCTGACATTTCTTTCAATAAGTAGAAAAATATTGCTCCAATCGCCATGAAATAAAAGCGAGAGTGATCAGTACATTTTTCCTATGAAATAGACAACCGTGCTTCACCAAGCCCAAATAGTGGTAAAAAATATTTTTATAACTTTTACAATTTGAAATTTAGAAGAAATCAGAAATTTGCCATGAAATTTCTCTACATTCTCCTTTCCCCAAAAACATTAGCTAGAAAAAAACCATAGTCAGCATCTGAGTCATCAGAATCACTGCTACTTTTACTATTACATGAGCACTAAGAGACCCTATGCGATACAATATTTGCAGCATCTTATGCACAAAGTTAAAAATGTGGTTGTGTCAAAATGGTCGATCAAATGAAATTAAGGCCAATAAAAGGCTAAACCATCAGCTACAATTTGATGTCATTTTTGTCTTTGTAGACTAACCTTGTCCAGAGATGTAAGCGTTTGAATGAGGTCATCTTTTAAAATGCTCAGATTCGAGCAGGCGCTTCATTCGTGACATATATAGTGATACATGTGAAAAGAGTACACGAGGGATAAATATAAGATCTCTTTAGTCAATCAAAAGCACAAAATTTTTATATAGGTCATAATAATTGTCATCGCTAGTAAAACGCCTTGTCTGTGATGTCAAAGTTACAGATTTTACTCAATTACTAGATCGTACATCAAGACTCACTGAAGTAATTCACATCGTTAATTCATTGAATGAACGGATCGATCCATTTTATTGACGAACAACAGAATTGTAACAGTGCTTCCAGTTCCTGCGAAGGTGACTCGAGAGTTTTCTGAGCATCAGGTGGTTAAAGTTTGTTATGTGATATGCTGCAGAGAAAGATAGGAAAATGGAAGTAAATTATTCTTTGACTTTGAGTCTCCTATATATATATATATATGCTGCTGTGTTTACATTCAGATTATATTTCCCTGTTTGAGACTATAATGGAACTTCCTGTGCATGCATGCGTGATACGGATGCACAGTGAGTTCTTGCTACAAAATACACGATCTTGATTGTCAAATTGACGGCTTCTTAATTAATCTATAGCATCTAGCAATATAATGGCTTAGATTGATGAACAAGTGTTAAATATACTAAAGGTAATAATTTTAGTACTCATGAATACATTTACTAATTAATAAAATTATAAATTTTTGCTATCACCAGTCATCGTTTCATAACTTTCTATAATATTCGCTTCAAATTTTTTTGGCAGTTTTAGCAAGTAAATTAGATTCATGATTAGAATTTATGTTCATTTCTTGCTTGTAGAAAGTGATGAACATTGATTGATCAATGCTCATCCTTGACTCCCAAAAACAAAACTTTGAATTGTTGGCTTGGCGTACTTAAGCTTTTGTTAAACATTTATTCATTTTTAAAATTGCACTTGCAATCCCTGAAACTCCCAATTTGAAAGGTTTCAGTAGATATACCTTAGAACGACATATCTATGAATGGCATATATTTATTAAACTGGTTTTATTGATTACAGGATGTTTATGTGGCAACACCAGTTGTGGCAGTGTGGAAACTGCCATACACAGAAAAAAGAGAGATGAATTTGTGCCGGACCAACCAAAATATGTATTGTTTGAGTTTGCTGCAGTAGATTAATTTGTTCTATTATATGAGCTGAAACTATATGAGTTGCCACGACTTGGATGAATGTTCTTATTAAAAACTTTACGCCTAGATGAAAATTCTTTGGCTTGTAAAAATTATATAATAAAACAATATTGTTGAAGATAATGCAAAACATGATTTGCATAACATATTGAATATATTAAAGCCCTGTTATCATCTGCGTTGAAATCTAGTCTGATAGATAGGTTAATGAAGTGTAATCAGAGCTGTATTGACAAGTACTTACTATTGCATAGCTCGACTCAATTCCAATGGACCAAATTTTGAAATCTCAATAAGTTTTATGCTCCACGCTACTAAGTGAAAACAGGTGAGTCCACAAACCGCCAACTAGGTGCGAGAATGGCTTTATTAACCCTTTGCCAGAATCGGTGGGTTAATTGATTTTATAGCAATTGGTGTGTTACGTTCACTATTTTAGTCAACTCGTAAAACCATTTGTTTAGTACTTGAATCAACTAATCAAATAGGACCAGTAATTTTTTTTCCACAAATTGATACTAATAATGATTAGATAATGTTGACTATACATGACTTTTTTAGGGATGCATATATTCAAACATATTCTTTTCAAAGATGCGGCTTGTTTTTACTTTATCTAGTAACTAGTTTCCAGTGTGAGTAGCAACTGAGAACTTCGATGATACAAAGGCCGCAATGAAATAAGTTAACTCGACGACCTAATTATCGTACACTGGTAGAATCGTAGTCGGTACTCGAATGTTTACACAGCATTTAGAGGAAACTAACATGGCAAAGTTTTAACTTTTAATTTTTACACCCTTATTTGAAGCGTTTTGAGACATTTATAACAATATACTTGTAGTTAGATTTAAAATTTCATCCTAGCAATCATGAGCAAATACAAAATAAAATATATGCCAATAGAGCCGCGTAGAACTAGACTTTTATCGCAATAGCCGATGTGAATACCAGAGATGGAGGACAGTTCGTTTCACTATATATACATAATCTTGGGTAAGTCTGGGCACGTCTCTTTTTCTGAGCGTTTCTACCGTGATCAATTTTTGTCGATGATAATCTTCAAATATCTTGACAATGAGATCGCCTAACACAACAAACAACATCTCAACTGATAGTCAAAAAAATTCTTTCTTTTCTAATCAACTCAAATTTGACACAATCTCATATTTAAAACATACTTTCTTCGCGATCGATATTGAATATGAAAGTACTGAATCAAACAATTATATTTTTCATATTCCCAGTTTTAAAACGAGCATAATAATTGGTCAGATAAAACGCAGTTCTGTTTTTTTGTAAAAAAATAAATTATAAGTCTACTCCGAGTATAAGACAAGCTATATACCACTTTTCCTAACAGTGTATTGAGCAGCTTCTAAAGTGACATGCCGTATGGAATACATGCCGCTGCATGTCAGTAAAGTGACATGCCATACGGAATACACGCCACTGCATGTCAGTAAAGTGATGTGCCATATGGAATACACACCGCTGCATGTCAGTAAAGTGATGTGCCATATGGAATACACACAGCTGCATGTCAGTAAAGTGACGTGCCGTATGGAATACACGCCGCTGCATGTCAGTAAAGTGACGTGCCATATGGAATACATACCGCTGCATGTCAGTAAAGTGACATGCCATATGGAATACACACCGCTGCATGTCAGTAAAGTGACGTGCCGTATGGAATACACACCGCTGCATGTCAGTAAAGTGATGTGCCATATGGAATACACGCCCCTGCATGTCAGTAAAGTGACATGCCATATGGAATACATGCCCCTGCATGTCAGTAAAGTGATGTGCCATATGGAATACACACCGCTGCATGTCAGTAAAGTGATGTGCCATATGGAATACACACCGCTGCATGTCAGTAAAGTGATGTGCCATATAGAATACACGCCCCTGCATTTCAGTAGAGTGATGCGCCATACGGAATACACACCGCTGCATGTCAGTAAAGTGACGTCCCGTATGGAATACACACCGCTGCATGTCAGTAAAGTGACCTGCCATATGGATTACACGCCGCTGCATGCCAATAAAGTGACGTGCCATGCAGATTACATGCCGCTGCATGTCAGTAAAGTGACCTGCCATAGCGAAAGAGTTGAACACTCAAGCAATTATTGGTACGACATTGAAGTCCTCATTCAACTTACGGATAATAAGTCTCAACTGAACATGATGAGTGGCTGGTATCATACCCCTTCGTAGAAGCCTTTCAAGTAGGCTGCGTCCTTTGCCTCAGCCAACTTCTCCTTGTCATTCTGACTCTGTATCTTCAGTTTCTCATACATGCTCACAGCTGAGAGGCATCCCAGACCAGGTATCTCTATGATAGGAACTGGCTCAAATGGCAGCACCTGCATTACATGTCAGCATCTGAATTACATGTCAGCACCTGCATTACATGTCAGCACCTGCATTACATGGGAGCAACTGAATTACATATTAACACCTGCATTACATGTCAGCACCTGCATTACATATTAGTAAATGCATTACATATTAGCACCTGCATTACATGACAGCAAAAGATGAATACGCAATTTACAACAATAATGAGCAATCTCCTTCAGCTATCATCTGCCTTCATATCAAGTGAATATTAATAGTAACACAAATGTTACTTTATAACATACATGTACATATAACAATATTCATACAGCATTTATAATAGATTATAAAGATAACACGATTAGTATAAACCAGTATGTCAGAGAGCGAAATAGTTTATGTAAGTTATCACCGACTAGACTAGTAATTGTAGTAATGGAAACATAGTGACTCTATAGTACTGCAGACCACCTGATGAAGTCTATCAGCAATTGGGATTTAGTTTATCAGTCAACCAGATATAGTTTATTAGATCAACCAACCAAATATAGTTTATCAAATTAACCAATCACATCTGGTTCACAAAATCTGCCAATCAAATATAGTTTATAAAATCAGTCAATCAGATATAGTTTATCAACCAGTCAGATATAGTCTATCAACCAATCAGACATAGTCTATCAGCCACTCAGATATAACCTATCAGCTGATCAGATATAGTCTGTCAGCCATTCAAATGCTACCTAACACTACACCCAAATCACGCCAATTTACAAAATAAAGATCCGGTAGAGGGCTAGTGGTCAGCCTGTAAAAGTCTATAGCAGGTCCCATCAGCAGCACCTTAATATTCTGAACACGGTGCAATACTTCATAATTGAATACTTACTGTTCAGGTTGATGAGATAAGTATAAGTTCCAAAGTCACTTCTACAAACCCGCAATTGTAACCGTGAGTGTAACTGAGCTCTAGGAATAAATTATCCCTCATTTGAAATTCTACAACGTTGAAACCACAGCTGAAAAATTTTCCATTACTAAATGCTGCAGAAATCAGGAGCCTACAGGCCCTACACACCATCTCATCTGTGATTCCATATTTTTCACGAAGTGTAGCCTTTTTCTTGAGGTCCATGAGAGCGGCATAGTCATCGGGTGAATCGGATGGCACAGAGGTGACAACTCCGCTACCTTTATCCTCTTTAATGGTTAACATAGGCAGAGCATAAACTTTCTTGTAGCTCGTTAGTGGGGCAGATAAAGCAACACCCAGCAATTCCTAGAAAGTGAAGAGAAATGGCTAAAATATTTTTGCAAATGACTATTATATTTGAAGGCTCGCTAGAAGCAAAACCACGATAAACCCGAGCTTGATGTCACACATGCACCAATAAATCTCATGAATTCTGCTGTAAATGGTTACAACTGAAAGCATTTAATCTGTCTTACAATAAGGTAGTTTCTTCATTACTCGATATCCTAACAACAGTCTTAGAGAGTGGGATACACAGACAAGTAAACTTAATCAGAGCAAGACGTCTGCTCTTCACTAGCAGACAACTACTATGGCAGAAGGCAGTTAACATCCAGCAACAGATAAGCTACCGTAAAACCTGTATTTGAATACCACCTTTATTTGAATGCCACCTCTATTAAAGCGCCACAATGGGAGAAGGGTTGAAAACCTTTAATTGAATGCCACTTTTAATTGAATGCCAATTCTATTTGAGTACCAGTATTCGACATTCTTAATTTTTACGAACCCGTAATAGTGTAAAGTGTCCACAAAACAGTACCAATAATGACTCGATTACTGCAATAACAATTGATTCATTCGTTGTTTCTGTTTATATCGAAGACCGTTTTCTAACTCTAAGTCTTTAAGTTTCTTCATCAAAAAATTTAATTGCAACACTAAAGAAATAATTAGTAACTCTATCAGGCTGATAGTAGTTCCTTTTTTAACACAGTCTTGATACTTCGATGTATGTGAAAAAGTTTTTGCATTTACGGTGGAATCTGTGCTAGATGTGAATCTGTGCTAGATGCGAATCTGTGTATTTGAGATTAAATTTTGAGGCTATTTTAATTATTCAGCGGTTTCTCTGTATTCACACTAGAAGTGTCTATTCAAAATGGGACCGCATAAAAGTTTTGCTCTGCTAAAAAATGTTTGGATGATAATATCGACTAGCTCAGCTGTGCAGAAGACACTGTGGAAGGTATTGAACAGTTGGAAGAATATGAAAAGGTTACAAACAGAAAGAACAACCAGGACACAACTGGCTGAGCAAATGATGCTAATATTTTTGTTTTAAACATTCTAATATTTGTTTTAAAATATTAAATTTTGTTCCTGCATGTATTATAATTATGGCTTATGTCACTTGTTCTTGAATATATATTTGTAGATTTGATATAATGTGATATAAATTTGTAGATTTATAGCATATCATTTGATAGCATGATTGCGGTAATCTGAACTCAGCTTATAATGAATGAATCGACGATCGTAACTCCTGATCTATTGCACATAAAAAGCCAGTTTTGGCTGCAAACTGTAGCAGACATCGATGAGTGCAATGAGCTTTTATGCAACCTTGTTAAATATAGTCATAAAATTAAAATATGCATTCAAATTTAAAACGAAGTAAAAAATTTAAAAACTTTAACAATACGCAATGCAGGCTTTAATATCATCGTAGGTTAATTGCAAGCAATAAATATCAATTGGTAGAGACATGTATCAGCTTCTTCATGCATAGTTATTTATAGATCTATGATAAGTTGGAGGTAAGTTAGCAAACTTCTTGCATCCAAATAAGCTAATGCCGCACCACGCAGAGAGCAAAATATAAGCGACATTCGATTCGCCCTTGAAGGGGTTAAATTTATCTTCTCAAAATTCTGACAATGTGTCTGAAAAAAACAACGTCACCCTTTATTTGAACACCATCTCTAATAAAGCGCCACTCTAAGGGAAAGATAGAAAAATGTAGCGCCATGGCATTAAAATAAAAGCTTTACGGTAAGTCAATATGGCACTAGGTTTGAGCGATGACGCAGTCATAAGTTTTAAAAACAGACAGAGAAGAAAGAGCTTACCTCTCCAAGTATAGCAATGATCTCATCCACCACTCCATTCTCAGAGGTGAACTCCTGATAGCACATGTTCCTGGCAGCTCGTTTCGTTGAAATGAACACCTAAAGCAAGACATTACTCTCAACTCTGTGGTTACAAGAAAAAACAACTCCCGATATGTTATTATTAGTCATGTGATTTATCTTCTCTTGTATCTTCATATACACACATGCAGGTCTTGTGATTAATCATTTTCTGTATACTCATATACTCAGCTACGACCAGCCAAATGTATGGAATGAGAGAACGGTAAACTGGGATTTAAGTAATTTTTGCGAAAGATTTCCTATTATGTGAAGGAAACATTTCTCGCTAGCGCACTCCACAATTTGTCATGATGTTGCCAACAAAAAAACTGTGTGGTACAAAGATAGTTACTAGGCAACGGCTCTGCTAGGGGCAAGTCAGTTTACTAAATGTGAAAAACACAGATCAAAAGACTGGCTATGCAATGCTTAGTGAAACAGACCCTGGGTAGAATAAACTGGAAAAATACCCAGCTAAATAACACAGAAAGCTCAGCAGGCTTGCCGTACATTCGTACAGCTCCGTGAAAGAGCTGAATGTAGCCCGAGTCATAGGAATTATGGAATGCCGCTAGTTAGAGCAACTGTAACTTCATTGTAACTTATAACCTGCATGATCACACAACTTCTAAAGATTATAGTGTACGATCGCTACTTGGAGCTCTAACAGAGGGATCCACTGGAGCCTACCTGTTCTCCCGAGTCGGCCAACTTCACTCTATGAGCTATATACTCTATGGTCGGATGGAGCCAGCAGTTGGTTTGTCCAAACGTGGTCTCCGGCCTTAAAGTGGCAGCCACTAGAAACACAGGGATACCAGCGCATCCCTTCTCATTCATGCTAACACTGCAATGAACCAAATAAAGCTGAGAGAATAACATGCCTCTTACGATGTGCTAACCAAATTACACCATACCAAATTAAATAAAATTATGGTTTATGTTGAACCATTTGTAATATAAACGTATTTAACGTTATTCATCAGAAATTTAAATGTTAAAATAAGGAAATGATGTTATGCTAACATCAAAAGTAAACAATATTTTAACGTTTTGTCTTAAAAAATGAAAATAAAATTTTGCAAAGTCGACCATTCCATTTGTGCTTTGATAGACTATTTCCATAGATCACCGAAATAATTTTATTGGAAACAATTTGAAATATACAACATACGTATCTATGTAAAATCTTTTACATTAATTCATACTTGTGACTACAGATAAATGAATTATAAATCCCACATATTGTGACATTTCGCGTCTGTTAAGGTTTATCTCCCCTTGAATGGCTAGATGATATCGATATATAGAGACTCATCCCTTGAAGGTTAGCTGACAACACAACTTTTTACTGCATAAGCAGCGGATAACATCATAGACTGGTAGTTAAATAATATTTTTGTGCATTTTCGACAAAAGACCAGGTTTTATAAAAATTTTCAGTCAAATCACAAAAAAGGACAGAAAAATTTGTGGCTTTTACAAAAATACCCACCAGAAACAACCACGATGCTATATAATTGGTCATTTTTGGAAATGCTAAACATTCGTGAAAGCAGAGCATGCTTTAATAGGTTTTAAACAGATGACCTTTGAGTAAAGACAAGCAAGATATTACTCTCAACTTTGTGGCCACAAGGGAAACAACTCCCAATATGTTGTTATTGATCTTGCAGTTCATCTCCTCTTGTATACTCAAATTATGCACACATGTCTTCATCTACGGCCAGCCAGATGTATGGAACGAAAGGAGTTAGCTAATTTTTGCTAACGTTAATGTGGGACGTATAAATATGGCGCAGACTTTTCAGCATTTGTGAGATCTGCTTCAACCTTGCGTTATAATCATCTGCTATGTTATGTAACAAAAACATACCGACTAGATGTGGGAAATGTATTAGAATGGGGGCCAACTGTAGCGCTATTGTCTTGAGTTATCAATTTTGAGTTATTGTAGATACAGAACCAGATACATAATGACTAGAGTTAACGAAGAGACATACACGAGTCACATATTGTGTACATTCATGTGCATGTGTGTACATACATGTGCATGTGTGTACATACATGAGAGATGAATTTGTGCCGGACCAACCAAAATATGTATTGTTTGAGTTTGCTGCAGTAGATTAATTTGTTCTATTATATGAGCTGAAACTATATGAGTTGCCACGACTTGGATGAATGTTCTTATTAAAAACTTTACGCCTAGATGAAAATTCTTTGGCTTGTAAAAATTATATAATAAAACAATATTGTTGAAGATAATGCAAAACATGATTTGCATAACATATTGAATATATGACAGCCCTGTGATGTGATGTATTTTCTTGTTAATTTAGTTTTTACATATACGGTAAAACCTGAATTGACCGCCACCATAGAGGGTTGTGAAATAGAGCGCCACGGTGTTCAATTAGAGGTTTTACGGTAATTTAGACTGTTACCCTTTACTTTTGGAACTTTACCTTTCTATATATTGAATTATATGTATGTTGTTATTAGAGATGCCCCGATTCAAATTTCACCAGCCGATTCAGATACCGATTCGATATACCGATTCTTATTGAAAAATAATCCGATTCAGATCTTTTGTGTTGCATATATAATTGTTAATTTTATTAAGCAAATATAAATAGAATACCAAGAAAATATAAATATTGATGCATTTATTTGTTTGTATTTATGGAAAAAAGATATACATGTACATGTATATACATGTATATTCACATACTGACATACGGTGCATCTAGTAACAAAACAGTCCATGTTTCTTGAAATCTGTTATTAATAATGGTAATTACTGTTAGTAGTACAGCTTTCTCTGTGATAATGAAGTCTCTCTTCTACTGCTGAACAAACTGCTGCGCCTCTATAAGTTTAGAGCAAATAAATGTGTCTTTTAATTACCGTTAGTGATTCAATTCACTCAGTGAGTCGTCTTTATCTTCTATAACTATCGATGTAGCCAGTCGTACTGAAGGACTCACTTGCCACAGATGATGCAGGACAAGCTAAATACCGATAAGCCACTGAGGTTATTTTATGCGATACAAACGATACATCATATCGTCAGGATCAAGAGAGAGATAGATAAACTTTATGCATGGACTGCTCAAATTACTTTCGTAATGCTAGTAATTAGAAACATTACACCGCATTCTTGTTTCTCATTATGGTTCTCTTGTTCGTGAATGGCTGCAATAAATCATATCGCTGTAACTGGGAAATACCGCACTTTGTGATTATGACCTGACTAAAGCCAAAAGATTTCTCAGCTGTGTGGATGTTTATTAGGCTATAGACATGAAATTGATTGTGACATGCCCGGAAATCATTAGGTAAAAGTGAGGAACTTGCAGCTGAGGATTTTTATTAGTGTAGCAGGCTTAAATACGGGTTACTGCTAAATAGTTCATCTGTAAAAAGTATCTGAAGTTTCCGATTTTTAAAGAAAACATCGGCCGATACCGATTCAGATACTTAACACCCATATCGGCACCGATACCGATATTGAAATCGGGGCAACTCTAGTTGTTATGTAATGATATGTAATTAATAGGTCTTACGCTGTAAGAATTAAGCAGAATACAATATTTTTGTACAAATATTCACCGCAACATATGAAGGAAATATTTGTATGAAGTCACTCCGTATGTCAAAACTCGACTGTGAAATAAACAGGGAGCAGCACTACAGTTGAAACTGAATTTCAAACAAGGAAGGCACCTTAACTTCATGTTTAAAACATACATGAGTCTTGGAGCTACTGTAGTTGACAGCCTATGAATGCGTATAAAAGAATGCAACTAGGTAACAAATTTCGTTGCCAAGAGAAGACAAGTCTGCTTGTCATTGAATTATTCAATTAGATTATTATAAATGCCACAACCAATCTATATTTCTTAAACTTTGTGCGTCTGTGTCCAGCTATAGCTATTAAAACTTTGGAATAAAGAATCCATGTCAAAGAAGATTTGATCTAGGACCTTCCAATTCACTAATCCAATCCCCTACCAATTAAGCCACACGAGCTGAATGGAATCTTTAGGCAATATATGTCACTATTGGGTGCAAATACGCTACCACTTTCGGTTACGAGTCAACGTCATGGACAGCGGTAGCGTAATTTATTCATGCTCTTCGTTAAAGTTTGCTTTTATTAGTAAGCTTACTCAAATTATATATTAGCGATGTGCCAGGCTAATAGCAAGTAGAAGGCAACTACATTACCTCTCATTGTTTATAAGCTGATTTTTAATATCCGTGCGACGTTGAAAATTCCGCTAGTCACACATGTTTAGACTAGTACAGTTTCCACGCTAAAAGAAAGTACAATGTTTGCCAACAAACAAAAGATCACCTGAGTCGAGTTGGGAGAGGATCTAACACTCTCATCTTGACCAGAGTGTACTCCTGAGGACCTACTCCCTCCCCAGATGTACGGTCGTGATCCATACAAGGTTGACCATCCTTGGGTGAGTAAATGGTAAACCTGGTCAAGTTAACAACAGTTTATCAATCTAGGGCTAAGGTAAATGACAGTCACCTGCAGAGGCTTGAAAAAACTGCTACTGAAATACAAGTCACAATAGTTAAAAAGGACAACTACTGAGAAATACTTAAGGAGAAGATAATCCTCAGCGGCACTGTGAGAGCTGAAAAAGTCATGCCACTGGACTCATGAGCAACCAAACATTCACCGCACATGCATAGATGCGCATGTTACTTTGATTAAATAGGCCGATTTTGCCAAAATAGACAAAACAGCGGAAGTACAATAATGTAATTATAATGGTTTATAGTAACTACTAGTAGTTACTAATATTACTCACTAATAATACTTCTAATACTCACTACTAAGAATACTACTAATACTCACTACTGAAATGCATTAATACCATAAACCAACACGCACTATTAATTTCCTAAGAATGAGAAACGAACCTTTTGCCAAAGTCAAGCCTTCCTCTTTCCTTCAGCCTAATAAACTGCCATCTTATAAATGAGTCATAGTAGGGGTTGGCATCAGTGGTTAAAAAAGACCTCCGCCAGTCAACCTGTGACACAATAAATAACCTATAAAAATACACTGTTTATCAGCCAGTAAAAACGGCATGACTATAGAGTTATTCACTGAAAAACAAGAGAAATCATAAAACCTGCTCTTGACTTATCTTTTGCGTAACAAGTCATAGACTTAAATTTTGATCCTTAACCCTTTGACAGGGGAAACGACCAGAATGTCGTTTACCGGTTGCGTGGGGAAACGACATTTATGTCTATTTTGGTAGACGTTTATAAAGCTGTCGTCTAGTAACGTTAAACAAAGGGTATGAACACTAGTAAGTTTTAAATATCATCAACAAGATATCAGTCGATGATTTACAATATGAAACGATTATCTGAGAGGCGTTGCTTTGTGCTAAAAGCTAAACAAATCGCGATTCCTTGGAAAAGATTAAAAGTTGGAAAAACCAGTCAACATCGGCTCGACTTTCAAAACGGTAATATAAAAGATTATTTTATCCTGCGATCGTTAGTGATTTTTGTCTGATCAGAATAAAATTAATTCAAATGATAGAAGTGATGTAAACTTTTTTGGACTTTTAATATACTTGGAATATTCAGAGAAAACGATCGTTATGGTGGCTCGCAAGGCTACGTTATAGCGTTTGACTCTACCGAAAAAGATGCTTCCAAGCATTTCATACAGGGACAATTGCACATGGTTGTAATTTTTTTGAGTAGTAGATATGTGAATGAATGTATATGTGCAAAAAATTTTGTTCATTGAACTAAGTTTAAGATTTGAGCTATGCATGTTCATAAAATATCGATTTTTTTGAATTTTCGAAAATAAATTACACGAGTCTCGGTTGTTTTTTGGGGGGCTTATACCCGGTCAAAGGGTTAATTATCTGTAACTTGCTGTTCAGGGTAAGACAACCCTTTATACACGAAGTGTGTAAAAAAGAACCGGCAAAGGCCAAAGTTGGAAAAACCAAACACACGCCTAACTCAGTGACGTGATCGGAAAAATACCTTTAGCCCGAAGTCTTGAAGGTCTTGCATACAGTGCGGGGGAAAATACTCTAGCCAATGCTGCGGGTCAGCAAACTCCTTGACTTCCTCATCACTCAGCCCAATGCTCTTCATTATCTCCCACTGATACTTGGCAGCGACTTGCTTTGCTGCGGCCTTGCTCTGTAATTTTAGTAACTGTCTAGAGTAGACTGCTAAAGTACTGTAACGGTACTGTAAAGGTGCTGTAACGGTACTGTATAGGTGCTGTAACGGTACTGTATAAATACTGTAACGGTACTCTATAGGTGCTGCAGCGGTACTGTAACGGTACTGTAAAAGTGTTGTAACGGTACTGTATAAGTGCTGTAAGGGTACTGTATAGGTACTGTAAAGGTGCTGTAACGGTACTGGATAGGTACTGTAACGGTACTGTAAAGGTGCTGTAACGGTACTGTATAGGTGCTGTAGCGGTACTGTATAAGTACTGTAATGGTACTGTATAGGTGCTGTAACGGTACTGTATAGGTACTGTAAAGGTGTTGTAACTGTACTGGATAGGTACTGTAACAGTACTGTATAGGTGCTGTAACGGTACTGTATAGGTGCTGTAACGGTACTGTATAGGTGCTGTAACGGTACTGTATAGGTGCTGTAATGGTACTGTATAGGTGCTGTAACAGTACTGTAATGGTACTGTATAGGTGCTGTAACGGTACTGTATAGGTGCAGTAACGGTACTGCATAGGTACTGTAACGTTAAAGTAACTGTCTAGATATATTTCCTGCCAGTACGGAATAGCTGAGGTCTTGAGCACTATTCTATGGCAATACCCATCAGAAATCTCTCAGAAAGATAACTGACCCCAGTGACTACACCCGTACTGTTATTTATTAATGCTGGTATCACTGAATATAAAACAGTACTATGAATGTATGATAATTTGTGCATATAGTTCTTGATTAGGCAAGGCTGTTCATGTTATACCTATGGAAAACAGGTTATACCCATGGAAAACAGGTTATATCTAGGACAAACAGGTTATATCAATGGCAAACAGGTTTATCTATGACAAACAGGTTATATCTATAACAAACAGGTTATACCTATGAGAAACAGGTTATATCTATGACAAACAGGTTATACCTATGACAAACAGGTTACATCTATGGCAAACAGGTTATATTTATGGCAAACAGGTTATATCTATGGCACTGAAAATAAAAGTGGACTACTGCACTGGTTTAACTGAACCGTGACACTCAAAGCTTTGGTCTCTGATTTGATTACTATATTTATTCCAGTACAATGTACGAAATTCTGTACTCATCTTCAACTCGAAATTAAGGATGCTTATTCTACACAATACATGCAATTGCTGTTTAGCATGTGCTGCTTTTGTCGTATATTGTAATTTGTTTTTAGAGATGTATGTTTGTGTGTTACTGTTTCCCTCTACTCGTGTTAATGAGCTATGTTCTTATACAAGTCAGTTGTTGCTCTATGTAAATGAGAGCGAGTACAATTGCTTGTAGCGAATCAACTACCGTTTATCATTTGCATCAGCATGCCAAAACATTTTTTGCAAGCATTTTTAATGCGTTACTAATTTAACGTACGTTGTCAATAAATATTTGAACACAGTCCCACGTCTTTAATATAAGTCGTCACTTCTTACATTCATTTTGCGCCGAAAAAACTGAAAAGATATTTTGTTTGAATTTTTCATTTAAAATTAAGGGTGCGTGTTATACTTGAATAATAGCGGTAACCTTTGTCAGATGTTTTACAATAAAATACCGATTAACTAACAAACAAGCTTTCGTAAATGGAATTTTTGCTTATTTCAATATAAAAGAAATTAAAGCAGTATAAAAGCACGTTTTGCTATCCCTGCAGGCCCGACTAGCTCGAAGCAGCCATCAAACGATCCTTTTTAATTGCCAAGATGAAAGTTGTTGTCCTTGGAACCAAATCAACATGCAATAACAAAATGCAATGTTAGTGTCAAAACGATACTCTGAAATCAACAAGAAAACAAAGATATTGACAGAGTCACAAAGGAAAACTTGAAAACAAAACTACAAAAACAGTAGGACCTCTTACAACATAAATAATCCGTTCCAAGAGCGTTTCCGTTATAGGGACATTACGTTATAAGAACAGTAAAATACATGTAAATTGTCCAATCCATTCCAAGATATTTTCAAACTCACTTTATAGAGTTTCCCTCGATACCTAACAGACCACATGAGAAGATAAATAAAAGATGATACTAACCAAGCCCTTTATGAATAGCAGTAGATTAATTCAGTACTTCTAAATTTTAACTGAGTATAGTGATGATAAGCCCCACAGCCCTAAGTTACCTTGACAAACACTAAAGGCTAGTTTATACTGTATCGCTGCATGTCAATATTAATCCTGCACTACATCGGTGATTGTCTTGATAACATTGTTCATACTATCACAAACACACTTGTGTTTACATCAGCGAATACAGGGGAACCACGGTTTTCGAACACGATCCATTCCAAAAGGTTGTTCGAGATCCGAACCAATTTTTTCCATCAGAGCTGATGTATGTAAATTTTATTCCATTCCAAGTTGAGAAAACAACTTTGGTAAAGTATTTTTTTAACATTTTACACCATTAACTGTACAGTATACTGCATACTATAAATACAAACGGGTAGATATAGATCGTGTTTAATTTTAATAAAAGATTTTATATCTATGAGGAAAAAGAAAACAAAAAGTAAACATTTCGTATATTTTGCTCTTAAAACATCAAAAACATTAAAGGTTAAGATACAATACCAAAAATTGCAGAAATTGATAATGAAATAGCAAAAAATGCAACAGATCAGTTACATCAGATACCAAGTGAAAAAGAAAATATAAACAGCAATGGTACGTTTACTTCACATATTTGAAAGAGCATCATCTTCTAAAACGATTTAGAGTAACTCGACTGGAAGAGTTGTCTCCTGAGAAAAACTCTCCAAAGTTGTAAAATTCTTTCTGAAGCGTAACTTATGGTAACAAACGTTTCCATGTGGTTTCCGGAGCTGTTTCGAACGTTGAATTCCAATGCGCATGCTCCGGTTTGGTCGAGAACCGCATCTATGTTTGAGATCCGAGACGAACAAATCTCCAATTCTTTGGTCGAAAACCGAGTCGGTCGAGAACCGAAGCGTTCGAGAACTGTACTCTTACCACTTGTAATAACAACACTCACACTACCTCAAACCTATCCGTGTTTACATCGACGAGTAGTCTGCGGCATGACGTTCTGATTATACGATGCGGTCGCTGAAATGATGAAATACTAGTCTCGCAGCAATTATCTTAAAGGGAAATCTAGATCAAGCAATCCATGGCAACCAATCAACGTCGCCGAAATAGTGCACATTGTGTAGACTGTCATCGATGCTTGGCGAAATATCTATAAAGTGTGACGGCTCTGCAATGCTTCCCGACATATTCTCAATTTGACAGCTGCAATGCTTCCCGACATATCCCCATTGCCCCGGGGATGACTCCAGTTTATGGTGCACATAAATGGTGAACAATCGTTGAGAGAAATATTCCGAGATACGAAGATACAGCACGAACCAGCCTTGAAAAATTGTATGTTACCTTCTCATATAACTTTACAAGAAATGCTCTTCGGTCGCCTCTTCAAGGCCGTCCTTGGGGAACTTCTAAACAAACTCTTGAGTATTTCACTTTCCATATTTTATTATTGACTCCAACAAAATAATGCTTTCAAGAACTTATCAATTAAACCCTGAAATATGGCAACACAAACCTTCCTTATGAGAAGGCGATTCATCACAGAAGTTGTAAAACCCTATTTAAACTTATGACTAAGAAGTAATCCATGTTTAACTGTCTCACCTTCTTGCCCTTGGACTTGTCCTTGATTACTGGTTCCTCAGATTGCTCTTCGGCCTTTTCCTGTTCTGCAACAGGGAAGATGGGCGGGTATCCGTAGTCCTTCATCTCATTGGTCAGCTTGTCAGCACACGCCTGAAAGTTGTCTCAACACGCTATCAACACAGAACAGTTTAAAATCTACCACGCTTACCAAGTCTCCTAAATAAACTTCAGTAAGTGTTTTAATACAGCCAAACCTCTGCCTATGAATACATGCTTGCATGCACAAAACATACATGCACTATATAGTTCCATATATATTGGATTTACACGCAAAGTAATTTTTTACGTACAACGCTCAAAGTTTCTCGAAACACTACAATTCCATAAATGAAAGTAAAAAGACTGTCAAATATAACACATACAAAGTAAAACCAAATAATTTAACTTCTTATAATCGAAGAAGTTATGGCATGCATTGCTTTCAGCATGTCAACCTCGGCACCTATGCAATGCAATGTTTACACTTGTATTCACTAGTAACAAAACTAAAGTGTTTTACTATTAGCTTTTTACATAATTTCAGATATTGCTTTTGTTTTAATTTTATGCGTAATAAATTAGATCAATCAGAGTGTACTCCCATAAGGATAATCACTTAAACATAAGAAAACTTTAACAGATGGATTAACCTCGGATTAACTGCAGATCAACTTGTAGAGGTTTGACTGTACTAACTCTTTGTTGGAGTAAAAGTTTGACTGTACCAGCTGTTTGTTGGTTCATTAATGACCAACCACGCTGTGAGGCCTTCACCATGGGTGTTGGTGTACATTAATGACCAGCCACACGGTGAGGCCTTCACAAGGGGTGTTGATGTTCATTAATGACCAGCCACGCTGTGAGGCCTTCACAAGGGGTGTTGATGTTCATTAATGACCAGCCACACTGTGAAGCCTTCACGAGTAGATAAAGCTAAAGGGCTCTTGGTCTTACATGAAGTGAGGTAAAAGAAGAAAACTTCAATGGAACTACATTCTATATACTGACGCCAAAACTAAAATCCGAATTGCTTCTCTCGACGCGATTTTTGCGCAGTGAATGTAAAATCTTACTGAATATATATGTTTCCAATCCCCTACATGACCAAATAAATACATAGAGTGAAAAACTAAAAAGTGGGACTCTGGCTATCATTACAGAGCTACTGAGAATCTGAGGCTATGTATTGTTCTCACATTTAAGCTTGATTAATAATATTCCCTATAACTAAACACCAACATACACACTACCCAAAAGTTTTTAGCCGACAATAGCATTTTGGCATAGTAAGATTGTTACCAAAAAAGTCAGGCTGAAACCTGTTAGTAGTGGGAACATTCTGGGTAGCTGCTGTGAATTCTTGTATCTGATTCAGAGAAGAATGGATAATGAAAACTGTAAAAGATGCTAAGGTCTGACTTGATTAAGTCTTACTTGCTACTTCATAAATCTACATAAATATTTATATAAACTTACTACACACACATATATATTTATATATCGGTATATAAAAACAAAATGTTTGTCTGTCTGTTATCGCTCGTATGTCCAGTTGAAAGCGATTGGTTAAAATATGCACACTTGCAGCCCAGTGCACCATGACAGATCATGATGTGTAGTGATTATAAATACAATTACTCCAGAGTGTGGCAGGTGGCTGCATGATTTAGTGGTAGTACACTTGGCTTCACATTTGTGTAGCTGAATGTACAGGTTCAAGGCCTGTGAGGTGTAATCTTTTTTCCTAGCTCTCTTAGCTGGCCTCGGATAGGCACGACTCTCATTATAGTAAAGACTAAAATATTAGCTTAAGTTACTAGCTTAGGTTACTAGGTCAGGTTACACAAATTTACTGGAAAATAAAGCTTAGCCCATGGCAACTGCATTACCTGCCAATGTTTATAATCGATTTTATGTCTTGAATGAATGTGTAGCATAAAAAGTAAGATATTTTTCGACCATCTGTTTTAAGTATGCCTAGAACTTTTGAATATTGGAATTATGATGCACTGATCGGACACGCCCTAAATAAACAAATACTTTCATTTAAAATGGTAAATGTTGTGTATGTTGATCGAAAATGAATTTTTTACGCAAAAACTTTTTGATTACCTGTTCAACACCGGAAATTCAGTAGTACCCTATCGGATGAAATTATTTGCGGAGTTAAATTTCGCAAAAATTGTCTTTTCAAGCACATTTGCGGACCAAATTATTCGCAGATGAACACACTCACGAATAAATTAATCCGTAAAAGCAGCTAGCAATAGAGTAAAACCTTCACGCGCGTATACCATGTGTTTAGGTTTCTATTTAGCTAATAAATTTATGTCGATCATGCTAAGCTATACATTTTTGGCTGCATCAAAAGGTTTTCATGAATGTTCATCGATTTGGAGGCTTTTGGTGAACCAACAACTTGTGGTAAAATATGATGCTGTGTCGAATTCCGAATAACTTGTGACAACTTGAAAAATTTTGTAAAGAATTGTGATGCATTGGCAATGGGGTTAACTTGAAGCCCCGGCAAAGATTTTAAAAGAGTTTGGAACTCAGCTACGTTTACTAACTCTGCCTAGCGGCTAGTTTTTAATTTGAGGAAGTAGTTATTCTCTAGTATGTTCAAAATAAAACTAATTGTTCACGGATTTCAATAATTCGCGGACTTGACTAAGCGAACTCGCGAATTATTAAATCCATCGAATATTTTCATCTTATAGGGTATAGTTATACAGAAATTATCCCACGACCAAACACGAGCGAAGCGATTGTTTGGGAGATTTATAATAAATGCATATGTGCACACAACTCACGAAAATTATTCATCAACGGCCGTCGCAAACCCTTGTACCGAAATCTCATCAACAAATTTAACCATTTTTCAATGGAGTCGTTTAAGTATAACAACGATACAACGAAGGCTTCTGTAATTAACGTAGAAGTACTGAAAAGTTATCGTTTCTTTTTGCCGATTTCAAAGTAACTGACATTTTGGACACTTAGGAGTACGTTGGTATTCCAACTGATGTTCAAAGCAGTGAAAGTAAAGGAAATGGTGATGGTAATTTTCTAACGATTCTTATGAGATTATTACAATAATTAATTATAAAAATAATTATTCGATTTTATAAGATTTAATTATAAGAATAAGCATTCGAATTTACAAGATCAAAGTATATAGTGACCGATGTTAGGCAATATGTTACTGTTATTATTTTTTTCTAAATAGTTTTGTTAAATAGATTTTCTAAAAATCTATATAAATATTACAACTTCTTGATATTGTTAGCTATGACGTTTTGAAGTGTAAACAAAATTGTGCATTGGTTTTCTATTATTTCTGTATTACTATATTAATAATATTGGTTATTCTAATAATATTAGTGCATTCTACTTCTAATATTGGATTTCTCCTATTGCGGGGGAATGATATAAACATATAATCTTTTCCTTTCCTTATTGCTGTTTGTTGTACATAATAACACCCAGTACATTACAGCTACCATTACAGCTACCATTGCAGTTATCGTATTGCACTGCAGTGCCATTTGACTGCTAATATTGCATTTCTCAACCATCAGTACCTTTTCTTTTTTCCGATATCACTTTGGTCGTGGGCTGTATGACAGGGGAACTTCTAGTCTAAATATCTAAATTTACTACCACATAAATGAACTGCTTAACAGATATAATTGTTGAGCAATCCAGAACTTTTTGGTCGATTAAAAACATGGCTAAACATGTTAACAGTGTGAGTTGTCTTCCTACGCCAGAGCAACAGAATGAAATTTTTTTAGAGAACGACCAACCTGCCTCAACTGTGCGGATGAACCTCCCTAGTAACTTTGACTGCTGATAAATGTCACTCACTTTTACACTTATTTGAGGCAGCATACCGGTCAGCAGACACGCTGAAGAAGGTCACGCTAAATACAGACTTTCCGTACCTAAGCTGCCGCAGTTTAATGTCATCAAGCTTACCTTAATAGGCATCCCAGTGCAGTGAAAGCCAAATGGGAACAGACATCTCTTTCCCATAAGCCGTTGATATCCTGATATAAACTGAAATCAGAGAACCAATACAAGTAACACAAAGGCAAATCAGAACTTTCTAAATAAGTGTTAGTAGCAGATGCTATGATAAAAATAACTTTACCCTACTCACTAAGCAAAACGATCACAAGCCTCACCTCACACTTGGTGATGGAGAATGTATGACCAAGATGCAGCCTCCCATTCATGTATGGAAATGGAAACGTACACATGTACTTTTCCTCCCTATTAAATACAGAGGTAAAAGGCGTATTACATACATATATGAATATAAAAAACTTTAATTGTTATACAAACGGAAACCTAATCCAAATAAATATATTGATGAAACGCTTACAATGCTAACAAAAAATCAGTGCACAGAAATCCTACTGAAGTTATGGATAGAAGCTGTCAATAATTTGAGATTCTTATACGTGTCCTAGAAAAGGAGACGTGTCTATCTACAGAAAACAACAGCTACAATAATTGGAAATAACATCGAAACTGCCTGAGGCAATACGGAAATTCCAAACAAATTATAAATAAAATCAATTTTTAAGCTACTTGCTGCCAATATCGACGAATAAGAAAATCTTTAATGATGTGTTCAGAGAAAACATCAACCAGCATTAAATAGAATAAAGGTCAAAGGTTAAAACTCGTTTTTGAACTTTTAAGAGCTTGTAATCACATTTCCACATATGTGGCACATACAACACAACAGAGTAAGACATGGTGAATCTTTTGATACCAAATAACTGTAATGTGAATTTTGTTGCAAGTCAACCTTTAAACAAAACGCTATGTCAACATACTGGCTATCTGAGGCATCTACTTCAAAAATTTTCTCATCTTCCCATTTTTTCTGCATAGCCTTTTCTATATGGCGTATCTCAGTGAGCTTGGCAGTTCCTTTTCTCGCCGCCATGATGACCTAAATCAAAAATGCAGAGGCCATGATTATCTAAATCAATAATATAGAGACCGTGATGATCTAAATCAATAATATAGAGACCATGATGATCTAAATTAATAATATAGAAACTATGATGATCTAAATCAATAATATAGACACCGTGATGATCTAAATCAATAATATAGACACAATGATGATCTAAATCAATAATATAGACACCGTGATGATCTAATTCAATAATAGAGACACCATGATGAACTAAATCAATAATATAGACACCATGATGATCTAAATCAATAATAGAGACACCATGATGATCTAAATTAATAATATAGACACATGATGATCTAAATCAATAATATAGACACCGTGATGATCTAAATTAATAATATAGAGACCATGATGATCTAAATCAATAATATAGAGACCATGATGATCTAAATCAATAATATAGACACCATGATGATCTAAATCAATAATATAGACACCATGATGATCTAAATCAATAATATAGAGACCATGATGATCTAAATCAATAATATTGATACCATGATGATCTAAATCAATAATATAGACACCATGATGATCTAAATCAATAATATAGACACCATGATGATCTAAATCAATAATAGAGACACCATGATGATCTAAATCAATAATATAGACACCATGATGATCTAAATCAATAATATACAGAACATGATGATCTAAACCAATATTATAGACACCATGATGATCTAAATCAATAATATAGACACCGTGATGATCTAAATCAATAATATAGACACCATGATAATCTAAATCAATATTATAGACACCATGATGATCTAAATCAATAATATAGACACAATGATGATCTAAATCGATAATATAGACACCGTGATGATCTAATTCAATAATAGAGACACCATGATGAACTAAATGAATAATATAGACACCATGATGATCTAAATCAATAATAGAGACACCATGATGATCTAAATCAATAATATAGACACATGATGATCTAAATCAATAATATAGACACCGTGATGATCTAAATTAATAATATAGAGACCATGATGATCTAAATCAATAATATAGAGACCATGATGATCTAAATCAATAATATAGACACCATGATAATTTAAATCAATATTATAGACACCATGATTATCTAAATCGATAATATAGACACCGTGATGATCTAAATCAATAATAGAGACACCATGATGAACTAAATGAATAATATAGACACCATGATGATCTAAATCAATAATAGAGACACCATGATGATCTAAGTCAATAATATAGACACATGATGATCTAAATCAATAATATAGACACCGTGATGATCTAAATTAATAATATAGAGACCATGATGATCTAAATCAATAATATAGAGACCATGATGATCTAAATCAATAATATAGACACCATGATGATCTAAATCAATAATATAGACACCATGATGATCTAAATCAATAATATAGACACCGTGATGATCTAAATTAATAATATAGAGACCATGATGATCTAAATCAATAATATAGAGACCATGATGATCTAAATCAATAATATAGACACCATGATGATCTAAATCAATAATATAGACACCATGATGATCTAAACCAATATTATAGACACCGTGATGATCTAAATCAATAATATAGAGACCGTGATGATCTAAATCAATAATATAGACACCATGATGATCTAAATCAATAATATAGACACTATGATGATCTAAATCAATAATATAGACGCCGTGATGATCTAAATCAATAATATAGACACCATGATGGTCTAAATCAATAATATGAAGGAGAGTACAAAATATAGGTGACATTCGCTTCACCTGTAAACGGGTTAAATTTATCTTCTCAAAAGTCTGACGAACTACTTCAAAAATACAACTCCAACCTATACTTAAATGCCACCTCTATTTGACTGACACTATAGGAAAAGGGTTGAAAAAAAGCATTCAAATAGAGGTTTTACGGTACACATAGTTTACATCTAACCTGTAGGATTACCAAACTAAATTTTCAAATTTCTTACTATAGATAGTTGAAATAGAAATATATTTACATAGTTTTATAATATAAAATAGTGTGAAATATGAAAAAATGGCCTAATCATTCATTGCCGGTAGATCTGTTTTATTATGTAGTGGGAGCATTAACCGTTAACCCTCTGAACCCTGGCCATCTTCATCACGGCGTGTCAGTATCCTGGGGCAAATTTTTTTTAAAGTAGGACGTTTTTAATCTTCGCTCAAATATACCTAAATCTGCTCATAATCAAATATTTGGTGAAACATTAGAACATAAGTCTAAAAATTTATTGTAAAAGTTGAAAGAAGAGACAATTTTTTGGGCAAAAACCATCAAATTTACACAATTTGGGAAAATTTTGCAAAAGCTGATGAAAAATTTTTGAAAGCTTGTTTTAAAAACTTTTCTTTTCAAATGACTAATACAGAAGGTAAAACAAAGATTCTGTCTCTAAATTTATTTCCAGAATCTATCTTTGGTGTGGTAAATCTTGAAAATGTTGGCATCTTCTAAACCGACACAGAGGAAAACATGCATGACGAGCACTTGTATACGATCTTTCGCCGCGGTGGCAAATCTCCATATGAAGCATCTGCATTCTGTTTCTTTGCTCTGAAATGTTTTTCAGAGCAAACAACACATATGTGGTTTGTTAAATTGGTTGTCTGCTCTTTTTACTGAGTGAATTGGCTGCATCTGAATATTCTGAAGACACCCTTCTGCGTGAACTTGACATCCAGGATCCTGAGGAGCATTTCATCTGTAACCTACAAGTTCTGTGCACAACTTCTCTATATACTGATGAAAAGTTAGCCTTCTTGTAGCTTGAACTTGGGGAACCAGGTTTCTATAGATTACATATGCGTTATAGACGGCCTACACGAGC
Source organism: Watersipora subatra (assembly GCF_963576615.1). Taxonomy (NCBI): domain Eukaryota; kingdom Metazoa; phylum Bryozoa; class Gymnolaemata; order Cheilostomatida; family Watersiporidae; genus Watersipora; species Watersipora subatra. Next base: position 570,673 of record NC_088717.1, on the reverse strand, counting down.
TTCACAGTCGACTTTCTTAGCCAGCGGTAATGATGTCTACAATGCTGTAACTTGGTTAGCTGATCATTTTTATCAGTCCCACCCATGTACTGGTTGTAGCTCTTTATGGCCTTTGGGCAATCCACTTCTTCCCTTTGGTGTGTTCTAGCATTGTACCTCAAAACATGTTCAGCTGGTTTGGAAACTTCGCTTGATGTTATAAAGTAGATTGGTTTTTGTCATACCAGACAATAGCCGCACAGTTTCCATTGAACAGTAGCTGGTTTTCACCTCGGTTCATCCGCCTCACTGCTAGCTGCTTAGGAAAATTCTTTCAGTTTGCCATTGCAGTTCCGGTTATGAGAGTACCACATCTAAGCAGCAAATGTTCACAAAAAGCGACAGATGTGTAAAACTTGTCTGTGTACAAAATATAGTGCTGCCCAGCAAATGGTGCACTGATACAAGTAACCAAATTCCTGTGGCACCAAGTTCCATGACAGCATTGGAATCATTATGTTTGCCTGTGTATATTTCTGCATTACAATAAATAGCCAGTTTCCCTTAACATAGGAGAAAGAATTTCAGACCCCATTTGATTGGCTTTGTCTTGATATACTGTCTAATAGACAAATGATTTTTTGCTGAAATCATCTCTTCATCAGGGTCTACCTCCCATCCAAGAGTGCCTTCATTTGGTGCTGATCGATAATCCTTACTCCTGCCTTGACCACCCCTATGCCTGTCTGCAGGGCCTAGACCTGAATCATCTTCATCCTGGTTATTCCTACGTCAGCATGTTCTTCTTTTAGCCTTTTTACGCATTAGAGGAGCTTCACTATCACTATCAGAGATACGATGATTATCGGCACCAGTAGTACTTTCGTGTTCGGCCACGGCGTCTTGAGAATTCCAACTTCCGAGCTCAGTAAAAATGTTTAACGAATTATAAAATCGAGTGAGCACACTTTCATTATCACTTTCTGAGTCAAAATTATAATTAGAATCACATAACTCTTCACCTACATCACTATCGCCTCTCGCATAAAACACCTGAATTGTATCCAATTTTTAAGCCATATAATCATCAAAAAATAGTTGTAAAAACGAAGGAAGTTGGTGAATATTTTTGAAAACGAAAAAATGGATGTAAAAGTTTCCGGTCTATTGCTCTATGCAAAAAATAAACAGATTGGCCTGCGTTGTTGCTTAGAAACCACGATTGTAAACAGAGTCATGCCAATGCCAGTTTTCCGGTCACTCGGATTTCTGACACACCCTACGTAAAGCCGGAAAACCGACCATTAGGGTTTACAGGGTTTACAATGACAGAAAATATGGTTTGCTTATTCACCGATCATCAGAATAAAGTTGTCCGGTTCTACATAACATATTATAAAGCATGAAATATAATAAATAAAATACATGCATCCAATCATTGACACGAATGATGTTCCTCCAAGCTGAGTATCTCAAACAAATTCGGCACTCCTATTCCCTTATCCTCTGCCCCTTTCACTCAAAAATGTCTTGACTTATTTGAATAAAAATTGTTCAACATGTTCAATATTGTTCAATAAAACTTGTTCAATATTAACACAAAAGTTTCTAGGTGATCATGGAAAAATCTGGAGTATGATGCAAATTTTAATATCTCTATAGTTATATCTCTACATAAGAGTGCCCTAACATATGAAAAACCCGCGATACGAAACATTTTCAAGCGTGTTTCTCCCTTGAGATACGACTAATCTGTGAGATACGAACCGGTTCTCGATGGCCACTATAGGGCCAAGTATGCGAAATGCCGTTTTCAAAAACAGCATCGTTCAGCATTTTTTTTTCTAATCAGTTAAAAAGTTTTTAAAAGGTTGGCAGTTACAGTGAAATCGAGCCAAAAACCGCCAAACCGGAAGATAATAACAATAGGACGAAAAAGCTAAAGTAAGTTTAGTAAAAGATTAAAACTTAGCTTGAAGTGCGTGTTTAGTTAGCTAAATTAATCTAAGTTAAATTCAAAGTTTCTGTTACGCAGGGTCACAAAAGTTTGGTGTACCAAATGCGTTGGTGTCACTTAGTTATTTTATATAAGAGATATATATACAGTGCACCCTCAGGATACGATTACCCTGATATACGATCTTCTCACCTTATGAAGTTGAACATGATGAGACTTTCAACTCGCGAATACAAATTGAAAATTTGTATTCGCGAGTTGAAATACAAATTTTATTTCACCATACGAATTCAAGAAAATTTTCGCCGGATTTCAAATTTGGCAGTCAGTGAGCTATTACGCACGTCGAAATAACAGAGACGCCAAAATGCGGTCTACCGAAAACATTTTCACAACGTTTAGAAGAGACACGATGACTGCCTTATCTCAGGTACGCATTCAACGTGAGAAATTTTGTGAAAAAGGCGTAAGCAAGAGCAAATATTCATTTTCAGCGTTATAGTCCATTTTACTATAAACTTTTATTCAGTATACATGTACGTATATAACTATAAGTATATATATTTAATTTGTTAGCTATAGTATCTGAGACCGTTACAAGACGGAGGAAAAATAATTTCTATGACAACAAAGTTGGATGTCATAAATAAATAGGAAGAAGGCGCTCGTATTGTTAATATTGCCAAGGAATATGGTCGCAATCAATTAACAATTGCGATTATTGTTATTGAAAACAAGAAATTCGTTAAAGCAAACACAAGGAGCTTAGGATTGACGACTTGAAGGAGTTGGAGGCAAGAGATCAGCATCCAAGTAGAGCAACCGTTTAGTAGTGGCAAGTAAAAGAGACAGAAAACCAACATTGGCAGAAGTTTTTCTTTGGAAGACATTTTTCAAGTGTTCAATTTACTGGTGTGGACTGGTACATAAAACGATACTGTACAATGTTTGTATAATGTATATCATTGATCTACCTTCTTTGTGTGGCGTGTTTTTCATGTTTTATTCACTTCATGTTATATTTTATTTCATGTTTTATTTATTTCATTTTGTTTTATTTTCTTGTTTAATCGTGACTTTGCAGGCGGGCCTGTTTTCTACTACGTAAATAAAAATCATCATATGTATGTAACTCATATATAACTAGCTACTCAAGATAGTTGACGCATTCACATTGCCTTCTAGAACTTGCTAAAGCTCTGCCTTCTAGGGTATAAATACGTACAAACTTCTGCATGTGTGGTTACATTGATTATTGTGCACATTTCAAACAAGACAAACTATTGTAAAATCTTCTCTGGATCCTTTTATAAGCGTTAGCTCGCTAGCAACTTTCTGCATTGCACCAACATATTCACTGAACCAGCCAGCATCATCCTCAATAAGTGATCAAGTAAGCTATTTTCTACATTGCCCCAAGTTAGCTTGATTTCTTAGAGCACTCTCTGCACCAGCAGGAAAGCTGTGTCTTCCTGGCCATTTCTGCTTTTCATGACCCTAAAGTGTTAAACTTTTTCTTTTAAAACCAGTCGAAAAAATTTGACAGGATTAGACAACTTCTTTTAGCCTGCCACAAAATTCCATTTCATTACGTATTAAATTTATTTTCTAAGTGTACAGCAATCTAAGTGTACTGTAACATAATTAACATTGATACATCTTTGTCTTTTCTCTGCTCTACTCGCTACATGTACCAGTTCAAGTCACGTTATTCCAAAGGTTTTTATGTAGTGTACAGTAAATAAAATTTCATTTTTCTTTTTGATGGTCATTAAATGGTCAAGTGTGCGAGAGGTCGCTTTCGATAACTGCATCGCTCTGCCTTTCTCGTTGAATTATGTTGAAAAAGGTTTTAACCAAACCCGCTAAATGTGAAAGTGAAGACAGCAACTGATTAAGAATAAAATTTTTGTGATATAAAATTGAAATTCAGTAAAATAGTTGAAAAACGTAATAAAACTTAGTTTCAAGTGTGAGTTTGGTAAGCTAAACTTATTTGGAGTGAACTGAAAGTTTATGTTATACGTGCTGCACTTGGTACACACATTATGATGTTGCATTTTACAGTATTGCAGATCATAATCACTAGGTGCGCTTAATACAATGCCGTTACTGAAGGTAACTATAGCTACAAAAGTTAACATACTATTTCGTTACTAATTTTCAATATGCACAGCATTTTTATAAAATTTTGGACAATTTTTACCATTTTTATTTTGCATTGTATAATTACAATGGTTTCTATACCCCTACATAAGATTTTTTCACCATACGATGCCAGCCTTGGAACCGATCAACATTGTATCCCAAGGATGCACTGCGTATATACATGTAAATATACCTACTTTGAGACGCCAGTAAATTGACATATGAGCTCAATACGATTTACATCAAGCTCGTATGTCGAGGTACGAGTGTATGTATCAACAAACAGTTGAAATGTGCAACTCGCCCAATGTACAACTCACTCAATGTCAATGATCCTCTTATCTCAAAAAGAATGCTAGCATTGTTAAAACCTGTAACAAGCTGTTTTTTTATCTAGCGGATCTAATGGCTGAATCTTTGAAAAACTTGTTCCCTTCAAGCTGCACTACTGACTACTATAATCATAGACCTATTAACTATACTAGACTGTCTACTATAATCATAGACCTATTAACTATACTAGACTGACTACTATAATAATAGACGTATTAACTATACTAGACTGTCTACTATAATTATAGACCTATTAACTATACTAGACTGTCTACTATAATCATAGACCTATTAACTATACTAGACTGACTACTATAATAATAGACCTATTAACTATACTAGACGGTCTACTATAATCATAGACCTATTAACTATACTAGACTGACTACTATAATCATAGACCTGCTAACTATACTAGATTGTCTACTATAATCATAGACCTATTAACTATAATAGACTGACTACTATAATCATAGACCTATTAACTATACTAGACTGACTACTATAATCATAGACCTATCAACTGGACTAGACTGACTACTATAATCATAGACCTATTAACTATACTAGACTGACTACTATAATCATAGACCTATTAACTATACTAGACTGACTACTATAATCATAGACCTATTAATTATACTAGACTGATTACTATAATCATAGACCTATTAACTATACTAGACTGTCCACCATGGAGAAGTTGCTGAGGTTCAACATCATGCTATTGTTTAAAGGTTGACGAGGAATAAAATTCGCATTACAGTTATTTGGTATCAAAAGATTCATCATGTCTTACTCTGCTGTGTTGTATGCGCAAAATATGTGGAAATGTGATTACTAGCTCTTAGAAACTAAAAAATGAACAGTTAATCGCAGCCATCATAAAAACGTCGTAGTTTGGAATCTCTTTATTTCGATGACATATGGCAAACATTGTGGTTATTGTTTTGACACGTGATGTTATCACATGAAATTAAAGGCCAATAAAAGGCTCAATATGAAACGTCTCGTAGCACTAGTTTATGACAAACACTTCGGGTTATACCGAAAAGCCTATATCAAATATAGATGCTCCCTACTTTAGTTTCGTTTCAACCTGGTCTAATCATCCAGTCGTAATCTGATCATGTGACCCATACTTCTTGCCAAATAGCGCGAGTGATTTCTGCAACATTTTTTGACTATCAATGGTGACCAACAGGTTCGTCATGTTTATCAGAGGATGATATGCACTCGTCCGAGCTAAGGTTAAAAAACTAAACGAATTTTTACAGTAGGTTTTGAGATATCAGTGCTCAAATGACAGCATTACAATGATGATGATGAAATAGACGCGCGTAAGGACAATTACAGACATGGTTTTATTGAATGCGTGAAGTATATTTGTGAAAATATTTCGACGAATGAGGTTGCATGAAAGTGTAAACAGAAGCCATCTTGTTCAGCTACGACCTATTTGAGCCGTTTTGGGAAGGGATTCTAATCTACGGCAGTTTCGTGATGGCTGCGATTAACTGTTCGTGTTTGAGCATTTAAAAGCTTGTAATCACATTTCCACATAATTTGCACCTAGAACACGGCAGAATAAGACATAGTGAATCTTTTGATTCTAAATAACTGTAATGTGAATTTTGTTGCAAGTAAACCTGTAATAATCATAAATACAATGGTTAATACAACCCGAATCAATAAACCTCAACGAGATATATATAGGAAATTTTGAATGGGATTTTATTTGCAATGAGATGTTTAATAAAAATCTCATTGAACTTTCAAGTTTAATGAAATATGCAATACAAAACTTTATCAAGTAAAATGGCTAAATAGGGAGGAAACTAATGCAATGAACTACAACTTTCAGGACCCAAACTTGGTTCAGCATACTGCAATATATACCCAATAGAATTGGGTTATTGAATATAACACAGCACAATAACACAGGTTTATACTTTTGGAGAAAATTTCCAGTGCAAGCCATAAACTGGGTCAGTTATAAGGCAGCGAACCAAGCTTATCATTTTGAAACATTCAATGTAATAACTTCAGTAATTATTTTTAATAACATTTCAATCAAATAATTGCAAAATATTGTGGAAGACGCTTGACATAAAACTCGTACTATTTGTGAATATGTACTAATATCGGACACGAAAGTAGGCTGGGCAGGCACGCAGGTGCAGCACTTGAGACTTGGAGCTGATGAATAGAAACTCACAATACACAGTCAGGTAATAGTCAAACGTATGAAATAGAACACAATTCACATGGGGGCAGCTTAAAGGTTGACTTGCAACAAAATTCACATTACCGTTATTTGATATGAAAAGATTCACCATGTCTTACTCTGTTGTGTTGTAGGTGCAAAATATGTGGAAAGGTGATTACAAGCTCTTAAAAGCTCAAAAACGAACAGAAAATCGCAGCCACACGAGACCGCCGTAGTTTGGAATCCCCTTCCAAAACAAAACGGCTCAAATTTGATGTAGTTGTGAGAGATGGTTTCTGTTTACACTTTCTTGCAACCTTATTCGTCGAAATGTTTTCACAAATATAATTCACGCATTCAATAAAACTATGTCTATTGTTCTTACGCGTCTATTTTATCGTCATCGTAATTCTGTCACTTAGCACTGATATCTTATAACTTACCGTAAAAATTCGTTTAATTTTTTAGCCTTAGCTTGAAGGAGTCCATATCATTGTCTGATAATCATGACGAGCCTGTTGGTCACTTGTGATAATCGAAAAGTGCTGCAGAAATTATTTTCGAAGTATTGGGTCACATGATCAGATTACGACTTGCCGATTAGACCAGGCCGAAACAAAACTGTAAAGTAGCGAGCATCTATATTTGACACGGGGTCTTCGGTAAAACCCGAAGTGTTTGTCATAAACTAGTACTACAATAAGTTTTATATTGAGCTTTGTATTGGCCTTTCAATTCACGTGAGAACATACGTGACAAGACGATAACCAAATTTCGTGGCTACGTCATCGAAATAAAGAGATTCCAATCTACGGCGGCTTTTCGTTTTTGGGCTTTTAAGAGCTTGTAATCACATTTCCACATATTTGGCACTTACAACACAACAGAGTAAGACATGGTGAATCTTTTGATACCAAATAACTGTAATGTGAATTTTGTTGCAAGTCAACCTTTCATTTTGTTGTAGAAGTCAATTGAATTAAATCAATCGTTGGGGTTGACTCACTGCACTCCGGGATAGTTCAAAATAGAGAAGCCTACTGTAAATAACTTAATCTGACTATAAGCTAGTATCATACACAAAGTGATTAATTTGACAGTCCAATACACCTGTTTTCTATTTTCCATATACTGTAATTTATTCGAATATAATATAAATATTGTAATTTTTATATTTTTTTCTTTTTGATATTTAATTACTAATTAGTTATTAATCATGCTATTAATAATTTCTGTATGAGAAAACAATGCCATCATATAAAACGATGTGATAATAATGACTATAAATGTTTAAAATGAACGAAAGGATGAAAAAGTAAACTCTAACAATCACCCGAAATCTATTAACCCAGAACATGTGTTTGTATTGGTCGGGCGTTAGCAGGATCCCCGGGCATTGTTGATTATCTAGAAAGCTAGTTTATTATTAGCGCTCTCTGGGTTTAAGAGCACCGATTGTCACAGAAAAGAGCAGCCTCAATGGCAGCGAAAGGGATCGACGACCCAAGGCTAAATGATAATTATGACATCCCATTGTAGGAACCACGACCAAGTGTTTTTTTTATTGCAGGACATACTTTTGACACCCTGTTTTTGACACCCTGTTGCAAGTCAACCTTTTGACACCGTTTTTAACCTCGTTGAAATTGAACACAACATCAACCTTTGCATCATTTGCATCGCAAACAAAAAAGTAATCTAATTATAAATAAATCTTGATTTAAACTTGTTAAATTTAAACGTGTTGATTTAAACGAGGGCAAACTCGGAGTTCAACTGATAGTTCTTAAGGATCACACATTTTCGAGTATCTAATTCATTTAAAAACTCAAACACATGATGGGAACAATTTTACGAGCAATTACGCTGCACCCGGAGATCACCTTTTAACAGATTTCAGTTGTTGTATGGAAATACTGCAAAAACAACATACCGATAGGGAATGCAGCCAGACCACAGGATGACCATAAAATACGTACAAGCAGCAAGACGCCCAAAGACCTCAAAAGATTCGATAATTAGAAAATGTCAAAGTAAACTAGAAACTTCAAAATTGGAGGAATGAACCATCGAAATTGCGTCAGCACCACATGGAAAACATGCCAAAGGGAAGTCGAAGCAATTAAACCTACCAACCACCATTATCAAAAAGCCACCAGAGAAACATTAGATACGAGTCAAATGAGTCACATACAGATCTGCCACCCCTGTCAAACATGACCTATATACCAGGAGTAAGTCACCAGCTCCATCCTACATGCCAACATCACGTTCATCAACATCAGCTGAAGACTTATGCAAACAAGATATCTTCACACGCCTGACAGAAAGCATTGAGCCTTAACACTCAGCCTACACCAACTTGCTAACTATCCCACCTGCCAGACATCTATAAAAGTGAACAGCTTCAATGACTCAGCATCTCTATCTCCATCTCTAACTCACTCTTTCTCTCTTCCTGAAGATTTCCTTGGACGCTCTACCCTTTGCCTGCGGAGGAGCCTCTCTCTCTCCCCTGCCTATGGAGTCCCATTCTCCTTCATCAGCTGAGCCTCTTCTACACCACTATCTCAACTGCCAACACTTTCTACATATAGACTTTCACAACTCTTGTTTGACTGTCAAAACTCACAACCATACGAGACTAAGCAAACAATCATGGATGACCGTTCGAGTAAGGATGCAACTTTTATTAGCTCCTCTAACCTTTTGTCGTTAATATTATTGTTTCAGAATTTTGTTAGTTGCGCATTTTAAATGTTCTACTTATAGAATAAAGAAGTACTTTTGTCTGGTAAATATCAGTATTGCTTACAACAGCTTAACACCTTCACTTGTACCTGAACCAGTAATAATCGAATTAGTTCCCACAAACTAAGCCAAAGTGCACAAACTAAACATAGTCAAAATAGAATAATACGGCAAGCAATTCAACACTAATGTTGTGTGTGAAAACGGATAAGTTATGCATAACATAATTTCTCCACAACCACACATAACAAAGTTGACTATTAACTATTAGGGTTCAACAGAGAGCAACTAATTTGCTATTGTCTCCAAATGTATGGAAGCGTTCATTTTTGGGTAAGTGTTGACAAAACCTCGATGGAGATGATATGAAATAATAAAACCTATGTACGGCAAAACAAATTACCTGCATTAATCAGGCGACAACAACAAATTAGCAAAAACAGACTAAGGGAAATCGCCGGGTGCCAGAGATTACGCCTACAAGTGATTTTGCCTACAGGAGATTACGTCTACAAGTGATTTTGCCTACAGGAGATTACGTCTACAAGCTGATAGACTATGCCTACGATCTAGGATATTGCCCCTACTTTAATTCTGTGAATTGTGATGCAGAAAATTACGAATGGCACGATGAATGCATGTTATGAACGTGTGTTGATGTATTTTATTATGTAAATTATTTTTTATATCAAATCCTATAATCATCCATATATCAAATCCTTGCAAATATATAAATTTAATTCGAGTTGATTATTGGGAACCATGGTGATTTAACAGTCGTTTATTTGCAACACACCGTGTTATTGAAGTTAAAACCACATTTTTATTGAATTATTAAGCAAAAAACAAGCGTATGTATTTTTGAAGTTGTTACTCTTATACATACAGACACATGTCAATAACTGAGTATTTCTATGTTATCAGCAGCCTATCACTAAAAGTGATCAATGGTTGTTGGTCAATATATCATTTCATAACTTTGGAGTTGTTTTTCATCTCCTATTGCATACCATTATGTTTCACTTTTACATGGAGCCTCCCTCACAGCCGGTTGAGATCACCCTTGGATACATATGCATATATACAGAGTAAATTACAAATACAAGTTATATGATTTACAATAGTGTCATCCATCATAAATGAGCAAAAGAAGGCTCCCATAAAATTTGATTTTTCTGCATATAACCTGTTATTTCACTTTGATAAAAAAGAAATTATTTACTAAACAATATTGTTTTAGAAAGAAAAAATATGACATATAAAGGAGCCAACTCTAAATTAACAAAAGTACCACAAAACAATTAAGCACGTTTGATAAAATTATGCTAAAGTGGCCATAGCTTCAACCACATTGTAATGCTGTAATAAATATCTTTGAAATGAAGTAAAAACCCATTTCTCAATCTCCTTGCATGGCTACTATAACTGCTCCTTCTCTTTAGCTTTGCTATATAATAAGCATACATTAAAAGACTATTTCGAAGTGAATATCATTTAGACTTATACAAAATTACTCACTTTTGTATAATTTGGAGGAATTGGGCTACTTTTGTACACACAACAGTTCATATGTTAAGTACACATTCTTGCAGTATTTTTACTTGCTGAAGTTTTCCTATTTCATCAATTGAATCAATAGATAGATTATAAGTTTAGGATTTATTCTGCAAAAAAATACAAACATCCAGTTACAGATTTGTTTGCTCCATTTTCTCATTAATCACATATAAGCACCATCATGTCAGTGATACATCTTAAAATGGTAGTATCTGTACTTGTACTAGTATTTGTTCAATAACGTATGTATCGTCATATCACCCTATCTTCTGACTGTCATCATTCTTTCTCAATCGACTTTCAATGTTCTACAAAGTAGAGTAGAAGGTCATGAAAAAGCAATATGTTTTTTGAGAATATTAGAAAGTATGATAATGCAATTTACTTTCTCTACCTCGATACATCAGAAACCCAACAGTGAGCGGATAAGAAAATTTGCACAGAGAACAAATGCAAGATTTTGCAAGATTTGTGCAAGATACAGAACAAATCAACTTAAGCTAGGTTATAGGTAAAATATTCTAAAATGTTCAAACAGTAATATAATGATTAAACTTTTGCTTCATTTTTGTGAGCCAAAAGCCCTGCTAATCATTGTATGAGCTAGTTTAGCCTGTTTAGACTAGCTTTAAGAAAGGAGTCGTGTGTTCAACAACAGCAAAACTCTAACAGACAACTCCCAAACCGCTTGTTGAGAGAGTCTAGAGCTATTTTTGTGCCTGCTACATATTGCATAAAATGATGCTTGGTAGGCTAAGAGACGAGGTATTAAGGGACTCCATGTGAGTGCCAAAAAAGTGGCCGAAGATGAACTGACAACTTAGCTGATAACACAAAGCCTCAACAGCTACACAAGACAAAGCTACCATGCTGCAACAAGATTTATGTTCTCTTGAATCTTGAGCCAAAATTTGGCACATGAAATTTAATCCACAAAAGTATTACCATCTCTCTATTGGCAAGTCGTCTTTGCCGATGAATACAAATAACTTTCTCATCTTATATGATCACCATCTTCGAAGTGTGACTTCTAATCCTTGTTTTGCGGTAGAGTTGCAGAATGATCTGAAATTTAATCAACATATTTTTAAAATTGAATCCGAGGAAGAGCAATTAATCGGCATGCTGACAATGGTTCTGAAAGATGCAGACCAAAAGACAAGAAAGATAGCTGATACTTCACGAGTTAGACCTGGTCCTGAGTATGGCTGCATGGTTTGGGACCTTTACCTTACAAAGGATATTACTTTACTAAAGTGAACTCAAAACGCTGCACTGAGATTTTTGTATAGACAAAAAAGCAGAGTTAGTTTTCTTCAACTATGAGAAATTAATTATTTTGAAACCTTGAAAGACAGATGAGTTAAACTTTGTCATAATGTTTTTAGTAAAATTCTGGGTGGTGATATTGACTTATTGATCAGGACCAATATCAATATACCATTATTGACATTGGTCCCATTCGCTACTTGGGACTTGTAATTTAGATGTTGCGTACAAAGCTACATACATGGAAAATGGTAGCGTACAGCCTGCTACACGGTATTGGCGTTTCATAATTTACAGTTTTAGACTAATTGTAGTGCTCAGAGGATGAAATTTTTAATGTAATGTTACTTATCACAATTAGCCATCCCAAGACAAACAGTTTTAACTCATGATTCAACCTTTCGATCAATCAACCTTGCTTGCAACACAAAATAATAAAACCACTACATAATTATATGTAATATATATTATGTATATGGTATAATATACCAAAGATATAATATTACTACTACTCTGTATATATTAGCAATGCATAAGACATTGCTAAAACAATGTTTTACAAAGCAAGCTAAAACAAAGCAATGCGTAAAACATTAAAAGTGACCAGAAGAATGGAACAATTTAGTTATAAAACAACTATTTATTTTTTTGTTATTTATTCGCAAATAATCATATTATTTTGTCTCATTCATTTACCCACACTCGTTTGACTATTAAATTACTATAAGCAGACAGACCAATGCCCAATATATCAAATTATTAATACTAGTTCACCGTTAGTTGCAGACTATTAATTAATTACAAACTATCAATAAATACTAATTCGTAGTACAACGAATGGTACTACCACCCTAAGGTGGTGATGATTTTATCAGACTCAAAGCATCTACCAAAGTTTTGAGATTTTAAGCACACATCTTAGCGTTCTTGTGGCTCCGAACAGCCACCAGTAGTAATAGTAGCAGTGGTAGTAATCATAAAGAAAGCCAAGAAAGGAAAGGAGATATTAAATTGTTTTTATTTTACACTTCCACGATTTTCGTTCTGATTGATAGATGACTTTAATCAATAGTATGTTTTTTTCAATCAATGTTAAGTGAAAACACTATTATTGCATTACTTTTTACCATTTTTCTTACATTTTTTCTTCAACAATCAATGGTATGCACCATTTCCATAACTGGAGACGTAATCTCCAGGAAGTGTAGACGTAACCTCCAGGAAGTGTAGACGTAACCTCCAGGAAGTGTAGGCGAAACCTCTTGTAGCCGAATCCTCTTGTAGGCGTAATCTCTGTAACCCAAATCGCCTACAAGATAAATGACTAAACAAGACAATAATGCTTAATTCCCTCAGTATTTCGCCATATGCCACAAACAACACTTCGTAATATACCTCACAGCTCTAGCTCTACACTACTGCGGAAGTTTGAAGCACAAAACGGCGATCCACTAATTAAGGTACGCTTCAGGTGATCCGGATGAATGGGAGATGCTGATGCAACGGACCAGAAATGTGGCTCGCGTAAATGTATCAGCGAACACACAAAGCATTAGTTTTCAATGTGTAAGAGCGTTTTTGCCTGCGTCTGCACAGTTCTACGCATACGCTTCAACAAAAGCCGAACGACGATATCACAGCGTTACAAATAGTTCTATGGATAATTGGTAGCTCGATTGCAGAAAATGAAATATCGTCGAGTTCGTAATTAGACTTCAACTTACATAAGTTGGCCCTGGTTTTTAACGTAGCTCATGCAGGTACGCAACTACGATTTGTAGCATTACATATTTATGAATGTTTCACAGGTAGCGAAGCAACATCGATATTTCTCATGCTGACTGAGCTAGAATGTATAGTTACTCGCGGTACTAAAACTACGCGAATCTGATTACATTATTTTTAATAAAAGCAAACTGATAACTGAAAGAAACAGTTCTAGTTTGTCGGAATAATAGCAATTGTTTACTCCGTTGCTATTTCCTTTGTGCATACCCTTCTACATGTATGCTTAAAAGAGGTTGCAATGCAATCTGCTGAAGACCTTTCAAGGGTCGTCAAGCGAAAAGCTCCATCAGCAAAAGGCAAAAGCTTGTCAAAACGAAGCAAAACTTTTTGTACAAACAATGATGATTCTGATGAAGACTCAGTCGTTTTGACTCGCATTGCAAAATGCAAAGATGATGGCGATTTAAAAGTGTACGAAAAAAGGTGAGCATTTTTTCCACGCGCTCTGATTACAATCACTTATTGTAGATGTCGTCTTCAGGGTCTTATAACCACTGATTGTAGAAGTTGTTCTCAAATTTTTATATCATTTATTGCGGATTTCCTCAGATTTCTATAGTCATTTATTGTTGATGCCGTCTTCATAATCCTATAGTCACTTACTGTTAGAGCTATCCTCATGGAATTAATCAAAGAGATAGGTTAAATTAGGGGAATAGGTAACTTGCTTTACTTTCATCATTTAATGTTTATGGCAAGAGGTATTTACAGCTCCAACAACGTGTATACAGTATTTCACTGTTGTTCATAGGATCAGCCGAGATTAAGCATGCTTTCTATATCTTACGTATTTCCTTGTTTAACATCTATCATAAAGCTCTGCTATTTCATCATTCGTTGCCTTCCAAGTTTTAATTTTAATTCAGTTTTATATTGGCTTATTAATGATATTTCATTTATTAATCTTGTTTTTATTCAACGTTCATCAATAATAATTAATTGCAATATAATTTTAATAAAATATATTATATTATATTGTTAATATGTATAATATAATTTTAATATAATAATACAGGAATAGTATTTCTACACTTACCGTAAAACCTCTAATTGAATGCCATGGCGTTCTATTTTTCAACCCTTCCTCTATAGTATCGACCAATTGGAGGTGGCGTTCAAATAGAGGCTGGTGGTGTATTTTTCAAATGGCTCGTCAGAATTTTGGGAAGATAAATTTAGCTCTTTTACGGGTAAAGCGAATGTTGGCAATATTTTGCCCACTTTCCACGGTTGAGCAGTATTAAACCTTTTGGATGCAATAAGTATTTTAACTTACCTCCAACTTATCAAAGATCTTTTAATAAATATGCATTGAGAAACTGAGAAATATCTCTAACAGTTGATATCTATTGCTTGCAATCAACCTGCGATGATATTATAGCTTGTGTCCAGCTTTGCAATTTGTCAGAGCTTTCAATTTTTGTTTCTTTCTAAATTTTAACACATATTTTTATTTTATATCTATATTTAACAGTGTTGCATAAAAGCTCATTGCACTCATTGATCTGTTTGCTACAGTTAGCAACCAAAACTAGTTTTTTTTATGTGCAAGAGAAGAGGAGTTACGAGTGTCGATCAATTATAAAATCAGATTGCCACAATGATCCTAATAAATAATGTGCTGTGCATCGGCAAATTTATAAGGTATATAATGATAATCTATCAATTGCAACAAATATATATTCATAAACAAGTGACACAAACGAACAATATTTGTATTACATGCAGAAACAAAAATCAACGTTTTTAAAACAAAAATATTTGCATCGCTTGCTCGAATAGTTGCATTCTGATTGTTGCTTTTGGTGGAACGAACATCTTCGGGTTGTCCAATACTTACCACAATGTCTTCTGACCGCAACTTTTCTGCACTGCTGAACTAGTCGTATTAGCGACCAAACTATTATTTGGCTGAGCAAAACTATTATGCGTGGCATTTAGCACAAATGCAATGCGTTGAAGTTATACTAGCTAAACGTACCCTTTGACCTAAAACTAGTCGACTAGTTTACATCTACTAGTCGTAGATGTAAACTAGTCGTTTACATCTACCATCGTAAATGCGAACCGTTCTTCATATACTTCGAAGTATTAAACCCCCGTTAAACAAGGAACTACTGTTAGCCTGAGACAGTTATTAATTATTTCTATGGAATTCCTTTCAAAACTTTAAGGGAAAAAAGCGAAAAGCTTTGAAGTTGGCAATGAGAGAATTTATTGTTATTGATGTAAACGGTTCATTAATAATGCGATTTTGTGGAAATTTTTCTACTAATACATGTAACTTGATATTATGGGTTCATAAAGATTCAAGATTGTCAAAGTGCCGTTCAAATAGAAGGTGGCGCTATATTTTTAACTCTTGTCTCGTAGTGGCGGTCAAATGGAGCTGGCGTTCAAATAGAGGTGGCGCTCAATTAAAGGTTTTACGGTAAGTTTACCGGTGCAATATTTTGGCACCGATAAAATATGATGATCGTTTTGTACTCACCAAAGATGGATTGCTGGGGACGCTGACAAGGCATTCTTATCGTCTGTCATCCATTTCATGTCGAACATAACTAGTTTCACAGAACTACTTTGCTTTAGGTTAGCAGAGCATGCTTCCAAGTTACTTCCGGAATCTGGCCGAGACTTTCTTTTTGATGGAGGGCTAAAAGTACCGAACAACCTCTGGAAGGCTCTGTACAAGTATCAGAAAACTGGTAGGTAGACATGGTGTCACAAGTATCAGAAAACTGGTAGGTAGACATGGTGTCACAAGTATCAGAAAACTGGTAGGTAGACATGGTGTCACAAGTATCAGAAAACTGGTAGGTAGACATGGTGTCAAGTCTAACTGGTGTAGAATGAATTGAGTACAGTAGGCGCTTCTACACAGTAAGTAGTCTATTCTAGGAACGTTTATGTTATAGGGATTTTATGTTATACGAACAATAAAATACATGTAAATTGCCTAATCTGTTTCAAGATCTTCCAAACTCACCCCTTTGGTCACAAAAAGAAAAAACTAGCCTTAACTTTTTAGTTTGTGGGCTGTATTGTAACTGCAGTATTATTGGTTTTCACGGACAACTTTTCTCATTTTTCTGATCAATTTCACTGGTTTTATGGACCATGATTGCGGTAATTTTACAATAAGTTGATGGGGAGCACACATCTTTGATTTTTATTTACGTTTTGCTTATGTTTTCTAAACAGCAAAGTCTATTCTGCAAAGGAAAACTCATAACAAATATTTTATACCCCTACAATAAAGCAGAAAAAACATATTTTTACTATAAAAAAGCAATACATGTACTACCCCATCATCGTCTATCTGTACCCAGGGTTCAAAGTTACGATAGAAAATAACCTTTGATGATACTCCTACTTCTGTCATTCAATTGGTGGACTGACGCTTTAACACGTGCACCTATCGATCGCCTAAGTATTTACCCTACAGGATTAATTTATTCGTGGAGTTCAGTTTCGCGCAAATTGCCTTTTTCATGCATATTCGCGGACTAATTTATTCGCGGGTGAACGCAATCACGCTCTATTACGAGTTAACTCTATTGCGGCTAGCAATAGAGTTAACTCTTAATAGAGAGAATAAGAGTATTTGTAAATAAGAATATTATACTGCTTATAGTTATAAGCAGTATAATATTCTTATTTACAAAAATATCGTGCATTTTTTTACGTTATCAAAATTCAAGGTTAATATCATAGACCTATTAGCTATACTATTAACTATACTATATATATAGTATAGTTAATAGGTCTATGGTGAATATATCAGATATTTGTACTTGTCTCCTTGTATTTTCACTAGAAAATTACAAGATTGCTTCTTAAGAATGCATGTCTTATCCTTGACCTTTACTTATCCTTGACCTTTACTTATCCTTGACCTTTACTTATCCTTGACCTTTACTTATCCTTGACCTCGCACTGTGTAAGGTTAAGTATCATGTATCAGGTTCTGACTCCTCGCAAAACTTTCAAATGGCAGATGAGAATCAGCCACATAATTATGTTATATTAAACAAGTGACTAAATTGTCAGCCATACTAATTTCTATGGTTGCATTACAATAGACAACTCTTCTTTTAAATTTGATTTCTCTGAAAGCTGTGTAATCGCTCTTACTCGAAAACAGCAATCACTAAAAACTGATATACTGCACTGATATAGGTATGTCTTACTGAAACAAACAGTTCCTGAAGTAGTTGTAAGTTGCTGATTAAAGTTAATCTTTCGCTTTACTATGTATTCCTGCATATACAGCTGTGACTGCTATGCGTTCCCTGCATAGACAGCTATGGCTTGTGTTGAGGTGAATAAACTTTCATATGTAGGTGTAAAATGGCTATGGG
The DNA here is from genome assembly GCF_963576615.1 of Watersipora subatra. Lineage (NCBI taxonomy): Eukaryota > Metazoa > Bryozoa > Gymnolaemata > Cheilostomatida > Watersiporidae > Watersipora > Watersipora subatra. The sequence goes on along the minus strand of NC_088717.1, from coordinate 552,321 downwards.
AGCTGCACTGTCAACAAGTTGGAGGAATTCTCGGTGATGAAATGGGATTGGGAAAGACAATACAGATAGTTGTGTTTCTCGCTGCCCTCCATCACAGCAAACTTGTGGACAAGGCTCCACCAAGGTTTAAAGGGCTAGGTAAGAGATTTTTTTATGCCACGAGGGAGCTATTATCCACATATTGGTGTTGGTATAGTCGACTATTATAGTTGATAAATGAGATGGAGTGGAGACAACTTTAGTTCTTTTGAGTCTCTCCAAGTCATTTTGTGAGATCATGATTGATCTCGTCTGATATTTGTTTACTAAAGACTTTGCTGACAATTATCAGATTTCTCGATGATGTTTTGTACACTGTTTATGATTGGAACAAGCCTCTTAAATTGAAGACTTTTCTGCAGCCGTAGAAATAAAAACATTTTATTGCAATTTTGTAAAGCATTTTTATAGTACATTGATGCGAGAGCTTTAGGTTTTGCACACTGGCGAGGTCATTATTTTGGCTGACCGCCTAGCGCTGTTCATAGAAGTGTTGTTCACACAATATTATTCATTGTAGCTTTAAAGGGGTGATACCACCTTTTATGAACAGGCTGTGTTCACTAATAGACTTAGCGCTAAAACTTTAGGCAAAGTTTCAGCGCTATTTTTATGTGCAAAATCAGTTTTAGCACATATAGCTTGGGCTACTTTCTCCCACTGATGTTGGATTGGCTAGACAAGAGAACGGCAGGGTGTAAATTGGCATATTCGTGTAAACATGAAAAGCGGCTATAATATACATGTACATGAGATAAACCTCATAAATGAGTTGTCTGCTCATGGCAAGGTGTTGCTGCTAGCTGTTAAGCACCAGTAATGTGAACATCCTTGCGATGACATTGTCTCAACCATCTTGCAGTTGTATGTGATGCTGGTCTATTCTTCTGTCAGGACCAACAGTGATTGTCGCCCCTGTTACAGTAATGCACCAATGGGTTAAGGAGTTTCATAAGTGGTATCCACCAATCAGAGTGGCTATACTCCATTCGACAGGTGAGTTGCGCGCAGCGGAAAGTATAGGCCTGTTACTCTCATCGACAAAAGTACAGATAATTGTGATTGGGTTAGAATGACATTTCTAACCTGACTATTCATAGTTTGATAGAAGTTTTAAACACAATATTAATAATTGTGCATATTATATTAATGATTAGTCTGTAGTCAAACTGCTAATTAATATACACTGAACTTCTTAAAAAGAAGCAGCTCCATATATTAGTTTTTAAATTTCATTAAAAGCAAGAGACTGACAATATTTGTATTGCCATCAATATACTGAATGGACGTGTACAGACATGTGCATAGTTGTATATATTTATTAATAAAATGGTTGAATATCGAAACACACTTGCAAAGGTGTTGTCCAACTTACTTTAACAGAAGATTGAAGGAAGATGAAACTTATTGTAGATATCTTTGACGTTCATTTTTATAATTGTTTATCTATACAGTAGACACTCCTATAACGTACAGTAGACACTCCTATAACGTACAGTAGACACTCCTATAACGTACAGTAGACACTCCTATAACGTACAGTAGACACTCCTATAACGTACAGTAGACGCTCCTATAACGTACAGTAGACGCTCCTATAATGTACAGTAGACACTCCTATAACGTACAGTAGACGCTCCTATAACGTACAGTAGACACTCCTATAACGTACAATGGACACTCCTATAACGTACAGTAGACACTCCTATAACGTACAGTAGACGCTCCTATAACGTACAGTAGACACTCCTATAACGTATACCTCCTATAATGTAAATTCCACATAACCTAAACAATTTATGTGAAATATAACGTATAACGTAAAGTGTTAAGTCGGGCGAGTTATCAAGTTTGATTTGACTGTTAGTTTATCTTGCCACACTTGTTGAAAAAAATGACGTGGGTATTGGTATCATCCTAACCTTGACCCCTATTATAGGGGTCTATCTGTATATAACATACAGATAGACAACGAACAGATAGAATCCTTTTTTGTAAAATACTTTGTTGTTTTGCTTTCTTGCAGGCATACAAAATATTTGTTATTAGTTTTACTTTAAAGAATACACATTGCTGTTTAGATAAATAAACTAATCGTTGTAAGTGGACGTTGAAGATGTGCGCTCCCTATCAACTTATTGCGGAATTACCGAAATCTTGGTCTATAAAAACCAGTGAGATTGATCATAAAAAGGAGAAAAGTTGTCTGTGCAAACTAATAATGCTGCAATTACAGCACAGCCCGCAAATTAAAAAAAGGCAAGTTTTTCCTCTTTGTATGCCCAAAAGAAAGAGTTTGAAGAGAATGTATTTTACTGTTCTTATAATGTAAACGTTCCTGGAACGGGTTATTTACGTCGGAGGAGCGCTTACTGTACATATTAATCCCAGTGTTTGTCTGTCATTTGTATGTCCAGTTATTGCGATAAAGTTATAACATTAAAAATCACCTTCGTACTTGTTTTGAACTCGCAACATTATAATCACAAGTCTACTGACAAGCGAGGGTAACCACAAGACTGCTGACAAGCGAGTGTAACCACAGGACTACTGACAAGCGAGTGTAACCACAAGACTACTGACAAGCGAGTGTAACCACAAGACTACTGACAAGCGAGTGTAACCACAAGACTACTGACAAGCGAGTGTAACCCCAAGACTACTGACAAGCGAGTGTAACCCCAAGACTACTGACAAGCGAGTGTAACCCCGAGACTACTGACAAGCGAGTGTAATCACAAGACTGCTGACAAGCGAGTGTAACCACAAGACTACTGACAAGCGAGGGTAGCCCCAAGACTGCTGACAAGCGAGTGTAACCCCAAGACTACTGACAAGCGAGGGTAACCACAAGACCGCTGACAAGCGAGTGTAACCACAAGACTACTGACAAGCGAGTGTAACCCCAAGACTACTGACAAGCGAGTGTAACCACAAGACTACTGACAAGCGAGTGTAACCACAAGACTATTGACAAGCGAGTGTAACCACAAGACTACTGACAAGTGAGTGTAACCACAAGACTAAGCCGTTCTTACCATGCACTGCATATCCTTTTCGGCACCCGCTAAATGTAATGTGCACTTTTTATTACACGGGCTACGACTCTGTTATACGATATTTTTGCCTTGCGATGTGGAACACGATGTTTTTTTCGCCCTCATAATGTGTCTTTTGCCATACGATATCAATAAAAATTTATCTCGAAATTCAAATTTGGCAGTCGGGAAAAACGAAGATGCCGATATTTTATTCATTAAAATTCCTTGCACAATGCATGAAAGAAATACAATGCACGCTCTCTCGAACTTTAGTGTTGTTCGTAATTAGTTATAAGAAAAACGGAATGCTCAATGTTTTTCACATGGGCAATAGTATTCTCTGGAGTAGGACTTGCCCCTACATTCTCTCTCCGTTCGGTCAGACAAAGTATTCGACCAAACATTCTGAGAGTAAATTTTAATGTTTATATTAATATCGAGAGATACCAGCGTCATCCATCAAAACTTGGAATACGACTGTTGTGTTAATATAAGCTGTAGAAGTTAAGCCTGGTGTGATGTAGGCATCTCTATTGTAGAGCCACCAGTACAGACTGATGATTCATTCGAACCTCTATTTATATGGTTCCTTTACAATAGCCACATTAGAACACGAAAGAAACTCATGCAATCGTAAAGTATTGTGCACTCAAGTAAAAAGCCTGCATAACCAGTGAACTAATCAGTTCATGGTGGAGAGTAGTGCTGCACGATATCTTTGCATATGCATTTGATTATTTGGTTTTTAACTAGATCGAATATCGAACATTGGAGTTGTCTTCTTTCAATATAGTGTTGGATATGAAAAGATATTGGTTAATATCGGTGGAAAAACAGGAGTTGTCACCTCTTTACAATAGAGAAAATAGACAACTCCAGTTTTGCAAAATAAAATAAGCCGATATTTTGATAAAATATTGGCTTCCATATTCATATCGGCTTGAAAACTGACCAAATATAAAATCATCCCCTGAAATATATCGTCACATCGAATTATATCGTGCAGCACTAGTAGAGAGGTTTAAATGTATGATCTGCCCTATCATAACAACAACAAGCTTTGCTGCAACAGTAACCTTTTTTATACACACACTTCCGTGTACTCATTGTTTATTTTTTTAGTTTATTTGAACTGCATAAAAACACTTTTCTCATGAAATGAAGTTTAGAAGTTAGAATAGTAAATGTTGTTATATGTTAAATAACATAAGTTTTGTTCGTAAATACCTTTTTATTGCTCGGGCAACGTCGGACATTCACCTAGTTTGTAATAATAAAGAGAACTTTGAGAATTCTATCAGCCGTGGAGTGTTTAATCTCTGGGTCTGAGTCACCTTGAAACATTAAAGATGGATAAACTGATCTGAGTGTGAGCAATTAATAATCAGACTTAGTATACAGTATCAGTTTTGGTATACAATATCAGACTTTTTGTACAATATCAGACTTGGTATACAGTATCAGACATGGTGTACAATATCAGACTTGGTGTACAATATCAGACTTGGTATACAGTATCAGACATGGTGTACAATATCAGACATGGTGTACAATATCAGACTTGGTGTACAATATCAGACTTGGTATACAGTATCAGACATGGTGTACAATATCAGACTTGGTATACAGTATCAGACATGGTGTACAGTATCAGACATGGTGTACAGTATCAGACATGGTGTACAGTATCAGACTTGATGTACAATATCAGACTTGGTATACAGTATCAGACATGGTGTACAATATCAGACTTGGTATACAGTATCAGACATGGTGTACAGTATCAGACATGGTGTACAGTATCAGACATGGTGTACAGTATCAGACTTGATGTACAATATCAGACTTGGTGTACAATATCAGACTTGGTGTACAATATCAGACTTGGTATACAATATCAGACATGGTGTTCAATATCAGGCTTTTTGTACATTTTCAGACTAAGTATACAATATCAGACTTGGTGTATAATATCAGACTCGGTGTATAATATCAGACCGAGTTATTTATCACGTTATGCTTCCAGGTTCCTCCTCCATGTCTGCAAGAAATCTAATTGCGAGCTTAGTAGGGGCACAGGGAGTTGTCCTCACATCATACTCGACCTTTCTCAACCACCAGGAACTACTTGTCGGTCACAAGTGGCAGTATATCATCCTTGATGAGGGACATAAAATACGCAATCCTGAGGCACAGATCACGGTGGCTGTCAAAAGACTCAAGTAAGTTTTACAGTCATTCATGGAGTTGTCTTCTTTTATTCGTTGCATTCTTAGATGAAGTTTGTTTTACAATGAATCTGTAAGGGATGTTGAGTTATATCAGTGAACCAATAGTATTTTTCTTTGGTAAATGACTTGGGCACACTCTAGCAATATTTGGTTTAAATTTATGTTTTATTCACATCAGTTGAGTGCTAGTCGTTTAATATCATGTCGCGGCTTTACGCCTTTACACTGTTTCTATCTAAAAACCTGATATTGCTGTAATTATCTTCACTATCGGAACGATGACTCTAGTCGGAGGCTTAGAAGTCAGCTACAGTCTCTCAACATTTAAGTTCTATGGTGATACTGAGATAGATTATCGCTCATTTTATAAGTTACAACTTAGCAATAAACTCAGGCCATCATTTTGGTTTTTACACTTCTGGAAGAAAATTAACAAAAGCATTTGTTAGGTATGATATACATCTGATTCATTTTAATTTGTTATCCATTATTTTCATTAAAAGCGTATTATATTAGACAACTGTTTTAATTGATATCTAATACTACGGCAAAAGCATTTGAGGTTTGCAATGTGTTTTGATGAAACTATTTAATGAATATATAATAGCACCTGCGAAAATCACAGTGGAAAGTATATCTAGCTTTCAGTTTACTGCGTTGTTATTATGGTGTTCCTAAGACGACACTATATTCAGGCGTATATTCGCGGAATTAATGTGTGCAGGCTTGATGCTGTTAGTTTAAATGTGAATACATTCTTTCTAGAGATGTGAGTTTACCAGAGTTACTCACATATTCTTGGGATTAGTTGACTGAAGGCATTGGTTTATGCTATATCGCAGTATATGGGAATTGTTCTCTCGGCAATTATTCATCGACTATGCGGGCGATATACTGAAGGCATCGACGAGGCAAAGCGAGTACGTCGGGAAAGTTTGCAGCTGCCAAACTTTTCCAATAGTTGGAAGAGCATTCATGGCAGCCTGTGCAATACGTACCACTTCGGTGATGGTGGTTGGATGTTGTGGATTGCTTGACCTATGTTTTCTTTCACGATCGTTGCTGCTGGGCTAGCATTTCATCGTTTCCGCTACTGCATCGTATAATGACAACGTCATGCTGCGGATGTAAACACAAGTGTGTTTGTGATAGTATGAACGATGTTATCATAGACGATCATCGATGTATTGTAGGAGTAACATTGACATACAGCTATACAGTGCTTACCAGCCTTTAGTGACACTTTTATGGCTTGCAGACTCATCATTAAATTAGCTTTCCTTTTAATTCTTGTAGGACTGTATGGAGTTTTCTACTTTTGGTCTGTTGTAGGCTGTTTGTAGCAGCATTCTCCTTTTGAGTGTGTTAAGATTTCATAGAATTGTCCTGTTGGATGACTTTTAGAATTGTTCATAGAATTACCCTCCATTTTTGAAGCCTACAGGAATGTACATAGAGGTATCCTCTCTATTTGCTTTTTTGCTGATCTGTCCATAAAATGATTTCGGCTGTTTGTTTTATGGTAAAGTATTAAATTCCGCCCTCCTAATTTTTTTTGTAAAACTCAATAGAATTTTGGTTTCCTGTAGCACTTTGTAGAGTTATCCCCTCTTTTGGTAGAGTTAGAACTTAGTACTAAAGTTATCCTCGAGTCTCTTGTAAGGCTGGCAATAAAGTTATCACTTCTTTATCTCTTTTAGGACTGTCCATAGAGTTATCCTCTCTGGCTCACCGATACAGAACAATCTTAAAGAGCTCTGGTCACTTTACGACTTTGTTTTTCCCGGGAAGCTTGGAATGCTCCCTGATTTTATGGAACATTTTGCAGTTCCTATCACACAAGGTGGCTATGCAAATGCTAGTCAGGTATGTGAAATTCTTGAATTTTGTTGTCAGAGTGACATAATAATGACTATTATTCGACATACTCTATATTGTCTCTCGGAGTCTTTGATGAGCTTTCTTAAGGTTGGGAAGACAACTGACGATTCCTCTCATTAGCCCACTCATTTGTGCTGATTCTAAAGTTTAGTCTAGCCCATGTTAGCTCCTGTAAATTGTTATCAACTTTTTCGCTACCACGAGCCTCATAGTAGCTTTACTACGGCTTGGCAAAGCGTTTGCATATGACCAAGAGCCGCATGACGCAACTTTGTTAGGCTCTGTCATAGAAAGCTTATTTGATTAGTAGGTAATTAATCAGCCTATCGTATCTGTACTTGAATGAAAGGAAACAATTATCCGCATGCGTTAAGCCAATAGAAAATATGTTTACAACCAATCCTGAGAGTAGTTTCGCTTTGGAAAAGCTTTATTTTTTATTGCAATTTCTTCTTAGCAATGACAAATCGTATCAGACACATTACAGATATGAAGGTTTCACTAATTTTAGATCCATGGCCTTTGTATGATTTTTATTGAACAATAGTAGGGGAGAAGTGGGTAATGTGGACAGTTTTTCTTTTCGTTACAGTTACCACTATTATATTCACTTTGGAATACTCTAAATTATATCTTTAGCTTGCAGAGTTTGTTGGCTCTCTTTTCTTAATTGCATGTTTTGTAATACAAGCAATAGTTTTTCCAGAATCCACCATATCGTAAACCACAAGATTGTCCACATTACCTACCATCGGTGGGTAATGTGGACAGGGGCACTGGGTAACGTGAACATGTCATTTTTTGTCATTAAAAGTAAAAATTTCTCAGATATTTAAATGACTACAAGTAATATATGCATTTGGTTAGATCCAATTTAGCGTAAACTGTACAAGAATAATCAAATCTGGCAATATAAGACAATTCTAATAAGTCATGGTAATAACTCAGATTGTCTTTTAGTGTTGTTGATATAACAAATTATGTCTATCTTAAATTGAATGCTGATGGCTTAAAACCAAATATGAGTCCTCTTCTGGTTCTTTCGGTATTTCCCTGCGACAGCGGTTTAGGTAAGACTAATTCGAGCCGGCGGCTCACATATTTACAATCTAGTAGGTCTGGCTTGAAAAACTTCTGTGCCAGTAAAAGTCTACTTGCAACTCTTCAGAGGCAATAGTTTTAATTAAATTAAGGTTATTAATTTAACATTCATTTTCTAATTACAACATTTAAAAGAACTCGCGTCTACTAATCACAATCAATAGATGGTGCAAAACAACATTCACTTTTGCATTCGTAGTTATTGGCAAATAATTGTTGGACTAAGAAATTTACATGCATGTATACTAGTAAATTTACTAGTAAGCCTAGTAGTAGTAGTAACAATTTAGACTTAACATTGAAACTAGCAAATTAAGCGGTTTATATCATACATGTTATGCCTTGCAGCACAGAGTAATTTGGACATGGCATAAGGGTAATGTGGACATGTCCACATTACCCCATCTTATATATTATTACAAATGTTGATAAACCTCAGTCATAGTCAGGAGTTGCCTTCTGACAATCAATAGAGATAAACAGCACAATATGATTTGTTTGTGTATATATTGCCCCAAAAGTTCCAACAACATTCACGCTATGTAACCCAGGTAGTAAAATTCAATTAATAATTACTATTTGTATGATAAATATTAAAATGCTTACAGATTGATGTATGATGGATAGAGACTTCCAAATTAGCATGTGGCTTCTTCTAACAGGAAAAGGAAAGGTTTTATAATATGAAACAAGTGGAATTGGTTATAAACTTTAGCTAATAATTTAACTGTCCACATTACCCAGCTGTCCACATTACCCACTTCTCCCCTACTACTGAGAATGATTATCGTATTTTCGCCGTAATAATCATCCGACTTGTCAGACTAGGACAAGCTCAGTAGTAACCTTGGTAGCAAGTTTCTTTAGCCTAACCTGAAAGGTCAGGTCATGCAAAGAAACAATAGTGTTGTGACAATTGTGACAATTTATATGTGCTCTTGTCAAATAATAGGTTTTACCGTATATGTAATTGTCTCGGTAAAAAAATTAATTTGGTCGCAAAAGAATTAAATATACACTAAATACAGTTTACTTCTGAAGTTCAGTGATGGCCTCTCGCTGTAGCTGTCACTATACATATGACTGTGTATGATAAGCAAGGTATTCGTTGCAGACACAGGTGCTCACTGCATACAAGTGTGCTTGCGTGCTCAGGGAGTCCATCAGCCCTTACCTTATCAGGAGGATGAAGGCAGATGTTAATGCCAAACAGCTCATGCTGCCCAGCAAAAGCGAACAGGTTCATAACTTGATCTCATTCTTATTGTTGAGAGGCCGTAACTTTCTCTCATTGGCAAAGCTTCGGAGCAAAGGCTTAAGGAAAACTTACACTAAGGATATCACCCTTTCTAGAACAGTCTTTTACTAAGGAATTATTTTGTTGGTTACCACAGAATTAATTTTTGTTGAAAACCTTCCTGCTGATGTACACTCAGTATTTTTGCTGTAGAAGCTGGAGCTGTTGTGCTAGAGCCTCAATGCAATGTTTTTTTGAAATCAGTAGAAAATTCTACACAATAATCGATGCATTTGAGGTACAGAGGCCATATTTAATACTTTTTTCTAGTTTAGTAAAATTGACTGCAAAAAAAAACACTTTTGTTTTCGCAGTTTTACTAATTAGGTCAATTTGGTTTATTGACGTCAAACGCCAAACCCCATTTACTAATAGGGAAGTGTCAAAGGATCACTATTGAAGATAGGTATATAGGTCAAAGGATGTAATAGGTCAAAGGACAACTATTGAAGAATAGCTCACTGTTTACAATGTTTCTTTTTATCCATCCTTAAGGGGGAAATGAAAACTTTGGAGACCACGATTTAATGCTGTAAATTTAGTGAAAAGATACTAACTGCTTCGTTTGGATTAGGTACTTGGGCGAGTCATTTGAATGGCTTTCCATCGCGAAAGAGCTACTAGATACACAAAGTAGTGTGCTTCGCGTGTGTTGTAATATATCTAGGTTGTGGAAGTGATTGAATGTGTCACAGTAGTGGTGATCTGTGCTGACAAGTGTCAACAAGTGCTTGGACCCTCATCCTCTTAACATTTGTTGCTGAGCGATCCTCTTGATAAGTATCGTTTCATGAAATAATAGATTTTCGGTATTACTGATACGGTGTGGCACCTCGCAGGTGCTGTTCTGTCGGCTGTCTCAGGAGCAAAGGGCGGTCTATCAAGAGTACCTTGGCTCCGGTGAGGTGGAAGCGATCCTGAGAGGAAGACTTCTTGTATTTCCTGGTAAAACTTCACATGTACTCACTTTCCTCTGTTCTCTGCTGCACTCTCCGCTACCTTTTTCCACAAACTATCGTTACAGGAATCTTCTCTTTATACAACTTGTGACTGTTTGTACAATGATATTATCAACGGTATTGCGAGTGTCATTGTCACTGATTGTCCAAATGCTGCTACCGAAGGCTCAGTAGCTGATCAGAGAGCAACCAACGTCTAGAGTTGACAATCTATTGTTTAATTGCTGAACAGCTAAAAGGAAACGTTGATCATATGTGTCTCTTTTAGTTGTTTGATTTATATCTAGTCAATTACTAGATGTAAAGTGATATAGACCTTTCTTTAAGATTTTCTCTGTCTAACATCACCTGATTAGAAGATCTATTAAGGGTTAGGCGCTTTAATACCCTTGTCAGAATATTCACTCATCATGATAAATGGAGTTGTCACACACTAGGAAGGAGTTGTCTACTCACTGCAATGCTTAATCCACACTCACCAGCCATTTTATTAGGCTTTTGGCCAAAATTGGTACGTAACAGTTTTTAGTCAGACTAGTAAAGTATTCAGACAGCATACTGCCTATGTTCAGGTCTAATAAAGATGCTAAAAATTTGCAACCATCCCGACCTGACCACCGGGGACTTGAGGACAAAGTACAGCTCTGGCAAACTTACCGCAAAACAAATGGAGTACGGATATTACAAACGCTCGGGCAAACTGGTTGTCTGCAAGGTACGTGGTTTCGTGATGTACACCGAGCTGACGCTAGAAGTTGTCTGTAGCTCTTTGGAGGAGGAGGAACACAAAACTTCTTAGAATTTGCCTAGTTTTTATTATAAGTTTGCAGTTCAATCAATTCGATTTAGTCCAGGCAACTGTATGGAATGGCGATAGGGTGTGCATAATAATAATAATATTCCTTTTATTCCCTATCATGAAACGCGAGTCAAGGTTGTGCATTCAATTGGTCTGTTTTTGAGAATGCTAATGATCGTTGACAAGCTGATGAGTCTTGGAGGGATGTACAAATAGAATCAACAAATATGTTGAATTTATTGAATATCATATACATGTTGTAAATTAGGGTTGGGGCTTATAAAATACAGCCAAATTTTCCCTTCCCTTTGCTGTCGTGCATGGGTTTTTTAATACGTGATGCAAAGTTCTAGACAATGCTTGACTCTACACCTGAAACGATTTCCAACAGACGATGTTAAAAGTTTCTTGAAGCATCAGGGTGTCATAAGTACATTGTCAGACGTAATTTTCAAAAGTGGCAACTCTCAATATATAAATCAGTGTTCACGATTTTTCTATATCGTCGTCTATATCGTCGTCTATATCATCGTCTATATCATCGTCTATATCATAATTAAAACTAAACCGTGCAGTCTTAAGTGTGACATCGCGCCGCACATTTCTAGGTGGACATTAAAATGTTTAAGATGAAGTTGCCATATAAGTACACTTCTAATAAAGCTGTAGTGCCACAGCCATTAGATTTACCTCAGCCTGTGGTCTCCAAGGATTTATGTAATAAATAATTGCCTCCTTTCTGGACGACTCTTTGGTTTTTTAATATTTTATTATCAAGATTTATTCCCTCTCCGCTGCATGTGCGGCACTTTATTCTGAAGTAGATTTATCCCGGAACTAATTATACTGTGACCATCTGCGCATGGTATTTGGTACATGAGCAATTGTACACCACTAATGGTCCTTCTGTGGTTTGAACCACTGCCCTACTGATTATATACCAGCACACTAAATACTGAACCACGGCTGCTCAGTAGTTAACTTGCTCGGATAAAGGCGCACCATTTTACTTGAATGAATATTTCATGCCTCATGTAGAGCCAGTTATTGTTCGGATGTTCTATATTATTACAACGCTTAGTCACTTATTCCATAGTCACTACTCGAGATGTGGAGCAGACAGAACAGAAAAGTGCTGCTTTTTACCCAGAGTAGTCAGATGTTAGATATCTTAGAAAGGTTTGTCCAAGATGAGGAGTACAGCTACCTGCGTATGGATGGCAGCACTTCTATAGGCTCTAGGCAGACACTCGTTGACAGGTTCAACCAAGTGAGTACAAGTACTTTGATTGATGCGCAACGATGCAGGGAGTTTTCTATCTCTCAATTCTGGAAATGCCAAAATTTATATGCGTTAGCAAGGATTAATTGCTATCTCTGAAAATTAGCGGTGATAATAGCATACCAGATGACACAATAAGAGGTGTAGCGCTCAGAGTTATTATGGAATGTTTGTCAAGTGCATATGATAGATGATATAAAGTATTTATGCCAACGTTCAACTTCCATCTTTGGACAAGACCCTGTTTAGAACATTTTAACAAAGTTGAGAATCTTCTCAGCTTTTGTCAAGGTCACCAAAAGGTGGCGGCATTGTATGTGTAAGGTAATTTCATATTATGAATAATACCAGTAATGTTATATGAGTTCTGTCAAGGAAGCTGATGTCATACCAAATAGCTTGACATTGTGTATTTCTTAGGACAAGAACATGTTTGTCTTCTTGCTCACCACCAGAGTTGGAGGTCTGGGGGTGAACCTAGTCGGCGCAAGTCGGGTTGTGATATACGATCCCGACTGGAACCCGAGCACAGACATACAAGCTCGAGAGCGGGCATGGAGGATTGGCCAGCAGCGAGATGTCATTATCTATAGACTTATTTGCACTGGTAGCATTGAAGAGAAGGTCTACCAAAGGTGATGGTTGATTATAAAGTGTCTCTTTTTATTTGATTATGTTATCTCACTAACAATCATTTAATTTCTCATCTAGGTTGACTTACACACATGGTTGACTTACACACACGGTTGACTTACACACACGGTTGACTTACACACACGGTTGACTTACACACACGGTTGACTTACACACACGGTTGACTTACACACACGGTTGACTTACACACACGGTTGACTTACACACACGGTTGACTTACACACACGGTTGACTTACACACACGGTTGACTTACACACACGGTTGACTTACACACACGGTTGACTTACACACACGGTTGACTTACACACACGGTTGACTTACACACACGGTTGACTTACACACACGGTTGACTTACACACACGGTTGACTTACACACACGGTTGACTTACACACACGGTTGACTTACACACACGGTTGACTTACACACACGGTTGACTTACACACACGGTTGACTTACACACACGGTTGACTTACACACACGGTTGACTTACACATACGGTTGACTTACACACACGGTTGACTTACACACACGGTTGACTTACACATATGGCTATTTTGATGACAAGATGAATTAAAGTTGTCCAGCTGCCTTAGTAATCAAATTGATGATATCTTGATTAATAGCAGCTTTGCTGTTTTGTGTAGTTGATGATGTTAACTTTTGCATTTTTGAATTAATATTTTGAAAAATTTTTAAATCTTGGAGGACTATACCACTAAAAACAAATAGGTCATTAAAAAGACCCAAGCTGATTGGGGTAATTCAATAAACTCCACTCAAAACTAAATGCTAGCTGTATAAATACTGCGCAGACTTTTTCGGTATTTGTGGAAACTGCTTCGACCATGCGGTATAGTTATCTGATATGTTGGGTAACCAAAACATGTAACACAATGACTAGATGAGGAACAAGTGTTAGAAGGGCAGCCACAATACCGCTTTTTTCTCTCGTTTTCTCGCAGTCACTAACCAAAAGCGTGAACATCGCATATCCTACATTTATATTTCGCTAAAGAAATGACCTGTCCCGGCTTGGAGGTTGCATCGCGGAGTGTTTCTGTAACCAAAACTGGTTTTTTGTTCTAACATCAGAATCATCGCTGAAAAACAAAATATCATGACTATATTATTATTTATATTATTATAAATGCAACTCTAAAATGCTGTCAGTTAACCTTTAACAGCATGAAAGGATGGCAACTCGTCACTCGAACAAAATCTTCTGGTGTTGTAAGCTTTGTTAGACAAAAACAGTCAAAGTAACTGAAGCATGAAACCTTATCAAGCTGTCTCCTTGATTCAGCAACCGATACTCCTGTTCGATTGGAAACTAAACTGTAATTACATTACATTTCTGAGTTTGGTGAGGACCTGCCAGGTCATTCTTTGTAAACTTGTTGCTTCAAGTTTACAAAGAATGGCTTGGCAGGCCCTCACTTGGATTCAACATACCTGCTTGAAATCTGTTTACTGTTAATAATTTAGCCTAATTACTTTAGGCTCGCCTAGAAAAGTAGGATTCTCTAGTTTAATGTGCTTTAATGGCTACGTAAAAACAGTAGATTGTATCATTGTATCATCGCGCCATTGCTGTATCATGCTGTACTATTGCTGTATCATGCTGTACCATTGCTGTATTATACTGTACCATTGCTGTATCATGCTGTACTATTGCTGTATCATGCTGTACTATCGCTGTATCATGCTGTACTATTGCTGTATTATGCTGTACTATTGCTGTATCATGCTGTACTATCGCTGTATCATACTGTACTATCGCTGTATCATGCTGTACTATTGCTGTATCATGCTGTACTATTGCTGTATCATGCTGTACTATTGCTGTATCATGCTGTACTATTGCTGTATCATGCTGTACTATTGCTGTATCATGCTGTACTATTGCTGTATCATGCTGTACTATTGCTGTATCATGCTGTACTATTGCTGTATCATGCTGTATCATTGTATTGACAGGCAGATCTTCAAGCAGTTTCTGACGAATAAGATCCTGTCAAATCCAAAACAAAGAAGGTTCTTTAGAAGTGGAGATATGAAAGACCTTTTCTCATTGGCTGTTGATGAAAAAGACAAGCAAGACTCGGAGACGCACGCGATATTTGCTGGAACTGGCTCTCGCATTGACCTCAAAAAAATACAGCAGAAGGCGAATGCTGCTCGTAAACTTGCTAAACAAAAAGCGGAAGGTCAGATATGATTGATTTCTTTACTCCAAGACTGTGTTATTTGCCAAAATAAACATCTTCACCTAGAATCCAGTTGCACCAAATACCAAAATAAAATTTTATTTAGCCAATTCGGAAGACACTCAACGGCTGTGTAGGTATCCCTCAGCTGCTTTGCATGTTCCAGAATGTTCTATAACTTTAATTTTGTTGAGAATCTGGCTGATTTTTGGCTGATTTTCATTTTTATACTCTTTATGTTGATAACTCCCTTCCAACCCTCCAAACTGTTATACTTTTTCGCTGTTGCAGTCCATAACAGGTTATATGTTTCTATTGTAATTCTTGCTGTAGGCTAAACCTTCAAGGCTGGTATGAATAAACCGTCTCATCAAAAGTTTTCTTACCTACATTGAAAAACAGCGAGGTTTCCTGTAGTAATGAATCCGGTTAATGCTGTCAATATGCTGCATTATATTGACAGAGAAGAAAGCGGCTGATGATGAAAGGAAGAGGAATCTATGGGAAATGGCGAAACGACTGAGTGAAAAAATGGAAGTAGAGAAGGCAAAAGCAACTCATGATCAAAAAGATGATGGGGAAGCTGGACCTAGCAATCACACAGGTGGGCTTCGTGTCTATGACACTCGCTAATGTATGTCATATCCTTATGGCAAAATCATTCAGGTGGGCTTTATGCGTCCATGACACTCGCTAATGTATGTCATATCCTTATGGCAAAATCATTCAGGTGGCCTTTATGCATCCATGACACTCGCTAATGTATGTCATATCCTTATGGCAAAATCATTCAGGTGGCCTTTATGCATCCATGACACTTGCTAGTAATTGTCATATATCTATGATGCAACCAGTTTGTCTATTCTTTTAGATAAGAGTCACATTCTCGCTTCTGTGATTTATGAGTGAATTTATGGGCCTCCTTTCTTATTGTTCTATTCTATAGCAATAACCACAATTTTTGCGAGGCAGTTGTAGCTGTATGTAATTGCGACTGTTTGTAATTTTTGTAATACTGTTAGCAGGGTGATATTTGGCGTTTTGTTCAGAAAATGGAAGCTAGTTTGCTATAAAGTTACTCCGATAAACTGTTCTGTGGAACCTAAACCCCTCTGTCCAACTATTTTGCAGCACGTTATAGCCGACTGTCAAACTATTCTATTGCATCTGTAATACTACTTGTCGAACTATTCCATGAGTAGCACCTAAGCTATTTGTCAAACATCAAACTGAAAACTTAAGCGCTTTAATGACACAGTTTGAGGCTTATTCTTTAAAGAAGGAATTCTAACATAATAGGATGCCGTAACTAATGGCAACGATGCCAGCTGTCATGAGTGACATCCTGTTCTTGATACTGCACGGGTTAATTTCTGTGGTAGCCATTCTTACCAGCTAAAATAAAGAATTGAATACGATTTTAAAGCAGAGCCTAGCTATAAGCAACTTCTTACTACTAAATATGTCGATAGAGATGAACCTTACAGAAGAGCGGCTGGCATTGCAAATAGATTCGAATAAACAATGACAATAGCTTAGCAAGTATGTATGTTGAAGGAGCTCAGCTGTTTTTTGGCTCCCTCTCCATGACTTCGTTTCTGTGTGACAGTCAACTAGAGTTTTTTACATTTGTTGACCAATGATCTCCTCTGACTGTATGGAAACCTCTCTTTCAGTTATTCCTGGATGGAGTGTGGAGACACAGCGATTGTAATAGCATTATGTTCAAGTATTAATTACTTGACTGTTTTATGTAGCTGACGCGAGTGAAGGCGTGGAAGTAGAGGATGATGCTAACGGAGACGTCAGACTGACAGACAAGGAGAGCAAAGATATCAGCAGCGCTCTCGCTTCTGAAACCAGAAATATCATCAATGCTGACCTTTTCACCAACCTTGGAGATCTCGAGTTTGAGTCAAAAATGGAAGATAAAATTGAAGAACCGAGTGAGTTGTCTCTTTAGCCTTCCTCCAGCTCATCTTTCATATCAACTTTTTATGAACTTGATATGAAACTGTATAAAACATGTTATATAAAATATTATCTTATGTAAAATTATATACAATATTATTTTATACCAAATTGTATGAAGTATTGTTATATAAAATTATATACAATATTATTTTATACCAAATTGTATGAAGTATTGTTATATAAAATTATATAAAATATTATCTTATGTAAAATTACATAAAATATTATCTTATATAAATTTTTTAGCAAACATCTAACTCGGTATTCGAAGCAATTTTCAATGTATGATGTGAGGTTTGGTGAAGCGTTGCAATTCTATTTATCAGTTCTCCACCTGTATTAACTTCGCATGGTTCGCATAATGTTCAATAATAATATAATTTAACCTATTTAAAGCACATAGTATAAGTTAGATTATATACGTTTTTTTCTCATGACCTCTACCTACGCTCTATCTTTATTTAAAGCACATAGTCCCACGACCAAACATAAGCGAAGCGAGTGTTTGGGAGCTTTATGATAGAAGCATATGTGCACACAACTCCCGAAAAGTATCCCTCAACCGCCATACCCAAACCCTTGTATCGAAATCCCATCAAAAAATTTAACCATTTTTCTGTGGAGTGGTTTAAGTATAATAATGATACAAAACACCTATACACCTATTTAAATATGTTACCAAGTCTTTGAAAATTGTCGACAATATCCTAAAACTTACCCTTCTGATCGGATTATACATAACTAGAAAGCTTAATTTGGCCTAAAATCGCCATTAAAATCTGACAAGCCTTTTTAATCAAAATTAAGACTGGCCAACAAAACGCCCATAAAGCCATGCGACAGATAGTAGAACCATAAAGCCGTGCACATTTCACCAGTCTATGGCTGAAATTACCGCTGTAATATCGTTTGTTGCTCTCTCGAGTTCGAAACATTAATGACTTACTTGTTAATAACTTCGCTAGGGAGCGCATCACTCGATTAGCTATCAATGACCAAATCCTACAACGTAAAGGAAAGGAGACTATACTGCGCGACCTTTGAACAGAACACTACACTTATCTAACAAAACTATTTCTATTATTTTCTATATGAACTTTTTCTAAACACTTCATATGCCTTTTTTCTATATTTCTATTATTATATATTTCCTTTGTTATTAGTTCGTATACAAAATACTTTACATATACTTATATAGGGCCTACATATAAATCTATTTACAACATTATTCTATATCATATACCATTATTCCATTTTTATTACTTTATATACAACTTTACATTCCCCAAATATACTTTCCATTCACAAACATTCTTAACATTTTTCTGTACTTACACTTCTAAAATAGAACTTTTTCACCTTTATATATCTATTTATATTACACTACCAAATACAACTGTAATATCAACAATTAACCAATTACTCATATACCTGGTTTCAACCCAACTTTACTTCCAAATTAAATTGTTAGTTGCATCTTTTTGGAGTCGTGCTCCCTCAAATTTATTTTATATCATCTCGAACAACTCTCGTTTACACTGTGGTGGACGCCGGGCCATGACATTGTAATTCGTGTAGCTATTTTTATATGTTATATCTTGCATGCTGTGTTGTTCTTTTTATTATATCGTTGTTACTTTGTCCATATATTATATCGCTATGATGACTTCGTTTATCGCTGTATTATAACCATGCCAACAGATTAGTGATTCTGTTTATTACTAATGTTATACGGTTTTTACTTGGTTTCGTTAGCCGGAATGGACGAGTTTATTGTATATATAAAGGAGTGCGCTCATTCAGTTGGGCAGAGCAGTTAGCCGTACCGCTACTATGCTAGTGGAATTTCCTTCTGAAATAAAAACTGAACGAAACTACACACAGTCTCTTTATGAAATAGTCTAGATCGTGCCAAGTAAAGGCCGGCAAATTCCTTTACAACACTATAATCTGTCAATTCCTACTGACAACTACTTTTTCAACAACCAGCAGTACCCTTCCTTTTTTCCATTATCACTTTGGCCGGGGGCTGTATGACGGGAATTTTTAGTATAAGTTAGATTATATACGTGTCTTTCTCATGACCTCTACCTACACTCTATCTTTATTTAAAGCACATAGTATATGTTAGATTATATACGTGTCTCTATCATGACCTCTACCTACGCTCTATCTTTATTTAAAGTACATAGTATATGTTAGATTATATACGTGTATCTATCATGACCTTTACCATCGCTCTATCTTTATTTAAAGTACATAGTATATGTTAGATTATATACGTGTCTTTCTCATGACCTCTACCTACACTCTATCTTTATTTAAAGTACATAGTATATGTTAGATTATATACGTGTCTCTATCATGACCTCTACCTACACTCTATCTTTATTTAAAGCACATAGTATATGTTAGATTATATACGTGTCTCTCTCGGGATCTCTACCTACGCTCTATCTTTATTTAAAGCACATAGTATATGTTAGATTATATACGTGTCTCTCTCATGACCTCTGCCTACACTCTATCTTTATTTAAAGCACATAGTATATGTTAGATTATATACGTGTCTCTCTCATGACCTCTGCCTACACTCTATCTTTATTTATAGTACATAGTATATGCTAGATTATATACGTGTCTCTATCATGACCTCTACCTACGCTCTATCTTTATTTAAAGCACATAATATATGCTAGAATATATACGTGTCTCTATCATGACCTCTGCCTACGCTCTATCTTTATTTAAAATACATAATATATGTTAGATTATATACGTGTCTCTACCATGACCTCTGCCTACGCTCTATCTTTATTTAAAATACATAGTATATGTTAGATTATATACGTGTCTCTACCATGACCTCTGCCCCTGTCTCCTCTATCAACAAGGCTACACTTCAGTTTGCTGTTTTTTAACGGAAAGGGAACTGAAACCCTCGCTTCTTTATAACTTTACATATAATTTCATTTTGTAGATACATTTATCTTCTGAATTTGTATTAATCCTTTCTGTAATTACTGTTAATACTTGCAGTTTTTATCCTATGTTTCAAGCTGTACAAATCGTTAGAATATCCTAAGATAAATCATGAAAATATTTCCTTCTACCAATATAGTTAAATGCATTATTATTGCGTATAATTTCTACAGATATGCATTGCTAAAGATAAAGATTGCAAATTTACCAATGCACTGCTGTCTGGTGTTACAAGTTACATGATGTCGCTGTCGCAGTATTTGGAATGTCAGCATGGCTTATTTCTACTCTATTTTGAGTCGTCCTTTTATCAAACATGCTGACATATTTTGAAGACAACATATACGGATCTTTCTTTTAGCTGCTCCGAAGTTATAAACACATTCCAGTTTTGTTACGTATGCTCACACGAAGTTGGTGCAAGTAACAGTAAAACTGTCTTAGTAAATCTGCACTAGTCTTTATATTAAACTGTTAACTACTCCTTATATACACTATTCTATATATGAACTGTTGACTATTCCTTATATACACTATTCTATATATGAACTGTTGACTATTCCTTATATACACTATTCTATATATGAACTGTTGACTATTCCTTATATACACTATTCTATATATGAACTGTTAACTATTCCTTATATACACTATTCTATATATGAACTGTTGACTATTCCTTATATACACTATTCTATATATGAACTGTTGACTATTCCTTATATACACTGGTCTATATATAAACTGTTAACTATTCCTTATGTACACTAGTCTATATATAAACTGTTAACTAATCCTTATATACACTAGTCTATATATAAACTGTTAACTATTCCTTATATACACTAGTCTATATATGAACTGTTAGCTA
Organism: Watersipora subatra; assembly: GCF_963576615.1. NCBI lineage: Eukaryota > Metazoa > Bryozoa > Gymnolaemata > Cheilostomatida > Watersiporidae > Watersipora > Watersipora subatra. The sequence goes on along the minus strand of NC_088717.1, from coordinate 531,001 downwards.
TTCCTTATATACACTAGTCTGTATATAAACTGTTAACTACTCCTTCTGTACACTAGTCTATATATAAACTGTTGACTATTCCTTATGTACACTAGTCTCTATATAACCTGTTGACTATTCCTTATGTACACTAGTCTATATATGAACTGTTAACTATTCCTTATATACACTAGTCTGTATATAAACTGTTAACTATTCCTTATATACACTAGTCTATATATAAACTGTTAACTACTCCTTATATACACTGGTCTATATATGAACTGTTGACTACTCTTTATGTACACTAGTCTATATATAAACTGTTAACTACTCCTTATATACACTAGTCTATATATGAACTGTTGACTACTCTTTATGTACACTAGTCTATATATAAACTGTTAACTATTCCTTATATACATTGGTCTATATATAAACTGTTAACTACTCCTTATATACACTAGTCTATATATAAACTGTTAACTACTCCTTATATACACTGGTCTATATATAAACTGTTAACTACTCCTTATGTACACTAGTCTATATATAAACTGTTAACTACTCTTTATGTACACTAGTCTATATATAAACTGTTAACTACTCCTTATATACACTATTCTGTATATAAACTGTTAACTACTCATTATGTACACTAGTCTATATATAAACTGTTAACTACTCCTTATATACACTAGTCTATATATAAACTGTTAACTATTCCTTATATACACTAGTCTATATATAAACTGTTGACTACTCCTTATGTACACTAATCTATATATAAACTGGTAACTACTCCTTATATACACTAGTCTATATATAAACTGTTAACTACTCCTTATATAAACTATTCTGTATATAAACTGTTGACTACTCCTTATGTATTTACACTTGTCTTTATTTCTTGTTTTTTTTGTAGCGAAGTCAAGAAAAATGAAAGGTGTTAAATGTGAAGGAAAGGCAATCCCGGGCTTGGCAAAGGTTCGTAAATACCGACATGCTAAAAAGGAAAAAGATGTAGCTAAAGAAACCGCTGGACAGGTTGATGATGAGGAATATATTCTTGGAAAGCTGCTGAAGAAGTCACTTGTCAATGGGGCTATGAGACATGACACTATCGTCGATGCTTGTAAGTTCTACAATTTTCATCCTGATGCTCATTATACCGATTAATATTTGTTGTAACTTAGTGCTATCAAATATCCAATAAGTACATTTAACTGAAGCCTTTTTTAAAACCGGATACCGCTCACAAAAAACTTATCTGATGTTATCCCACAGGTGAAACATTAACCCTTTGAACCGTTTTTGTCAATGGCCGTTTTTGTCAATGCCTGTCAGTAACCCAGGGCAATCTGTCCAAATCATCCGAAGCTTTTAATTTTATATCAAATATATCTGAACGTGCTCATAATACAATGATATTTGGTAAAACACTAGTAAAAAAATCAGGCAACCCACAGCAAATGTCATCAAACAGAGAGAAACAGTTCCTCACCTTTAATGATTCGGGCTAAAACTATAAAAGTTCGTACGATTTCATAAAACTCGTGAAAACATTTACAGTGGTATCATATCCATTGTGCACTTGTTTATCATCATTTCATGACTTAAATTACTGGAATATTATGATTAGTATCATAAAATTCTTTATTTGTATCACAATCATTTATGACCTACCAACAAACGAATCGTATCGATTTTTTCACGATAACGTTCTAATAAAATTTGTTATTAAAACGAAGGAAGTGGGTAAAGATATTTGAAAACTGTTACAAATGGAAGTGAAAATTCTGATCTAACATCCTGTGCAAGAATTAATTTGATTGGTTTCTGCTGTTACTTAGAAACAGCTTTTGTAAACAAAGCCATGTGAATGCCGAAATACCGGCCTTTAGGGATTCTGACATACCCTACGCAATGCCGCAAAACCAGCTGTTAGGGTTCAGAGGCGTAAGATTGGTAGCATGAGAAAACAACTAACAATTTTAAACGTCAATGCCACTAACACAACACTTCAAAGCAAACATTCTCATGACCAACATCTTTGAGACATATTTAATTGATTTTAATATCGTCATCATATAGTTACTCCACACCTAGTAGAATTTTGATATCATCATCATAGAGTTACTCCACACCTAGTAGAATTTTAATATCATCATCATAGAGTTACTCCACACCTAGTAGAATTTTAAATTTAATCTTTGGGGCAAGCCATTTACTATTTATCTTTTTAAAATCTTCAGTCTACAAAATCAAATGGCACAGATGATTAAAATTGTTTTCAAACAATTCAAAGATATTAGAATTGTATATTTTATACAATTCTAACAGGTCAGCAGAATTATGAACATGACTGTCAATAGCATGATAGAAGGAAAGATGTTATAAAGCAATTACAAACATATTTCCTGTGCAAATGCGATAAGAAATCGGTACAACACATAATTCTTTGAGGGTACAACTCTTCACGTCAATTTTCTTCAAGCCACATTATAAACTTTCGACGTTCAATGAAACGGCCATACGTGTCATATTTACTATGTTTCCATGATGCGCAGTGCTTCGGAGTTGCGCTATCTCCGCCATACGTGTCATATTTGAAGGAGCTAATAGTTTCTACATGTAGGTACCACTCTAGGTTAAAAATCCAATATTTCTCTTTACTACAATTTCTTCCGCTTTTGTCGTAGGTATCTTCACTGAAGCATATCTTCACTGAAATGCTCATACACATTCAGTGTTTGTTGTGGAGTTGTGTGCACCTTCTCACACAGGTCGCAAACCCAGTGACGATTACTGGTAAACAATCGGTACACTGAACCATGCTTCCGTCTCCATTTGTGGTAGCTCTGCAGCATGGTTAGGTTGCTAGAGACAGCGCGGATATGATCAGCTAGGTGTTTAGTAGATGGAAAATCATCGACGTGAATAAATGAATTCGGAGGAGCAAACTTTTGATATTGGGAGCGTCGACCTCTGACAATTGGAATCATGCCAGCACTTAGACTCGTCCATAGCTTCTCTGTGATGTACTCATCGCAGTCTGCTCTTTCAAATGCTAGGTAGAAGAGATATTTTTCTCCCAGGAGTTCTCTGATAAAGTGACTGTAGCCGGCTAGTAAACAAGGCCATTTAATTTGTCGCCTTTGTTTTGTTTTGTGTGCTAGGGAACTGCACGGCCGCACCCATTAACACCGAATACAAAACCTTTCAGATGTAAAACACTATGATGAATTCATGTGTTAGCAGGTATTTGATAATCGCTGGTGACGAAATCATAATATTGAAGAAAAAGGATACAATGACACCCTGTTTATTTTTGACGAATACAGCGTGCAATATCTTGAAATTTATGAACTGAAGCCGGCGGTTAATTGAGCTTTGTTCTTGTACGATTTTTTGAGTTCACTGCTATATTTTATAAAAAAAGACGCTTGTGGAAGTTGATTACCTTTGCTGCAGCATCAAATCCAAAGCGGACAACAAATGGCTCATGAAGCCTATTATGCGCAGACAATGCATACTTGGCAGCAGTGAAGCGGTAAAATCACAGAAACACAAAAGGTTTATGAACTTATTAAATTAGTACGACTAGTTACTGATCTCTGTTATGATGTCAGGTGTGGTCGACTAGTTACTGATCTCTGTTATGATGTCAGGTGTGGTCGACTAGTTACTGATATCTGTTATGATGTCAGGTGTGGTCGACTAGTTACTGATATCTGTTATGATGTCAGTTGTGGTCGACTAGTTACTGATATCTGTTATGATGTCAGGTGTGGCTGACTAGTTACTGATATCTGTTATGATGTCAGGTGTGGTCGACTAGTTACTGATATCTGTTATGACGTCAGGTGTGGTCGACTAGTTACTGATCTCTGTTATGATGTCAGGTGTGGTCGACTAGTTACTGATCTCTGTTATGATGTCAGGTGTGGCTGACTAGTTACTGATATCTGTTATGATGTCAGTTGTGGTCGACTAGTTACTGATATCTGTTATGATGTCAGGTGTGGTCGACTAGTTACTGATATCTGTTATGATGTCAGGTGTGGTCGACTAGTTACTGATATCTGTTATGATGTCAGGTGTGGTCGACTAGTTACTGATATCTGTTATGATGTCAGGTGTGGTCGACTAGTTACTGATATCTGTTATGATGTCAGGTGTGGCCGACTAGTTACTGATCTCTGTTATGATGTCAGGTGTGGCTGACTAGTTACTGATCTCTGTTATGATGTCAGGTGTGGCTGACTAGTTACTGATCTCTGTTATGATGTCAGGTGTGGCTGACTAGTTACTGATCTCTGTTATGATGTCAGGTGTGGCTGACTAGTTACTGATCTCTGTTATGATGTCAGGTGTGGCTGACTAGTTACTGATATCTGTTATGATGTCAGTTGTGGTCGACTAGTTACTGATATCTGTTATGATGTCAGGTGTGGTTGACTAGTTACTGATATCTGTTATGATGTCAGGTGTGGTCGACTAGTTACTGATATCTGTTATGATGTCAGGTGTGGTCGACTAGTTACTGATATCTGTTATGATGTCAGGTGTGGTCGACTAGTTACTGATATCTGTTATGATGTCAGGTGTGGCCGACTAGTTACTGATCTCTGTTATGATGTCAGGTGTGGCTGACTAGTTACTGATCTCTGTTATGATGTCAGGTGTGGCTGACTAGTTACTGATCTCTGTTATGATGTCAGGTGTGGCTGACTAGTTACTGATCTCTGTTATGATGTCAGGTGTTGCTGACTAGTTACTGATCTCTGTTATGATGTCAGGTGTGGCTGACTAGTTACTGATATCTGTTATGATGTCAGTTGTGGTCGACTAGTTACTGATATCTGTTATGATGTCAGGTGTGGCTGACTAGTTACTGATATCTGTTATGATGTCAGGTGTGGCTGACTAGTTACTGATCTCTGTTATGATGTCAGGTGTGGCTGACTAGTTACTGATCTCTGTTATGATGTCAGGTGTGGCTGACTAGTTACTGATATCTGTTATGATGTCAGGTGTGGCTGACTAGTTACTGATCTCTGTTATGATGTCAGGTGTGGCTGACTAGTTACTGATCTCTGTTATGATGTCAGGTGTGGACAGGTGGCCGTGTGAACAAAACTGAATAATAGGATCAATAATTAGATCTGTTGTTCTGTCAATCGTCTGACTCTCGATGTATTCTGGTTCAGGCATGGTAAACATGCTGAGTTACACCAACATCCATATAATTACTGTAGTTGCTTTTTCTTGCTTAATTATTCATGATGAGAAGTTGATACCTGAAGTGCTGACTACTTTATCACCCTCAAGTGTTCGTGATGTTAGGTTATGGAGGTGCTCAGACTTCAGCCTACTAAACACAGATCATTTTCAGATATACAAACATTGTCAATAAACATAGCTAGTATTCAATATATTTAGTTAATAAATATACAGCTAGCATGTATCTAGTAATTTGTGTATTTAGTTAATTATTTATTTCGTATTCAGTAAAAAATTCATCAATAAATATTGACAAGCAAGCTTTGATGTTGCTGAGAAGGAATACATGTGTGCACCTTTTCTTACTCTGTAATCGTAGCTGAACCTGTCACCTGCAGTCACCTGTCACCTGCAATCATTTTGATGCTTTGATGCAGTCTTAGATACCTAGAAATCTGTGTGCTATGATGGCGTGTAGATAGTCGATAAAGAGTAGCATTGCACTTTGTGATTGCACAGCGTTTAAAATAAAGTCAACTGGATTATTTATTATACTAGTTCACTATTAGACTCGTATCTAGTAGTTATTATACTAGTTCACTATTAGACTCGTATCTAGTATTTATTATACTAGTTCACTATTAGACTCGTATCTAGTATTTATTATACTAGTTCACTATTAGACTCGTATCTACTATTTATTATACTAGTTCACTATTAGACTCGTATCTAGTATTTATTATACTAGTTCACTATTAGACTCGTATCTAGTGATTATTATACTAGTTCACTATTAGACTCGTGTCTAGTATTTATTATACTACTTCACTATTAGACTCGTATCTAGTATTTATTATACTAGTTCACTATTAGACTCGTATCTAGTATTTATTATACTAGTTCACTATTAGACTCGTATCTAGCATTTATTATACTAGTTCGCTATTAGACTCGTATCTACTATTTATTATACTACTTCACTATTAGACTCGTATCTAGTATTTATTATACTAGTTCACTATTAGACTCGTATCTAGTATTTATTATACTAGTTCACTATTAGACTCGTATCTACTATTTATTATACTACTTCACTATTAGACTCGTATCTAGTATTTATTATACTAGTTCACTATTAGACTCGTATCTAGTATTTATTATACTAGTTCACTATTAGACTCGTATCTAGTATTGATTCTACTAGTTCACTATTAGACTCGTATCTAGTATTTATTATACTAGTTCACTATTAGACTCGTATCTAGTATTTATTATACTAGTTCACTATTAGACTCGTATCTAGTATTTATTATACTAGTTCACTATTAGACTCGTATCTAGTATTTATTATACTAGTTCACTATTAGGCTCGTATCTAGTATTTATTATACTAGTTCACTATTAGACTCGTATCTAGTATTTATTATACTAGTTCACTATTAGACTCGTATCTAGTATTTATTATACTAGTTCACTATTAGACTCGTATCTAGTATTTATTATACTAGTTCACTATTAGGCTTGTATCTAGTATTTATTATACTAGTTCACTATTAGACTCGTGTCTAGTATTTATTATACTAGTTCACTATTAGACTCGTATCTAGTATTTATTATACTAGTTCACTATTAGACTCGTATCTAGTATTTATTATACTAGTTCACTATTAGACTCGTATCTAGTATTTATTATACTAGTTCACTATTAGACTCGTATCTAGTATTTATTATACTAGTTCACTATTAGACTCGTATCTAGTATTTATTATACTAGTTCACTATTAGACTCGTATCTAGTAGTTATTATACTAGTTCACTATTAGACTCGTATCTACTATTTATTATACTAGTTCACTATTAGACTCGTATCTAGTATTTATTATACTAGTTCACTATTAGACTCGTATCTAGTATTGATTCTACTAGTTCACTATTAGACTTGTGTCTCTAATACTCTATCTCTTTGCTACTCAATGCTGTTTAGTAGTGTGTTTGGAGTAAGCATAGGTGCTGTCTCGTTGTCATAGTGAGAGCTTGCTACATTTTAAACACTATATTCTTACTGTGAATAATACCTTTTCATAAATAAACAGAGCTCTTGGTCAATATTTCTTTTGTATTAAAAGAGACTGTCTCAGCTTCCTGAATGGACAATTATCGAAGTGTTTTAGTAGAGGTTTCACTTTTTGTTGACCATTTATTATATATGGTCAAATTTCTCCATGATATCATAAATAAATATTTTTGTGGCTTTCGTTTCCTTTGCTGCAGATCTTAGCATTTAAACCACACAACGGACTTACAATGATACAATTGTATAGCGACAAGCTGAAAGGACTGTTTATAATACTGAATATATTAGATGCTCTCATCAGGCTGGCTGTAGTACATCAGATATATACCAAGGAATGTTGGTAAACTTAATATTAGGGACCTGAATGATTACCTTAGAAAATAGAAATTCATATGAAATATGTAGAAAAAGGCAACAGTTTGTGGCATAAATATGAGGTGTCCACAACAATACCTCTGCTGTAATGTTTCTTTATTACAGATATATGTGTTTTAAAAATCGAAATGTTTTGAGGGTATTGATTGCATTTTGTTGATGCAATAATATGTTTTGATTGCAGACAAAACTTTGATTTTTTGCGGCATTTCCATTTTAACGCAGTTTCTAAACAATGCATGAACATGTTAATCTTCATGATTTCCATTATCGATAGAAAAATCCTCTAGGATTCATTGTGACAGATTAAACCGCAATATCAGGCTATGCTTCACCGATGGCAAGTTTGGTAGTATTTGCAACACATTGACAAAAAGTTCACGCAAACCGCGTTCTTTTTTTCAAAAGTATCTCAGTCTGGTGATATCTTCCACACTTTCTCCAGTTCGGTTTCTTTTGCCTTTGTCGTAGGTCAGACATCTTGTATCTTCACTGAAATGCTCATACACATTCAGTGTTTGTTGTGGAGTTGTGTGCACCTTCTCACACAGGTCGCAAACCCAGTCACGGTTACTGGTAAACAATCGGTACACTGAACCGTACTTTCGTCTCCATTTGTGGTAGCTCTGCAGCATGGTTAGGTTGCTAGAGACAGCGCGGATATGGTCAGCTAGGTGTTTAGTAGATGGAAAATCATCGACGTGAATAAATGAATTCGGAGGAGCAAACTTTTGATATTGAGATCGTCGACCTCTGACGATTGGAATCATGCCAGCACTTAGACTCGTCCATAGCTTCTCTGTGATGTACTCATCGCAGTCTGCGTTTTCAAATGCTACGTAGAACAGATATTTTTCTCCCAGAAGTTCTCGAAATCCTTCCCTTTTGTAGTTTTTACTTTCAGAAGCTTGTCCACAGTCTCCATAAATGTCTATGTCTATGTGCTGCTGAAGTTCGCGTACGTAATCTTCACGTCTGCTACTTGTAACGCAATTACTTACGAGCCAAGCGATCATTTTGTCTTTAAATGCAAGGTAGTCCATTTTTTTACTGACACGCTTGGCATCAGCGGAAGACAGTCGCCAATATTTGCCATACGGTATAACCACGTCTGAATCTGACTGATAAGTCATGGATAAATTGAATAGACCATTGAGGAGTTTCAGCTGATCTGGATAAAAAAAGGCTGGAGGTTCCCGTATCATAAGCACCCACTTTTGGTTGCTCAGATGTCTTTTTGGTAGTTCTTGGAGCACAAAGTCTTTCGTATCTTCGTTATTATACATATGGAACAACACAGCATCACTTCGCTCGAAATCTGATCGATTCATGCTCCATTCACATTTATACTCACACTCGCTGAGAGGGTCCATTGTGCGTATCATTTCCTTCTCCGTCCTTCCATATGTCCTTATATCCAATGGGTATCCATAAAGGGAAGTATAGGCCAGAATCAATTTGCTCTCATTTCCGTTTTTCTCGATATATGTTTGCGGAGAGTTCTCACTCAGAATTGCATAAGATTGGTTGAAGGTGGAACGAGACTTATCATAAGGCACACTGCTGGTATCATAAGGTATCATAAGGCTCACCGCTGCGAGCATGAGCAGCCCTATTATAACCGCTTTATGTCTTCGTCTCAGCATACTGGAATGGCTTTTTGCTGAAAGTAGAACAAGCGTATCTCTTACAACGTAGCCTTTTTATGTTCATTGATTTCTTGTAATGCTTCATCTCAGATAGAACTGTACCCTACATTTCATCTTATACATGTACATTTTTCACAAAAGTCCATCACATTATCTGTTGGGTTTTAACCTTTTATAGTTTGTTACACGGAAACAGTCTGGATAAGATCTTCATATACTCAACACGACTAAAACAGTAGCATGAAATACAGAATATTCTGTTAATAAACACATAGCGCATCGCTATAGCATGAAGCTATAATATTTGCTAGAAAACTTTTTATACCATAATTAAAAAAAATAATGACAATCTACTTTTTCTCAAACAACCACCATCTTCAATGTAGTCCTCCCTATGATAAATAGAAATTGTTAACCAGTCATCTATACCATTACTTAATATAAAAATATATTAGTAACCACAATCATAAATAGTTCTCGCTGTACATGTTCTACTTCAGCATTTACACGTAGAATAACTACAGCGAAGAGAGTGAACCCAAAAATGAAACTCACCCGTGCTGATGAAGCGGGTTGAAAGAATTTTTTGTATGCCTAAAGTTAAAGGAGTGAAGCTCATTAGTCGGGTTTCTATATTCGTATGTTTACTTTAGTTCACCGACACATTTTATAACAAAAACATTCTTTGTAAGAGTTGGTTATATGAGCTGAGCATATAATCCAAAGCAGAAAACAAAAGGCCCATCGAGTCCTTCGCGCACTGGCAATGATTGCGTAGTTACAAGCAAGACAAAGGTTTAATAACTTCTCAACTAAGTATGACTATTGCGACTTTTCTCTGTTAGGAGTCTCAGTATGGTTGAGTGAGCAAATCTCATTACAAGGATTTATAATTAGATCCATTAATCTATCAATCGTCTGATCATCGATATATTCTGGTTCAGGCATGGCAAACATGTTGAGTTACACCAACATCCATAGAGTTATTCCTGTTGCTTTTTCTTGCTTAATTATTCATAATGAGAAGTTGATACCTGAAGTACTGACTACTCTATCACCTTCAAGTGTTAGTGATGTTAGGTTATGGAGGTGCTCAGACTTCAGCCTACTAAACACAGATCATTTTCAGATATACAAACATTGTCAATAAACATAGCTAGTATTCAATATATTTAGTTAATAAATATACAGCTAGCATGTATCTAGTAATTTGTGTATTTAGTTAATTATTTATTTCGTATTCAGTAAAAAATTCATCAATAAATATTGACAAGCAAGCTTTGATGTTGCTGAGAAGGAATACATGTGTGCACCTTTTCTTACTCTGTAATCGTAGCTGAACCTGTCACCTGCAGTCACCTGTCACCTGCAATCATTTTGATGCTTTGATGCAGTCTTAGATACCTAGAAATCTGTGTGCTATGATGGCGTGTAGATAGTCGAAAAAGAGTAGCATTGCACTTTGTGATTGCACAGCGTTTAAAATAAAATCAACTGGATTATTTATTATACTAGCTCACTAGTAGACTCGTATCTAGTAGTTATTATACTAGTTCACTATTAGACTCGTATCTAGTATTTATTATACTAGTTCACTATTAGACTCGTATCTAGTATTTATTATACTAGTTCACTATTAGACTCGTATTAAGTATTTATTATACTAGTTCACTATTAGACTCGTATCTAGCATTTATTATACTAGTTCACTATTAGACTCGTATCTAGTATTTATTATACTAGTTCATTATTAGACTCGTATCTAGTATTTATTATACTAGTTCACTATTAGACTCGTATCTAGTATTTATTATACTAGTTCACTATTAGACTCGTATCTAGTATTTATTATACTAGTTCACTATTAGACTCGTATCTAGTATTTATTATACTAGTTCACTATTAGACTCGTATCTAGTATTTATTATACTAGTTCACTATTAGACTCGTATCTAGTATTTATTATACTAGTTCACTATTAGACTCGTATCTAGTATTTATTATACTAGTTCACTATTAGACTCGTATCTAGTATTTATTATACTAGTTCACTATTAGACTCGTATCTAGTATTTATTATACTAGTTCACTATTAGACTCGCATCTAGTATTTATTATACTAGTTCACTATTAGACTCGTATCTAGTAGTTATTATACTAGTTCACTATTAGACTCGTATCTACTATTTATTATACTAGTTCACTATTAGACTCGTATCTAGTATTTATTATACTAGTTCACTATTAGACTCGTATCTAGTATTGATTCTACTAGTTCACTATTAGACTTGTGTCTCTAATACTCCATCTCTTTGCTACTCAATGCTGTTTAGTAGTGTGTTTGGAGTAAGCATATGTGCTGTCTCGTTGTCATAGTGAGAGCTTGTTACATTTCAAACACTATATTCTTACTGTGAATAATACCTTTTCATTAATAAATAGAGCTTTGGTTCAATATTCTTTTTGTATTAAAAGAAATAGACTGTCTCAGCTTCTCTGACCTGCCAATCATCTGAATGTTTTAGAAAAGTTTTCTCGCCATATTAACCCGTATAGTTATATATGGTCAAATTTCTCCATGATATCGTAAATAAATATTTTTGTGGCTTTCGTTTCCTTTGCTGCAGATCATAGCATTTAAACCACACAACGGACTTACAATGATACAATTGCGTAGCGACAAGCTGAAAGGACTGTTTATAATACTGAATATATTAGATGCTCTCATCAGGCAGGCAGTAGTACATCAGATATATACCAAGGAATGTTGGTAAACTTAATATTAGGGACCTGAATGATTACCTTAGAAAATAGAAATTCATATGAAATATGTAGAAAAAGGCAACAGTTTGTGGCATAAATATGAGGTGTCCACAACAGTACCTCTGCTGTAATGTTTCTTTATTACAGATATATGTGTTTTAAAAATTGAAATGTTTTGCGGGTATTGATTGCATTTTGTTGGTACAACAATATATTTTGATAACTGATAAAATTTCTGATTTTTAGCAGCATTTTCATGTTAAAGCAGCTTGTAGACAATGCATGAGCATGTTTACTCACTGTTTATCATTTCTATTGTTAAAAGAAAAGATTTTTAGATTACATAGTGATAGATGGCGCAGCAATACCTGCTTTCTCTCCACATATTGCAAGTTTTCTATTGCTATATCACATCTTGGCGAAAACTTCGTGCAAACCACATTCTTTTCAAAAGTATGTCAAAGTCTGGTGATATCTTCCACGTTCTCTCCTTTTCGATTTCTTTCGCCTTTGTCGTAGGTCAGACATCTTGTATCTTCACTGAAATGCTCATACACATTCAGTGTTTGTTGTGGAGTTGTGTGCACCTTCTCACACAGGTCGCAAACCCAGTGACGATTGCTGGTAAACAACCGGTACACTGAACCGTACTTTCGTCTCCATTTGTGGTAGCTCTGCAGCATGGTTAGGTTGCTAGAGACTGCGCGGATATGGTCAGCTAGGTGTTTAGTAGATGGAAAATCGTCGACGTGAATAAATGAATTCGGAGGAGCAAACTTTTGATATTGAGATCGTCGACCTCTGACGATTGGAATCATGCCAGCACTTAGACTCGTCCATAGCTTCTCTGTGATGTACTCATCGCAGTCTGCGTTTTCAAATGCTAAGTAGAAGAGATATTTTTCTCCCAGAAGTTCTCGAAATCCTTCCCTTTTATAGTCTTCACTTCCAGAAGCTTGTCCACAGTCTCCATAAATGTCTATGTCTATGTGCTGCTTAAGTTCGCGTACGTAATCTTCACGTCTGCTACTTGTAACGCAATTACTTACGAGCCAAGCAATCATTTTGTCTTTAAATGCAAGGTAGTCCATTTTTTTACTGACGCGCTTGGCATCAGCGGAAGACAGTCGCCAATATTTGCCATACGGTATAACCACGTCTGAATCTGACTGATAAGTCATGGATAAATTGAATAGACCATTGAGGAGTTTCAGCTGGTCTGGATAAAAAAAGGCTGGAGGCTCCCGTATCATAAGCACCCACTTTTGGTTGCTCATATGTCTTTTTGGTAGCTCTTGGAGCACAAACTCTTTCATATCTTTGTTGTTATACAGATGAAACAACACAGCATTACTTCGCTCGAAATCTGATCGATTCATGCTCCATTCACATTTATACTCACACTCGCTGAGAGGGTCCATCGTGCGTATCATTTCCTTCTCCGTCCTTCCATATGTCCTTATATCCAATGGGTATCCATAAAGTGAAGTATAGGCCAGAATCAATTTGCTTTCATTTTTCTTATCTTCCACAACGTTTTGTACAGAGATTTCCGTCTGCATAGCTTCGGCAGCATGAAGATGAAGCCAGCGATATTGTTGTATCATAACTGTCATAGCACCCAGAATTATCAGTCCAATTGTCAGCCTCATATGTCGTATGTTCATATTTGCCACTGTGAAATCATACAGCAACAGAGCATGAATTGCCGCAAGTTATGCGCATGGACATAGTTAAATAGAATATGTTTATATATGTATATTGCATTGGTTAATCCTCGCAGCCATTGCTAGCCACCCATCACAATTCATTACAAAATGGCTTAATTGTAACGGGATTGCCTTGGCATGAAGTGGTTTTCAAGTGCTCTTTTAAATGGATTTTGCTGCTTCATACCAGGACTTTGTGGTTACTACAGCGTAAAACTTGTGTCAAAATATGGCTGTCAAAATATGGCTAATGGCAACAGCTGCAAAAACATTTCGTCTCTTCACAAAGCATTCGTTTATGTGACCTATTGACCTAATGTAGAAGAAACTTCAGCGGGTCTATCCTAAACAATGTGTCCACTTTTGTGGTAACTGTTTTGGCAAATGACAAAATTTGAAAATCTTGTTGAAAACAGCTATGAATGAATAGGTTCCTGGACCAATGTACACCAGCAAATATCACTAGCCAGCCTAATTGCAGCATCTGCATTTTTCAAAAAAACTTGTCTCGCAACTGTTCCACAATGATTCCACTATTATCTAAAATCTGATGCTGAAAGGAAATGCAAAATTAAACTTACAGGAATCCAACGATTTTGCAACGTCAACCAAGAGAAAGCCAGTAATACTAATAGACGATTAACTGGTTGAACTGTCTTTATTGATCAATGGGAATAATGGTTATAGCAAGCACGCATATACTTATATAGGGTACCTTGGAAGCATATACTGTTATAGAATGCCTTGGAAGCATAACACGGCTCATAGATATCAATGCTTGTACAAATGACCTGTGGTGTCTTATTCCATTGAAATTTATTGTATTAGTTTCAGCCGTCAAGGATTAGGGTACGCCCTTAGCTTGTTTATTTTTCTATTGATGGCCGTTCACAAACTGGTCAGCCCGTACAAGTCAGCGAGTGCTCTATAGTACAAATGACAAAACCATATGTGAAATAGAGTCTAATCATTCCACTACAGTAGATACCTATTATAGTTTCTTTTGTTTGTGTAATGTTTTGCTTTTCACAAATGGAAAAACGAATGCGTTAGATGTGGAAGTTGACCACATTATGACCAATCCTGACGACTGCCAGCTGATTTACCGGCTCAACCATTACCAGTAGGCGTATGTTGACCTTGATAACCGGGCCTTGGCTTTGTTGGCTTCCGCTGCGATTCTTCCATGTGTGGAGGTTTTAAGTTCAGTTCACTTTAATCATGGTTAGAGATGTGTGTTTTCTTTTTGGAATTTCTGTAGATTTATCACATTTTACTGTCTGTCATACTTGATATTTGTCCAAGGTGTCCAATACTGCTAGCTTAGACATATTTGATATCAGGTGACCAGAGCATTACTGTCGAATTCTCTATCTGCCAGAATGTGGTTAACTAAATGGAATTAGGCAAAGGGTTAGTCATGCAAACATTTGAAGCACATGTGGTCACTTGCTACTGACAAAACCTATCTTAAGGCACTCCTATAATTTTGAAGTAGAAACTTTTTGTACCTATTTTTTTGTCTATCACGTATTTCGGTGTGGTAAGAGAACCAGTTAACACCAGAAATATTTAGGCTATAGTGTGGTGTATGTGATATGCAAACCACCAACTGGGCTATTCTTTCGGACTGTTTCAGTCTGCTTCCAGAAAATTCTTGCAAATAAAAACATCAATATGTTAATTACGTTTCTGATGTGACTTTAATTATATTAGAAAAGCTTGTTAGACAATCCGACCTTTACTACCTGTGTTCTGTTCTGCAGGCAATGCTGACTATGCCATCATCGAGGCCGAGGCTGATCAAGTAGCCAAACAAGCAGCAGAACATCTTCGAAGAAGTAAACAGAGAATAAAAGAGGGCAACAAATCGTTAGGTTCACCATGGTGCGTTTACAATGGTTCCATGCAGTATGTGTTATCTCTATCGTATCCATCACTGCTGTGTGATTATGCGTGTTCCATGTAGCCTGAGTGACCTCTATCGTATTTAACAAAAGTTAGGGGTTGTTGCACTGGTTCCATGTAGCCTGTGTAACCTCTATAATGTCATGTGAGGCGCTGCGCCCTCCTACGCAAACTTAAGCAGGTGTGCGATTGATGTACACCCGCGATAGCTATAAAATCGCAGGATGATGCAACTGAATCCTGCGAACACTCCACAAGAGCATTTCCCTGCGCTTGCCGTGCAAGGGCGCAGCACCTTGCACGCCATACAAATGACATTGGTCTGAGCTAGGCATCAGCTCTCAACTACCATGCCTCCCTTTGATTGCCATTTTGCAGTACTCGGTTTGGGCAACAATCTCTTCAGACTGGTTTACCATCAGGCAGGCCAAACAAAAATACCAAGAAATCAGCTACAAGCAGCAAACCATCGACTCCTGCTGTCGTAGCTTCAAGGTCTCAAAGAAAGTTATCAAAACAAACCATTGAAACTAAACAACGAAGATTTAAATCTCTGCAAGATATCAAGGTATAATAGCTTTTTATACGCATCCTCAAAAGGTTTTCAATTAAAATTAGTTTGTTTCACGATATTTTCATGTCATTGGGGCATATTTTCAAAATGAATTGACTGCCATTTATTCACATCACTCCAGAGCATTAACCCTTTGGCTGGGGAAAAATGTTGTTTTATCGATTGCGTGGGGAAACGACTTTAATGTCGCTTTCGGTAGACATTTATAAAGCTGTCGCCTAGTAACATCAAACAAAGGATATGAACGCTAGTAAGTTTTAAATATCCTCAACAAGATATTAGTCGACGAATTACAATATAAAACGATTATTTGAGAGGCGTTGCCTTGTGCTAAAAGCTAAAGAAATTGCGACTACTTAGAAAAAAATGGAAGTTGGAAAAACCAGTCAACATCGGCTCGACTTTCAAAACGGTAAAATAAAAATTTATTTGATCCTGCAATCATTAGTCAACTTCTGTCTGTTCAGTATAAAAAATAATTCAGATGATAAAAGTGATGGAAATTTTCAGGGCTTTTGAATATACAGAGAAAAGTGATCGTTATGGTAGCCCGCACGGCTGCGCTGTAGCATTTGACTCTACCGAAAGGAATGATTTCACGCATTTAGCATTTCATACAGGGAAAATTGTACATAGTTGTAGCTTTTTTGTATTAGTACATATGTAGATGAATGTTTATGTACAAAAGATTTTGTTAAAAGAAATAAATTTCAGTTTGAGCTTTGCATGTTCATAGAATACCGATTTTATCGAATTTTCAAAAATAAATTACACGACTTTCGGGTGTTTTTACGGGGCTTTAACCCAGCCAAAGGGTTAAAAACTAGGATAAACCTTTGATAAATGGTATAGGTAATAATTACAGATAATATTAAACCGAATACATTATATAAAACTTATGAAAACGACTGAATAAAAACTAATTTTATTATTTTTAAGAGTAAGTTACAATTAGTAATAAGGTTTCTAGCATTACTTTACCTTAGAAACAAATGTGCAGTTTTCACTCAGCGAGTCATAGATTTGGAAGTAGATGTTGTATAGTTGTTATGTTTAGTTGTTTTATTTTTAATTTCCACCTGCTCCTTCACTAGCACTCGCAAAATTGCAACAACTTACGAACTTTCAACATCACACAACAAAAATAACAGGATGCATCAAGTCAAATAATAGTGTGAAGTCTACATAGTATGTTGAGGTGACAAAATGCCAAAGAAAATACGATTTTCTTCTAACAGTTTACATTCTGTTTTGACAAAGCTCACTGATAGAGATGCCAGGAGAAGGTCCTGAAAACATTGAGTTGCTAACGAACATGTCTTAAAAACTAGTTTTTAAGACATGCTAAAAAATATGGATGACCCATAGAATGGTGCCAGTGAGCAGCTCTAACACTCTTAAAGCGCTTGTAGACCTCCTGTATCTCTCCTCCTGTATCTCTAACCCCCATGTTCATTTCCTTCAAGATCAGCAGTCGACCTATGCTGGTCTTTCATAACTGCAGAGCCAACAATGCCTGCATTAACACACACATATTTTCCTGGGTTATTGCTCCCAGGTGTTTGGTGGAAAATCGATATCATTTGGCAAGATGGACTGCATACAGACTGACAAGGAAGTACCTCTCTCATCAAGCGTGCTGCTGGCAGTGATGAGGAGGCGCAATGGAATACTCGACACCCAATTAGATGAGGGTCACGCTCGTCTTTCTGAGAACATTAGGTATGCTACTGATGTCTGCAGCTTATGGTTGGTTCTTCTTTCTCACGGGTATAAATACGAGAAGACCTTTAATAATATCCTCACTGCAATCTATTGACCATGTTGTAAGGACAAGTAATGGCAATACTGAAAGAAATTATGAAGAATCTATTGCTGATACGAGAAACGGTCAAATTGTAAAAAGTTGCAAAGGAAAGTCCAAATAGAGTGGTGTAGTAATTTATCTCATGCTGTGTCACAAGCTTTCGAAAGACCATTAATTACATCAGATTCGCTCTGTTGGTCGGTGTGTCGGGTAGAGTAAAAGTAGTGGAGCTGTGCAACTGCTACTAATCGTGACCGATGAATGACCTTTAACATGGTCGAGTAATGGCAACAATATTTTTTTTTTCGATGTGACCTAATTTTGAAGCAGGTTATATTATCAGGAGAGGTTTATCAAGCTGCTGTTGAAACGGCCATTTATTGACTTGACATTTTTGTGATATAATCATAGAACTAAGAGCAACCATCAAGAACAAATTTGGATTATAAGGTGCAGCTAAAAAAATTGCTTTTGTTAGTAGTCGAGACTAGTGTAACATAGCCTGAGATTTACAAGTTGCTTAATTATGTTGTATGGAAATATACAATAAAGTTCATTGCTATCATGAATGCAAAAAGCAGCGGTGGAATGCTGCTGCATGGAAAGGTACTAAATATGTCGCAATAAAAATATCATTTCACCTTGTTTGAGATTTGTCAGCCGATGTGATAATCCATCTCTTTTAGGGAATTCATCGCGGCTAAAAGAAATACTTTTGATGGACGAAACTATGTAATGACTCAAGAGATTGTCGACGAATTTCCATCTGCATCTGGCTTGACTGTTGCCGCCTTCAGGGCCATCCTCTTGGCTATTTGCACATTTGAGAAGGTGGAAGGGGTGGGCCATTGGACACTGAAGCCGGAGTTTTCATGAAAGAATTAGTGAGTTTAAAGGAAAATGACCACCAACCAAGTATTAATTTTGTACAAATTTGTAAACAGTGCGTGTAAATTCATTTAAGTGGTGTGTGCACACATCAAGTGAAAATCATAGAAGGAATCTGCAACTAGCTGGCGCCGTACTCTCAGTCATGTATAATTGCTTTTTGATCAGATGCAGTTTATAAACAATAATAGACATTATATTACTCAACAGAATTAATTTATTATTTTTCATACAGAAATGGTGCTAAATATATATCTATAATTGAAACTTGCTGCAAACTTCTGGACTGAAAGCACACACTTGGCAATATCTTGAAGGCTGCAGGTGTATGATACAACCGCATAACCACATATATCAAAATGTAAAATATACAATATAACAAGTGATTAATGTTATATCAGAGTAATGTTACGCACAAATTCAATGGACTGCTTCAGATGCTGATACTTCAGATTTTGCTGGGAGTTGTTCCCTCGAGAGGATTGAGAATACTCAAACTAAAAACAATGAGACACAAGTGTTTAATTATGAGGATAGTGCGTGGGATACATACCATGGGACAGAAGTACAAAACACATTAAACATTCCACATCAACAGGTTCTCATGAAATTTAGGTTTGTTGTAGAGATATAAACAAACATCTCTGCGGCCGTCGGCATGCGAAGATAGGAATAGCTACTAGACAAAGCTGCTACTAAAGTATTGATGACTTCCATACATATTAGCGTAACAAGGCATCCTTGACCTAACATCGCATGATACTATTCAGTATTATATAGAATGGTGATGCGAGCTTTAAGCTACGATATTCGACATGCTCCGAATAACCACAGTTTAATAATGTAACTGTTATCATCTGATATTGTGAAAACATGAGATCCTCGAACAGAGAACGTCAAGAGATTCAACTACTAGTTTTTCCTCAACTCTAAATGCATTAAATGCCTACCCCATGAGTTTGGAGATACTCTCTTAATCAAAGTACATACTTGACTAGACAAATGTGAGTTCCTCTAAGACTTGAGTACATACAATTTTGTACTTTTAGGTTAACTTTGTATCATGGTATCTATACTACATTGTTACTAATGAATTGGTCACTGCAAAAACTTGGGCCATTTCATTTATTTAACACATGTTTTCCACCGCTTCTTACACCTCGCAACTTTATGCTTGCAACAGGGAAATGTCCACATTACAAGCTTATACCGAGCATATACTTAATAGAACACCAGAAAATGTATTTGCGCTCATATTTAACGTGAAAACACTGGTACACTACTTGGTAAATGAAGTACAGGTGGATTTGTATTTGCTAACCAAGCGACATCAATGAAACAAAGAACTTATTGCTTTCAAGGTTGATATACACAACCACTTGGAATGAAATCAATATTTAAAGCGTTTCCAAAGCTTGCTTTTTGAAAAGCTGTCTAGGGAGTTGAAATGCCGGACATGATTTCATTTCATAACTGACAGAATCAATAGCAGGTCCCTTGGAGCACTCTACAAGATAGTAAGCTCGTCTATGACTGATACAAAATGATAGAATCATACCTGGTATTACCGTAACTCCTTGTGTATAAGCCGCCACCATGTATAGGCCACACCCTAAACTTTGAAATGGGGGCATTGAGTGCGTTACGCCTTCAGTGATTTACATGGAATCGAGTGCTGGAGACGTGGCATGACAATAACTGCGACCGATGAGCTGATTACATGAGTACAAGTACTGGCTGGATATTTCCTAGCGTTTTATTGTTTAATAAATTATTTTCAGCATTTACGCATTCTGAAGGTACCTTAATCCCTAATGTATTGAGAAGTTTACAGATATAATTTCTAAACTGCATGTATAAACCGCACCCCAAACTTCTAAACACAATTTTAGGATGACAGGGGTGGCGCATATACAAAGATTTACTGTATGTTTAGATAGGCACTACTTGCTTACTTGTGCTAACTGAACAGTTTTAGGAAGCTTTCGCATGCTTACCTAATGTAACTATCACCATACAAGCACCTACTTTTCTTGCCATTTTTCCAACTCTACGACAAGTGAAAACTGAGTTGACCAATTGAAGTGGCTGTATCGAGTTTAGCCCTCATCACTTGGACGCTGCTATAGTCTGGCAGCTTCAGATAATTTACACACGTCATCACTGATGGCAGGAAGTCATCAGGATTTTCCGAAGCTTCAAATGTTTTCCTCACAATAGTCAGTGGAGGGTTTAATGACCGGAAACCTATTGAACAGAGATATTAATTTTGCATTTTTAGCGAGTAAACATCAGACCTGTTTTTAGCAGTTGAACAAGTGAACAGAGGCTAGAACATCTAGATATTAAGTCAGCTTTGGTAGAGGTAGGTTCATTCAGTCGCTAGCTTTATGTGTGAAATGCACCGGATATCACAGGTCGCTAAGCTTCATGAATTGCGTATAGAATTCAAATCATCTGAAATCAAAATAAATACGGATTGCTTGCTTTTCAATACGCCAGTCAATTTCAATAACGGAATACAAATAATTCGCTTCTTTTCAAACATTTACGTAATTCATATCGATTCCACTAGACAGGCTCAGTTTAGATTAATAACGACCTATATGCGCTCAGGCATATGGGTGGCATCATTAGCTGTAAGTTCCAGTATAAACAAAGTATGGACTCTTTTTACACCTTTTGCTCTCTACTCAAAGAGGAGTAACAGCAGTTAAGGTCAATAATCCGCCTATTTATTAACACCTCACCAATAATCTAATGATTTGGTGAAAATGTACAGGGCATTCAAGCAAAGGCCTCATCAACGATGCTGTCCAAATATGCTATTTTAATACTGAAGAGCCCAGTGAATAGAGGTATAGATGCCATGTTAATACGTTTTACGACAAAAATAAAAGGGTAAAGCAAACATGACCCACAAAGCCCTGTAATACTCCAGCTAGGAGAATCAATAATTCACTTATCCTGTTATTCCATGTTGAAATTACAAAGCTTTGGCCCTAGTGCGAGCTACATGGTAAGTATTATCATTGGGAATCACGGAACTCTGTAAAAAGTGAAACAACTCAAATGTTGACAATTTTTAGTGAAACTTGTTCAACACAGAATTGTTGTATCTGTATGTAGTTCCTAGAAGTGATTTTTAAATGTAGCAAGCAGTTGCTGCATGGCCCACCAAAAGCGATAGTCTAAATTATACTGCATCAGCCAGTGCGCAAGCCACTTTCAATGCAGCAGCGAGAAACACTAATATGTGACTGAATGTTTTCAATAGATTCTAATAAAGAACTCGCTGGAGAGTGACCAATAAATACTTTTTTTACACTTAAAACAAACATACAAATCAACACTAAACAAGCCTTACTTTACTCGGATGAGTCAGTTATAACAAAACAAGTCGTACTTTACTCAGATGAGTCAGTTATAACAAAACAAGTCTTACTTTACTCAGATGAGTCAGTTACAACAAAACAAGTCTTACTTCACTCAGATGAGTCAGCTATAACAAAACAAGTCTTACTTTACTCGGATGAGTCAGTTATAACAAAACAAGTCTCACATAGCTTCTCTGGCATACTAAAAGTGAAAATCCTTGTAAAATAGTAGAACCTGGGAGATAATCTTTAATAGGGAGGATTTCTTTGAGTAGCGGTAAAACAAAAGGTATATTGATTCAACAGTACTCTTTGGGATTCTGAACTGTTATTTTGCCAACTTTGTATTAATGTTTAAACAGCCTACAATTATTTTACAATCATGAACCTTTGGTAACAGCTACAAGCTAGTATGTTGTAATTACCACTGTGAATCTCTCCAGCTTACCTCCAACAGGGAGTCGAGGAGAGCCCGTAACAAATGAAAGGAACTTTCTCTGCTCAACTGTATCGAAGGAGGACAGAACTTCAAACAAATTTCCCACAGTTTTGGAATCCATAGTGTAGCCATGGTCAGCACGGCAGCAGTCGAACAACTCCTGTTAACAGTCAGATACGCGTCAGTAACTAGCAACGGAGAGGTTAAACAGCGCCTGTTAACAGCCGGATACATGTCAGTAACTAGTCATGGAGAGGTTAAACAACTCCTATTAACAGCCATATACATGTCAGTAACTAGCAACGGAGAGGTCAGACAACTCCTGTTAACAGCCGGGCACGCGTGTCTAGGCCTGTATTCCCTAGTTGCATGTTGGGGCGGCAAATGTTAGGTGACTAGTTATGAACACCTGGGGGTTTTGGTGGGGGCGATGTAAGCCCCCAACGGAGTTCTTACACCGCCTTTACCTGAAGCTGGACCTTTAAAGCATCAAGAACCCTCAAAGTATGCATAAATGCAATCAATTGTAAGCATCAAAAGCTACATAAATATATTGTTTATGGTTCATGGTAGGCAAAACTTTTTATTTATTCAACGAACGATATAAAACTCATGACACTACAGATTTCTGTAAAGGACATTGACAGAACAAGAGTTATTACTTCTTTATTGCAATAGCTGTTGTTCTGTCAATGTGTCCATGGCAAAAATCTTTCACAGCTGATTCTGTATCTATTTCAACATCTTTATATATGTGTAATATTAGAAGATTATTAAAACGAGCCTGCCCCATATTGCTCCTCATCGATGTTTTGATTCTACGTTGATTAAGTTATATATGATAAGGAAAATGCAAGCTTGGGGGTCTTCTTCACACCCCCACTATAAGCAATAAAGTTCAGTTTCCAAGTCTTAACAAAGTCTCACAAGATCACTCATTTGGCGAGATCACAGGGAGACCATATAGAACGCTAGTTGCTAGTAAATTAGTTGTTGAAAATTCCAAGTGAATGAGCTTAGACTGCAATTCTTAATACTTAGCCGCTGAAAATCACTAAAATGTTGGGGCGGTTCAGCCGCCCCAGAGAATACGGGCCTGCGCGTGTCAGTAACTAGCAATGGAGAGTTTGTATATAGTTGATCATGTAAACACACTACCCACCTTGGTGTCCCATTGCGTGCAGCGGTTGCCACAGAACAACTGTTCTAACTCGTCAGCTGTGAAAAGATCAGCGAGCTGAGCTGAAGGAAAAACGGAGTCAAATCCCTCCTTGAGAGCCTCCATCTGTCGGTGAATGCCCTCCGAGAATACCCAATGACATAGCAGCTACATAAAGAAAAAGAAAATTGGCCCAATTGGTGATTTAGATTGCTGTTTAGAGAGCTATTATAGATGACAAGTTGTGTAAAGTGATCAACTAGGAGCCATCAAAGGTTTAATTTACTATTTATACGAACAATTTTTCCAACCGCCAACCACAGCTGATACTCCACTCCACGATGTACCCAAGCGTGTACCCATGCAAAAATTGGCTAAAGACGAATTTCAATAAGAGCAAAAGAAAAAGAGACCTCGAGGTACTGGTCGATATTCTCAGCAGTGACTTGCTCATCCTTTCCTCCTCTTTTCAACTGTATGTTCTCGTAGCCAGGAAAAGTGAAGTCCAGGCACAGGTTGTCTATGCCCAATTCTTCCACCGCTTTCTCTTGCTCCTCTGCGCTCTGCACCACCACAAACATGTCATGAAAAAGTGCAACTACACAAGACAGGCACTTGGTCCTGTATCGGTCAGGAATGCACAATAACCAACACAAATGAGCAGACGGTATGACGAGACTTACAAGGGATGAGGAAGCTCGGATTGAAGCAGCCTGGTCAGCGAGCTCCTTTATTTGGGAGTAAGAGGCAGCGATGGTTGAATCAAATAAGGCAAGGTCTGAACAAGTCAACAAATGCTGCTGCCCGAGAAGCCAGGAATAAACTATGGGATTCAATGGGAGATCAAGAATCCTCGAGTCCATAAGAGCTTTTGCTAGAAGCTTGCCTATTAACTTGAACTTGGCTTTTACTTTACTCACAACTGCTGGCTTTACATTCTTTCCCAAGGGTTTGGGATAAAGCCCCATCTTTGCATCTACGTATAACTTGCTGGAAGAATCTGAAGGTAAAACAATATGACAATGAGCGAAGGTCGATAGCGGTACGAACAAACATGTCCAACAAGTATTCGAACAATGATATGACACTCCAAATACGGGGGAAACATTGGTGATGTGTACAGACACTGTCGAGCTGAATATCTTCAGCTACAAATCCTGCCTAGAAATGTTAAGCGTGAATAATACACTGAATAAGGTCACGAACCATCTAATTGCACGGGTAGAGCTTGTCCGTGCCATAGATCAAGGTCCATAGCTTGCAGTTCCCGTGAAATGAGTGAGTAGAACTCCAGAGTGGGACCAAGACCCGTTCCAACCTCATTCTGATATTGTATTTCTACAACAATGACACGACCGACACATCGCATTTCTTTTTTATCACAAATTTATGAACTAAAGAAACAACAACCATATAAAATGTAAATGCACAAACACGCTTCAAGTCTGGCAGCAGGCAGCATAGAAACTTAAGATTCTTTTGTACAGTTCATTCATAAATGGTCGCGTGTTCCAAATAAAATAACTATCCAAACAATGCAATCATTGATTAAAACACATCACTGGTATAGGTATAGCTATAGCTGAGTATATCCACACAGTTAAATTTTGTAGCCAGCAACATGCCTGTCATATAGTGTGCACAGCAGTTCTTTGAAATAGTGGACTAGGGATGCTGTCTTAAACTCTTCCTATTGGAGACTCTTCATGTCGTACCGACGATTTGGATACACCAAAAAATTATATTTCTCGTACTAATAGCCCTCCCATGACAGTTTCATGTACTAATAGCCCTCCCATAACAGTTTCATGTACTAATAATCCTCCCATGACAGTTTCATGTACTACTAAACCTCCCATAACAGTTTCATGTACTAATAATCCTCCCATGACAGTTTCATGTACTAATAATCCTCCCATGACAGTTTCATGTACTAATACTCCTCTCATAACAGTTTCATGTACTAATAATCCTCCCATGACACTTACATGTAATAATAACCCTCCCATAACAGTTTCATGTACTAATAGCCCTCTCATAACAGTTTCATGTACTAATAATCCTCCCATTACAGTTTCATGTACTACTAAACCTCCCATAACAGTTTCATGTACTACTAACCCTCCCATAACAGTTTCATGTACTAATACTCCTCCCATGACAGTTTCATGCAATAATAGCCCTCCCATAACAGTTTTATGTACTAATAACCCTCCCATGACAGTTTCACGCACTAATAACCCTCCCATAACAGTTTCATGTACTAATAACCCTCCCATAACAGTTTTATGTACTAATAACCCTCCCATGACAGTTTCACGCACTAATAACCCTCCCATAACAGTTTCATGTACTAATAACCCTCCCATAACAGTTTCATGTACTAATAACCCTCCCATAACAGTTTCATGTACTAATAGCTCTCCGATGACAGTTTCATGTATTAATACTCCTCCCATGACAGTTTCATGCAATAATAGCCCTCCCATAACAGTTTTATGTACTAATAACCCTCCCATGACAGTTTCACGCACTAATAACCCTCCCATAACAGTTTCATGTACTAATAACCCTCCCATAACAGTTTTATGTACTAATAACCCTCCCATGACAGTTTCACGCACTAATAACCCTCCCATAACAGTTTCATGTACTAATAGCCCTCCCATGACAGTTTCATGTACTAATAACCCTCCCATAACAGTTTCATGTACTAATAGCTCTCCGATGACAGTTTCATGTACTAATAACCCTCCCACGAACGTTTCCTGTATTCCAACAAGATCACACAAAATCTAAACATCTCTGCAAGTGCCACCACAAGGAATACCACTGGTGTATCCTAGAACAGCAATATTTTTACAATAAACCAGGAGTGTCATCTTCTAAGCTTTCAAATGACTGCACTTAATTTCCTTAAGCCTCTTCCACAACTTACACACCTGCCTCAACTAACAAAAAACCACCCGCCAATGACCAATAACACCCTCTCATCAATGACACCCGATGATTAATAACACCCAATGACCAGAAACACCTGATGATACAAGCGGTGAACATTGGTACGAAAGGCAATCTGAGCATATTTATCAACCCTTTTGTGAAAAAAAAGTATTTATTTTCACCAGAAGACAGTTGTGTCAACCGACAGCACAAAATATTATTGCCTTAACAGTTGCAAATAACATTACAGATCGGTGTTTGAATAATATTTTGGTCTAACTCCGTCTGTATACCGACCAGGTTTTATATATGTATATGTATATATAACCGCATACCAGGTTTTATATATGCATATGTATATATAATCGCATACCAGGTTTTATTAATATTTTTAAATCAGAAAAATATAGAAAAATCTGCGAATGTTGCAAAATATCAACTAGAAACAAATGGCTATAATTTTATCAAAATCACTCAGTTTTCTGAACTGGATTATCTAAAAATGGTCCATTCAAATTTCCTATTCCCGAAAGCTGAGCACGCGTTAACAGGTTTTAAATAAATGACTTGAGAAAGATAATTTTTACAGACGACCGTTTTAATTTCTCATTAGTGTGAAGGAAAAATTTCTAGCTATTACGCTCTATTAGATGGATGTACACCCAAGCCAAATGGTGTAATGTTATAACCTATGCTAAAACAATAACGTACGACGTATAAATACAGCAGATTGTCTGGTATTGGTGGCACGCGCCTCCACTCCGCGTTATAATTATCTGCCATGTTGAGCAGCCAAAAAAAGACCAAGAGCTGACAACAAGCGGCGGCGCTGACAAGAGCCGACACCGACAAGAGCCAACGCCGACACTTCTTGTAACAGTCAACAGTATATATAACGAGTGGCACAAATCTGTATCATGAACAACAAGAGAGATGATCAGCATGTCAGGTATTGTCTAATCCTGTGTATTACCGAGAAGAGCTTTGCTCTTTCCAACATCCTCAAATATCCCCTCCGCCTGCTTGACTATTTTATCTCTGGAGACCGTCTTTTTCTTCTTTTCAAGACGAGGAGGAGCCACTCGTCCACTTGTATCTGTATCTACAGCCTCATTCCCCGAGTCCTACAAAAGACAAGTGTTGTCAATGTTTGACAAGCAGCCAAATCAGCTCGACTGTCGTAGGTTTGGTTATATCTATATACACTGAGCGTCAAAATCTAACATGTAGGCGGATAGACGACATTGTCAAAACATGAAAATGAATCCGAGAAAATAAATGTGAATATAGTTTGGCTATCAATGCATTTGGTGGCTTGGCAAGGAATAAACGTGAAGACCTACTTGGCAAGGAACAAACGTAAAGACCTACTTGGCAAGGAATAAACGTAAAGACCTACTTGGCAAGGAATAAACGTAAAGACCTACTTGGCAAGGAATAAACATAAAGACCTACTCGGCAAGGAATAAACATAAAGACCTACTTGGCAAGGAATAAACGTAAAGACCTACTTGACAAGGAATAAACATAAAGACATACTTGGCAAGGAATAAACATAAAGACCTACTTGGCAAGGAATAAACATAAAGACCTACTTGGCAAGGAATAAACATAAAGACCTACTTGGCAAGGAATAAACATAAAGACCTACTTGGCAAGGAATAAACATAAAGACCTACTCGGCAAGGAATAAACATAAAGACCTACTCGGCAAGGAATAAACATAAAGACCTACTCGGCAAGGAATAAACATAAAGACCTACTCGGCAAGGAATAAACATAAAGACCTACTTGCAGTCTCATCATTGCACGATCCCTATCAAAGGAGTTGACGTAGAAGAGCATCTGACGCGTTTCGAAGGGAAATAGGAATGGACAGCCGCTGGCCACCTAGAACAGCAACAGCCAATACCAGCTAGGTCAGCGCATGATGCAGGGAAAGACCTGAAAGCTGCCCCCAGTGGCATAAGCTTGGTAGGTTTAGCTAGTCAGTTATGTAAACACGCGAGGTGAGCGTGTACATCTATGAACGAAGTGATACAGTAAGCCTTAGGCAATAGACGCGCATCGTATGTTCTACGATAAGTGCATAACACAAACACGTGCCTCTGACCAGCAGGGAGCCAGAGAAGATCGGCTTAGTGTACATGGAATTGTTGCAGTATGGCATAGCCATTTCATGTAGGTAATTATTAATAAAATAACAACCAAAATATACTGGATTAATCAGAAGAAGTTGAAAAATAACTGGAGGTGCAAGGCAATATCTAAAGTTGAAAGACACATCAGCAGAAATCAGGAGAAAAAAAGATATGAGTGGAAGGGGCGGTAGAGGGTAGTGAAAAGAGGGTTGGGGAAAAAACTGCGTAGAAGATGAGAGATGACCGATGTTAGGGGAGAAGAAAGGTGGAAGGAAAAGAGGGAGAGGAAGAAAAAGAGAGAGAAAGATAGAGAGAAAGAAAGAGAAGAGAGAGAGAAAGAGAGAGAAAAAAAGAAAGAGAGAAAAAAAGAAAGAGAGAAAAAAAGAAAGAGAGAAAGAGAGGCAAAGAGAGAGAGGAAGAGAAAGCGAGAGAGAGGAATAGAGAGAGAGAAAGAGAGGGAAGAGAGAGAAAGAGGGAAGAGAGAGAGGAAAAGAGCGAAGAGAGAGAGGGAGAAAGAGGGAAAAGAGAGAGCGAGAGAGAGAGAGGAAAAGAGAGAGAGAGGGAGAAAGAGAGAGAGAGGAAAAGAGAGAGAGAGGGAGCAAGAGGAAAGAGAGGAAAGAGGGAGATAAAAGTTAGGTTGAAGGGAGGGAGACAAAAGAGCAGAAGGTAAGAAGTTCAAAAAGAAGAGAAATGGGAGAACGGACAAATGGGTAACCAACCGGTGGTAAATCACATGAAGACTAATAATAAAAGCCTACCTGGGGCAACCAAAGAGGAATGTTTCCTGTCATCACGACTAGAGGATCCTGAAGCTGCCTGTTAGCCTTAGCGGCTAGCTTTGAGCTTACAAACACACTATCCTGTACCACAGGCTTGTAGAGTGGCATCTACTCGCAACAGAAAATTGATCTCAACTATTAGTTATGGCAAAAGAAAGCGGCAGGAACAGTCCTCATCACAGGGATGACATAGACCAAAGATGCATTCCCTACACCCTTGACACATAGGACACATGTGTTGCAAATAGGCATATGCGGCATAGCTATGGAGCCTTGTTTTGGGTATGATTAAAGTGTATACATACAAGACATGCCTAAGGTATTCAAATTACACTTAAATAATCTGCACATGATTGATTTAAAGGGTTACAAGTTAAAACATATTTGGCACAGTTAGGGGTACACGACTTCTCGCAGAGGCCATGTTGACAGCAGGTAAACATAAGCCTCTATAGCGCATCATTGAAAAGTTTAGCCTCAGATTTTCATGAACATTTAGGCTACGGTAGAGGGGCAGTCGATGTATAAATGACATGATCGCTGAATGCTGGAATGCCATGTCAAAGACTTATCGCTAAAAGCAGTGTGGGAAATATAACTCGTAGTCTACGTTTGGGCATAGCCTATAATAGCATACACTTACGAGTCATTGATAAATCACGCAAGTAAATGAAAAATACAGTAGACGCTTTGGTTTCCTTGTGGCAAATATTTAGTCATAATGACTAGTAATAGTTAGTATCCAATACTAATATGAAACACGCACATGTGAAAACCATTGCACATCGCTATAGACTACCAACTGTTCATCTCATTTGAAAACATGTCATTTCAAGTGTAAGATACGAGCCATAATAAACACACTACCATAGCTACAGTAGTATAGCCTCTATACTACTGCATATATGAAACGCATCCTTATCTAAACATTTTAAAGGCAAGTCAAAGTTTTCACCCAGATGGCTAGTTGTGCATCATGTCGTACCTTGTAAAAAGAGCCCCAGAATCTGTTGATGAAATAGAGGGCACGAATAAGAGATAGACTGGCCACACAAGTGTCTTTGATAGAGACCTTGTCTGAGATAGTTGTACTAATGGACGAGATGAGAGGGGAAACACGGGCTGACCCACTTCGTTCTACAATATTTAAGAGTAGTTACGGTTTAAAGCATGAACTCAATAAAACACCTACTATTCAGTGTCCCGTCACAATCACATACCCAATAAAATTTAGCACGCCATCGTAAGACCAACCCTACTAGAATTTAATGCAGTTGCAAGAACATTAGAGTTAAATTCACTGTACTTACACAATACAAATTCTATAAAAAACGTGTACAAATGCAATAACAACCTTATTAGAATTCAATGAATAGGTGTAAAAACATCCTTATTAGAATTCTATGTGCTGTTGTTAGTAAATTATGATCAGTAACACTTGTAGAATTAAGTGTTGACCGATAGCTTAGGTCATTAACCCCTTCACTTGCCTGTATAAAAATCTTGATTTTTTCGGTACTTGCGTAACTTGGTCAAACCTTCTTGGCGTGACTTTTTTGAGGCTGATGCGGAGGTTTTGGATACTGTTGCGCTCTCGGAGGCCTCGCGATACCTGCGTACAGCATCACAAATACAAACCATATTTACCTATAACTAATCAAACTTCACATCATGGGGCTACAGAAGCGAGCTGTCAGCCACTTATACACCGTGTGAAGTATGTCGACACTGGTAAGTTATACATCACAACTCTAGACTTACCATGAACAAGCATGTACAGCATACTATTAGCTCAGGAGACAAGACAGATGTCAGCACAGCGTGTTGTAAAAACTTGACATCCTACAATCTACTTACCATTCAATGAAAACTATTCTGCTGGTCGACTGAACTGATAAAAACAGAGGACATTTTAAATTGTAAACATAGCAGCGGTTGGACTCACCATATTGTGTGTGTTTGTGACCAGACGCTGCTGCCGCCAAGACCATGGTCTGTGTCGACATCATCGATAGCAGCATGATTCCTCACTGCTTGTAGCACCGTTTGGTTATATGACAGAGTCTTATCAGCTATGACAAGTTCAATCGTGTGCTTCCCCTGACTCTGGTCGACCAACATGGCCGGCTGTAAGATTAGAATATAGTGTTTCTAGTTGTGTGAGGATAGGATGTTGTTTCGAGCGACTGTCACATAACAACTGTAGGATTAAACTGCTTGAGAAACCACAAGGGGGTGTATCCACTCTCAGTCACCTATCCCTCAAAACACATAGTAGTTCTAGAGAAGACAATTCCTTATACGCTGCCAAGCATTACATATTGCGGGATATTTCCACCAAACTAGAGCCCGTACTTCCATATATGAAGAACAGAACCAGTATGATGTGAACTATGATTTACAATTTTCTATGAATTGCATTCTCGCATTTTTAGTCTTTTGAGACGAACTAAATATTGCTTATGATTACTACTGCTGAGTTTAAAATTGAGCAGCAAGAAAAGATAACTTCACCATAGAATCATCTAAATCATCGAGACTGTTGCTATCATCATGGTCATCGTCAGAGATAGGGTCGACTGGTGAATGTGCAGAGCTAGCATCCGTCTTGCAGTAGCCATGCCTAATAAGGAAGTTCTCTATAGCATGCACTGGTGCCAATGGATCCACCTAGTAAAAAGTTGGTTATGAGCTTGATACAGCCGACAAAAGGATGGGCAAGAGAAGGGAAAAAGGAAAATAATGAAACATAACATTCAAGAGATACGAACACTTGAAGCTGTTCGTTCCTTTTTTTATTTGGTAGCGTCTCTATTAAGCAACCTTTCTATTTGCTGAGTTGTACCTGATATCCCTACTATCTCCGACTGGACAGAACCATGGCGCAGCTATGGATATTACTTGAACCAACTTAAACAGCCTTTCTTTATGAAAAATGAACATTAATGGCCCCTCCCCTTCTATGTTCAGTCTATTTGTCAACTTACCAACATGTACCAAGTTTCTCACCTTAACTGGCCCGCCTTCATATGCCTTGAAGGTTTTGCACTCGGGATGTCTCTGTAACTGACATTTGAGCTGGTGGGAGTTGAGAAACTTGAGAGCATTTGAGTTGGAATTGCCTCCTCCTCCACCGAGATCGTGCACCTTTACTTGGAACTGCATGGACACAAAGAACTAATTGAAACAGTAAATCCAAGCGGAAGACAACTGTAACACGTGAAACAACAGCAGTAGTCTTTACTATAATAAGACACAATACAGATCCTATAACAATTCAGTGGGTCAACGCAATAACAACCCTATTAGAATTCACTGCACTGACCCAATACAGATCCTATAAAAATTCAGTGCAGTGGGTCAACGCAATAACAACCCTATTAGAATTCATTACATAGTCATGAAAACATCCTTGTTAGAATTCACTGCACTGACACAATACAGATCCTATAACAATTCAGTGCAGTGGGTCAACGTAATAACAACCCTATTAGAATTCATTACATAGTCATGAAAACATCCTTGTTAGAATTCACTGCACTGACACAATACAGATCCTATAACAATTCAGTGGGTCAACGTAATAACAACCCTATTAGAATTCATTACATAGTCATGAAAACATCCTTGTTAGAATTCACTGCACTGACCCAATACAGATCCTATAACGATTATGTATAAAGCCATAACAAAAACGTTAAGATAAAAGATTGCATCCCATGGGATTTGAACACACAATATTCAGATTTGAATACAACAGCGCTACCGGTAATAATCGTAACAAGAGCTGATAGCAAGGTAGTAATTTTAATGGAAAACTAGCTAAAAAGAAACTAGTGGTAGTGGAGCGGAAACGGACTCGGGCTAGCCTTATTACACTCAAGCATATTGCAGTGGAGTTACACAGTGGATTAGCAAGCTTAGCTTATTAAATGATAAATTAACAGCAAACAATGTCAAATTGGACCGTTTATTTTACGCTACAACTAAAAGTGATCCTAACATACTAAGTTTGATGTTTATCAAAAATTGAAATTTTGTAAACTAGTAAACAGTTCGGTCAAACAAATTTAAACAGTGCTCCATACATTCTTTGGCAACTTATAAATTATGGCTCCGGAAGGAAACTAGTCTGAGTGGTAGTTGTGGTGATAAACCGGAGAAAACAATGCTTTTCTTAGAGTTTAATCAAAGAAATTATTTAAAACCATGAGCAAACATCGTTGGCTAAATTCTTTGGAAAACCTGAGAAGCGGTCATGTAGTTGTCAAGAGGAAGAAATAAAAGCGATGGAATAAACATACCTGGAGGAAAAGTGGATGAGCAAGAGGTGACAATTACGGATAAGATGTTAAATACTACAGAGGAGCAAGAAGTGACAATTACAGATAAGACATGAAATACTAGAGGAGCAAGAGGTGACAATTACAGATGAGATGGGAACTACTACAAAATATGAAAACATAAAAGTGAGCAAGTTAATTTAATGCTAATTGAAATTTTATGCAGTTATATTAGTCGTTAAAAGTGACATGGGAAAAATGACTTCAAAAACTTTCCCTATTGAGAGCTATTTTGTTAATTTAGTTACTTGAATAAGATTTCCTATTAATTACTGAGATGATTAAGTTCCTAAAGTATGTTAGGTTCCCAAAGTATATTAAGTTCCTAAAGTATGTTAGGTTCCTAAAGTATGTTAAGTTTGATTTTTGATTTATTGTCATCAACAATAGTAATTAAACAAAGGAAAAAGCTGGAAGAGTGATGAAGCCCAGAATCGGCATTAGTATTGCTAAAGAATATTAAGTTCCTAAAGCATAACAAGTTCCTAAAGTATAACAAGTTCCTAAAGTATAACAAGTTCCTAAAGTATAACAAGTTCCTAAAGTATAACAAGTTCCTAAAGTATAACAAGTTTCTAAAGTACATTAAGTTCCTAAAGTATGTTAAGCTCCTAAAGGATGTTAAGCTCCTAAAGGATATTAAGTTCCTAAAGTATATTAAGCTCCTAAAGGATATCAAGCTCCTAAAGGATATCAAGCTCCTAAAGGATATCAAGCTCCTAAAGGATATCAAGCTCCTAAAGGATATTAAGTTTATAATGTATATTAAATTCCTAAAAAATATTAAATTCCTAAAGAATATTAAGTTCCTAAAGAATATTAAGTTCCTAAAGTATAACAAGTTCCGTAAGTATAACAAGTTTCTAAAGAGTATTAAGTTTCTAAAGTACATTAAGTTCCTAAAGAATATTAAGTTCTTAAAGTATATTGGGTTCCTAAGTATATTAGGTTCCTAAGGTATATCAAGTTCCTAAAGTATATTAAGTTCCTAAAGAATATCAAGTTCCTAAAGAATATCAAGTTCCTAAAATATATGAAGTTCCCAAAGTATATTAAGTTCCGTAAGTATATTAAGTTCCGTAAGTATATTAAGTTTCGTAAGTATATTAAGTTTCGTAAGTATATTAAGTTTTGTAAGTATATTAAGTTCCGTAAGTATATCAGGTCCCTAAAGTATATCAAGTTCCTAAAGTATATTAAGTTCCTAAAGTATATCAAGTTCCTAAAGTATATTAAGTTCCTAAAGTATATTAAGTTCCTAAAGTATATTAAGTTCCTAAAGTAATTGCCACAAGTTATTTGGTACGCAACTTCTAATAAGAATAGTTGCTCTAAACTGGCAGGTAAGGACACTTAACCCCAACCTGCTCCTGCTGGTGAAGACATGCCATCACTATAGTCACCAGCTGTGATAGCCTATCTTCTCTGATTGACTCGCTCGAGACCGCTTTAGTAGATGGTTCAAGAGGAGTTCCGATAACCACATTCATAAATGTCGCCAACCTCTTGTCAAGTGGCAGCATCTGTCAGAGGAAGTTGGCAAAAAGTTGAGATAAGACAATTCATTTAGCAGTTGTTATTCGGGAGACATGGAGCATACTCTTCGAGGATACTGCTGATATGGAACACTCTCCTTCGTGATACTGCTGATATGTATGATTAAAGATTATAAATTTCAAACAGCTAAAAATATAGGAACTACAAGAGATTTCTTTCAGCACAACAGTCTTATCATCCTGTTTGACCTGCCGAAGGTTGATGGAAAATGGAATATCAACTTGATATCAACTTTTAAGACCTGCTTGAGAATTGATATTAATTTATGCTACATGACCACAAAAACATTCTGAACTAACAAATTACTGATCCAGCAACAGAACTAATCATTTAATTATTATAATCAGATATAAATGTTTTACATAATAGTATGAGGCTGTTTTGACTGATTTGACCAACAGCTGACTGACACTTACTCTATGATTTGACCAACAGCTGACTGACACTTAACCTATGATTTGACTAGCAGCTGACTAACACTTACCCTATCATTTGACCAACAGCTGACTGACACTTACTCTATGATTTGACCAACAGTTGACTGACACTTACTCTACAATATGACTAAACGCTGAATGACACTTACCCTATAATATGACCAACAGCTGACTGACACTTACCCTATGATTTGAATAACAGCTGACTGACACTTACCCTATGATTTGACTAACAGCTGACTGACACTCTATGTTTTGACTAACAGCTGACTTACACTTACCCTATGATTTGACTAGCAGCTGACTAACACTTACTCTATGATTTGACCAACAGCTGACTGACACTTACTCTATGATTTGACTAACAGTTGACTGACACTTACCCTATGATTTGACCAACAGCTGACTGACACTTACCATATGATTTGACCATAGAATTATCTCCCTCTAGAGTGATAACAACACGAGCGTTTCCGGTGCCAACAAGGAGCGTTTAGGCCATGCCCCTTTTTTGTGCTAGTCAATCGTAGTTGTTGACTAGATCAATACCATCAGCCATGAGAATGGTTCATGGTTCATGACAAGGATCATGAATTTCCAGTTAAGATAGTAATTAATGCTCATATTAAAGAAATGATGATTATAGTTTATTACTCTAATATATGCTTATTATTTAAAGCAATTCAATACCTACCAGGCATCGCTAAACATATTATGGAAATGTTTACTTTTCCATATCCATTTCCATAAACATAAATATTTCCATAATTTTAGGGAAATGGATATGGAAATTTAATTTTAGAAATATGGAAATTTAATTTTAGAAATATGGAAATGTTATGGAAATGGAAATAATATGAAAATGAAATAGGGAAATGTTATGGAAATGGAAATAATATGGAAATTAATTATGGACATGAAAATAATATGGAGATTAATTATGGAAATGGTATGGAAATGGAAATAATATGGAAATGAATTATGGAAATGTTAGAGAAATGAAAATAATATGGAGATGAAGTAGGGAAATGTTATGGAAATGGAAATAATATGGAAATGAATTATGGAAATGTTATGGAAATGGAAATAATATGGAAATGAATTATGGAAATGGAAATAATATGGAAATGAAGTAGGGAAATTTTATGGAAATGGAAATAATATGGAACTGAATTATGCAAATGTTATGGAAATGGAAATAATATGGAAATGAATTATGGAAATGGAAATTGTGACATACACGTAATCCCTGATACCTACATAACTTGCAAAGGCACTGAATAGATAGTGTAAGTAAGGGAGTTAATGCAATCAGTTACTCATAGATAAGATAGATAGTCATACTGGAGTTGTATTACATTAGTGTGATGGGAAGCTAATTGACTGCCATCAACTATGAGCTGTACTACCGAGTTGCTCGGGTAATAAAAAAGTCTTTGAACAGAAAATTTATTTTTATATAACATTTACCATTCTAACTTTTAAACTTCATATCATGAGAAAATATTTTTAAGCAGTTCAAATGAATTAAGAGGAAAAAGAAAACAACTGTAAAGGTTTTCAAGCTTTTTCAAACAACTACAACTTTTAAATTTCATATCATGAAAGAAGTTTTTTGTTGAAATAAATTAGGAAGAAAAATAAAACTGCAAATGTATTTAAATGTAAATGTGAAATAATTAGCAATGGCTAAATATAATCTGTTTAGCTATGATTACAATAAAAAATTATTTAATAAATAAAGTAATAAAAAGGTCTATTCTATTTTTAAATAATTATAATTTAGTACAACTAAGTATAATTTATTTTTATTTAGTATATAACAACATTTGCCACTCTAACTTTCAAACTTTTTGCTTGCTTACATCAAGCAAAGATGTCCACTAACTAGTGGACATCTTTGCTTCAAGCTAGTCTATGTATTTGATTGATATGTATTGAAATCTAATATTACATGCAAGGGCTGTTTGTGGACTGTGGTGTCGATGAATCACTCTATCACCTTACAATGTCAATACTTTCAGTTGATGGCAGTCGATTAGCTTCCCATCACACCAATATAATACAACCCCAGTATGACTATCTATCTTATCTATGAGTAACCAATGATATACAGCCCCCATGTGTGGGGCCTGTATATCATTAGAGTAACTGATTGC
The DNA here is from genome assembly GCF_963576615.1 of Watersipora subatra. NCBI lineage: Eukaryota > Metazoa > Bryozoa > Gymnolaemata > Cheilostomatida > Watersiporidae > Watersipora > Watersipora subatra. Next base: position 492,715 of record NC_088717.1, on the reverse strand, counting down.
ATTAACTCACTTGCTTAACACTATCTATTCAGTGCCTTTGCAAGTCATGTAGGTATTGAATTGCTTTAAATAATAAGCATATATTAGAGTAATAAACTATAATCATCATTTCTTTAATATGAGCAATAATTACTATCTTAACTGTGGAAATTCATGATCATTCTCATGGCTGATGTTATTGTTCTGTCAATCACTACGATTGACTAGCACAAAAAAGGGGCGTGCCCTAAACGCTCCTTGTTGGCACCGGAAACGCTCGTGTTGTTGAAGGCACAGTTATCACTCTAGGGGGAGATAACTCTATGGATTTGACCAACAGCTGACTGACACTTACTCTATGATTTGATCAACAGCTGACTGACACTTACCCTATGATTTGACCAACAGCTGACTGACACTTACTCTATGATTTGACCAACAGCCGACTGACACTTACCCTATGATTTGACTAACTGCTGACTAACACTTACCCTATGATTTGACTAACAGCTGACTGACACTTACTCTGTTTTGACTAACAGCTGACCGACACTTACCCTATGATTTGAATAACAGCTGACTGACACTCTATGCTAGTTTTCTAACTTGTGCTATGAAAGGGCATGATTAGATTTAGTGGTTTGTTGATGTTTCTCTGTTGTTGCGTCACTGTATGAATTGTATGACTACCTTAGTTCATACACATTTCTCTCTAGCTGTATCATTGTATGTCTACTTGTATTCATACACATTTCAATCAACTAAATCACTCCCATAAAATGGTCAGATGTACTACAAATCCAACCAATTACATATAATGATTTCCTGGTATAAACCAGAGCTGCATAGCTTCACAGAGTCCCGCAACCAAAACTGGAAACAAAAACGCTTGTTTCCAAGCAAACCCGATCGACATACTGACCTCTAATGGAATATTCATATCTTCTCATTGCCTCACTTTTTTGCATTCACTTCACTTTTTTATAAAAGAAATGATTGGGGTAGCTTCTTGTAGGGAATTTTTTCAAATGGTGTATAATACAACAATCAATTTCGGAGCGACTGCCAATGGGAGTAATCTTTGTTGGTTAATGTAGCGGCCTCTCCATCATAACTTATATAAAAGTAGTGAGCGCGGCCCATATACGCTTCCGTTGGTCGCGGGACTCTGAAGCTATATGGTACTCTGGTATAAACTAGCTACTCCAATGGTGATTTGGCAGCATTTTCAATAAAATCTTAAAATTGGCTAGCGTGACCATGAGCTGTTGAAACAGGTGTATCACGATAAGAGCCAGTCCTACCTATTCAGCTTGCAAGGAATAGTAGTACATGTGGTAGACTTACATAATCGGAGGATGCAGAAGCACTGGTCAGCTCAGTGGAAGAGGTAACATAAGATAAGAGTTTCTCTATAACCCCGCTGTGTATCATCTCAAAAGGTGAAACATCTTCTGTGCATATCGTCTCAGCAATAACCTCCAAAGCCTCACTACAAAGAGCGCCATAAACAAATGTTTCTTTGCTAATTAAATTGAAATACAGAACTACATGTACTTGTTTTACTGTCAGGCTGATAGGCCTATGAAGTTGTAAAAGGAAAAATCACTTGACAAACACCTGCAGACACCTGTCAGGTATGCTAAGACGTCTATGGAGTTTAGCATAACTAATCACAAAGATTCAAGAGCACTCCAGTCTGAATTAATGTGAGCAAGACGTGCCAACCAACCTGTCTTTCAACACCGAGTCAGTTCTGTCAAGTCCAGACAGCTGCGACGCGGCGGTGCTCAGAGTGTCTAAGAGACCCTCAGCTTTCATAGTAGAATCGCTGAGCTGAGAGAAATGTTCAGTCATGAACTCTTTCGCTGCAATAGCGGTAGTTGTTATGACTACACAACGTTATCTCTTGGAAGACCAGGTGAGCTACCAAATATCATATATCAAAGGCCAGTATGAGCCATTCGAAATTGTGATAAGACATTGAAGATAGTTTCAATAAAGTTTGGTAAAATGCCTGAGTTTGCCAACTGCATAATACAAAACCATCCTTTCTGTAAATAAATGTATCTAAATGTTGGTACAGACTATATCCCCATACACGTACGTCGGTGGGCACCACACAATACTTCGGTGATCGTCTGTAATAACAATGTTCACACTATCACAAACCCATACAAGTTTGCATCAGCTAACCATCCGTGGCATAGCGTTCTCATTATAAAATACGGGCATGGAAATGATGAAATATTACATCAGTAGCAACTGTCATAAAAAATACGGATCGAGCAATACGGGACAACCAATCATCATCATCGCTGAAGTGTTATATATTGCACGGGCTGTCATGGGTTGTCAGTGAACTACTGAGAAAATCTGACAGTTTCAAGCTTTTCCAAAGAATTTGCATGGTCTCGACGATGCCTTCGGTATGGTCGAGATATCAAATACATACCGAAACCGGTATCGGTATATGGTGCACATAATCGAAGAATAATGGCTGAGAGAACAACTTCGACATACAGTGCTATAGTGTGAACCAGCCTTTAAAAACGAACACAAGAACTGTCTACGATAAAATTTTGAGTGACATTTATAAAAAATTAGACAGTAAAAATGCTGTGAATCACGGAACCAACTGACAATTAATCTACACGTATATATATATTTCTCAAAGTTTTTCATCTGTTTTCTTTCGTCCTTCGGTATGTCCAGCTATAGTTATTAAAATCTTGGCATAAATAATCCGTATCACAGGAGATTTGATCTCGAAGCCCCCTGGATCACCAGTCCGACGCCCTACCACTTCAGACACACAAGCTTGATGGATTATGTGATATATGTCACTACATGGGAGCAAATACACTACCGCTTTCCGTCACGACGCAAAATTATGGCGTAACACCATGAGAAGCTGGTAGCTCTTATTAGCAAGCTTACTCAAATTTTCCATTGGCAATGTGCCAGGCTAATAACAAGTGGAAGGCAAATCTCATTACCTCTCATTGTTTATAAGCTGATTTTAAAACTCGGGCAATGCCGGGTAGCACAGTTAGGATAGTATAGATGTGGAGAAAGAGCGTCTAAGTGAGCATTTTTAAATTTATAAAGTCTCACTAAAAAGAGAAAGTCAAGCAAGCGTACAGCGGATCAAGAGCTGTCCATGAATATACCAGAAACCTACAGTGTGTTTTAATCCAAGTCAGCACTTTCTCTCTGTGGCTGGCAAGAAGGACGGCGGTGCTTATGCTCCTATCCATCCCCAAACCTGAGGCTTTGCCCTCTGAACCAGATCTACCGCCCCATCTGCTGGGGTGAAGGGCAGCGAGTAAGGAACTCTTAGAGGTGTGCTTTCCGCTGCTGGAAGGACTTGATGATGTTGTTGCATCCTTTCCTGCAAAACCCAAATATGCAAAAATGCAGAAGCGTACACTTTCTTCTTAAACACAGCATAATAAAACAATTGTCTACTCAAGAACTCTTTGCTCATGAAAACACATTCAAACACCAAATCAGTGACCAGTTGCTGTAATTTCTATAATTATGGCCAACAGCTTACACAATGATGAGTGGGTATAACAAGATAACAGACATGCTCTGTTTGATGATGAATTTGTAGGCTAAATACTGTTGTTAACTTCTAGACAACTCCTAATTTGATGCAAATTTATTTGGTCAAAATTTAATTATTTAAAAACATTCCAAACCAACCAGAGTCAGCTCTATAGAAATCCGTTGACACTAATTAGCTAGGTAACTAACACGACTTCAAAACACAATGATATAGCCATAAAAACTTACTCAAATAAGTGGTTTTAGCTCGGGTCGCTGGCGCACTGCAAGAGGAGTCATCCCTCTGGTCAGACCGAGTCTTTCCCCGCAAAGCCCGCTTTGATGTGCGTTTGGATTTGACAATACTTTCTATTTTAGCCATGGAAGAGCCGCTACTAAAACAGTGAAAACTTGACATTTAATATTATAAATGACATCTCTGACTACACGGGCAAAAATAATTTTCTTTGACAACTACTTGAAGCAATACGAGTAAGTATAAGAAAGAGCCAACTCGAAACTCAACAATACGATTCGATTTAGAAGGTAAAATGCTGCCAGTTTACAAAAAGCCACCGATATTACCAACAGATATCGCGCACTACTTACACAGCGGAAGAGCCAGCTGATCGGTCGGAAACTTTAGGGGAGCCGGAAGGCAACTTGTCAGAGGTCGACCCTTTACTGCTGGCAGTAGTAGTCTGCACAGTCGACCCTTTAATGCTGGCAGCAGTAGCCTGCAGTGGGAAGTCATACGGTCAGGAAAAAAGGGTTGCTATCTTGGCATCATTAGATGATTGTAAAGTGAGTAAGCTAAATGACCCTTGACATAATTCTTGACCTAAATGCTTGCTGTAAGTCTTACAATTCTATTCATTGTCTGGTAAAAACTTTAGGAATCACTTTGGTTTCACATTTTTGTATTGAAGAGACTCTGAAGCTAAAAGATGCACCCTTGAAATCATAAGATTTTACTCATAGTGCTATTTATCTCTATTTCAATGACCTAAATTCAAGGATCACAGTCTAAAGAAAAATATTTTAGGAGTGATCCGCTAAAAATAGAGCTTAAACTGACAACGACTTTGTTTAAAAAGAAATAACTGTTGTGCTGAAGGCGTAGCATGATTAACATCTGATGAATAATATAATAATAATTTAATATTGTGTTGAAATGAGAATGAAATGTTGTAAGAAATGGCAAGTTGGTTTGTATAACCAACGGGTTCATTTTTTATAAGAGTATTGCTCAAAATAAAGGGCTGTTAAAAGCAACTAGCAAAACCCCTTTGACAACATCGACAGCAACTCACACTACCTCCGTTAGAGACTATAGACAGCAACACACAATACCTCCGTTAGACACTATAGACAGCAACTCACAAGACCTCACCTTGACACCATAGACAGCAACTTACCAGACCCCACCTTGACACTATAGACAGCAACTCACCAGACCCCACATTGACACTATAGACAGCAACTCACAAGACCTCACCTTGACACCATAGACAGCAACTTACCAGACCCCACCTTGACACTATAGACAGCAACTCACCAGACCCCACCTTGACACTATAGACAGCAACACACAATACCTACGTTAGACACTATAGACAGCAACTCACAAGACCTCACCTTGACACCATAGACAGCAACTTACCAGACCCCACCTTGACACTATAGACAGCAACTCACCAGACCCCACATTGACACTATAGACAGCAACTCACAAGACCTCACCTTGACACCATAGACAGCAACTTACCAGACCCCACCTTGACACTATAGACAGCAACTCAACAGACCCCACATTGACACTATTATAGACAGCAACTCACAATCCCCCCATTAGACCCTATAGACAGCAACTCACCAGACCCCACCTTGACACTATAGACAGCAACTCACAATACCTCCGTTAGACACTATAGACAGCAACTCACAAGACCTCACCTTGACACCAGAGACAGCAACTCACAATACCTCCGTTAGACACTACAGCCAGCAACTCACATGACCTCACCTTGACACTATAGACAGCAGCTCACAAGACCTCACCTTGACACTATTGATAGCAGCTCTCAAAACCTCACCTTAACCCTGTTGGCAACTCGCATACCTTACCTTGACACTGTCAACAGCATCGCTAGAATTGCTGTCTTTAGGGCTGCTGCTGGAATCAGCCTTAACTTTAACATTGTCACTAGCCAGACGTTTTATTTGATGTACGACACCCTGCCGTTGGAAATACTGAGAGAATGTGTCAGGGAGTCTTTTCATCAGAATGTCAGCCATTTGCAAAGCACAAACAACCACTTTATGGTCATGCGAGGCAAGCATGGATGCAATGTGACTACAAATATAAATGAACAGTTCTGTTTCATGATGATAGCTTCTACGTGAATGGAAGTATAGACTCCATGTAGTGGACAAGTTCAGTGGTAGAGTGATAAGAGATGTAACCCACTCTGACACTAAGTTGAGCGGTAGAGTGATAAGAGATGTAACCCACTCTGACACCAAATACACTTTAAATCAACTTCATTTATATATTTCTATTACAGTTATGTTTTGCTTCTAATTTTTATCCAATTATTTACTTTTATTTGCAAAACTCAACTTTTTGAGAATCTCAGACGTTGTACGTTAGCAATTACTTGGCAAGCTGAGACAAATATCGACTCAAGTTTCAAGCGGCATTTCACACAATATAGAGACAATTGTAAGTCAAGATTCAAACTCTTGTTGCGGACTATTCTTCAAGAAAGTAACTTGATTCCATATACCAACGACAAGGTCTCCTACATACCTTATGAAACTAGGTTTCGACTAGATGCCCCCAACGAAATTATATAAAATTTTACCTCGATACGGGCTGGTTGACTAGCACATCCTGAAGGAGTTCGGGAGAGGCGTAATAAATCTGCCTGAGTAATGCCTGTAAGCACTTGTGCCTGACAGCGGGGCCTGCCGACGAGCTGTACACCTCGTACAATATTCCAAAGAGTGACCTGTAGGAGGAGAGGTATTCACTCGTGCGACAAACTGAGGTAAGTTAAGTGTTGTCTTTACAAGGTGAATTCTTAGCTAGTTGTTCAGCTTTTGACCAATGCTTGCAATGCAATTCGACAAGAGCAGAGAGATAACACAAATGTCTAGTTAAGAAGTTACATAAACAAAGTGGTTCAACAAAACACAATGTCTATACAGCTCATGCGCTTACGGCTCATACGCTTACGGCTCATACGCTTACGGCTCATACGCTTACGGCTCATACTCTTACGGCTCATACGCTTACAGCTCATACACTTATGGCTTATACTCTTACGGTTCATACGCTTACGGCTCATACGCTTACGGCTCATGCGCTTACGGCTCATACGCTTACGGCTCATATGCTTACAGCTCATATGCTTACGGCTCATACGCTTACGGCTCATACGCTTACAGCTCATGCGCTTACAGCTCATACGCTTACGGCTTATACACTTAACAACACTACATGAATAAGTATTGATTCACATGAATACAAAAAGGCATTAGCACGTGTAATGAAACCAAACACCAGTTTCAATGATTCCCAAATCTATTGCAATTATGTCGCGACTGTCTACTACTCGCGACGAAAAAATGCTGCCATTTTCCATGCCTGAAATTGCCTGGCGAAAGTTTACGACTCAATTTAAACTTGGAAATTAGATTTTCATAAGGATCAACAATTGCGACTAATCAAACACAAAGGTGAATGACAAATAAGCCCAAACTCTGTCATAGGCACATGTTCAGCTAAAGAAACTTCTTCAGATAGTGGTAGGGTATAGGGATATTTGCTTAGAGCATGTCCAGGAGAGACCTTCATCTTTATAACTGAAGCAGTCCTGACACTGATACTACCTAAACTAACCCGAACTATCCCAAAATTAATGGAAGAAATAATAAGTTTCCATATACCTAAAACATGTGCCAGCGGTTTTTATCATGTGACAAGAGAACAGAACTTTTATTTCAAAATAGAAATGAAAAAGCCAAAATGTAGAGGTGAAGCACACTTAATGCTAATCAGACAGTAATGATTGCGACATACTTGATGAAGCTTGTAGCCAGATCTGGTTGCTCAGCAAGTACCTCTGCCCTCGCGTCAGGCTTCGATGATGAGGCAACAGCAGTGGCTCCACCTGTCCGTTTGCCTGTTTAACAAGAATAGACAAGGTAAGATTTGCAATCAACTACACTAGTGATAACGTGCTGCTATGTTTCAAGATGACTTATTGATGGACGAACGAGTTTTACAGCCACTATTTATCCACTTACAATCAATAAATGATGAACACCCGATGGATAGTGCAAAATATAGGCGACATTAGCATCTTATATTAGACATTAGACATTTATCTTCCCAAAATTTTGACAGCTAGTTGAAAAACACAGCTCTATTTGAACATCACCTCTAACAAAGCGTGACTATAGGGGAAGGGTTGAAAAATACAGCACTACCCTCTATTTGAATGTCACCTCTAATAAAACGCAATTATAGAAGGGTTGAAAAATACGGCGCTACCCTCTATTTGAACATCACCTTTAATAAAATGCCACTATAGGGGAAGGGTTGAAAAATAGAGTGCAATAGCATTCAAATAGAGGTTTTATGGTAATTTCAAAACAATAACATGAGTTAAGTAAAAGGGTTAACAAATAAACTATATTTTCACTTTATTTACAGGAGATGATGGCTGGTGACACAACATTATTAAATGTTGCAACTAAATGAGCAATAAGGCTGCTTTGAAAAATATGAATCCATTTTGAAACAGTATTTGTCATTAAGAAGTGTTACAGTTTCCACTGTTTCATCGATATTTCCTTACACTTGAGTAAAAAACGTTCATGGCAATTTGCCTATCTTTTCTAGTTGTGCAAGTCTCACAAGTGCCTAAGTAACTATTTTATTAACAGCTGGTGTTTGTCTCATACATTTTTAAACCTCCTAAAATCTAAAATTTAGTTCTGGTAGATCTTTGTTTAATATTTAATGGGCATTTGCCAAAGTGGGACTATCAAAAAATAATATAAACAAGATTTAGTTTAACAAGAAAGAAATTGTAGCTCAAATTTAGGCTTATTTTAATCAGAATACGCTATTATCTAATCCAAAAAAATTACTTTTGTATTTTCTGCCATACACTCAACTAACAGACAAACCATAAAGTTCAAGCAACTCAACATAGTGTTCGGTTTACACCTCTGGTGTACCAATAGAACTCCGCTTTCAGTTCAAGAATTTAGTTCAGTTCAAGAATTCGTTGTCTAGAAGATTTGAAACCAAAATGAAAGCAAAGTGATGCCATCCGCTAGGTCTATGTAAATATTATTGACATCCCATTCCACATTCCTGCAATTCAGTTAAAAGATTCAATTACAATTCACCCAGCTATCTGCCGTTGACCAAGTATCCCTTTCTTGACCTGACTAACCGTTGATGACCTAATTATTCGCTGCTGACATATATCCAGACACTAATAATTTCTTACTGCTGAAATCTGTTGATCTAAAGACATTCCTGGCGGTTCCTGTCTCCTCGTTTATTTGTTGATTAGTTGTAAAGTCTATAGTGTACATCCTGCCCATGTCAGAAAGACTAATTGTCACTTCCTCTTCTGCATTCTCGTAAGCTGCCTAAAACATCAGCAGTACCAATAACAATGTGTGTAGTACTTGGAGACTGATATATTAATGTATGTAGTACTTGGAGACTGATATATTAATGTGTGTAGTACTTGGAGACTGATATATTAATGTGTGTAGTACTTGGAGACTGAAATATTAATGTGTGTAGAACTTGGAGACTGATATATTAATGTGTGTAGTACTTGGAGACTGATATATTAATGTGTGTAGGACTTGGAGACTTATATATTAATGTGTGTAGGACTTGGAGACTGATATATTAATGTGTGTAGTACTTGGAGACTGCTATATTAATGTGTGTAGTACTTGGAGACTTGATATGCATTCTAAGTTATGAGATTCAGGCAATCAATGCAGGATGAGGAGCTCAACATGAAACAAGTTGATGACAAATTTTCTCACCAAAAATTTTAGTGGACTAATGTTTCATCTGTATCTATTACTGCAATCAGAAACTTAACAGTAAAACTATGGTGTTGCCAGACAGTACCAAAGGTAGAGTGAACATGTAAACATGTGCATCTATAACAAGAGATAACATTTGAGCTAATAAGAGAAGGCTATGTCAAAAAATCTGTTACAAAGGAAAATGCTACTAAAAAGGGCTCAACAAAGTGCTATTTGGTGGATGGTGAGAAAAAAGGAAACACTGAAGGATTGTTCTACTTGAAGCATTGAGAGAAACTAGATGGGATGAGATTAAATTTTTTAAACTAGTTTTTTGAATTAAAGTCAACTCATTTGGTCACTGCAAGTAAAGATGGGTCAACATTGGCCGCTGTAAAAAGGCAAAATACAGAAAACTAAAATCTTTAAAATGCAAAATTGTGTTGATAGATGTCTTGAGACAGTCCAGGCAACAATTTCAGTAACAAACAACAACACATAACAAGCGCTAAATGTTCTCTTATGTTTAAAGATGAAGCTACTTATATGTTGACAACCCTGCTACCGTCTTGCTGACAAACCGCATATTCACTTTGTCTACTGGGAGTTATGTGTCCAAACACCAAGACACTCTTTGGGTACCATAGAGTATATATAATGAAAGATTACCTGAGCAAACACGCTATATTTTATTGTACGCAAGCTCAACCTATACGACTACCTCAGCATTTTACCTCAATAATTCTGTTGTCTATGGCTGAATACGGGCGCCAGGTGCCCTTGTCATCCTTCCACTGCCACGTGGCATCATCATCACAAATGCTGTGATGCGGGTGTTTTTTTAGCAGAGCGTCAACAGAAAAAGGGCCTGTCGTTGGAAGTGCTGGCATCAGCTCCCTGAAAACCAGTAGCAATTGCAACTATCTAAACATTCTAATTGCTCTTTCAGCCATCAGCAAAAGTGTAGGTTGAAGAGTTACTGGTACAGATACTCAGGCAGAGTTACTAGTACACATACTTGAACAGAGTTACTGGTACAGATACTCAGACATAGTTACTAGTACACATACTCGAACAGAGTTACTGGTACATATACTCAGGCATAGTTACTAGTACACATACTCGAACCGAATTACTGGTACAGATACTCAGACATAGTTACTAGTACACATACTCAGACAGCGTTACTGATACATATACTCAGAGTTACTAATACACATACTCAGAGTTACTGATACAGATACTCAGAGTTACTAATACAGATACTCAAAGTTACTGGTTCAGATACTCAGAGTTACTGGTACAGATACTCCGACATTATCTGGACCAGTAACTCTGTTCACTCTGTTCTGTTCCCTCTGTGTGAAATTATATCAAAAATCACTACAGTAAAATCGGAAACTAATCATAAATAATAAGCATGGAAAAGGCAATTGAAAAAAGCCGATTCCTTACTGTCTGACAGCTGAAAACTCACTGCAACAACCTTGTCAGATAGTCAACCATACACATGTCTAAGCAAGACCAAAGTGTAGCGATATGCAGTAACTCACCCAATGAGAGAAACGATCTCAAACAGCTCCTGAGGGGTGCGCGAGACAAGCTGCAACAGACAGTTACTACTGGTAGGTTGTTTGCAAAGGTTATACAAGCACCTGCTCGAACTTGTCTACAGAAAAGCTGTCAATGGTGGACGATAAATCAACCTGTGTCTTTCCGACCAAAACAGGAATGATACACAGTGAGTAATACAAAAAGATTGATCTAAAATTATAAGAGCTACTCTCATCTACCACCAAAAACTGCTACTTTCTGTATACAGAAGGAATGGAGTGAAGTATACAGAAGGAATAGTATTTAAAGATGACCTCACACATATCTTTGGTAGATTTATTAAAAAGTATTGGTATTTTTCTATTTTTGGCTATTGGTTTTTATGTTTGAGGCGATCCAATTGCCAGGATGTTTCTAGATTAAAATCGATAAAACTTGATCGCTTAAAACGTTCAGAAAAAAATGTGTGCGAAATGATGTCACTAACTGCTGTCATTGCTATAGTTGATATCTGCTATTGTATTCAAGTTGTAGCGTTACGGGTCTTCATTCTGTCAGTCTCTTTGCAATTATAGACGCCATAGTCACACTTTCGATTGATCTGAGCGTTTTAACCGCGATCAAGTCTTATCGATTTTAATCCAGAAACATTCTGGCAAACAGATCACCTCAAACATCAAAAACCATCCCAAATGATAGAGAAATACCGATACTTTCTGATAAAATCTACTTGAGATTTTGTGTAAGCTTTAAAAGGGAGCGGACATGATACTGTCTTAAATGTCCACATTTAGATTAGTTATTAAATATTGGCAGACAATCATGATAAAAAGCCTTGACCTTAAATGTCATCAACATTTGGATTAGTTATTAAATATTGGCAGACAATCATGATAAAAAGCCTTGACCTTAAATGACATCAACATTTGGATTAGTTATTAAATATTGGCAGACAATCATGATAAAAAGCCTTGACCTTAAATGACATCAACATTTGGATTAGTTATTAAATATTGGCAGACAATCATGATAAAAAGCCTTGACCTTAAATGTCCACATTTGGATTAGTTATTAAATATTGGCAGACAATCATGATAAAAAGCCTTGACTTTAAATGACATCAACATTTGGATTAGTTATTAAATATTGGCAGACAATCATGATAAAAAGCCTTGACCTTAAATGACATCAACATTTGGATTAGTTATTAAATATTGGCAGACAATCATGATAAAAAGCCTTGACCTTAAATGTCCACATTTAGATTAGTTATTAAATATTGGCAGACAATCCTGATAAAAAGCCTTGATCTTAAATGACATCAACATTTGGATTAGTTATTAAATATTGGCAGACAATCATGATAAAAAGCCTTGACTTTAAATGACATCAACATTTGGATTAGTTATTAAATATTGGCAGACAATCATGATAAAAAGCCTTGACCTTAAATGACATCAACATTTGGATTAGTTATTAAATATTGGCAGACAATCATGATAAAAAGCCTTGACCTTAAATGTCCACATTTAGATTAGTTATTAAATATTGGCAGACAATCCTGATAAAAAGCCTTGATCTTAAATGACATCAACATTTGGATTAGTTATTAAATATTGGCAGACAATCATGATAAAAAGCCTTGACCTTAAATGACATCAACAATTGGATTAGTTATTAAATATTGGCAGACAATCATGATAAAAAGCCTTGACTAAAATAATTATGAAATACTTTTGCGCAATTCAAATATCATCTTCATGAAATATCCTGCGCAATTCAAATATTATCTTGGCCTCAGTTCCAAGCACTATAACGAAGTTGAATACGCTTTACCAACCTCCACATGCTTCGATGCTACCTGCTCGCCACAGAGTAAGTAGACGAGGGTGTTGGCTACACTCTGTCTCAGGAGACAAACTGCCAGCTCAGGGCAGTTGCTGCACATCAGTACAAACATACGAACAACCATTGTGAAAGTAGAGCTCGATATCACAGGAGGAGCGACTTCCAGCTACATTAAAAATAATAAACTGGTTTTGGTACGCCACATTGCTTACAAAAAGCTATATATTTGTATGAAACCAAAACAGCGTATCGCTACAAAGTGCTGCCAAGCAGTTTTCGAAAACGTATCCCATAGGGTCTGGCAGAATTTAAAAGCAAAAACAGCGATTTGACAGTCTTTGATGTGGAACTTAGTAGAAGAGCAAGTTGACATACCAGCTGAAGGGTATTGCCAAGCATTTCGTGGGCAGCTAACTCCTTCAGAAGCTTCTCATCACGCTTTAGATTGTCAACGAGTCTAGCGAAGCAGGTGCAAACACTTTCAACACTCCGCTTGTCCTGTCCAAACAAGATGGTAGACAGTGCTAACAGAATGCGAGAGAGAATAAGGCCACTCATTTTATATTTTTAGTTTCACGGATTTTTTCAACACATTTTTGAGTATGTCGGTCGAAATAAAAATAAAAGTGTCAATGTCTGTTTTTTCTTTTTTTTTAATGGCAAATTTTCAATGTCGAAATTGGAAAATAAAATAGACACACAAACACGCGCGCGCACACACACACATACATACATATATATATCTATATATATATATACAAACAACTATACAAATAAATATTTCCATGCAAATATAGATAATAACATAGCTCACTAAACAAACAAGTTATAGACATATACTACGTGACTAGAGCTTGTCAAGCAGATATTAAAAAAGAAACACAAAATTACAAAAAGTTTAAATCAGCTGTTACATGTATGCAGCCCCAGAAAATCCTGAGTTGATTTCCTTGCAATGAAGTAAATGTTTTCACGTAAAAATAGTGTGAAGAAATTAGCAAGCATACTCGATATATAAGCAATAAGAAGAAAGCTGCGAACAAATTTCTTTTTTTCTTGATAGTTCTAAACACGGCTGCTTCGCGCAGCGTCGATATAACAATAATAGTAATGATAAAGAAAACATTTCAAATACAAATTGCAATTTGTAATCAGTCAAGTGACTATCGTTAGAATAATTCATCAAACTGCAATAAGGCTAGAAAAGCCAACCAAAAATTATTCTACATTATCCCTTAATTGGCTTCCCATAACTATCAAAATATTCATCTTAAGTGGAAGTAAATGTTTTAAAAGTCCAGAATTTATGGCAGTCGTCAAAATCAAAACTCTTCGTCAGTTCAACAGCGTCTAGCACATTTCAACTTAATCGTATCATTAAATATGTGAATCCAGAACAGGCAAAACCGAAAAGTCCGTTTTCCATTCCTAGCAGTAAAAATGGTGTCGAAATGGATTCGCTAGGTTTGCAACCACTAGTAATATTCTGAAAACGGGCTCTGCACGATACGTTCGCACCTTTCGTCCGAGCATTGTCGACACTAAACAACGAGAAAATCACTGTTCGGCCGTTCTGGGTGCTGAAATTTAGCTGCCTCATAGAACGCACTCATAGAATTTTGCTGCCTCGTATTGTTCTATGAGGCAGCCAGAGGCTGCCTCATAGAACAATACTGCCCTGGTTACAAGAAAGCTAACGTTACGTTTTCAAATAAAAAACATTAATCAACAAATTGCAAGTTTCGGCGGTTTAAATAAAAATAAAAGTACACATCGACTTTTTATTTTTTCAGCAGTAGTTTTTATCTCGCGTCGGCGGATCCGTGAACCTAATAATCAAAAATGAGTGGCCTAAGGTACTAGAAAAGTAGGTGACATCCATGCTGTCTGCCATTTACTAAATAAAGTCAGGGCTAACATAATATACATTTTAGTTTTGCCAATCTGAGTCTAGACACTTGTTGGTCATACTATTCATAATTGTATTACCAACTAAAAAGGAATAAATAAATAGAAGGCTAGCGGCAGTATTAAAGATTATAAATATTAAAATATAAAACCGACAAATGTAAAGAAATATAATAGATGATATAAAATACAAAGACTTACAGCGGTGAGAAGCCTGCTGCTGAGCAGGGGCAGTGATGCCCGGCAGTAGTGAAACTCCTCAGGAGTAATATTCACGCAGCAGTTGGCGGCAACAGCCAGGGCATACCTTTGGGCATCGATGGAAAAGAAGTCAAGGTACATCAGACAAGCTCCGATGGCTCCCTACATGGATGAAACTTTTAAGTCAGGAAAAGTGTGACAAGGCTTTACAAGCGACCTTCAACTGTGAAGATATCCACTTGGTACTGATTGATGAGAGAATGTTCTCGCAAAATCTTAAAAACTAATCAAGGTAAAGAAATTGAAGAGATGAAAAGTGGCAAGTTGAGGACCGGTTGGCTCAAACATGTAAGTTACTGACTTACTGTAAAACCTATTTGAATGCCACCTTTATTTGATCGCCATCTCTATTTGAACGCCGCTATAGAAAAAGGGTTGAGAAATACAGTGCCAACCTTTAATTGAACGCCGCCTCTATTTGACCGCCATTTTGACATTCTTTGATCTTTACAAACCCATAATAGAAAATGCTCAGTAGAAAAGTGTCGACCAAATACTACTAATGACTCGGTCACATCAATAAAAATTAATTCGGTCGTTGTTTCTGTAGTGTTTGCCGTAGTTTTAGTGACGGCGTACCGAGAAGATCGATCATCAAAATTATCACAACTCCATTTTGGTTCACAAGGTCTAAAATCCTAAAAGATCCCTGTCTTCAGATTCATCCATGATGTGGTTTACAATCTGATGTGAAGATCTCATAACATTTTGATTAACAATGAAAACACTTCAGGAATACCATACGATGTAATAGCAGCCATTTCTATGGCTCACCAAAGTCCATTTCTTAACTTCAATGCTTTGAAGTTTTTTCTTTAAAACTTTCTCATGGTAATAAAATTTTGAAAGCGACACCATCGAAGTAATTATTAACTGTATCCGAATAATACTTTTTACTCATTCCTTGTTCAACTCGGTTTGATACTTGGATGTATATGAAAAACTATTTAGCACAAATGCTGAGGCCGACGGCATTAATTTCACTCCGCCTGAATGAGAGTGCAAAATATAGGTGGCATTAGCATCGCTTCGCCATAGAAGATTTAAATGTATCTTCTCAAAATTCTGACGAGTTAGTTGAAAAATACAGCCCCACTCTCTACTTGAACATCACCTCTAATAAAACATCACTTTAGGAGAAGGGTTCAAAATACAGCGCCATGGCGTTCAAATAGAGGTTTTACAGTAAAATGGGAGCATTAGAGGACCTAAAGATACAGTTGGAAATAGAACAAAAATAAATTGAAATAAGATATACAGATATGCTGAGGGCATGGCAAGAGGTCGGAAAATGGCGTAATGATAGGGTGGACCAAAAAAGATAGTAAGGCGTAATAATCGAGAGAAGGGATTAGTAAAGCTAGAAGTATGAAAAAAAGGAGACAATTGAGAGAAAGGAAAGATGAGGTGGTAAACAAGAGGTGAGAGAGGTGAATAGATGGAAATAGGAGGTGGTAAACAAGCAAGAGGTGAGAGAGGTGAATAGATGGAAATAGGAGGTGGTAAACAAGCAAGAGGTGAGAGAGGTGAATAGATGGAAATAGGAGGTGGTAAACAAGCAAGAGGTGAGAGAGGTGAATAGATGGAAATAGGAGGTGGTAAACAAGCAAGAGGTGAGAGAGGTGAATAGATGGAAATAGGAGGTGGTAAACAAGCAAGAGGTGAGAGAGGTGAATAGATGGAAAGACGAGGTTATGGAATGCTCCTTACGGCCTGAAGCAAGTTCTTATTGTGACGTTTGGAAAGCTTGTCAAGCGCACTCAGACTCTGTTCCGCCACATCCATACACTGGATGCATTTGAGCTTATCCAGCAATGCCGGCACAGCCTCGACAACAACGAGAGAGCTCCTTGGAAGAGCCTCGAGCATATAGTAGAGGGCACGACACGCGTACATCATCATATCAAAGTTGTGCTCCATATGCAGGAGGGAGACGAGTTCTGGTACAACTTGCTTGGCAGGAAAACCAACGAGGTTTTCTTCATTACCCATAACTAACACCTAAAACGGATTCAAGATATCTACTAATAAATTATTACTATTATTATATGTAATAAATTACATCGTAATAATTGTAATCTTTTATGGAATCTGCAACTGAAGAAGGTTGGGGTCATATCATAGCCTTGGTTACGAGTATATAGAAAGTAGAGATGACCTGACACATTTCCATGACTGCGGTCAGCTGTTGTCCTTCATCATCTTTAGCTTGCATTCCTTTAATGAGTGAGGAAACCTTATTCATTGCCCCGCTGCTCATAGACCTCTGTATTATGTGCCTCATGTTCGACTCTAATGAGCCTATCATGTGGGGTGGCAAGCCCCGAGCCTCTAGCATGGCTACAATTGAATTGTGAATAGTATGAGCACACAAGACAGGAGTTGGCTTGAGACTCCTATAGATTTCTCACTACTACACATCATTTCTGCACAAGAATAAATGTATTTGACATGCAACAGCCTTCTTTAATATTTATTTTATTTTAGTGAGACCGGCTGCAAGAAAACACCATCATTTTCGCAGAGGCCCTTTCTCTAATGTGAAAATATAGCTTCTAGAAATATCTGTTGACCCAATGTTGATGAACTTCACAGAAAAACATTCAGGTCCGTGTTTACAATTGTTTTCTATTGATTCTAAACCTATATAAAAAAAATTGTAAACTGAATATATGCTGTGAAGTCAAACTAAAAAGAAAACAAACTGGTTCGTTGTTTTGGGGAAAACGACAAACCAATATCCTAAATTTATTGTGGCAAAATTTTAGCTGAATCTGTTAACTCTATGATCCTTGATCATAGAGTTAACATCATAGAGTTGTATGATCGATGTTTTTGTATAGACATTAGAGTCAGTGACAAGGTGATAGAGACTATCAAATGAGTTACTACACCGAAAGACTGGACGCTCAATAGATGGAATATACTATAAGTTCATTATTTACACAACTCCACTAAAATTAATCTTTGTACAGAGTCAACAGCCGATCCTACCAACAATACTCAGTATTATGGGACAATGTGCTGGAACATCAAACATCATTATAACGACGAGCTAGGCTGGCAAATGTATAGTCAGTCATACCTGTCACAGCTCAAACCAATTTCATATACAGTCAAACATGGATAACTCGAACTTCACGGGACCGAGCGAAAGTGTTCGAATTATCAGAGCGTTCAAGTTATCAGAGAACTGTCACAAGTCCATGTATTTACTTATTTATTAGTAGATACATGTACATATACAAACTATAATATAAATCAAAAGCACAAATGGCTTGTTTCAAATTAAATGCTTCTAATGTAAAGTTTAAAACGTTTTTATCAAAAAGTATAGAGATTTTCTATCACTTGAGATTGGTTTGTTGTTTGAGGTGATGTCATCGCCAGGACGTTTTTTAGATTGACATTGGCAAAACTTGATCGTTGTTGAAATGCTCAAAAGCAAAGACATCTTTTTCTTTTGAGCGTTTTACTCACGACCAATTTTGCCGATTTTTCTTGAAGTTTATGCAAAGATTACCTCACTTTTCCTTGCTTCCGAAGGGCGATCGCTAAGCGGATGTTCGGTATAAATCAAATTTCACCAAACCTTTAGAAAAGTCGTTGACAAAAATATTTTGCCGATGGTGGTAATAACGACGCTTATGAATTACGAAAAGTTGAGGTTTACCTCTATGGCTTGGAATAAAGTGATTTTCTAAAGCGATAACAACCGTTTCGGTAGCTGTTGGGCAAAAAACTGTTCGAGTTAACAGAGTTGAAGTCGAGTTATCTATAGCAATTTATCATTACGTGGGAACGGACCAAAGAAACCATTCGAGTTAACCATGTGGTCGAGCTATCCGTGGGCGAGTTATCCATGTTTGACTGTATATCAATTTTTGTGCAAAATAAAAATGAAGATATAGTGGGTGTGCTCGAATCTAATATAAGGTCTCATATCAAAAATATATGAAAAAGCGCATTAAAACATTTTTAGTTTCATCAATGATACCATTAGAAACACTAGCGCATCAAAGGATCACAGGCTAGCCAACAGTTGAATATTGGCCATAAAGAAAAAGAGAGTGAAAACTACTTCATATTTGCTCAATTTTTTTTTCTGGAGTTTGAGTTGTAAACTTGTTACTTCAACCCTAATTTGTTAGAGATCTGAGACATTCAAAATTCTTAGAACTGACTTGATGCGGTCAGCGAACTTTGTGCCAATTTCAATAAATGGGCTATAGAGATAAGTTGATTAAGATTTGCAGAAAAATGGTACAGTGAGGCGAACAATTTTATGCAATGCGTATTCCTTCAGCATACTTTGGCTCTTGTTATGTTCAGGGATGGCTGTGACAACGCAACATTTGTGAAAGCTAAATGACTTTGTTATATAGCCATTACATGTACTTGCCTTGGCTGACAAAGCTCTAAAACATTACAGCATTGTCAACATAGTCACATACTAGCAAGTATTACTTGAGGCCACTGTATCATACTAGCAAGTATTACTTGAGGCCAGTGTATCATACTAGCAAGTATTACTTGAGGTCACTGTATCATACTAGCAAGTATTACTTGAGGCCAGTGTATCATACTAGCAAGTATTACTTGAGGCCACTGTCAGTGGTAGAATATATATTATAATGAATTGTATGACTACCTTGTAGCCTTTGTATGTCCACATCGGCAGCGGTCGGTCCTCCTGAAGCACCGGCAGCATCTGCTCCTGCAAACACTAACAGTGATAGCCACCCGTATCACCACATGACGGTGGACTGAGGCACAGACTGCAGGGTAGAAAGGATTGACACCATTAGAAACGGTGTACGATGGCTAGAAGATACACACTAATAGATCCTAAGCTGCTACACCATTTAGAGAATAGCATGTTCTACACCTACAACCTTACTGTATGACAACAGACAAAGTAATGAGTGTCTAGCAGAATAACACAGAATACATTACAATACTCATTCCTTTCATTAAAACTGCTGGTACAAAATTCCAGCATTCGCGTGATGAAAGGCATTAGGATGGGGCTTACAAACAAAGCCTCTGATTTAAAGTCGACTCTTCTGTTAATCTCATGAACAGATGTAACATGTGCATAATTCTAATGTAATTCACAATGTAAGGCAAATGGAAGTGCATATCTAGTTCTACAGCTAGTTCTACAGCCAGTTCTACAGCTAGTTCTACAGCTAGTTCTACAGATAGTTCTACAGATAGTTCTACAAATAGTTCTACAACTAGTTCTATAGCTAGTTCTACAGCTAGTTCTACAGCTAGTTCTATAGCTAGTTCTACAGCTAGTTCTATAGCTAGTTCTACAGCTAGTTCTATAGCTAGTTCGACAGCTAGTTCTACGGCAAGTTCTGCAGCTAGTTCTACAGATAGTCCTACAGCTAGTTTTAAAGCTAGTTCTACAGCTAGTTCAACAGCTAGTTCTATAGCTGGTTCTACAGCTGGTCTGGTGGAATAAAATAACTCCAGGAAAATGGTGACTCATAATTCTGTAAATTACATCGCAATAATTAATTTTTGTCTTAAATTTTCTACACTAATAATTCCCTGATACGGAGATATCCGCAAACAGCGAGGTGAACATGAGCTTCCTGTATCGATCAATAGTATTAAACAACAAGTGAATCAAAACCTAGCTAGCCAAATAAATTGGCTAACCTGAGTAGGGCAGGTCAGAAGCAGTTCAAAATATCGGCAACAGTCAAATATCGTTTGATCCAAACAGCCCGCAAACTAGTAGTTTAACGTGTACTAATTTGAACAGGTTCTCACCGAGCTGAACGAGAGTGTTCCCTAAATTTCTCACAATGTAATCAATGGCATCAGAACCGAAAGCATGATAGCACAACTCCTACCTCTCAACATCTCATTTAATATACCACTGGCGATGTTTTGATAACCGGATGAAGCGTCAGAGCCGTTAGCATTGTTTTCTTCTGCTGTGTTGTTCGCATTATTCGATGTGGACATTTCCGCAGGGACCGCCTCTGCCCCACCCTTACCGGCAGTGGGGCCAGAGGTTGAGGCTCCAGAACTGCCCGCTCCTGATTGGTTGGTAACGGATGTCCTACCGCCAGCTCGTCTTCTGCAAGTAGTAATCATCAACATAAATTATTCCACATGGAATGTGGGTGTGGAACTATTGCCAGACAACATCAGCAGAGGTATAATAGAGATCATCTTGTAGAGACAGTTTGTCAAGGAAAACTAACAGTAGAGTTCCACTCATTTCACCTAAGCGCATGAAAATGTTCCATTCTTTAAAGGTTGACTTGCAACAAAATTCACATTACAGTTATTTGGTATCAAAAGATTCACCATGTCTTACTCTGTTGTGTTATAGGTGCCAAATATGTGAAAATGTGATTACAAGCTCTTGAAAGCTGAAAAACGAAAAGCCGCCGTAGATTGGAATTCGTTTATTTTTTTGATGTAGCCATGACAGTTTGGTTATTGTCTTGTCACGTGATGTTCTCACGTGAATTGAAAGGCTAATAAAAAGCTCAATATAAACTTATCGTAGTACTAGTTTATGACAAACACTTCGGGTTTTACCGAAGACCCCGTATCAAATATAGATGCTCGCTACTTTACAGCTTTGTTTCGGCTTTAACTAACCGTCAAGTCGTAATCTGATCGTGTGACCCAATACTTCGAAAATAATTTTTGCAGCACTTTTCGATTATCACAGGTGACCAACAAGCTCGTCATGATTATCAGACAATGGTATGTACTCCTTCGAGCTAAGGTTAAAAGGGTTAACAAATTTTTACGGTAAGTTATAAGATATTAGTGCTAAAAGTGACAGCATTACAATGACGATAAAACAGACGCGTAAGAACAATAGACATAGTTTTATTGAATGCGTGAAGTATATTTGTGAAAATATTTCGACGAATAAAGTTGCATGAAAGTGTAAACAGAAACCATCTACCACAGCTACGTCATATTTGAGCTGTTTTGGAAAGAGAATCCACACAATGGCGGTCTCGTGTGGCTGCGATTAACTGTTCGTTTTTGAGCTTTTAAGAGCTTGTAAACACATTCCCACATATTTTGCACCTACAACACAACAGAGTAAGACATGGTGAATCTTTTGATATCAAATAACTGTAATGTGAATTTTGTTGCAAGTCAACCTTTAATGAGTAATTTAAAGGTGCAAATCTCTTGGCAAATGCTTCAGGACTACTTATTAGGGACCTATATGGACACAGACAACAATCATACACCGGCCCCCAAGTTATGCTGTTCTGTTTTATAGTTTTACCGACTTATGATGTGGAACACCATTTTTTTCATCCCCTTGTTATGAGACTTTTTACCATATGACATCAGCAAGAATGTCTCAAAATTTAAATTTGGCAGTCAGTGCGCTGAATACGTCGGAATCACAATGATGCCGATATATTTGCCAAAATCCCTTTCACAACGCCAGCAAGAAATACAATGCTAACTCTTTTTTCTCAGTACCATTCCTCGTGTTTTGTAAATGCTTGATAGGACGGAAAATAAGTGAAAATAGTGAAAAGTAAGCAAAAGTGAAAATCTATTGTGTATTTTAGCATTAAATACAATATTTACTATAAATTTAATTCACTTTACATATATAACTATATAACCACTTATGACTTTAATTCGTTAGCCATGGGTATTAAGATTGATTAATAAAATTTTGATATTTTTATCAGGCGAGTTTGCATTAGATAATTATGATGGGTTTCTATACCCAATCTGTATGACATTTTCGCTTTATGATGTCAACACCAGAACAAATTAATAGGGGTCCTCCCATGTTTTGTGACGATTCTGACGACCCGAGGACAGGGATATTTAAAAAGTGACAGACGAGACGACCATTTATCAATATAGGTGACGAGGTGACGATGATTGTGTAAGTAGGATTACTAAAGGTACGGCGACACGTAGCGAATTTTTCGCTGGCTCTGAGTTCTGGCCGAAATCACGAAAAACGCAGAATTAATCGGTCGAAATTCACAGAATTATTTGAGCTGTGCATGCCCACCGAAATCGTCGACGAAACGCTTTTAACAGATTACCGTAAACAAATTACTAGCGAGCACGATTCTAGCAGCTTTAGCAATTAGTATAGCCCAAGACATGTATCGTGACACGCAATAAAAGTATGAAAGCAATTCAATGGATTCAATTCAATATAGAACACACGATGTAACTGTTTAAGTTGCGCTATTCTTGGTGAGCGAGCACGACTCTAGCAAAATAATTTTAAAATTACTGTAGTCCGAGAACATAATTCGACACGCAAGAAATATATTACGGACATTCACCATAGTAAATACGATGCAACCGATTTGATTGCGCTAAAGATGGCAACATTTTCTACCACAAAACTTTTGCTGCTAAAAAGGAAATACAATTAAAAAATAAACAATTTGTAGCTATAGCGTCCAAACAATAAATACATACAATAACGCAATCTAAGCAGTTGCATCGTGTGTACTATGTTGAATTGCACTTATACTTTTATTGTGTGTCATTATACGTCTCTTGGACTATACTAATTGCAAAAGCTGCTGGAATCGTGCTCGCTAGCACGATTCTAGCAGCGCAGAATAATTCTGTGTGTTTCAATCATTTCGTGATTTCAGTTAGAACCAACGAAAAATTTGTTACGTGTAGCCGTACCTTTACTAACTTATTATTTGTCCATAAATCAACACGTTCAACCGAAACTTCACTAGTTTTGGTTTGAAGCATCTAGTCCAGCATTTATAGACTGCCAAATAATTAAAGTAAACAGCAATGAAATGCCACGACATTGACAGCAAATCCGTTTCCAAGTCTGTGACTGACAGTGATTATTAAAGACGATCTCGGTCTATTTTCAGTACAAGAAATGTAGCCCTAAAAGCCTGAGACGGCTGTCACTCTTCGCGGAGTAATCAGCAACGCTCCCAAACATTCCTAATAAGTTTGTGAAGGTCGCTGGTTGAGCCATGCTTTTGATTAGCAGAAGTTCAAACTGAGCAAGTTTCAGGGTTTTAAAGCAATCCAGTGCCACCAGAATGGATATTTGTATTAAAATAACGAATGTGAAAAAAGAGGTGGTTTTGGTTACCAACTTGAAAAAGGTGACAGTGATTTTAAAAGTGACGACAGTGATTTTAAAAGTGATGACAGTGATTTTAAAAGTGACTATTCTGACGACAACTTTGTGTGGTAGGACCCCCATTAATGCTGTATGGCATGGCTCCACTGTACTTAGTAAGGTTATTTACAAAATCTTTCAGTGTGAATACCGTAAAATATCTATTTGAGCGCCATGGTATTCAAATACAGGTTTTACAGTAGTTTTAAAAACAAATGCCGGGTTTGGAGCTGGTCAAACCCTATAGCCATCGATTGAAAATCAAACCTAATTAGCATGCAGTTGACTGAGCCCACTTTCTACATAGATGCCTTTAGAACGAACAATAAAACAAGTGCTTTACGAGTTGTCTTCCTTTTATATCACATGATTGGTCTGTTTTGTATTTTCTTTGTATACTGGTTTATTGAGCCTTTTAAAAATAATATAACAACCTCAAGACCAACTCGCTTGTACCTCAGTCCGAGATGCCCCAGTGTCTAAGCAATAATCATTTGGGTAAAAATCTGCACAAGAAACGTGAGTTTCTTCCACCACAACAAAATAGCGTTTAGTAGTAATTTGATTGCGGTTTAAGGCATGGCATACCGGATGCGTCGACCGTATTGTAGTTGATCGGTTTACTATATTAAGTAGCAATGAACGAGTTCACATGCCACTTTGTGGTGTTTGGTCAATCGCAATCGATAATTTGCTGTTAAAATGAGCATTGATCACTCGAAGAAACAAAATTGGTGCAAAAAGTAGGATTTAAACCATGATTAAAATTTTTTGCGTTTGTCTTTTCAACACCAAATTTGCAGATCTCTGAAAGCTATATATTAAAGACATAATTCAGTACAAAATGATTTATGTAGATGTTTTAGCATAATGTGGTGCTAAATTTCGATCACAACACACCCTGGGCTACACACGCTCACGCACGCTAAAAGCCTGTCATATGATATAGTGTCCATTCTCACCTGCTTGATGAAGCAGCAGCGCCAGCAGCTGATTGGTCAGATCTCGTGGAAGCGCTGCTAGCTGGAGCCGCGGCCCTCTTCAGTCTGCTACTCGCCTCCCCCGTGGTGGCGACTCGAGTTCTCCCCCTAAAACCTACAAACATCAGCCTGAGTTAGTTTCGCACGTCTCAGCTGCGAACAATAATCATGGAAACATGGGTATGCTCTTAAGTACAAAATGCATTCCGTCACCTGAGAGTCTGGCTTGATATGCTGAGTCAGCAGTGCTGCCCTCTGCTGTCACACCACTTGACTTGCTTTGCTTAGAGATGGCTGTCGCTGCTGGTCGCGTGGCTGTCAAATGAATAAAATTCTTAACGATCTGAGGATTTGATATGACATAACGATAATATAATATAACTAAACATGTTGCCTCATCGTTAGTTTATGGTACATCTCATTGGAAATCTCATTAATTCATTTGGAATAGCTGTTGGTCTTCTTTTCATAATCAACAGAAAGATAATAAAAATGTGTCTCATTCCTTCATCATCTTTTGCCTGAATTTAACCAACATAATTTTCAAAGCTTGCCAACAAGCATTTCGTCCGAGGGTTTTGTTGTAATAGAAAACAATCACAAAGAATTAGGAATTAGTTCATGTATGTTTAGATCTCACAATGTGGTACACATCCATAAAGTAGAACCGTGATGCGACACTGACACAGCCTTGAGACAACTTACATACGATAACTTTGTGACACACTCGTTGCCTTCAACAGCTATGCACAGACATTTGATATCTCTATTATTTGGTAGAGCAGACAACTTCAGTTCCAAGTCTTTGGACACTGCTGTTTCTAACATCGAATAGTACAATTCGGGTAGTAGCATTCGTCGAACAATGCCTCATAAAAGCTTCCTTTAAAAATAGCCGTTTGGATTCATCAGAAACCATACCTAGGAGTTTGCTTCTTCTGCTTGTCAGAAGATGTGATGAGCCAGTCGATGAGCTGACCGCTTCTGTTGAGGTAGAAAAGGTGCTGTCAGACTTTGCCTTGCTGGTGGAGGCTGCAGATTTACTTAATGGTTGCTTTGAAGATTTGCTGCTGGAACCAAGTGTACTGGTGTCCCTTTGAATGGATGGCTTGCTTCGGGACACTCCCCTTTTGCTAAACAACGGATACAGACATGCTGATAACGGATTTCCAGTGCGGTTGCCTGCAGCAATTCGTGTATATTCTAGGGATTAAACACGCCTATTGATAGCTTATAAGAGTTATTCGATTAATTGACACCAAATTACAACAAACACTGTGAACCATGGCTGACATCTTCTACAAAAGCAACTCATGAAACTTAAACTTTGATAGAGTTGCCGACTCGTTTTGAACTTAAAATACTGTAAAACCTCTATTTGAACGCCACCGTTATCTGACTGCCACCTCTAATACAACGCCACTATTAAAAGAGTTGAAAAATACAGCGCCATCCTTTAATTGGACGCTATATTATTTGCTAGCCACTTTGACATTCTTTGATCTTTACGAACCCGTAAAAGAAAGTGATCAGTGGAACAATGTTCACTCAATGGTACTAATAATGATTCGGTTACATAAAAAATAATTAATTTTTTCGTTGTTGCTGTAGTGATGGTGACAGTGTACTCGAGAAGATTGATAATCCAAATCATCAAAATTACACTCTGTTTAAAGTCACTAACATCCAAATCATATCCATTGTCTTCAGGTTCATCCATAATGTGGTTTAAAATCTTAACTGAAGACTTGAAAGCGTTTTGATGAACAATGAGAACACTTTTCAGAAACACCGTATGACATAATAGCAGCCATTATTATAGCGTATTCTAATTTTTAAACAATAAAAAATAAAAACTTCATGTCCATTTTCTAACTCCAAAGCTTCACGGATTTTTCTTTAAAACTTTGAAAGTGACACCATCAAAATAATAGCAGTACCACGCTGTACCAATAATAGCAGTACCTAAATAATAGCAGCTGATATTCAGAATCAAAATAGTTTCTTGTTTAACTCGGTCTGATACTTGGAAATAATTTTATATGAAAAGTTGTTTTAAAAAAAGCTGAAGCCGACTGCATCAATGTGGATGCTGAAGGAAACAGTAAAATATAGGCGGTCTTAGCCTCACTTAGTCCGTGAAAAGGTTTTAAACGATCTATCCAAGTATGACGAGCGAGTCAAAAAATACAGCGCCACCCTTTATTTGAACGTCACCTCTGATTGAACGCCGCCGTAAACGAAGCATTGAAAAACAGCGCCACAGCGTTCAAATAGAGGTTTTACAGTATGCTTTGCTTTTTTACAAATCTTCCTGCAATCTTTTGGAACAACCATCAAAACATTACATCATATTTTTCAATGCACAAAATATTGTTTTATAAAATATAACATCTATATTAACCATCTTCTATTGTTATGTAAAGAACAGGAAGCATTGATGGGCCAATGAAAATGTAGTATAACTCTGGCAGACAGTGCGGCTCTGATTGGTCGAGACAGTACGTCTCTGATTGGTCGAGACAGTACGTCTCTGATTGGCTGAGACAGCACATCTCTGATTGGCTCAGGCCATGCAGCTCTGATAAATATTAAAAATGCTATACCATAGGCCATCTATAATACCAAAACACGTAATAAAACCAAGGATGTAGGCATAAAATTCAGAACAGTTATAAATGTGTAACACAGCAATTAATTGATTCGCGAGTAGCTCAAAGAGACCAACTCAAAGAAACTAAATCAACTAACTCTTTACGCTAACTTAGGACACAACGCACTAGATGGCATGGTCAAACATTGTAAACATTCATCTCCTTGATTAATGGATAAACTTTTAGCTATAAATAGGTTCCATAACGTTTCTTCCCAAGTGGTTAGAAACTAAATGTAAAATATTTGTGGTCATATTTGATTTTCCTATAGTTTCTGAATATTCATTTAGATTCAGTTTTAAAATTTTCTCCTTAGGGTGAGAAAAGAATGGTGATATACAACTGTCTAAGACCAGAATAGTAGAGCTATTTTAGACAAGAGAATGGATCTTGAAAGGCAGTTTTATTATTGTCTTTCAATACTGAAGAAATCTATTAACAGCTGCGTCTAAACCCCCCACAATAGTCCTAGAACGAAAAAGAGGAAGCTTTCTCCATGATCAGAGTTATAGAAACTGAGTGTTGATTTGCCATAGAGAATGTAGAAAACTAAATGCATTAGACTACATTAGACTGCACTAGGCAGTAAGAATCTGCTTCATCTACTGATATTTTATGTGTACACAAGAAAACAATTCTTTCAATCAGTGATAATAAAAGCAATTTGTTTTAATATTCTCAAATATCATTAGCTAAAAAGCTAGCAAAGCGTATGACCTAAAAAAAACCTGATAGCTCCATTCATACCAATAATTCCTAGCATTAAACACAGGATTGGTGAACAAGTGAATAAGTGTTGGACATGCGTACACTTGTAGCCTACACTTGTAGCCTACAAGTGTAGGATACACTTGTAGCCTACACTTGTAGGCTACAAGTGTATGCTACAAGTGTATTCTACACTTGTATCCAAATCTGGATGCAAGCGCTTGAATCAATTAAAGTAATTGAAATATGTCAACGTATATGTTATTCAGCCGCACTAAAGAGCAACATTCGTTGTTCACTGACACAAAATTGCCCCCAAGTCCTAACTCTCGACTAAACCAACCTAATCCATGATGAAACTCACTAACTCTATAAGCCTGCCAACAAGAAAACAAACTTTGACGCAGCCTCCAAACAGAAATGCAGCAGTCGCCTTTCAATACTCAAATTTCAACACTTGGTAGCTTTGAAAGAGATGTCAAGAACTACTTGTTGAACCTGAATTAACCGTAACCTGCCACTTTTTCTAATTTTGGTGAAATGGTGAATGTTGTCTTCATTTCCAAGTTATGCTAATTTCTGCGGACCCGGCGCCTTGACTAGCTACAATGCTGCTGGGCACATGGGCCTTCTTATACATTGATATGGACAAATTAGGCTTTCATTCATTTTTTTTCATTTTAATCAATTAGGTAAATATATTTACTTTTTTGCTTCATTTTATATTTTTAGTAGTTGATGAAATAAAACACACCCCACATAACCCCTGCGCGCAGGCTATTTGTGTAGTAACTCCCGAGTATGTCTTACCTCTGTCCTGTCGTCCGACTAGCTACTCTAGTGGCTGTGGGTCCAGATGTTCCAGCCGCAGAGCTGCCAGGTCCCACCGAAGTTGTTGTAGCAGACACGCCTTTGTCAGGAGCTTTGGGTCCCTTGCTCGGTTGCCGAGCTGATAAATAAATGAAAATCAACCAATAAGAGAATTCATATGTAAGAGAAGATAATTATTACTAGCAGTGCACGAAGCTTCGTTTCGCTAATGGCTATTTCAGCAATATCACTTGGTTGTATCTAGCAAACCTACTGCTAGAATAGTACCTGTTAAATCCGTGTTGGAATTCTGTGAAGCTCCTTTTGAGTTATACAACCTCGTAGAGTCAGTCCTCGCAGTCCTGTGAACATCAAACAGAATTTCAACGAAGAAGGTTCCAACAAGAATGAGAGCTTAAATTTTGAACAAAGGCAAGTGTACGGGAGCATATGGAGTACACAAACATAACCAACAGGAAATAATTGACACGAGGACCTTACAGATACACAATGAATCTCAGATCAACACAAAGTCCAAGACGAGAAGAGTGGGAACTTAACAATATGGTGCCGACTGAAACATTGCAAAACGGTGTCTTGAACACAGACTTGAAACAAACTCAAAGCAAATGTAGATGGCATATCTCCAATAGTGAACCAATGTCATGCTCGATGAGGCTAAACTGATACAAGAGACAATCCTACAAATGCGTGCTGGCACTCACACGATGGTAATGCAAAGGCATTTGCATAAATTCTCCGTATGGTGCTAGCATTAACCGAGCTCTAAGTATCTCTATACAATAGATGTGTTGCCAGTTCTACGCATTGTCAGCTGATGGCATAATCGCTTGCTGACAAGCGAGTACAAACACTCTAACAGCAGCCAGCAATGGCAGTAAACCTCAGCTAAAATTTCTCAGGGCATATATTTTCGTACTGAAAAAGAAGTTTATCAACCATATTTTAGTTCGCATACATAAATCAGTCACGTTTCACCAAGTTAGTTCTCAAAAATTATAAAAAGCGAAGGCAGAAATGACAAATTAAAAAAACTGTGGAGTCTTACTCTCTTTCCATTTTGTTGACGAGCTGAGCAGGTGCTTGACAACCTAGCATTTAGCAAGGTCGTCAAGTCGTCAAGAGAAAGCTAACAGCAAAGATATTTATACATGTAGGCTTTCACCATGGGTTTTATTTATTAATTGCTGGATAGCCAATGTATTGTCGGCTTTTAAGCTTCCTTCAGACAAGAAATACTGATCAAACTGGTGGAATCAAAACCTGGAGAAAATTGAGCCACCAAAATAATAACAATACCATCCAAAGCAAAAAAATAAGTTGCACAACACTCAACTACTAAGTAAATAAACATTGGCATAGAGAAAGGTTTTACCCTTCAAACTTTCACGATACACTTTGATACGACCCGCTACCTGTGAGAGATGGAGTTCATGACAATGTCCCCTATATGTTTTACATAAAACCCGCGCTGTATTTTCAGATTCCAAAACATGAGCATGCATACTCATTACTTTGTTATTCATTCTGCAAAGTTAAAAGTGCTACTAACAGAAAGACTGTTCCATAGTAAGTGTGCAATAGTTTCCAGTAGGTTTGATAACGAAGTTCAATAACGTGTCAGTTATGTAGAATTAAGTGGTTGAACTTTTGTTAATACTTTGAAGCCTGGCCTGAGATAATTTGGGAAGTTGTTTTCTCACCAGATTCTAGACCTGAGAAGACTCAGTAGC
The DNA here is from genome assembly GCF_963576615.1 of Watersipora subatra. Taxonomy (NCBI): domain Eukaryota; kingdom Metazoa; phylum Bryozoa; class Gymnolaemata; order Cheilostomatida; family Watersiporidae; genus Watersipora; species Watersipora subatra. The sequence goes on along the minus strand of NC_088717.1, from coordinate 461,487 downwards.
GTATTTCTACTTTGTTTTACCCTACTTTTGGCTTAGGTGGGATTACAAAACTTTGGCCAGTTTGTGCTTGATACGTTTTCAGTATAATTCTGAAGTATGAATTCGATTGAACCGATTGAACTATTAGCTTTTGAAATGTTGTTGAAATACTGAGGTCATTTCAAACCAGCAAAGGATGTAAAAACGGGTGATGACAAAAATTTAATTTCTTACGACATACTGATTGAAGTTCTTGCTGATGAAGCCTCAGATATAGAAAAAGCTAAAAAGCTTCATCTCATCAGCAATGAGAGACACTATAACTACCGGCAGCTGTTTTTCTATTAATCAAAAGACATAGGCCATCCATCCGTTTCGCTTTACACCAATCATTATGTTTCTTCATTTACCTCTAAAACATGACATCTTTGAGAAAGGGTGAAATAAGAACTATCGTGTTTTTCGTATTACACAGTGCAGCATATCATAGGGAGCAGTCTCCATTCCGATGCCTATTTCTGTACTTAACCGATATATAAGGCACACCATTTTATAAGACGCATTTTAAAACATACTTTGAAAACAACAAAAGCAAAACAGTGAACTTAATCACCTTTACTAAATGAAATATTCACTCATCAACAAAACCTTCAAAATTTATAACCTCGGTATCTGAACTAAACAGCTGTGCTACTTTACTGTCCAACATTACTGGTTCCTCCCCATCATAACCTGAGTTAGACTCGCCGGCTGCTTGCGGTTCAACATCAGTGTCAACTTTCTCGAAAACCTCATCTCAATAGAGACGAGCTTTACTTTAGCACATGTGTCCAGATATGGTGTGTCCACAATCTACCCAGATATGGTGTGTCCACAATCTACCCAGATATGGTGTGTCCACAATCTACCCAGATATTATGCGTCCACAATCTACCCATATATGGTGTGTCCACAATCTACCCAGATATGGTGCGTCCACAATCTACCCAGATACGGTGGTAAAGGTAATAATTTTAGTACTTATGAATACATTTGCTAAATGATAAAATTATAATTTTTTGCTATCACGAATCATCGTTTCGAATCTTTTTTATCGTTTCACCTAGCTATAATATTTGCTTCAAATTGTCTTTGGCAGTTTTAGCTAGTAAAATAGATTTGTGATTAGAATTTATGTTCATTTCTCACTTGTAGAAAATGAGAAAAATCGATTGATCAATGCTCATCTTTTACTCCCAGAAACAAAGCTTTGGATTGTTGGCTTGGCATACTTATGCTTTTGTTAAACATTTGTTCATTTCATGATTTTACACTCTCAATTTATCTAACTTCCAAATTGAAAGCTTTTAGTAGATACACATTAGAATGACGTATCTATGAATGACATATATTTATCACATTTGTTTTCTTGTTTACAATATGTTTATGTGGCGACACCAGTTGTAGCACTGTGGAAACTGCCATACACAGAAAAAGAGACATGAATTTGTGCTGCACCAACCATGATATGTTTTGCTTGAGTTTGCTGCAGTAGATTAATTTGTTCTATTATATGAGCTGAAACTATGTGAGTTGCCACGACTTGGATGGATGTTTTTAATAAAAACTTTGTCAAAATGAAAATTTTTTGGCTTGTAAAAATTATATAATAAAATAATATTGTTGGAGACAATGAAAAATATGATTTGCAGAACATATTGAATACATCATAGCCCTGTTGCCATCTGTGCTAAAATCCTGTCTGATAGATGGATTTATGAAGTGTAATCAGAGCTGCATTGACAAGTACTTTTTTATAGCTCGACTCAATTCCAACGGACCAAATATTAGGTTCAAAAAATTTTATGTTCCTTCCTACTATGTGAAAACACATGAGTCCACAAACCGCCAACCAGGTGAAAGAATGGCTATATTAACCCTTTGCCAGAATCAATGGGTTAATTGATTTCATAGGAATTTACATGGTTTGGCGTTCACTATTTCCGTCAACTCATAAAACCATTTGTTTTGTACTTGAAATAACTAATCGAATGTGACCAGTAAATTTTTTCTACAAAATGATACTAATAATGGCTAGATAACAAGGCTATACATGACTTTTGTGATGCAGTTGATTTCGCCATATATTTGAATATATTCTTTTCAAAGAACTATTTTCTTATCTTATTTAGTAATTAGTTTCTGGAGTGGGTAGCAACTGAAAACTTAGCTGATACAAAGGCCGCGATGAAATACGTTAACTTGACGACCTAATTACCGTAGACTGGTAGAATCGTAGTCGGTACACAAATGTTTACACAGCATTTAGGGAAACTATTATGACAGATTTTTAATTTCCTTTATTTGAGGCGTTTAACACATAATAATAATGTATCTGTAGCTAGATTAAAAATTTTATCTTAGCAATCATGAGCAAATACAACATAAGATATATGCCAATAGAGCCGCGTAGAACTTGACTTTTATCACAATAGCCGATGTGAATACGAGAGATAGAGACAGGTTGTATCACTAGTTACATCATTTTGGGCAAGTCTGGGCATGTCTCTTTTTCCTGAGCATTTTTACCGCAATCAATTTTTGCTAATTATAATCTTCAAATAACTTGACAATGAGATTGACTAAAACAAAAAACAATATATCAACTGCTAAAAAGAAAAAAACAATACTTTCTGTTAAAATCAACTAAAATTTGACGCAATCATATCTTTAAACCTAGCACTCACCTAGCCTGTGATCGTAGGCCAATGCGGGGGTGCGACTCAGTTTGGGTGTCAACTGATTTGTTACACCTTGAAATCCTCCTTCGCTTTGCAGGGAAGCAGCTTGTGTCAGCGGATGTAGAAGCTGCCTAAGAAGCAAAAAGATTGAATTTTCACAAAAATTCATTGAACACTAAAATATATTTCCCAGGTCACCATTGAAGTTACACACTACATCAGGATTTTAACATGAGTAAGATGAAGGACTATCTTGATACTTAAATTGTCATATATGAATTGTTAACAGAAATTTCTGCAGGTAACTAATTTGAAGATGTCTTTCAACTCAAAATACATTTTAAAAATAAAAATATCCAATAATGCTCTTATCAGATATTCTAAAAATTACATTTTATACAGTTCCGCACTAGTTTTGAGGATAGTTTTATTCGCCAACATATCTACACATGGTAAGTTATAGTTGCCAACATATCTACACGTGATTAAGTTATAGTTGCCAACATATCTACACATGGTAAGTTATAGTTGCCAACATATCTACATGTGGTAAATTATAGTCACCAACATATCTACACATGGTAAGTTAGTCACCAACATATTTACATGTGGTAAGTTAGTCACCAACATATCTACACGTGGTAAGTTATAGTTGCCAACATATCTACACATGGTAAAATAGTTACCAACATATTTACACATGGTAAGTTTGTTTGAAAGATTGTTTAAACAATTTTGTAAGCAGCTAACAAAAACTTTGATCGGGTTATCAGTCTACCCTCAATGAAATGATAAAATATGTTAATGTTCACCTGAGCAAGCAAGGAGCATGTGAACTGGTATTTGGAAAATTGAAAGATGCTAGAATTACAAAAGTAACAAAACACAAAGTAAATCTATCCAGGAAGATCGTACAACTTGCCTGAAGACCTGGCACTTCCCCACCTGACTTCTGGTCTCCGCTACAATTACAAATCACCAACAAAAATGAGGTTTGCATTACTAATTTGGTAACTCAAACCTTTTAGTTTAAGATGTACCCAGTTTCATTGATATTTGACACGGAAGACATAAGACATGGGACATTGTCTACCTGCAGTACAAATAGATCTTCACCCTTCAGGCCATAGGCTATATTGTCAAATCAATTAGTTCTACAACTTCAACAAGTAAAATGCATCAAGAAATGTGAATGTTCATTTAGTTATCATTGTAGTAAATCAAGACAATGTTACCTTCTATGCTTAGTGCGCTTTGTCTGAAGGTTTTTCTTACTACTTTCTGGTTTCCCAACTTCCTCAGAACAATCGTCCATAGTAACTACCTGCTGATGGCTTAGTCATGGTATTCTGCAAGTAATAAATGCATCATGAATAAACTTTGACACAATGAAAAATGTTTAACGATGATAAAATAAAGGCGTAATGCTAATTAACAAATAAGCTTGAAGCTCATCACTAAAATATCTTATTACCATATAACAATAATTAGGACTAACGGTAGAAATAAAAGAAAACTATTATCAGCATTACAATATTGAATCTCCACGCTCCTTTATACAACAAAGGTGAGATGCGTAGTAAGATTACTTAACGATAGCTTTGAACATTTAGCGATTTGATAGATTTTTTAAAACCTTTTTAGATTTAAATTGCAAGCACTTAAAAAATCTAATAACAAGCGCAAATATACAGCATAGAATCGACTTAGTCATGTTACGAACAAACACTCGGAATGCTGAGTCGCTTTTAGCAAAGACTATTGGCTAGTAGTCACATTAAACTAATATTTCTTGTACCATAATGCAAACTGATCAAAGCCATCATTTGACAAGATTCTGACCTGATATTTCAACTATATTATCAAGACTATTTGTACTAGCTGTAAAATACTTTGTTATACATGTATATGGTTTACAACGTTTGATAATGGAGTGTGTTGTACGGTACATCTATCGTTATTAAGTACCTCGCTTCTGATTGGCCAGTCTGAGAGCCTATGTTTCCGTCAGTTTTTGCAGCAACATAATACTATATAATGATTAAGAAATTTTAAATACTGTGAAACGTGAGCAAATCTACAAAAACGACTATCATTCAGCAAAAAAACAGCAGCTCGTTACCTGCAACTGCTCATCGACCTATGTCAGTACAGTACTTTACCTTTATCAACGATGCATGCTACATGTCGCAAGAACAAGCAGCATCCAATAATAAGCTATCTTACAAACAAAAACAACGAGAGTGGAAGGCTAGTGCGAAGATTCTAAGGCTTTTAGCTTTGGCTATTAATATATAATCTCAAACACTGCGCTCTTGGAAATGCAAGAAGTTATTCCACTCTTTTGCAATCGTTTAGGCAAACCAAGTAAATTTAAATTAAGCCAAGCTGAAATTTTGGTAATTGTTATCAAATACAAATTTTTATCCAAGACATTGAGTTGAACGTTTGGAGAAACGTTTCAGCACAGACTCTCTGCTGCACACGCTATTGTTCCGTTATGTCAGTAAGGAGAGACGACTCCGTGTTAATTTTTACTTCTACTGTGAAAAGGGTAATACAACTCGGCATGACATTAGTGCGAAGCACTTCGAGTTCCAATCATGTACGATCAGGCCTGCCAACCCAAGCGTGGGGCAATGCGTGAGATTTGGTTTTGGGGCAATTGATGTATCAATCGGGGTATCAATGATAGTATATATAAAATTGGGGCAAAAATCTTACGCATTTTCATTTTTTCTTTAGGGTGATTGTGTGAGTCTCACGCCCAATGCGTGAGAGTTGGCAGGTATGTGTACGATGTGTAGTTGTAAGTTGTACACATACGTTGGCAGGTATGTGTACAACATTTTTTCTAACTGACAGATTAGGCCCTTATTATAAAAAAACATTTACTACTGGTTATAATTATTCACTATTGTGTACTTTTCCTCTAAGTGGTCTTTCATTATACTCTATCTGTGTGTGCTTAATTTTTCTTTGCATTTATTCAAGCATATTACAATGGCTAATTTTTCTATATAACAAGTTTGCTTAGAACTGGCTAACAACTTCTATAGTATTGTAAAGAAAACTGCCGGTTCCCTTTATTTTCCACAAGACAATCAAACAACAACACCGAGTGTTAGTTGCCAATGAAATATATATTTACTACTTAGATATAGGCTACAAGTTTACATGCTTGGCAGGCAATAAACCACATTCAAAGCATTCAGAGAAAGTGCGTATACAGCTCTGCCAAAACGATCGAATTTTCTTCCTTATATACTTTTTACTTTATATATATATGAGCATTCTTTATTGTGGTAATCAACAGTCATATTTTACAACATGTTTTCCACAAGGTACCACAGCAAGTAAACTAACTAGAAAGCGCTGTACAACAAAAAAAAAACAAAAAAGAACAACACACAAAAAAAAGAAAAAAGAACAACACAAAAAAAATTATAGATTAACCAAAAAACTAATGAATAGTCTAACTAATATAATAATGTTGGAACTGAATGCATAAAATATGTAAAAAGCAAGTTTGAGGATTGATATGAGTAGTGTTTAAACAAAAAGTGGACAAATAAAAGCTCTATGAAAATAGTTACACATATTTATGACAACAAATTTCTAGTTATGAAAGCAACATATAATACAAAAATGTTAAAATAATTGTTAAATGATAAAATGTTAATACCTTGTTTTAGGCTCCGTCCCTTTTCCTGTGTGTTACGCTCGGTTTCTCTTTCAGTCTCAGTTTCTTCTTGGTCTCTTGGGCTCTTTTCGATAGCCCAAGTGCCCTAACGGTGGCTCGGTCTTCTTCGATGTCTTGAAGGCGCAGCCCTATGACTTTGGTGACCAGGAGGCCTATCGCTACAGCCTTGATCACAGCGTTCTGCCATAACACTCACCATCTAGTGGAGGCCCTGGGGGCTGTCCACTTCCCACAGCATGATCACAGCACTTCTTCTAGTTGCCAGAGGGCACTGTTGTACTCACGGAGATAGCCAGGCCTGTGCTCTGAAGGCCCGAAGGAGTCTCCTCTGAGCCTAACAAACCTGCCCATAACTCCTCTTTTCTGTTATAACTTGGATCAGATTGCTTGGATTAAGTGAGACTCTTTATTAAACGTATTAGGCCATATTGGCTACATAAACACGACTGACGTAAAAGCGGCCCTAATGCCGTAAACAGGAAGCACGTGAAAAGGTCAAGGACCAATGAGCATTAGCATGTGAGTATATAACAGATTCTCCCTTTACAAAGAGAACTCAGTAACTAAGCTGCGACTAGTAGTATGAGTAACACAGCAACTAACTACGACCAGTAGTCTGAGTAAAACAGTAACTAACTACGACTAGTAGTATGAGTATTACGTTAAGCGAAACATGCTAAATGTATTTACAAGTCCAAACGCTTTGGAGCGTTACGTACCCTGTTAGAGCGCCTAGGTCTTGGCGATATGGTGACAGGTGTATAAGGATGTGGATTACTTACAGTTTCAGGACACGTAGTGCTAGGCTGAGGCTCCACATGCAAGGGCAACCCTTCCATCTGAGGAGAGCGGACTGGCTGTGGAGCTGCATTAGATTGTCTAGAAGGAGCAACATATGATAAATGGCCTGAATGAGGTGGTACCCTGACATCGGAGTCAATATCAAAACGGACTGGTGAATCAATATCAGTGCTTACCGTGCCACTCTTGAGTTGGTCGATATGGCGTTTCCACCTCCTACCATCTACCTCAACATAATAACAAAGCGGACCGGTTTGGTCAACAATAACACCCTTCTTCCATTTCACTGCTCCTAAGTGTCACCTCACCCACACCGAAGAGCCTATGCCAAAACCACGCACGACACTACCTGGACAAGGGCCCTGGCGCTGCTTCGACAAAACCTCAGGTTTTACACAATCAAGCCTAGATCTCAATGGGCGTCCCAGCATTAGCTGTGCTGGACTCTCTCCTGTAATCAAGTGGGAGGCATTACGGTAAGCTAATAAAAACCTGTCCAAGTTGCATTGTACACCTCCGCTATCAGCGCTAGACGCTTTAAGGGCCCCCTTCACAGTTTGCACAAACCGTTCAGCCAGACCATTGGTAGACAGGTGGTATGGGGCACCATGAATGCCTGAAATTCTACACTAGTAAATTGAGGACCATTATCACTGACAAGTTCCGCAAGCACCCCCCCCCCACCTGGCAAACAGCGATCTGAGCATATCAATTGTGTTTTCTGTTGTCATGGATGTAGTAACTACCACCTCCGGCCACTTCGAAAACGAATCCACCACAACAAACAGCATGCAACCCCCAATAGGACCAGCATAATCAACATGAACGCGCTGATAGGGGCGAGAAGTAGGCAACCAGGAGTGGGATGTGGTTGCACTGGGTTCATTGCTCACTTCCATGCAGGATTCACAACTCTTGGAGACATTTTCAATGTCCTTATCCAGACCAGGCCACCACATGAAGGATCTGGCCACTGACTTCATTTTTGAAGTACCTAGATGCCCCTCATGAAGTTCCTGCAGCAACTTACCTCTAAGACACTGTGGTACCACCACTCGAGTACCCCACATGACCACTCCACACATCACAGACAGTTCGTCCCTGCGAGCAAAGTACGATGACAGATCAGCATCTGCTGGGTATAGTTTCTGGGGCCAGCCACTCTGCACCAGACCAAGCACTTTACCGAGCAAAACATATCTATTGGTAGCCCTAGCCACTTGCAAAGACGTAACTGGAAGACCAAGGTCAGATACCTTGAAAATAAACGCCTGTGACTCTCCCTCAAAACTTCCACCAACTGGTGGACCAGGGTAGCGGGAGAGAAATTCAGCTTTGTTTTCAAAACCGCGGTGCCGCTCCAAATCATAATTGTAAGCAGAGAGCTTTAGGGCCCATCGCTGTATGCACTCAGCTGTCATAACCGGCAGGCCCTGTTTTGGAGCAAATATCCTGCTCAAAGCCTGATTGTCAGTTACCAGAGTAAATTTACGACCGTAAAGATAGTGCCTCAACTTGTCTATCCCAAAAATGATGGCAAGACCCTCACGCTCTATCTGAGGATACAGAACTTCAGCAGAAGCCAACTTCCGCGACGCAAACAGAACTGGACGATCTTCCCCATCAACAGTGTGCGAGAGTACAGCTGCAACCCCAACTCTAGATGCGTCGCAGGTTAATTTAACCGGCAAGTTTGGGTCATAGTGAACCAATAGTTTGCTTTCTTTCAACAGGCATTTTGATGCCTCAAAAACATCATTTTCCTCCTTGGACCAATGAAATTTTGTGCTAGCCCTAAGCAGTGCATTTAAAGGTGCCACAGTACCCGCGAGGTCTGGGAGATAACGGCGATAGAAGTTTAGAAGCCCTAGGTAAGATCTCATCTTAGCTTTGTCAGTCGGAGCTTCAGCGTTCAATATGGTGTCCAGCTTGGACGGGATTGGCCTTGTACCCTCAGCATTAATGCAGTGACCTAAGTAATTCACTTCCGACTTTAGGAAAGAACATTTAGACTTCTTGAGTTTTAGACCATACTCCGCTATACGCTGGAACACAAGCTCCAACCTCTGATTATGCTCTTCAATAGTACGCCCAGCCACAAGTATGTCATCGTAGTATATATGAATACCTTGTATACCACTAAGCACACGTTCAACCGCTCGTTGCCACAAGGACGGTGCAGTCTTAATGCCGTATGGTAGTCTCGTATATCGATACAACCCTCTATGAGTAACTAGGGTCAACAGATCTCGAGAACTCTTGTCTATGACCATTTGGTTGTATGCTTGTGTGAAGTTTAGGTTTGAGAAGTATTGGTTAACCGCCAAATCACAAAGTATGTCCTCCATGTTTATTTGAGGTGGTGCTACCTCCTTGAGCCAAGGGTTCACAGTCGATTTGAAATCCCCGCCCGGTCTAATTGAACCATCCGGCTTAGGAACAAACAACAGGCTAGTAGCCCAATTACTACTCTCAACTGGTTCCAAAACACTCTCACTAACCAAACGATCAAGCTCCTTATCTACTGCAGGCTGTAGCGCAATGGGCACTCTATAAGGCTTAGAACGTTTGGGAACGGCACCCTCAACCAACTCAAGAGTAGCCGGTGCACTTTTCAGCACGCCTTGACCCTTGAAGATATCAGAGTACTTCGTAAGAAGTTCGTACAGGCCACTTACCGGTGAACTTACCAGTTTAATCGATTGCCAGTCAATGGGTAACTCCTTAAGCCAATCCCTTCCCAACAGCGTGAAGCGGGACGCCCTCAGCACATGCAACCACAGCTGTCTAGCCCGGCCAAAATGCTTGACAGACACCAAGAATTTTCCCTCACTCATCACCATATCTCCAGTAAAACTACAGAATTGCATACCAGATGGAGTAAGCTTAGCATTAGCAAAATGTTTTTGGTACACATCATAAGGGATCAAAAAAACAGTTGCACCAGTGTCAATTTCCATGACAAGATCGACACCGTTCACAGATACAGTAACACAATAAGGATTAGAATTCTGAGAATTTGCTGCTCTTAAGGTTTGTGCAAGTGAAACATTGTCAGAATCAGAACACATTTGCTCAGCTTCGACATGGTCAGCAGCATTAGCTTGAGTTGTATTGGCTTGAGCTCGTTTCCTGGTGCACATAGGCTTAATATGGCCGAGTCGACCACAGTTGTGGCAAGTAACATCTCGAAACCTGCATTGGTCAGCTGAATGATTGGATTTTCCACATCTCCAACATTTTGAAGTAAGATACTTAGCTTTGGTTGCTGGTGGTCCCAGGCCAGGGGCTGAATTTTGGGGGACCTGGAACCTCTGAGCAGCTGGACCTTTCCTGCCAGACTGAGTTGCCTTGATTTCTGCCGTAGGGTTATTGGACTGCTGAGCCATTGCGCTTGACTGGTAGTCATCCATCTGTGAGGCCAAATTGGCTGCCGCATCCCATGTCAAAGTTGGCCCCTCTCTGATTAGGGCTTGACGAATAGCGTCAGACCGCACCCTTGCCACAAGCCTATTTTGCAACTTCTGCTTCAGTTGGTCAGATGGGCCAAAGTTACAGTACGTTGAGAGCCTCTTCAACGCCAAAACAAACTCCGGGATTGACTCAGAGCAGACTGTGTGCGAGTGTCGAAAACATAGGCCTCGGCTACCTCGTTTCTACGACCATAATGTCCATCAAGCAAAGTCACACACTGGGCATACGACTGATCATCAAGACGATCAGGTGAACAAAGGTTGATCAGCAGCTGTACCGCCTCACCGCCCAGTACAGCAATCAAAGACGCCTTCTTCTTATCAGCCGCCGTAATATCGTTTATAACCATCCAAGAGGTAAGCCTCATTTTATAGGTAGACCAGTCCTCAACATCGGGTCTAAATTCTTGCAAATTTCCAACAGGCATCGCTGTAGTAGTTACAGAGTCTGATAAACACAACCTTGTCGCCAATCTGTTATAACTTGGATCAGATTGCTTGGATTAAGTGAGACTCTTTATTAAACGTATTAGGCCATATTGGCTACATAAACACGACTGACGTAAAAGCGGCCCTAATGCCGTAAACAGGAAGCACGTGAAAAGGTCAAGGACCAATTAGCATGTGAGTATATAACAGTGGAGTTTAACATCTTCAAGATTTAGCTAAAGAGCGGAAATCCTTTTCTGAGTCTACCATTGTGAATTTGCCAAAAATTTGAGTAGTTTTATTTGCAAGAGCAAAGCTGTGCCTGACTGGCTCCTCTGACAGTGAAGAAGCAAAAGGTGTAATATTATCAGGGTTTTTGACACCCTTGCTCACTTGGACTCTGGCAGCCCTACGCCTGTTACACTCCTGATTGGGTCTTGGTATGTTTAATCACTCCTACTACCTTATAACGGTCAGGTGGCTGAGTGTTCCAAGCTAGCTGGGGGTTGTACATAATGACCCCAGGTGCCTTTCTCTCTGGGCTAGGAAGCCGGACTAGTAACTGGCTCTTCTGGAAATTCTCTTTTTTGTTCCAATCATTTATCCAGTTCTTGGCTCTTTTGGAGCTTTTGCAGCTGGCCTTTCAGTTTTTTGCTAAAAGCAGGGATAATCAATTTTTTATACTACACCATTAACGCAGTTGCATCTCTTTGGTGATTTTAACTTGGCAGAATTTGGAAAAATTGGTATTCGTTAACTTGCAGCCACACACTATGCTAGGATTGGTATACCTTTGACCAAAGGTTCAAAGATTGAAATACTTCTAATTAAAAAGTAGACCATACAAGCACTGATGGCATAATTGCAGGGCTACTGGCAGGGAAATGGGAATCTATGCGCCTAATACCACAAATAATTTCCGGCAATCAATGCAAGAGTTCAGGGCAAATCAACTTTTGCAAAGAGTCCCAGGCAAAACCCTTCTGAAATGCGCTGTGAAGGTGAATGTCAGCACTATTGAAATGGCATGGCCAGCGGGCCATTTTTTGTGCAATCATCTGCAACGCACTTTTATGTGAACATAAGCTGCCGAGCTTAGCACCGCAAATGCTTTGCTATGCGAGATTACCGCCAAAGTTTCGCAGCCTGTTTAGAAACCACGCTTTAGTGTCAGCAGTGAAATACTTGGATAAGGTCAGATGCCAAGAACAATGTCCAAAAAATGATGAAAGGCTAGCAACAAAATAGTATTTTTGCCGTTGCGCCTGCCAGCTATGTCAAAGGCGGAAAATCACCGCCTATTCGAGAAACTGCTGTTTAGGCTAACACAAGAACACAAAAAAAATACAATTTGTATCCCATAGGTTTGGTAAAGACAGTGGAGTTATTCGTCTCGCAAGAATTGAATTGGTAAAAGCTAATCCTTGGCATGACAGGATAACTATGAAGCATTTGCGAGTGCATGTTGATGGCCAAGCAGCAGAATCAGTAACAGGACAGACCTCAACTGAGGTTTGTGTCAGTTTACAAGGCAATATGTACGGCAGTGGTTCTTAACCAGGGGGGAATTCCCCCCCCCCCCAGGGAGGAATTTTGGGATTTCATGAGGGGAATTCCCCCCCCCCACCTCCAGGGAGGAATTTTGGGATTTCAGGGGGGGGGGAATTTGGCAGTTTGCCAAAGAGGATTTCCGTGGCACCAATTTTTCTTATATAAAGGGCAGCGAGGAGTGAATGAATTTCAGTAGTTTCAACAAAGCCAAGATCTAAAACTGTGGAAAAGGTAAGGATTGCTACACTACATGCATATACATACCTGCAATATTAATTGTTCAGTTACCGATTTGGTTTGCATAAACGTATAACATTTTGACAATTTGCTCTGTAGCCTAACATATGTATGATGTTTAGCTCATGTAGATATTGAACGTATTCAAATATTTTGATTGCATATCCCATATTGTAGGTGTTAGAAATATCAAAGACAAAAAGACGAACATATGATGATTCTTACCTTAACTATGGATTCACTTGTATGATTAAAAGCGGCATCGAAGTACCACAATGTGTTTTGTGCATGAAAGTGCTTGCTAAAGACTTCATGAAACTACATCAACTTAAGCAACACTTAAGAAATAAACATGCAAAACACATGGATAAATCAAAGCCGTTCTTTGAAGCTAAAGAGAGAGAACTCAAGCGGGCAAAACTGGATTCCACTGGCAGCTTTCATATCCAGGCACAGGCCATTACCGAGGCATCCTATGCTCTGCTTTACCATATCGCCAGAGATAAGAAGCCACACACCATTGGTGAAACATTAGTTAAACCTTGTCTGCTGGAGTGTACTAAGATTATTTTCGGAGACACAGCCGCTCAAAAGATAGCTGATTTATCCCTCTCAGACAGCACAGTGAAATCGAGGATCGATGATATGTCTGCGGACATAAAGAGGCAAGTAATTGAAAAGATCAAGTCATCTCCCATGTTCGCCATTCAACTTGATGAGTCAACTGATGTTGCTAGTATTTCACAGTTGATGGTGTTTGCACGCTATGTACACAGAGAGACAATTGAGGAAGAATTTCTGTTCTGCAGTCCTCTAACAGAGACTACCACAGCTGCCGATGTTATCAACCTTGTTTCCGACTTCTTCAGCAAAGAACATCTGGACTGGGGCAAACTAATTGGAGTTTGCACTGATAGTGCTCCAGCCATGCTTGGCTGTCGTGCTGGATTTGCACAGTTGGTAAAAGAAAAGAATTCGTTAGTGGTGAGTACCCATTGCTTCATTCACAGAAAAGTGCTAGCAGCAAAAACTCTTCCCAAAGGATTGCAGAAACACCTTTCTTCAGTGATTAAAGTAGTAAACTTTATCAAAGGCTCTGCCTTGCAAACACTTCTCTTCCACGAGTTATGCGAAGATATGGATGCTGTGCACTCATCACTATTGTTCCACACCAAAGTTTGGTGGTTATCAAAGGGTAACATGCTTCTGCGTCTCTTCAATCTACGAGCAGAGGTCAATGAGTTCTTGAAAACTCATAACAAACCCAACCTACTGGCTTCAATGCAGGTGGAAGGCTTCCATCAGTGTCTTGCTTACCTGGTTGACATATTTGGTTCAATCAATGAAGTGAACACAAAGATGCAAGGTAGAGACAGAAATGTGTTGAATGTAACTGATAGTATCAATGCATTCAAAGACAAGGTCAAACTCTGGGTGGAAAGACTGGCTACTGGGAATGTAAGAGTTTCATTTCCAGTTCTGCATTCATTAGTTGACAAGAGAGAACCTTCCGCTTCTTTGCTAACCGACATAGAGCATCACTTGAACAGCTTGATAGCAGAGTTTGAGAGATATTTTCCAAAGTTAGATCCTAGCATAGAACAATTGATGAGCCTGACCCGAGACCCTTTCAGGCGCAATGTCTAGGAGATTCCGGAATAGCTTCAGGAGGAGTTTTTGAAGCTGACAAACAACTCTGCATTAAAAGATGACTTCAAGAAGCTATCAATAGAGCACTTGGGTTCAGGCCCAAAGATTGTATCCCAACATAAGCTTGGCCTCTTTCAAGATGCTCATTCCATTTGCTTCCACATAACTTTGCGAGTCAGCATTTTCAGTAATGCTAACCATAAAGAGCAAATCTAGAAACCGTCTGGAAGCAGAAGCTGACCTACAATGTGCCCTATCTACAACAACTCCTAACATCAAAATTCTGGTCAGCTCCAAACAAACACAGAAATCGCACTAGTCTGCTGACTGTTTTACAATGATAGATATATTGAGTTTCAATATACATTCATTTTTAATATTCCATGTAAATATGACTGTAATAAATGCATATATACATGTATATATGTATATAAGTTATATATGTAAATAAAGTTCACTATCTAGTTGCAGTGCATTATTTGAAGGAGTTGGGAGGGGAGGGAGAATTTCTGTCTTTAGGTTTGGAAAAGGGGAATGGGGCAAAAAATGTTAAGAACCACTGATGTACGGCATGACAGCTGGCCATGTCAGAGACTGGCTAAAGTAAATCAGGTGAGGCTCTCAGCAAGACCTATATTATTAGACCTGCATGGTAAAGATCATTAAACTAGTCAAAAATGCATGCCTCAACATGGACATGGCCTTCAAAACTGAAACTTCTGCAGAATGATTACAAAAAGGAATAGATCATACCGAATGACAACAAAAAGCTTACTCTCACACAAGTGCTGAAAAAGTACAGTTAGCAGTTGAATATTGGCAGTTGAAAATTGGCAAATGGGATGGTGGTTGTAAACACAGAATTGCAAGTTGAGTAAGAGCAGACAACTCAACTAGCCTAAGTTTCTTCTCGAAAAGTTGAAGTTCTTAATGCTGCCTAAGCTAACTCAATAACTCAGACTAATATACCAGCAAGAACATGTCATGCACAATTGGATCTGCTGTCATTGTGAAAATATTGACACATCAAAAATGATTGCAGGAAGTTCAAAATAGCCTAAAAAGCTCAGACAATGAAAAGCTCAAAGGAAACACTTCATTGTCCGGTTCAGTAACTGGTTTTGCTCAGCCTCGGTTATAGCAAACCACTCAAACCAGATCACCCAAGATGGAAGCTAATATGTACTATCAAGGCAACCTGCATTACCTGGAACCAGAGACTAACGTTGAACACGCAAAGTTGCCTGCACATTCCAGGTAAAACAAAAAGTGACAGGGCAGTCTAATAATTGATGGACAAAGAGTTGAGTGATCACATCTTGATGAAAACTATTTTCAGCCACATACCTTTAAACATTGACTTGCAACAAAATTCACATTACCGCTATTTGATATGAAAAGATTCACCATGTCTTACTCTGTTGTGTTGTATGTGCAAAATATGTGGAAATGTGATTACAAGCTCTTAAAAGCTCAAAAACAAACAGTTAATCGCAGCCACATGAGACCGCCATAGTTTGGATTCCCTTTCTAAAACGGCTCAAATGTGACGTAGTTGTGAGAGATGGTTTCTGTTTACACTTTCTTGCAACCTTATTCGTCGAAATATTTTCACAAATATACCTCACGCATTCAATAAAACTATGTCTATTGTGCTTACGCGTCTATTTTATCGTCATCGTAATGCTGTCATTTTTAGCTGTGATATCTTATAACTTACCGTAAAAATTCGTTTAATTTTTTAGCCTTAGCTTGAAGGAGTACATATCATTGTCTGATAATCATAACGAGCCTGTTGGTCACTTGTGTTATTCGAAAAATGCTGCAGAAATTATTTGCGAAGTATTGGGTCACATGATCAGATTACGACTTGCCAATTAGACCAGGCCGAAACAAAACTGTAAAGTAGTGAGCATCTATATTTGATACAGGGTCTTCGCTAAAACCCGAAGTGTTTGTCATAAACTAGTACTACGATAAGTTTTATATTGAGCTTTGTATTGACCTTTCAATTCACGTGAGAACATACGTGACAAGACGATAACCAAATTTCGCGGTTACGTCATCGAAATGAAGAGATTCCAATCTACGGCGGCTTTTCGTTTGTGAGCTTTTTAGAGCTTGTAATCACATTTCCACATATTGGGCACTTACAACACAACAGAGTAAGACCTGGTGAACCTTTTGATACCAAATAACTGTAATGTGAATTTTATTGCAAGTCAACCTTCAAGAATCAAGGGCAGATTGAATGAAAAATGAATCGCAGCTTCCATGTCTGATAGGCGTTGCTTCCTTCTGAACCAAAGAATCACAGTCCAATGCCAAATAAGAAGTGTGCTAGTAGATATGTCTGAGTAACTAACTTCTCTCAAGAAACCATACTCAGCATGAAGTTTTTCACTCGCAACCAGTGCTAACTAGACAGGTGCGTGCTCAAGTAGATATTACAGCTCACATGGGTTAACCGAAATGAAATTTTTTTTATATATAGACAACAAAAACATGTTGTTTTTCTTTTTACGACATCAATCATTATCTGCTACAATGCTAATTACTTAGTATATGTATGTATTCAGAAATGGACCAGTTTGTCAATATTGTCGACAATTTTGAGCAGAATCACTGAAACTTGTAGATGATATTGCTATTCCTTTTTACGATGATCTTTTAACTGCAGGTTTACTTATTTGTTTCAATAATCTAGCACAAAAGCCTATTAACTTGTAGCATTCTAATAGCTTTTAATACGCGCTATTATAAAACCCACATTTACTTCGAGTGGTGCTGACGGAAAACATAGCACGTTCTCGACATATAAAATGATTTGCTAGTTGGTTTCGCGTTACAACTCGAAACCGGGGCATAAAGTTCACGATCAGAACTAATAAATTTCTTATATGAATTTTCCACGCAACACATAAACATATCAGTTGAGCAATTCTTAATAGCGTATATTGTTATCAACTCACTGCACGCGCCTTTTGAGTGTCATAGAAACTGTGCAGATGGCGATGCCAACTCCGTGCAAATATTGTACATGAAAATATACAGTTAACTAACTAAGTTATAGCTCATGTGCTAACTCGTAAGTTACTGTGAAATTTGGTAATGCCATTGCACTTCAGATGTTTTATACAAAATACATCTTTCCATTTTGTACAAAACCTACGGAAAAGAAAACAAATACATTGCGACGATTTTATTTACAAATTATTCAGCAAACCATTTTTAAACCAGTCTTTCATCACTCGTACTAATTGCTAGTTAATTAGTTGCTAGTTATTCAGTTACTAGTTATTCAGTTACTAGTTATATAGTTGCTAGTTATTTAGTCGCTAGTTATTTAGTCGCTAGTTATTTAGTCGCTAGTTATTTAGTTACTAGTTATTTAGTTACTTGTTATTTGTTCACTAGTCATTTAGTTACTAGTTATTTAGCTACTAGTTATTTAGTTACTATTTATTTAGTTATTAGTTATTTAGTTACTAGTTAATTAGTTACTAGTTATTTAGTTACTAGTTATTTAGTTACCAGTTATTTAGTTACCAGTTATTTAGTTACTAGTTATTTAGTTACTAGTTATTTAGTTACTAGTTATTTAGTTACTAGTTATTTAGTTACTAGTTATTTAGTCGCTAGTTATTTAATTACTAGTTATTTAGCTACTTGTTATTTAGTTACTAGTTATTTAGTTACTAGCTATTTAGTTACTTGTTATTTAGTCACTAGTAATTTAGTTAATAGTTATTTAGTTACTTGTTATTTAGTCACTAGTTATTTAGTTAATAGTTATTTAGTTACTTGTTATTTAGTCGCTAGTTATTTAGTTACTAGTTATTTAGTTACTAGTTATTTAGTTACTAGTTAATTAGTTACTAGTTATTTAGTTACTAGTTATTTAGTTACTAGTTATTTAGTTACTAGTTATTTAGTTACTAGCTATTTAGTTACTAGTTATTTAGTTACTAGTTATTTAGTTACTAGCTATTTAGTCGCTAGTTATTTAGTTACTAGTAATTTAGTTACTAGTTATTTAGTTACTAGTTATTTAGTTACTAGTTAATTAGTCGCTAGTTATTTAGTTACTAGTTATTTAGTTACTAGGTATTTAGTTACTAGTTATTTAGTCGCTAGTTATTTAGTTACTAGTAATTTAGTTACTAGTTATTTAGTTACTAGTTATTTAGTTACTAGTTATTTAGTTACTAGTTATTTAGTTACTAGTTATTTAGTCGCTAGTTATTTAATTACTAGTTATTTAGCTACTTGTTATTTAGTTACTAGTTATTTAGTTACTAGCTATTTAGTTACTTGTTATTTAGTCACTAGTAATTTAGTTAATAGTTATTTAGTTACTTGTTATTTAGTCACTAGTTATTTAGTTAATAGTTATTTAGTTACTTGTTATTTAGTCGCTAGTTATTTAGTTACTAGTTATTTAGTTACTAGTTATTTAGTTACTAGTTAATTAGTTACTAGTTATTTAGTTACTAGTTATTTAGTTACTAGTTATTTAGTTACTAGTTATTTAGTTACTAGCTATTTAGTTACTAGTTATTTAGTTACTAGTTATTTAGTTACTAGCTATTTAGTCGCTAGTTATTTAGTTACTAGTAATTTAGTTACTAGTTATTTAGTTACTAGTTATTTAGTTACTAGTTAATTAGTCGCTAGTTATTTAGTTACTAGTTATTTAGTTACTAGGTATTTAGTTACTAGTTATTTAGTCGCTAGTTATTTAGTTACTAGTAATTTAGTTACTAGTTATTTAGTTACTAGTTATTTAGTTACTAGTTATTTAGTCGCTAGTTATTTAGTCGCTAGTTATTTAGTTACTAGTTAATCAGTTACTAGTTATTTAGTTACTAGTTATTTAGTTACTAGTTATTTAGTTACTTGTTATTTGTTCACTAGTCATTTAGTCATTTAGTCATTTAGAGCAACATCTTTCTTTTATGGATGATGATGTCTTGCATCTTATATCAGACTGTTTTATAGCAAAAGCTATTTGAAAACCGCATACATGTACTTGCATATTTCTATGCTTCGATTTGGTTCGGAGTTGCTCGCTGCCGACAAATTCCGCACCAATCGTCTCAACAATTCAGAGTTGCTCTGTATATCTTTCTAAAGTTCACGATTCCTCAAAACAAAACTTGTTAAAGTAGACTCGCTTTTCGGTTCATGCGTAGTCAACTAGTTGCAGTAAAAAGTAATTATTTCGTCATCTTCATACGGGCAACCAATCCTTGGCATGTAAAGGTGAAAAGTCAAGCGGAAATCAGTAAGTAGCAGAAGAGTGTATTCATAACGGAGACCTGAGTGGTTGTAGGCTAAAGTGCGCTGACATTTTTTACCTCTACTGGGGATAGCTTAGCCAAGTACTATCGATTTGGATCTATCAGCAGCGAGGGTTTCTATGAAGGCTCGCATAATAGTCTCACAGCAAATGCCTTCGCACTAATTTAATAAAGCAAATTGGTGTCGAATGCATTCGGATTTTAATGTTTCTACTGGTCAAAGCGGAAGCAACTCCTCACCCATTTGAAGCATGGAAATGAAGTGATTTCCCAATCATCCGTTTCTTAAAAAACTTTACGTTAATGGAAAGTCACCTCAAGCATAAACAGTATTACTGATCTGCAATCAAGCTGTGGCATTACCAGGCAGTCTGCCCAAAATTTAACTAACGATAGCAACTTCTCCAGAAGCCGGAAAAAGGGAGTGCCATCCGATTAGGCACCAAAAAAGTTGTCAAAGCGACATCAGAAATTTGGAAGACAAACCTTACTGGGAAGCCAGAATTTTCTTCGGTGTTAAATGTTTAGTAGCTGCAACTGACATTGCCTTGTCTCCTGACCTAGAGGGTAGACGTGGTATCACTGCAACTGACATTGCCTTGTCTCCTAACTTAGAGGATAGACGTGGTATCACTGCAACTGACATTGCCTTGTCTCCTGACCTAGAGGGTAGACGTGCTATCACTGCAACTGACATTGCTTTGTCTCCTAGCCTAGAGGATAGACGTGGTATCACTGCAAATCCACAGATCAATTTGCCAAAGAACTGTCTTAGGTTTGGATAAAAAAATGGCGATACTATCTGATAAAATCTATTAAGATTTTATGCAGGTTCAACTTTAATAGCGATACCGTCAGTACTCAGAAAATACTATGGATATAACAAAAAATGGTGAAACCATTTCTTATCCTATTACCATCAAGATCGCTGCAAAGAATTGCTAATTGAGTCATCTACTCATATAGTAATAGCTAATGGAATCATCTACTCATGTACTAATAGCTAATTGAGTCATTTACTCATATAGTAATAGCTACATGTAATGGAATCATCTACTCATGTACTAATAGCTAATTGAGTCATCTACTCATGTAGTAATAGCTACCTGTATACATGTATTGGAATCATCTACTCATGTACTATTAGCTAATTGAGTCATTTACTCATATAGTAATAGCTACATGTAATGGAATCATCTACTCATGTACTAATAGCTAATGAAGTCATCTACTTATATACTTATCTTACCTACTCATGGACTAATTATTGCATATAGACTGTCAAGCCTCTATTTAAATCTGGCACTTAACCTGAGAGAATAGAATTAAGGATGAATAGTGTTATTGTAGATGCCCTAACCATGGACTACATACCTCTTTCTTAGTATGCAGTCATAAACAAATGATCATATGTGCTTTATTATGCAATCTATTCCATATAGCTGTGTAAATTGAGCTGCTGATGGTAGTATGATTGTATGGTTTGGTTAAAACATGCAAAAGGGCCGACCCACGCTGCAGGCATAAGAGTTAGCATGCTGATTTACAGAAAATTTAATCTCGATACGTCTCATAACTATACAAATATAGCCACCTGTAATGCTATATGACATCTGTAATGTTATATGACACCTGTAATGCTGTATGGCACCTGTTATGCTATATGACACCCGTAATGCTATATGACACCCGTAATGCTATATGACACCCGTAATGCTATATGACACATGTAATGCTATATGACACCCGTAATGCTATATGACACCCGTAATGCTATATGACACCCGTTATGCTATATGACACCCGTTATGCTATATGACACCCGTTATGCTATATGACACCCGTAATGCTATATGACACCCGTTATGCTATATGACACTCGTTATGCTATATGACACCCATAATGCTATATGACGCCCGTAAGGCTATATGACATATGTTATGCTATATGACACCTGTTATGCTATATGACACCAATACTCTGCACACTTCAATCAGTTGCATGACCCACCATATAGTTACAACTCGCTAGTTACATGTAATGATGCAGCTCAACCTCATTTATAAATCGGTGTTGGTTGATTATACAAGGTTTAAAGGTAAGATGGTACACAAAACATTTTAAATAACTGCTCTGATATTAAATAGGGTTAAATTGTTTGTGAACAACAGCCTCGCGCTTGAACAGTGATGCCATTTTTTGTCAATGTGGTTTTTGGCATGACCGGTTATACCAAAGTGTTTTTTGCCGAAGTGATAGGGTACCTGGTTTTCTCGCTAAAAATATAAAATACAATGATATGAATATTAAAATTCAAATTAGTACTTGCAAATTAATGCAATAATAAAGATGAACAGATGATAAAGTTATAGATGACAGTAATTAATTGCAGGTTCCTGCATCATGCTCCCATTTATATGTATTTATGGCCGTTTGTATATCCTTATATCCAGGGTTGAATCACATTATAGATCTGATTTTATGTGCTTTGACACCGTTACAGTGACCAGCTTTCTTACTTCAGGCATATGAGGCTCTAATCATGCCAACTATTCCTCATCTTGCTCATAAACTGCCTGACACTAATGATATACAGCCCCCACAGGAAGGGAATGTATTGTATATCATTGCTGACACTGACCTCTCCGTTACACATACATGTATGAAAATGTGTTGTTATATCATTGTGGTAACGAACACTTGCTTATAATCAGCCACCATTGCTCTTCTCTAATATCCGTGAGCTCTAACAAATATGTATAAGGGGTAGTAACTCATCTGTTAGCATGAAATAAGGGGTAGTAACTCATCTGTTAGCATGAAATAAGGGGTAGTAACTCATCTATTAGCATGAAATAAAGGGTAGTAACTCACCTGTTAGCATGAAATAAGGGGTAGTAACTCATCTGTTAGCATGAAATAAGGGGTAGTAACTCATCTGTTAGCATAAAATAAAACATGAAATTATTTTATCTGAGTTTTGTATATTTCATCATAAAACCCGTATCCTTCATGGTTTATAACATGTTAAATGCGGTTGTCTAGCAAGTGCTTGCTAGACATCGTATTGTTGAAATAAGGTTAAAGCTAACAGAAGTGAATAGTTTCTGCAGTGTTCAGTCTTAAATGTGAGGAGGGGCCTTTACTAATCTTGACATGTAGGTGGTACGCGTAGATGGTACGCGTAGGTGGTACGCCCTGGTGGTACGCGTAAGTGGTACGCATTGGTGGTACGCGAAGGTGGTACGCGTAGGTGGTACGCGTAGGTGGTACTCGTAGGTGGTACGCGTAGGTGGTACGCGTAGGTGGTACGCGTAGGTGGTACGCGTAGGTGGTACGCGTAAGTGGTACGCGTAAGTGGTACGCATTGGTGGTACGCAAAGATGGTACGCGTAGGTGGTACGCGTTGGTGGTACGCGTAGGTGGTACGCGTAGGTGGTACTCGTAGGTGGTACGCGTAAGTGGCACGCGTTGGTGGTACGCGTAGGTGGTACGCGTAGGTGGTACGCGTAGGTGGTACGCGTAAGTGGTACGCATTGGTGGTACGCGTAGGTGGTACGCGTAGGTGGTACGCGTAGGTGGTACGCGTTGGTGGTACGCGTAGGTGGTACGCGTAGGTGGTACGCGTTGGTGGTACGCGTTGGTGGTACGCGTAGGTGGTGCGCGTAGGTGGTACACATAGGTGGTACATGTTGGTGGTACACGTAGGTGGTACGCGTAGGTGGTACGCGTAGGTGGTACGCGTAGGTGGTACGCGTTGGTGGTACGCGTTGGTGGTACGCGTAGGTAGTACGCGTAGGTGGTACGCGTTGGTGGTACGCGTAGGTAGTACGCGTAGGTGGTATGCGTTGGTGGTACGCGTAGGTGGTACGCGTAGGTGGTACACATAGGTGGTACATGTTGGTGGTACACGTAGGTGGTACACGTAGGTGGTACACGTAGGTGGTACGCATAGGTGGTATACGTAGGTGGTACGCGTAGGTGGACGTGAGGCACTCAGATTCCAATCGCTTATCGGCCCAAAGTTAAAAATAAACAATAGTTTCTGTCTCAATTGAGATAAATGAACTGAGTTAGTCGGGTTCATTGTCAGCTAGTAAGGGCATGTATAGCAATGCTTCAGCTTAAACTATAGCCTAAGATCTTTATAAATATTTGGTTGTTTTTAATGTTTTAAGCTACAATAACCCAATGCTTGCCTTGTAACACAACTTTTAGTGGGTGTGTAGGCTGGTCATCGATAGAGTAATTACTGAATCTGTCACATATTGCTACAGTAGACAACTTCAAGTTTACTGATACGCGTAGAACTACTATATGTAGTTCTACACGTATCAGTAAACTTGGATAAACCTCCCACCCCCGTGAGGGTATATGAAATACAATACCACAGGCTATTCTATTCTACTAAAGCACTGACATCAGTGAGTCAGGAAGCTTGATAGTCATTGCTGCTGCTGTGATCTGTTTATTCTCATAATTACATCTATGAAAGCTAACTGGCATGTACTCATATGGTGAGAAGATTCTGCCTGTCGGTTTGATGACCATTGGTAAACGCTATGAAGAGGACAAATGCTTGACATGACATTTGCAATTGACCAGATGCTAAAGCAATAGATATGACATGTAGATATGACAAGCAGCGTTAGTCATCATCAACATAAAACAGGAAGATGATTAAATACGATTATTAAAGGTTTCCAGCAACTAGCAGCACATAGTTGCAACTTAGTAAGGGGAAGACAACTCTGATCAACTAGCAGCTAATAGCTACAACTTAGTAAAGGAAAGACAAATCTGATAGCAAAAGCTGAAGGTTTCACTGAAACAAACAGTTTTTATTCCATTTTTATTACATGTCCTAAACATGTGTAAACTCAGGAATATATCAAATTGATTAGCATTATTCGTGGAGCTTTTATTTGCATGTCTACTCATGGCTCTGTGTGTTTTATATAAAATATTATTGTGGTTTGTGTAAACCTGAGTTTGTTCTCATTAGAAATTTTCATAAGCAAATTTTTTGAATTTGTAAAACTAACACTGATGCTTAGGAAAGCCTAATATTGTTCATCGCTGACCTTTAGCCTATGTTCATGAACATATTCTGCTCCATCTAAGCTATAATATTTAATACTAATATCTATTACTAATATCTAATACTGATATCTAATACTAATATCTAATACTAATATCTAATACTAATATCTAATACTAATATTTAATACTAATATCTATTACTAATATCTAATACTAATATCTAATACTGATATCTAATACTAATATCTAATACTAATATCTAATACTAATATTTAATACTAATATCTAATACTAATATCTAATACTGATATCTATTACTAATATCTAATACTGATATCTAATACTAATATCTAATACTAATATCTAATACTAATATCTAATACTGATATCTAATACTAATATCTATTACTAATATCTAATACTGATATCTAATACTAATATCTAATACTAATATCTAATACTAATATCTAATACTAATATCTAATACTAATATCTAATACTAATATCTAATACTGATATCTAATACTAATATATAATACTAATATCTAATACTGATATCTATTACTAATATCTAATACTAATATCTAATACTAATATATAATACTAATATCTAATACTAATATCTAATACTAACATATAATACTAATATCTAATACTGATATCTAATACTAATATATAATACTAATATCTAATACTGATATCTATTACTAATATCTAATACTAATATCTAATACTAATATCTAATACTAATATCTAATACTTGTATCTAATACTAATATCTAATACTAATATCTAATACTGATATCTAATACTAATATCTAATACTAGTATCTAATACTGATATCTAATACTAATATTTAATACTAATATATAATACTAATATCTAATACTGATATCTATTACTAATATCTAATACTAATATCTAATACTAATATCTAATACTGATATCTAATACTAATATCTAATACTAATATTTAATACTAATATATAATACTAATATCTAATACTGATATCTATTACTAATATCTAATACTAATATCTAATACTAATATCTAATACTAATATCTAATACTGATATCTAATACTGATATCTAATACTATTATCTAATACTAATATCTAATACTAAGATTTAATACTAATATATAATACTAATATCTAATACTAATATCTAATACTAGTATCTAATACTAATATCTAATACTAATATCTAATACTGATATCTAATACTAATATCTAATACTAATATCTATTACTAATATCTAATACTGATATCTAATACTAATATCTAATACTAATATCTAATACTAATATCTATTACTGATATCTAATACTAATATCTATTACTAATATCTAATACTGATATCTAATACTGATATTTAATACTAATATCTAATACTAATATCTAATACTAATATTTAATACTAATACATGTATCTAATACTAATATTTAATACTAATATCTAATACTGATATCTAATACTAATATCTAATACTAATATCTAATACTGATATCTAATACTAATATATAATACTAATATCTAATACTAATATCTAATACTGATATCTAATACTAATATCTAATACTAATATCTAATACTAATATCTAATACTAATATCTAATACTAATATCTAATACTGATATTTAATACTAATATCTAATACTAATATCTAATACTGATATCTAATACTAATATCTAATACTGATATCTAATACTAACATCTAATACTAATATCTAATACTAATATCTAATACTAATATCTAATACTAATATCTAATACTAACATCTAATACTAATATTTAATACTAATATCAGGCTGATATCATCGTGACCAAGGTCAGTCGCATTGTTCACACCGCCGGTGCCATAACCGAGTCGAGTCTTCATACCACAACAGGAGACACGATCGCAGGTGAGCTGGCTCGGTGTGCCGAGACACAACAAAAAACAATCACGGGAAACGATAAGCAGGAGGAACGCCCATCACATGAGCAAGAGGATATAAGGAGTGGATACCAAGAAGCCAGCAGATCTAGCACAATTTCTCTGCATGACTGATCAATGCTTATTGCTTTGACTTCATGTATTTCTATATATATTGGTCAGATATATATTCTTGTGGTTAATATATTCGGTGTATTTATTCTTGCATTCTTGTGGAGAGAAAGGTAACTGGCAGTTTTCTTTATATTGTCTGCTGATATTCTCCTTGTAAGCAATCATAGTAGTGTAGGTGTGAAACACCAGTATAGCAATGTACGGGTAAAGTACAGACCTAATGTTGTTTTGCTGATATAACATAACTTAATATCATTAACTACAATATTGATCTTCCAAACATTAATACCACAAATTCTTTTTTTAAAGGCCGTGTTCATAAATAATGATAGAACATTTGTGATGTCCCATCATTTACGCATGTCGCACTTCATATCTCTGGAACTACTACTTTGAAAGAAGTAAATTTTATATTATCTGAAAGCCAAAAAAATACTACATCAATTGATTCAAAGAATTTTATAATGGAAGCAAATGCGCATGTGTAGTTGGCATCAAATAACTCTAAATATCCCATCATTGTTTATGAACACCCAAATGTTCAATTACGCATATCGTGGTTAAAATTGCTAGTGGTCCTGCAGTTGCACAGAACTAATGCAGTTGCGCCTGGCTTATAGTCACCAAGGTGAAAGTTAGGTCAATCTTTAAGATTGCCAGCTTTGCAAAAAAATAAAACTATAATAGTTTTCTTTTACACTGCGTTACTTCGTAAGAATTCCAAAAACATACAATTTTAGTTTGCACTTTCATAGTTTAGTTTTAGAATTTATAAACCTAGTTAGTTGGTTGAAATTTACAATTGCCCCACTTAATGCTTCAACACAAGGGATACTACACGGGCTGTTGTGGTGAAATAACAAATTATATACATACATCTTTGAAATGAAACCTTTGTAAACATTTTAGTATTACAATAGCTAAATGTATTTTGCAACAGAAGATGGTCTGATATGTATGATGACAACAATGAGCGGCATCTGCTGCTGGATAGTAACAATAACACTTGAAATGCTTCTATGCAACAATCACTGGTTTACTTTACACTATAAGCACTTCTACTCATTCAGCTGGCATTGTGGAGGTAATGACCAGCCTCGCCTTGATCTCACTCAAAAGATCAAAACTAGATGCAGGAAAGTTGAATGAGAGTAACAGGAATGTTTGTGTATTCAATGACGCGTGCATATAGGCCTTGCATAGGCTGTCTCGTGTGCGTGCGTGTAGGCCTTGCATAGGCTGTCTCATGTGTGTGTATGAACAATCAGAGCATGCTTTACTTTTCTCAGAGCTGACTGCTTCTCGCGAACAGCACTGGCAATATGAAGTTGACAAAAGATGAGCTGCTTATCGTTTTATTTTCTTTTGTCAGCTGTTTTATAAACAATATAGCAATAATAGCCCCAGCTCCATTTCTACCACAGGAGGTAAGTGCTCATATGACCTTGTGATCAAAGGCTTGTTTGTTTGGTAACTACATCAAGATAGCACTGATCTGCTGTTAGCCGCACTTTTACGTAGTTTCTCTAAATATTTTCCTTATAAATTAGTGTATGTTGTGTAAAACTGATAGTGACTCTCGCATAATTTTAAAGCAAATATCATAATGGTATGTTTTTTATTAATTTGATTCATTAATTTTTATTGGTGCATCAGATTTTTGCCGTCTTTCCTAGTATTTCAAACGATACTCTGACATATTTAAAAAAAGAAGCTGTGCTTTAACCGAGTCAACTTGCTAACATTTACATGTACTGTTTAAAATACAAATAGGACCTCCTCAAACAAGACTTCAAAAACTTTGTAAAACTTAAACGTGATCACAAATATGTTTAAGGAAAATATATCAGCATTTGTATTCCTTAAAAAATTGCTGTGAGTGGTATTTGTATATTAGATTTAAAGGTAACTAACTCAGTGAAAAACCCACTCAATTTCCATTCTGATTCTTTTGTTGTTACACTTAAGCATCTTTTCATGAGAAAAATAACATAATTAATAAGAAAGATACGACTCAAAGGTTGTTGTAATCTTATGCTGCTTGTTTTGGCTACATGTTTGGTTTTTATTGTGTGATGTCAAGTGAATATAAGTCACACTACACACATGTGAATAGTTGAGCTATTTCAAGTGAATATAAGTCACACTACACGCATGTGAATAGTTGAGCTACTTCGAGTGAATATAAATCACACTACACACATGTAAATACTTGCAGAGCTATTTCAAGTGAATATAAGTCACACTACACACATGTGAATACTTGAAGAGCTATTTCAAGTAAATATAAGTCACACTACACACATGTAAATACTTGAAGAGCTATTTCAAGTGAATATAAGTCACACTACACACATGTGAATACTTGAAGAGCTATTTCAAGTAAATATAAGTCACACTACACACATGTGAATACTTGAAGAGCTATTTCAAGTGAATATAAGTCACACTACACACATGTGAATACTTGAAGAGCTATTTCAAGTAAATATAAGTCACACTACACACATGTGAATACTTGAAAAGCTATTTCGAGTGAATATAAGTCACACTACACACATGTGAATATTTGAGCTATTTCAAGTGAATATAAGTCACACTACACACATGTAAATACTTGAAGAGCTATTTCAAGTGAATATAAGTCACACTACACACATGTGAATACTTAAAGAGCTATTTCAAGTGAATACACGTGTAAATACTTGAAGAGCTATTTCAAGTGAATATAAGTCACACTACACACATGTGAATACTTGAAGCGCTACATGTGCTAAGAAAGAAATGACGATATTTAAAACAGAAGACGTAGATTAGCTCTGTGGAAAGTTTTTTTCACAGTGCATCATGGTGCTACGTGCAACGCATTTGCAAGAGCACCGAGTATAGCTTCACAAGGAGCCACGACTCAAGCAACAAATTTTCTAATTAAATCTTTTGTGCTACAAGATTGTTGATTATCGAAGCACTTTTTGCTACCATCTGGTATCTTTGTCTGTATTTTAAAAGTTTAGGGGTAGAGATTACCATTCTCTTAAAAATTTTCCGTTAATTTGATCATTTTTTTGGGGTCTGAGAATAATTGTTTCTTTAATTTTGTTTTTCAATATACTAGACTAGGAAATAATGTACCACTGCTCATGAAAGAGCACATCTTTCCTATTGCTTGTAATCAGTTTAATGCCTGGGCAGTGGCTACTACTCCCAAAGCACCAGCTTTACAGTTACATAGGTTACACAGCTAACCAAAATAGTATATGAATATATATAAATATGTCTAAATATATTTATGAAATTTATTAAAATTTGTCTAAGCATAAAAAATGACCAAAAGTTCTATATAACACAAAAGGTGTGTAACACTCATCAGATAAAATGCTTAGTGACGACTATACATGAAATTCTGCATTAGCTGGTAAACTGAAATGGAAGCTCAGGTATTAAAAGCTAGATGGATGGGGACTATTATGGCGTTACATAATAGACCCCATTTTGAAACCTGTAATTGACGTAAAATAAACATTTAGCGTAGGCAGAGTTTGAAGGTGCAAAGATTTGAAAAGATTCTTTGTATAAAAACACAATAGCAACTTCCAAACAGTTAACATTTTTGCGAAGAGAGTATAGGGATTCGCTTGCCGCATGTTTCATTTTGTAAGTTGATATCCTTGCACGCAACTTACTTCTGACATCATTACCTATGCTTGCTATTAAACTATATCTGAAATGTGACAAGTCTTCCTAGAAAATACTCTCATTTCACAATTGTCATCTTGAATAGAGAATTTCATGTAGGAAGAAATGCTCCGGCGTGTAATTTGGTAGACTGTAGTTGATAAAATAATACAAGTTATTGTAATACTGAGCTGTCTTTGACTTGTATGTCTTTTCTTATGAGATATTCCAACCAGGCTAGACTAGAATAAACTGGAATAAACTAGAATAAACCGGACAGAGTCATATTGTTCTACTGTCTAAGTTCAACAACTCGTTTCTACAATTACCGTAAAACCTCTAATTGACCGCCACTATCACTATGTTTCCATGACTCGCATAATCCGTATGATTCACATAATTCGAACGATCCGCAAGTGGAGTTACTTTGCAATCGAGCGTTTCAATGAGAGAAGGGTTGAAAAATAGAGCGCCATGGCGTTCAATTAAAGGTTTTACGGTATATGTATTTATGCTGTTTTAATTCTGTGATGCAAATGTGCGGAGCCATATTATCACTACCAATCAAAACTCGTATGCTATTATTGTACTATTGTATTAGTATTGCACTATACAACATTTTATATAACGTAACATCATATACTATCATAGAGCTTTAATATAATAGAGAATAATATAATATAATACAATATGATATGATAAAGTTTAGCATGCCATAATATAACATAATAACTTTAATCTATATAAATCTCAAAGTATGCCTATTGTGTGTCTGTCTGTCATTCATCCAGTTATAGCGATAAAGTTTTAGCAACAAAAAATTACCTTCGTGCTAGATTAGAACTCACAACATTCAAATCACAAGTCAACTAACAAGTGCATGGGACCACTAGGCTATGGCGTTCTTATCATTCCAATTGCTCTTATCCCATACTTTATATCCTTTTTATGATATCACACGCTAAATGTGCACTTTTTATTATTAGTTAATATTACCTTTAGCATTAGTTAATTTATTGAAATATTTTGAAATCTTTTTATCATTATCTCTTTTTTAATTTGTAATTACTGAATGTGCCACATGAATGCCGTACGAGTGACACTCGTATTTCTGATTTTGGTAAATCTGTAAAAGGCTAAATACTTTGCGTTATCTGGATTAGGAATTGTCTCTACATTCTTTCTCAGTTTGGTCAGACAAAGTATCAGACTAAGAAAGTCCAATATCTCATTTTTATGTTTTCGACAGTATCGAGAGATATTAGCACCGTTCATCAAAACTTTGAATACAATGAGCTGCTGCAGCGGTAACCTTTTTATACACACTTCTATGTACTCATTGGTTATTTTATCCTAATTTATTTGAACTGCACAAAAACAGTTTTCTCGCGATATGAAGTTTAAAAGTTAGAATTGTAAATGTTGTACATGTTAAATAAAAATAAGTTTTATGCACGAAGACTTTTTTATTACCCGAGCAAAGCCAGGCATTCGTTAGTCTTTACTATAATAAAAGAGTATGTAATAATATTTACTATAATAAGATCAGTGTTTGTTTGTCCATCTGGTCAAAGCCCCGATAAGAGTGTTGGAAAAAAGTCATGCTTCAAAATTGAACTCGGGTTCTCTGATTTACTGTCTGACTAACTGTTGAAGTACTGCCCAGAATTTCTCATAAACTTTATGTAAAGTATTGACTTCTCAGTGAAGGTTTTGGAAATACATAACTTCAAAATTCTTTAAAAATTTAATCTCAATAAACAGCAATATTGTCCACCATTTATGAACTTACACAAATTTCTTTCAGTTCTTTTGAGTCTTTGAAAATGATTTCTAAAGGGAAGGGTGTCTGTGTTGGTTTCCAAAGCATCACTTAGTCCTACCAACCTGCCTGTAGAAGTTGAAGTGAATTCAGTTTGCAGTCAGGGTGTGCTTTGCCTTTACTATCTACCAAGTACAGTGTCAATATCTAGGGTGGCTGACAGTTACGCGCATGTAGAGCTTCCTTCTTTTTCCACGGTCAGCTGTCTGCTGCCTACTGCCTGTTCATGAGTAGGAATTGTTGCCAGTTTGGTTATTTCCCTACCAGAAGGCCAAAAAACCTTATTTACAGACACTATCTACTATAAAGCCCTTCATATGTAGCACTTTTAAAATTAAAGTGTTATTATTTTTGAGGCATTTGCAAGTTATACTGCTTTTAACTGAAGAGAGGTTTTGCTGTAGTTTGTGCATGCATGTGCACACATGTTTGTGTGCGCACGTATACGTTTCTTCGCCTGTGCACGCTCGTGTACATGCACACATGTGATTGCACATGTTTATGTAAAAACATAAACAATTACACTTGTCAGTTCCTTGCACTGTAAGAGATAGTCATGAGTAATCAGTAATCAGTAGAATATGGAGAATAATTCACCTAATTATTAGAGCTCCTGAGTGGTGTAGAGGTAGTGTACATGTGTTGTAATTGGAAGCCCATTATTCAATTCTCGTGTAAGGTAGTCTTTTTACTAATTCGATAAAACCTAATATTAGTCAGGGGTGTGTATAAATTGTCATAACTTTTCAACCAAACAGTCTATAAAAAATCTTTTTATACCAAATTAATCATTATAAAATTTTACATTAGCTGATGCTATGAAAAATATCACAGATTGCAGAATGAAAATGAACACTGTTTTGGCCATTTTCGAAAAGACAGTGATCATGTCCGAGTCAGTCGGTTTATCAATGTTATTACAGTTTACGGCATTATTATTATTGATATAATATAAATAATAACTCACAGTAGTAGACTACTGTTGTTTAATAACAATCAACCAAAGTCTATTGATCTAAGTTAGTAAAAATTCACAGCTGCAATGTATCTAGCACGACTGGTCTTTGCTAACAATAAATTGCGATAAAAAATAGGTTTAGCAAAGTGAAGCTATGCTCAGGATCGGTTGTTAGCATAATACTTTTTATTAGTTCAACGCATAATTAATAGATAATTATTTCTTTTTGTTCAAGTACAGTTACTATAGTGTAATTTAGTGGTGCAGTGGTTGGAGTGCTGAACTGTTAAGCGGAATACCCGAATTCAATACCCCAAGAAACAATTATTATTCCTAACGCTTTTGGCGTGGCTTTGGACGGATAAACCGACAATGATCCTATTATAATAAAGATACTCAAGTGATCACTCGATGAGAGCAGATCCATTTCTGTTTAAAACAAATTTGTACTGTATTGACTAACAATTAAGCAATATATTATTGATATCATAGTATAATTAACTATACGATTGGGCATCGAGTACTCATTCTTTATTATTCTTTATAAAACTATGTTTCTAGCAATAATAAATAATATATATAGATTGTAGATAATAAATATATAGACATCGCCTGTGTAGAATGGCCTCCAGAGAAACAGAAACAAATATGCGCATACTAGATAGATCAGGGATAAATATAGGAAGAGAATAGCTCAAGGGATAATTTATTAGGGTAATGCCAGACATTTCAGCTAGAACCTAATAATGTAGTGTTCGACTTCGTATGAGATTATTTCCTAATATATATGACTAATTATATACATATTATTATTAGAATACTATATAATAATATAATATACATAGCATATACTTATAATGTACAATGTCCACATATGTAGAGCTTTCAACTTTAGTAATGTTATGGGTTCACAATTCTAGAATGAAGAAAGGGGCTACGGATCTGCCCTGACAGGTTTAATGCTCGGATCAACACCTTTCACCCAAATCTTTTTCAACATGCTCTGGGGCTCGTTGGTGAGTTGGACAAGACCGGGTGATCCCTCTGTCTAAAAATTATACAACTTAATAAATACGGAAATATATTTTACCGTTTGAATTTTAAACATAAGTTTGATATTCATTTGATGGCCTTTGTTCTCACTAGCGGTATATTTTCAGGCAAATTTCACTCTACACTAGCTGGTTAATGAACCAAAAACACCTGCATTGTTTCATAACTTTTATGTTTATGTAAACATTTTCTTACAACTTTTCGACCTCTTGGCGTTCAGTTTGAAAAAAAGATCTTTTTAGAATCTATGATAGGTTGCAATGAAATATTTTCAGTTACTCAGATCATATAGAGTAGATATTTTTTTTATTTAATCTGGTTATATCAACAGTTTTTAGCATACTGGAAACTAACTTGCTAGTTATTAGACTAAAAACCTTCTCTAACAAAATACTCTAGTTTCAACCAACTAATTTAACCATCCGCACCTTCTTACAGTAACCGTTGTGCCAAACACCCAACTACTAAGAGCTCTGTGAAAGTGAGAAATTGTAAAGGTTAGTCTTGGTTAACAAAAAGTTAGTCTTGGTTAACAAAAGGTTAATCTTGTTTAACAAAAAGTTAGTCTTCATTAATAAAAAGTTATTCTTGGTTAACAAAAAGTTAATCTTGGTTAATAAAAAGTTAGTCTTCATTAATAAAAAGTTAGTCTTGGTTAACAAAAAGTTAGTCTTGGTTAACAAAAAGTTAGTCTTGGTTAACAAAAGCAAAGCACAAAATAGTGTTATTGAAATTCTAAGCCTGCCTCAAAATCACTTGAGATTTTTCGTGAACTCAATTATTTTTCAGCATTTTTATCATGAAAAACTATTTGCACTAGTATGCTGGCAGTCCAGTGTCCCGTGAGAGGTCATCATGTGTAATAACTGTGTGCACAATTATTCCTTCCAAAATAAAGGTGACCAAGTGTCGCAGATAGTGGTGTAGTTGACCGCCAATCCAAAGATCGGAGTGCGATTTCTGTGCGGTGCAGTCCTTTTGTAAGGCTCTTAGGATGGCTTCGAACAGATGGACAGACAAACAAATGAACAGCAAACAGATGGACAGACAGACAGATACAACTCTTATTACAGTAATTATTTAAATGATTGTAATGATTCTAATGATTTTCATGATTTAAATGATTTAAATGATACAAATCATTCAAGTCATGCAAATCATTTAAATCAATTAAATCATTTAAATCATTTAAATGATTTGCATGATTGGCATTATTTGAATGATTTAAATGATTTAAATGATCTAAATGATTTGGGTGATTTAAATGATTTAAATGGTTTAAATGTTTGAATTGATTTAAATGCATTTAAAAATTTAAACTGAGTTGAATGCCACTTCTTCCAAAGGTTTTCAAAACCTGATGATCAATTAATCCTTAACAACTGCAGTTGATAAAGCTCAGGCTTCTTGAAGTAACTTTTTTACCTACAGATGATAAAATAAGTATGTGTGCTCCACATTGAATCTCACAGGCATTCTTTGTCATTCTTTGCAAGGTCATTGGGGCAAAATGTCTGAAAGTAAAACTGTTAATTTTTCATGATGAAATAAAACTACATTAGTTAGGTGTTACATCTTTTCTGATAAA
Source organism: Watersipora subatra (assembly GCF_963576615.1). Taxonomy (NCBI): domain Eukaryota; kingdom Metazoa; phylum Bryozoa; class Gymnolaemata; order Cheilostomatida; family Watersiporidae; genus Watersipora; species Watersipora subatra. The sequence goes on along the minus strand of NC_088717.1, from coordinate 425,443 downwards.
TATCGTAACATGATATTTGTCTGAAATCAGTTAATAGCTACTAGTCAATGAACTTTTCAGCAAGTTTGTGACTGGCTGCTAATCGGAATTGTGCTGATGCAGTCACGTCAGTATTTAGCAAGCTCTGACTGATTGTTGTTTACTTGCAGCTTCTTTGTAAAACATTTACATATTTCATATTAAATAAAAAGTTGCAACTTATGAATTCTCTCTGTGAAAATATTCATTTTAATAAAGACTTGCTATAAAACAAACACTACAATTGCTACAGGTAACACTGTTAGGTAGAACAAACACTACAATTGCTACAGATTACACTGTTAGGTAGAACAAACACTACAACTGCTGCAGGTATTACTGCTAGGTAGAACAAACACTACAACTGCTACAGGTTACACTGTTAGGTAGAACTAACACTACAACTGCTATAGGTTACAATGTTAGGTAGAACCAACAGTACAACTGCTACAGGTTACACTGTTAGGTAGAACAAACACTACAACTGCTACAGGTTACACTGTTAGGTAGAACCAACACTACAACTGCTACAGGTTACAATGTTAGGTAGAACCAACAGTACGACTGCTACAGGTTACACTGTTAGGTAGAACAAACACTACAACTGCTACAGGTTACATTGTTAGGTAGAACCAACACTACAACTGCTACAGGTTACACTGTTAGGTAGAACAAATACTACAACTGCTACAGGTTACAATGTTAGGTAGATCCAACAGTACAACTGCTACAGGTTACACTGTTAGGTAGAACAAACACTACAACTGCTACAGGTTACAATGTTAGGTAGATCCAACAGTACAACTGCTACAGGTTACACTGTTAGGTAGAACAAACACTACAGCTGCTACAGGTTACAATGTTAGGTAGAACAAACACTACAACTGTTACATGTTACACTGTTAAGTAGAACCAACACTACAACTGCTACAGGTTACACTGTTAGGTAGAACAAACACCACAACTGCTACAGGTTACAGTGTTAGGTAGAACAAACACTACAACTGCTACAGGTTATACCAGGTTATACAGACAAGGAATGGTCAGGTTGAAAAGTTGAAAAGATTAGAAACAATGTTGGCTTGAGGAAAGTCAATTAAAATTTGACAGAAACATTTTGTTTTTAATTACAGTAGATGATCATGTGTTAAATGATGCATGGTGGCATAACAATTGGCAATGTGACAAGAGGGTTTGCCAAAGAGGCATGAAAAAGTGCTCTTCTAATAGATTTGTGCACCATAATAACAAGAATGTGAGAAAAATTGCAAAACCACCTGACCTGACATGACCTTTATAAACGCTTTATAGATCAATTTAATTCATGGATCTTATTGTGGTTGTTAACACAAAATTGAAACTTTCTCACGATGGTCATCAACTGTTTTTACCAGCGTGCCATCTTCTGTGCTTTCTTAACTGTTTTGTCAGACATTCAACAACTGGCTAAATATAGTACATCGTGAATAAATAAACGGAAGAGAGAGAATGAACTAGGAAAATGCTTACATTCTAACGAACTAAGGCTAAAATTTGCCTTGGGACTCAAGTCTTACTTACCCAGTCAGTGAGATCTAAATAAACCGGGCTAAATATAGTGAATTGTGAAACACTCACAATTCTACAGGAATTACCTACAGGAAGTGAATAACTGGACTGGTTTCTGCTGCTAGTGTTAGTAGTATGAACAGAGGATATTCAAGTTTCTTGTTTCATTGATGTGCAGATACGAATATGTGTGTTGAGGCTTTCTGTCTGAGTTCTGTGACTGAATCATTCCTAATCATATGGAACCAACTAGGTTTTATAGCCTTACTAGGTAAAACTGTAAAAACCTAGGTAAGCTATTGTAGGTAAACCCTGGAGATAAACCTAAGGTTTACCTGACTTACCGTAAACCGAAACTAGAAAACTAGTTATGCTAGGTTTATCTTTTAGGTGCAAATGCAGGAAACTATGTAATCGCTTGAAAGTTGCGGTTCCACCAAGATCGTTATCTAAAACCACAAAACCAAGTTTTATGACGAATCAACTACTAATTTTTAAATAATCTTGTCATGGTTTTACAGCTTTAAGCAGAAAAGGGTGTTTTTATCAAGTTTATTTTAATAAAACAAAATAAACTCGAAACATAGTTCTTAATTTATTTTCCAAGCTAAACCAATCTATGAGTAGCCTTCATAGACTTCTGTTGGTTATATATTTGTAATATAGCACCACTTATTTAAAAATAATTTTTATTCTTTAGAAATTGCAAGAACTAGTTTTCTGGCAGTACTATAGAGGGAGTTGTACTTTCATGCGCTGGGAGAGATCATCAAGTGTAATAACTATATGCACAAGTATTCTTAGCATACGAAAAGGTGGTTGAGAGGTGTAGGTGGTGGAACATTTAGCTGGGAGTGCAAGTATCTGGGTTCTAGTCTCGTGCCGTGCAATCTTTTTCCTAACACTGTTAGCATGGCTTCGGACAGACAGACGGACGCAGCACTTATTATAGTAAAGATTCGTTAGTCTTTGCTGAACTTTCAGAGTCGCTGATCTGGAAGCTTCCAAGTTCAGTCAAAACAAGCTGCAACAAGTATAGCAACCGTTATCTGATCTGGAAGTTTCCAAGTTCAGTCAAAACAAGCTGCAGCAAGTATAGCAACCATTATCTGGTCTGGAAGCTTCCAAGTTCAGTCAAAACAAGCTGCAGCAAGTATAGCAACCGTTATTACCATGAAATCGTAAAAGAATACAAACCTGCGTCACTTGATGACCAGGTTCATTCCAACAACCGACTATGAAGTGAGACGACTTTTTATTAACGCTATCTGTAGCTCTTCTTGCTTTCTCTTAGAATGCTTCATTCTCAATCAGAGTGAAGGGCTCTTTAAATTGGTTTTGAGTGATGAAATTATGAAGATTTCCTTACTGTTTCTTAAAGTGCTGAACTGGTTTATTTATCTCAAAGCATATTATATATCATTCGGTATATATAATATATATTATAATATAGAATAATATAATATATTATAAAAAATTTAATATACTTGTATATAAATAAAAAATATTGTTTTCTAACACCGATTAACCCGTGAGTGGTAACGCCTACTCAAGTCCAGGTCTTCTACTAGAGACCTGGGAGTTTGAGCCCTTGCCTCACGATCTTAGTCGGTTTAAACAACACACTTTTCTGCAACTTGCTAAAACTGGTTGTTGCTAGATGACTACTGAGATTACAGTCACTCTTACATACATATATAATTAGGTTGAAGAATAGTGTGCACTTAGCTTTCAGCTACCGTCAGTTTTGAGGATGCAGTCTATTCTATCATATAATGTAGCAGTCTATTCTATCATATAATGTAGCAGTCTATTCTATCATATAATGTAGCAGTCTATTCTATCATATAATGTCTGTACGTAAACAAAATGTAAATACTTGTTTTAATCAAGCGTTTTTAAGCTCGTTGTATCGCCAATAGAAACCACAACCGCAGACATTAGATGTTATATCCCTCATGTCAGAAAAACTCAAGCTCATAATCATCAAATGATGCCCGTCTACCAGAACTGCAGCAAACACATTAAAGATAATCTCCCCGCGTATACTTAGTGTAATGACGTAAGGTATTACAAATTAAAAGCTAACAATTCACAATTTCAAAGTCAAATTTGGTCTAAATGACAAGATTAACTATTCATATTATTAGAAACCTTCAGCTGTAAGCGAACAAATATCTGGTAATTGCATGAGCGCTTAACTCCAACTAAAAAGGTTGAGAGATAACGACTATTCACAATCATAAACAGTCAACTGATAAAAATGAGTTAGATTAAACAACTCTGTCTATCCTTAGCAAAATTAGTGGCTCTAAACAGGGCTGCCGAGGAGGAAAACAATAGAAAGGGGCAGCTCTTTAGGGTAGGCGGAGTAGATGAACTAGAAAGTTAGTTTGAACTCTCTTTGGTGGAAATAAATGGATGAAAAGGACAACAGAATCTTGCTAGCCCTGACACGATCAGGTCTGAGAGACGCATTTGCTAAGGTAAATCATAAACGACTCTCAAATTTTTGAATCTGTATTAATTTAGTTTTTAGCTGCTGACCTTGGAAGCCGAATAATCTCATTTCCCTTTGAGGCTAAAACAGTAACTTTTCAACAGGCAGCATCTCTAGAGGGTAGAATTTCCAAATAAGGACAACAACCATAAACACTAGTGTGAAGCCTCACTAATTCGCTTCAAACTTGCTACATACCTGAACTCTTCATAAACCTAAACTGCATACACATTTATATCAAGAACACAACTTGTCGTGACTACAAATATTACATATAATCATGATGCCAAGAGGAGCAACTATAAGTGTGATGTATAATAGACATGTGACCTGTGACAGTTCATTAGTTAAAGGAGAAGAAACCTGATACTTACATTTGTACAGCGACTGTCGTTTTACCTTCCTTCTTATTTTATACGCTTCTCTCCACTGCTGCCATTATAAACCTCTATTTTATTCAGCCAAAAAATTTTCTTATTCTCTTTTTTGTGAGCTTGACGTCGTGTATTTGTAATATAGACATAGAGTTGTTGTGTTTTTGTAAGATAGACATAAAGATGTTGCGTATTTGTAACATAGACATAGAGATATTGTGTATTTGTAACATAGACATAGAGATATTGTGTATTTGTAAGATAGACATAAAGATGTTGCGTATTTGTAACATAGACATAGAGATATTGTGTATTTGTAACATAGACATAGAGATATTGTGTATTTGTAACATAGACATAGAGATATTGTGTATTTGTAACATAGACATAGAGATGTTGTGTATTTGTAACATAGACATAGAGATATTGTGTATTTGTAACATAGACATAGAGATATTGTGTATTTGTAACATAGACATAGAGATATTGAGTATTTGTAACATAGACATAGAGATATTGTGTATTTGTAACATAGACATAGAGATGTTGTGTATTTGTAACATAGACATAGAGATATTGTGTATTTGTAACATAGACATAGAGATGTTGTGTATTTGTAACATAGACATAGAGATATTGTGTATTTGTAACATAGACATAGAGATATTGTGTATTTGTAACATAGACATAGGGATGTTGTGTATTTGTAACATAGACATAGAGATATTGTGTATTTGTAACATAGACATAGAGATGTTGTGTATTTGTAACATAGACATAGAGATATTGTGTATTTGTAAAATAGACATAGAGATGTTGTGTATTTGTAACATAGACATAGAGATATTGTGTATTTGTAACATAGACATAGAGATATTGTGTATTTGTAACATAGACATAGAGATGTTGTGTATTTGTAACATAAACATAGAGATGTTGTGTATTTGTAACATAGACATAGAGATATTGTGTATTTGTAACATAGACATAGAGATATTGTGTATTTGTAACATAGACATAGAGATGTTGTGTATTTGTAACATAGACATAGAGATATTGTGTATTTGTAACATAGACATAGAGATGTTGTGTATTTGTAACGTAGACATAGAGATGTTGTGTATTTGTAACGTAGACATAGAGATATTGTGTATTTGTAACATAGACATAGAGATATTGTGTATTTGTAACATAGACATAGAGATATTGTGTATTTGTAACATAGACATAGAGATATTGTGTATTTGTAACATAGACATAGAGATGTTGTGTATTTGTAACATAGACATAGAGATATTGTGTATTTGTAACATAGACATAGAGATATTGTGTATTTGTAACATAGACATAGAGATATTGTGTATTTGTAACATAGACATAGAGATATTGTGTATTTGTAACATAGACATAGAGATGTTGTGTATTTGTAACATAGACATAGAGATATTGTGTATTTGTAACATAGACATAGAGATGTTGTGTATTTGTAACGTAGACATAGAGATGTTGTGTATTTGTAACGTAGACATAGAGATATTGTGTATTTGTAACATAGACATAGAGATGTTGTGTATTTGTAACATAGACACAGAGATATTGTGTATTTGTAACATAGACATAGAGATATTGTGTATTTGTAACATAGACATAGAGATTCTTTGCCGTTACAATAAAATTCCAAATTTTTAGATATTCTTATTTATCTTTACTCAACAAGCAGGCGTTTAATAAAATGCAAATGAAATAATAAAATAATAATATTAATATAATGAAATGTGATGCAAATTTGTATATTCTAAGCTAGCGAATTATTTAGTATTAAATATATAAACAGAATAGAAATCACTCTAGTAGAGGAACTAGTCCATACAACTCAGACCTTACAAGTTTTGCCGACTCGAACTAAAACAATTCTATAAGATAATAGCTCTACACACTAAATACAATAGAACTGGAAGGATTGTAAGTCTGTCTTTCTAAATGTCCGCTACAAAAAAAACTACTGTCTCAGAAGATAAAACGACTTTCTATTGATTCCCTAACAAATATTGCATTTTAATTGATTAGCCCTTTTAACAGCTCACATAGATAGAGGCTATCCATAAGGTCGCTAGATAAGAGGCTTTCATAAGGTACATTATATTCTGTTATGACTGTTATCTGGTGTTGTTAATAAATATCATCGAAGCTGACCGGCTATTTAAAATAATTTGTTGTTTGGTGAATATTTGTGTGATGAGTTGAAACTATAATAAAGAAATGCATCAGAATTATGTTGCCAAGTACAAAATCAAGGTAGCTCTGCTGACTCTGAGATTGCGTCAGCATAACCTACTAAAACAGGCCAATCATGAATCTTCATACTTTTTTTAATTAAAATAATACATATAACAATTTTGTTTAGCGATGATATTTGAGCAACATTGCTCACCGCTTTTGATAGAAATAAAGTATTTTTACCCTAAAATGGTTCTATATTTTATTAATGATGAACTTACACAATATTTTTTTAGATTTTATCAGAAATTATCGGAATTTTTATCAGTTGCAGTTCTTTTTGATGTTTGAGGTGATCTGACTGACAAGATGTTTCAAGATTAAAATCGATAAATTTTGATCGTAATTAAAACATTCAAATCAATTGAAAATGTGATTATGAAGTCTGTGATTGGTCTATGGTCTGTGATTGGTCTATGGCCTGTGATTGGTCTATGGCCTGTGATTGGTCTATGGCCTGTGATTGGTCTATGGCCTGTGATTGCGCTTTGATTGATTTGAGCGTTTTAACTGTGATCAAGTTTTTTCGATTTTAACCTTGAAACATCCTGGCTATTGGATCCAGCCATCGGATTGCCTCAAACATCAAAAACAATCACAAATGGTTTGAAAACACCGATACTTTTTGATAAAACCTACAAAAAATTGTGTAAGCTGATCTTCAAGAGATAAACCTGCCCATATTTATTATATTAGTTCAACTGAGGAACAACTAGGCTTGTGCAAACCGGTTTAGTTTATGCCTACCCTAATGTCTGTCACCTGATGTTAACTCTCTTACCAGCTTTCTACAAATGACACCTTACAGTTGCCACCAAGTGTTATCTTAGTACTACCCTCCTTCTTAACAGTTGCCCAAACTTAGGTATAATCGGAAGAATATAAAACGTTATACTTACAATCTAGTCGTGCCTGAAGTTAGTTTAGTTGAGGTTCTTGTTTTTCAGGTTGTAAAGACTGGAGTACACAATATAATGAAAGCTTCAGTTTTCATCCTCGGGCTATCGATGTGTCTGTTTGGCTGTATCTCCTTCATACCACACAATGCTAGTGTTTACTATCTTTTGGCTGGATTCACACTTCGAGGACTTCTAGGTGTTGGAGCTTCCGCCGTGTTTGTTTCAGCACAGACCTACATAACCTACACATTTCCACAGTCGAGTGTCTTTATGCTGGTTAGTAACTGGTAGATATACAGATGCCTTTACAGCTTCGAGAACCACTGTTTTGGTTTATATCTCTGGCCGAAGGAACTTAGACAGGCTGTAGTGCTACTTTATAAATCTGGCTTTAATGCTAGATCAAGATTTATTTAGCTCATTTGCTAACATTTTTCAGAGAACACGACGAATAAAAAGCAAATTATTTGAAATAGAATGACTTATCTATGAACTCATTTAGTAGCGATAGACCTGTTTAAAGCTAGTTGAGATGATGCGAGGGTACACGCTGACATCAGTTATCGGTAAACTAGTTACTTTATGAGCTGAGTTGGTAGCAAACCACCGATAAGCTATAAGGTGTTTGTGTGACAAATAATATCGTATGTTGACAGTAAGATGTGAGCCAAGACATGAAACATAGTTGTATCTAGACTTTTCTATGTATTACTAAAGGAGCAGCTCAAATATACATATATGTAATACATAATTTAATATTGAACACATAATACCATAAGTAGTGTATAATATATTATGTGAAATATAATATAGTATATAACATTTAATTTAATATGTAGTATATAATAAAACTAGCGGAATTACCGGCGTTGCACGAGTCAGCTTATAAAAAGCTTATAGAAATCAGCTTATAAACATCGAGAGGTAATGTAGTTGACGGCCACTTGCCATTAGCTTGACACATTGCCAATGGCTAATTTGAGTAACCTTAGTACTAAGAGCCTGAGAGCAAGCATAAAATTACGTTGCGCTGTAGCGGAGAGCTGTAGCGTATTTTCACCCACATAACCACATATATTGCCCAATGAATCCATGAATTTCGTGTAGCTTAATTGGTAAGGTATTTGCCTCGCGAATGGGAGGTTCCAAGATCAAATCTTCTGTGATAAAGATTCTCCATTCCAATATTTTAATAGCTATAGCTGGACAAACCACACGCGCACACACACACGCACGCACGCGCAAGCGCGCGCACGCACACACGCACACACGCACACACGCACACACGCACACACGCACACACGCACACACGCACACACGCACACACGCACACACGCACACACGCACACACGCACACACGCACACACAAACTTTGAAATATATATATATAGATTTGTAATAAATAATACAGTAATTAATGTCTAATCTAGTATGTAACATGTACTATGTAACATATATTATAATATACTTTGTAACATAATATGTAATCTATAATATATGCTGTAATATAAAATGTAATATGTAACATATTGCATCATATTTATTCTGTATTTAATAGCGGAATACTTCGATAACGTGTATAAAACTGTAACCTTCAAACTAATAGTTGAGTATGATCAGCATCCATCTTGCCTCTTTTACTGACACTAGCTGTAGATAATATGTTAATATATCTGCTTATTAGTTTTAAATGTTTACAAGTCTACTCAGACTAGAATTTGCTTTGCAAATGAAATTCTGACAAACCTGTAATTCATGAACCTTTCTTATAATTTTTATTTTAATAAAAGACTCACTTAACTTTGTATAACCAGACAGATTTAGTGATTTCCAATTGTAGAGTCTTCTCGGAGCTGTTGGGGGTTTGGGCAGTATATCTGGACCCGCGATAGGAGGTGGGCTCTATGCGGTGAGTATATTCTATTTGACAGAAGTTAGAGAAAATTGATGCAGTACTTTAATAGATTGGTTAATTTCATTTCATTATAACTTGCATCATTCTTCAAATGAACTGAGAAAGACACAAAAAATTATAATCATATTTTCACAGTGTTGAAACAACCATTTCATGAGTTGGTATAATATGCTTGATGATTGAGTTTTTATATATAATTAACTTAAATTTTAGTATAAAGCAGATTGAAACCACTCCAACAGTTCACTCTAAATAAACGTAACCAGTCAGAAATGTTCAGACACATGCAAAAGGTTTTTAATAAACATGTCATCTCTTTATCTGATGCTCTTTTCTGACAACAAATGTAGTAATAAAACCCCAACTTTATGCTGTTAACCATTGTATAGCATTATATGGTGTACAATGTTGTACAATGTATACCGCTATGTAATGTATATTTTCTATATGCATATATATATGTATATGTTTATATATAATGCTCTTGAGTCAGGCATTTGTAAACTAGTATCTACTCCCTTCGCTCTCGCTTATATTAACGTTTTCATTAACATGATGTCCCAGCGGCTTCACCAATTCCATGCAGACTTAAGGTTAATGACTCATATGTTATCTTTTCTCCCTCACTAAACGCTTGATTCTGCATTTGACTCTCAACCCTCCCACAACAGCACCTTTTTCTTGCGTGTTTCCCTTTAAATCAGATTCTTAATTGTTGTTCTAATAGTTTTTTTCCAGATCTCTAACATAGCGTCTTCCTCTGTCTACACCTCAATCTCTAACACGTGTAAAGGATGCCTGAAAAATGCATTTACGGCACCACACCAACCTCGGATTAACCGCACAGTGGTAATCAAGTGTTTGTGTATGTATTTGTACATAACTAACATACAAATGTAGAGAAGGTGCAAAGGTGCTTGGGTTCTTGCTTGTGACATTTCTTCTCTTATAGGTGTCCTGGCGGAGCAAATACCGCCCCCTTTTACCGAATGCCGGTTGGTCTTTTTGATTAGCTGAGCTGAGTTGAATCGAATGCTGACTCAGACACAGGGCCGGCTGTCTCCCATCTTAATAACACCTTTTCCTTGCTAATTTTAATTTCTAACACGGCACATTTTCCTTTCTACTTATATAGCCAACGCAATGCTTTCTGCAATTTGCTAACTGCCAGGCTATCTATCTACTGCTTCCTCCTTATTTTATGTTTCTGGTAATAAATACGTAGACATTCATTTTTAGCTTTCAGGATTTTGGTTGATATTTGTGACAGTTGGACTTGCTACCTTATCATTTGGAATTCTGATGGTATTCTTGCTGCCTAGCTATGGTGAGTGCACATCAATATGTATTAATAAGAATTCTGATGGTATTATTGCTGCCTAGATAGGGTGGGCGCACATCAATATGCATTAATAAGGAACTGAATGTTCGTGAAAATATTTAGATGCTGAGAGGTTACTAAAAATAGCCAACAGAATTTAAAACTGAAGTATTGCATTATTACCAAAGTACGATATGATCCTATGTTACTAATGCTATTACTTACCAACGCATCATACGTTATGATTGCTGCAGCGGAGTGATGACCATTTTTGATGACTTCTGCATTGATGAGATATAATGTCTTTGTGAAAGTTTAGGTATATTTTATGCAAAAGCTTTTAATTTTTTGCACTAACTAGCACCTCTTAATAGAGCTACCTGCCTTAATAGAGCTACTTGTCTAATGATAAGCTGTCTGACAGTAGGAGTTCAGGATAAGTACACCCTTTGCTGATCTGAGAGCAGTGCCTGGTACTTTCACTTCCATCTTTGAGTCAGTCGCAGAAATCTGTTCTCAGTCTAACGGTTTTAAAGAAGGAAATCTTTAGTTTATTTTCTTTCTCTCAGTATCTTTAAAACTTAGCAATAAGAATATAGCTTTCGATCGCAAAAATTCTTAGTCGAAGATATAGGTGCACAGAAAGTGATCTGTTTTAGTTTGATGCCTTATTATACCTCTCTGTGTTTTCAACAATTTCTGACATTGTTATGATTTAGATACGGAAAGCAGACTTATATATTTTCTCTTCTAAGGTGTACTTGCTGATAGGAGGCTTCATTCCTCTGTGTAAACAGTTTTTGAAAGTTTGTGACAGATGCTAACTTTTATCTCCCCCAGAAACTTTATAGCAGTAGATGAGAGTATGAACTAATCGACTCGCATAAGACAACGTATCTTGTGATCTCTTGTGTGATCACATCTCTTGCTGTATGAAGTAATCAACCCAGTCCGTGATATCTGATGGGACCCAGAAATTACCAAATTTATGAACCAACTTTTTTTATGGACAGAAAGAAGTTTTTTATTTGTGTTACATATTTACAATCTTGGGCCCTGCCATGGTGGTTCTGACTATTTTAGATTCCAAGAAATCAATGCAACCAAGAGATCACAAATGTATGGATGTCTCTGAGGTAGGTAACAATAATAGGCTTGGTACAGATTATGCACACAATATGCACACAATATGCACACGATATACCCACAATATGCACGCAATATGTACATGATATGCACACAGCATGAATATGAAATGCAAACAGTATGCCACAATAAGTGTACAAATTTGACAACATACGCCAATATATGTATGCTATGTACCCAAATATGTGCATGCTAGTGAAGTATTTAGTCCAATGCATCTTATTACAACATTCAGCCTTAGTTACAAGGGTATAAACACTGTTAATACCAAAACATGTCTTTATTAGACTTCTAACAAAACCAGACTTCAATATTTCTGGCCACAGTAAACTTGTCATGGAACCCACGGAACCAATTAAAAACATGTTAAGTCTACAAGATGAGGCATTTATAAAATAGCTAAAAGTTTTGATGGCCACAGATGACTAAAGTTAAAACTTCAAAGGCTTATTTCCATTCCGTGACACTCAAGATAAACCAAACTTGTTTATTTCAACTCATGAATTATCAAGTAGAAGTAAATTAAATAATTGACTTCTGCTGCAAACTTATTTTAGCACATTTTGAGTGACTAAACATTCATACTTCTTGTTCTTCTCTTCTTTATACACCCTTTACTAGTAGCTAGTAGTATACTAGTACAGTAGCTAATAGTATATTAGTATAGTAGTTAGTAGTATATTAGTATAGTAGCTAGTAGTATACTAGTATAGTAGCTAGTAGTATACTAGTATAGGAGCTAGTAGTATACTAGTATAGGAGCTAGTAGTATACTAGTACAGGAGCTAGTAGTATACCGGTATAGGAGCTAGTAGTATACTAGTACAGGAGCTAGTAGTATACTAGTATAGTAGCTAGTAGTATACTAGTATGGTAGCTAGTAGTATACTAGTATAGGAGCTAGTAGGATACTAGTATAGGAGCTAGTAGTATACTAGTATAGGAGCTAGTAGTATACTAGTACAGGAGCTAGTAGTATACTAGTACAGGAGTTAGTAGTATACTAGTATAGTAGCTAGTAGTATACTAGTATGGTAGCTAGTAGTATACTAGTATAGTAGCTAGTAGGTTACTAGTATAGAAGCTAGTAGTATACTAGTACAGTAGCTAATAGTATACTAGTATAGTAGCTAGTAGTATACTAGTATAGAAGCTAGTAGTATACTAGTATAGTAGCTAGTAGTATACTAGTATAGGAGCTAGTAGTATATTAGTATGGTAGCTAGTATAGTAGCAAGTATACTACTGCCCTTTTAAAGATATCATTCTCTTGCAGGCTGTCAGCAGCCCAGCACAACTACAGAGAAGTCATCTCTATGCAAGAATCATTTGTGACAGAAGGATGATCCTCGGCCTGCTGGTGACGATGTTTTCAGCGGCAGCCTGGCACGCTTTTGACCCAATTCTAGAGCCTGAACTCAGAAAAACTGTACGTCTCATCACACATTTTATCTTAGATAAACTGTTTACAACCAAATCATAAAATATCAAAACTTGATGCTTGTTGCGGACGACTAAAGGTAGTTTGAATCGTCAGAGTAGAAGTGCTAGAACAGGAATATGTGAGATCTCACGTCAGATTTTCAACATGTCTGACGCTCAATCACAAAATATAAGTTCCCATTTCTTTACTAATAGGTATTTGACAAAACAACATCAATAAATAATACGGAGCACTCATGGTTTAGTGGTTAGTGCGCTGGTATACAATCAGTAGATCGGTGGTTCAAATCACAGAAGGACCATTGTTGGTGTTAAGTAGGGCACCCAGCCATAGTCGCTCCTGTGCCAAATCCTATGAGCAAATGGTCACATTATGTTTTGTACCAGGATATACTATTTGTGGTGGCGACTAAATGGGAAAAGACAAAAGATAAAAAGAAGAAATAATACAGAATACTAGAGATGTTTGTAACATAATTAGTACTATTACATACACTACCAATATTTGACTTGTTATACAAGGAAACAAATTATTAACGTGAATAATTAAAAAAAATACGGCATTCATATTTGGGCAGTGACTTTATTAGTTGTCATGATCCGTTTTCTGACAAGGGAAGCAGCTCAAACATAGACATATACTTAACTTATACTTACTATTTATTAGATTCAACTTGCAGTTGTTTTCACAATATAATTTGACCACATTACCACCATCATTAATTGATAGGATGACTCCCAGTATTGGTAGATACAAGTCTTTTCTTGATTCATATGGTTTGTTGAACGGTAACACTTTGGGATAAACTTTAGTTTGGTGTTCTGTCTTTGGCCACTATATAATTTTACCTGAACTCCTCCTCTTTATAGCAATATTAACATACAGTGGTGTGCATAAACTTGGAATCACATTGTTTTGTTCACTCTATATCGAATGGATCTTCCATTTGCTTTCTATTTTCCCGCCAATTATGATGCCATGCCAGATATTATATATCAATCTGATCAGCAGAAGATGTGAACACAATCATTTCTGAGTGATTTATATTAATCCTATTAAACAGATTAGCAATTTTATCTGGTCTTGTACGTAATCTGGTTATAACAGGTTAGCACAAACCTTCCCACCTGAGAAAGTTTACTGCTTGTCAAATTTCAAAGAAAGGGAAATATCCTAAATCCCATCATGATGGCATTTCAGTTATGCAATTTGCTGACTGTTGCATATTTAAAGCAGGACACTTGAAGTCTTATTCATTCTCAGTTTAACTTTGAACTCAGTTTGACTTTGAACTTTACCATGCCTAAAGTGTTATCTACAGAGAGAAGAGCCATCATTCTGCACCTTCACAAACAGCAAAAGACCCAAAGACAGATAGCTGCGGAAGTTGGTTGTTCTCAGAAGGCAGTCTACACAGCAATCAAGACTTGGACCTCCAATGGCAGTCTTAAACCCACCTACTCTGCTGGACGACCCAAGAAGACGACTATCCGTGAAGATCGGTACCTGGTACGAAGATCCCTCGCAGACAGACAACTGAACAGTACTCAACTTTGTAAGGAGATCAAGGACAACAGAGATATTGAGATTCACCCCAGTACAGTGCGAAGAAGACTGCTTGCAAATGGTTTGAAAGGCTGCAAGGCAAGGCGCAAGCCCTTAGTTTCTGAGAAAAAGCGAAAGCGTCGTCTAGAGTGGGCTAAAGATAAACGGTTCTGGACAACAGCCCAATGGCAAAGGGTCTTGTTCAGTGATGAGTCAACATTTACCATCCAAAACCACTCTGGAAATTGTTATGTGAGGAGACGACCTGGAGAGGAGTACAGCCCGGCTTGTACGCTACCAACCATCAAGCACCCTACTGGAGTCATGGTATGGGGTTGCATGACAGCTTTTGGTGTGGGAAGACTCTCCATTTGTGAAGGCATGATGAATGGAGACAAATACATCAAGACCATGGAAGATGTCATGCTTCCAAGTGCTAGGAGCCTGTTCACCAGCAACGACCAACCCTGGTACTACCAGGATGACAATGCACCCTGCCAAGAGAGTCAAGGAGTGGATGACCAGAAGTAATGTGAGGGTAATAGACTGGCCAGCACAAAGCCCTGACCTGAATCCCATTGAAAATGTTTGGCAGCGTATTGGTGTGATAGTTAGCAAAGATAAACCAAAGACAAAACGGGAGCTCATAGAGAAGATTATTCATGCTTGGCATCACATCATCACTCCTGAAGAGCTCAGAAAGTTGGTAAACAGCATGCCTCGACGGTGTCAGATGGTGATCAAGAACAAGGGCTGGCCAATAAAATACTAATGCTCAGCTCAAGACACCTTACCAGTCCTTCTGAAGACCAACAATAACCCAACGGCCCTTTTCAGGGCCACCAATTTGTATAAAAGAGTTTGTTTGTATCCTATTTTATCAATTTTCACTAACAACATTCATAGCCTGCAATAAGTCTGCCTTTCGGTAGATCCACCCCCAGCGATAAAAATCTGAGAATATTCTTGAATATTTAGCATCATCTTGTTCTTCAGAATTTTCCCTTTCAAATGATATATATATTGATGGGGTTGAGGCACTTAACTCCAAAGAATTTCTTAGACAACAGCATATAAACATACATATTTGAAGATTTAACTGGTGATTCCAAGTTTATGCACACCACTGTACCTTCTATTCTGTTTTGCAGTACGACTTGCCTAAAAGCAAAACCTCTCTCATATTCCTGTTGATTCCAACAGCGTTTGTTATCATGACACCGATTGCTGGAAAAATTATGGACAAACTGGTAAGGAGACCAGCTTGCAATTCTCAGAACTGTTTTACAAAGACTTGGTATCGCAATGTTACACAGCAGTCAATGGTTAATGTATTTATGACAAGTAGTTCATTCGCTCTTTTAAAAGTTCTAGACCAGCTGGTTACATGACATTTTTAGTTATTACGCGTTATAGCTATTGCTAGTTATAGCAGTAGTTGAGAGTATTTACATATCTTGTGTATAGCAAATTATCTGATTTAAGTAATAAGATTTTCAATACTATACAGAAATCTCTTAAAGGAGTTTTCTTATCTACAAAAAACTCCATTACAAAACTCCAAAAAACTTCTCACCGATCCCTATAGGACATCAACTTTGTGCTCATTAGATTCTCTGCCACACCTGGTGTATTTTATAACCTATAATCTTTAGTATTGATAGATTAACAAAATATGTAAATAATTATGAAGGCCATTTTAAGGACTGTGATTCCCATAAAAACTTGGTTTTGTTGTTTTAATATTATGTTTTAGAATTTCAACAATATTTTAATTACACTGACCATATTTAGTTTTGTATGATTACAAATATTGTTGAAATGTCATTTAATTTTTGTATTTGCCATTTGAAGTGTATTTTAAACTGACAGGCGTTGTTGCGATGCTCATATTAGTTAACAGGAAGTGAAGGACAGGTCAAGGCTAAAATAGTAAAATAATTAAATTTTATGTTCCAGTTTTTCCAAAGTTTGAGACTCAAAGTGAGCCAATAAATGTATGATTTTGTTGATTTCTAATAGCCAATACATGAAGTTTATCGAAAGCTCAGAAAAATAAAAATAAAGTCCATGAGGAAGTTATTTTGCTGCCAGCATGGATTCTTATTTTCTCTCAAATAGTTCAAACACTTTCACGCTTCCAAGCTTGCTCGATTTTAAAATTTTGAAAAATGTGTAGAACTACGGCGATTTTATTTTTCCAAAGAAATTTTCCCACTCGTGTTAACCAAAGAAACGTCCTCATGAAAATTACTTTTTAACTACATTTACAAAAGCTTGAGAAAACAACAATTTTATTCGAGTCTTTCTATTGCGTTAAAACAGCAACCATTTCAATCGTAAAATAGAATCATTTGTAAATTAATTAATTCACAGTGAAAACATAATAAAACAAACTAAAATATACCTAAAATACTGCATAATATAATGTAAAATATACTGTAACTTAGAGCTGTATGTATCTTATGTTAACCACAACAGTGATTTACAGAAATATCTGGATGGACTTGGAATGACAGCTTTGGGATTTGCTATTCTTGCTACAGCCTTTCTATTTGCTGGACCCGCCCCGTTCATCCCTATCGACAAAAGGTTGGTTATTATATGATTGCATTTCATAAAAAAAACAGCTAGATATGTTATAGCAGGATGTGCAAACCAAACGTATGCTTGAAGCCTGACAATTCCACTGCTTCGCAAACTACTTCTAGTGATCAGCAAGTAGGATTCAAGCTCTGCTACTTTACAATTAGGTCTCAGATGTTCCCAGAGAGATTCTTGAATGCTTGTCATGTCAGACATGAACTACAGCGGTTTCGATGGAAAAAACATGCTTTAAAAAACCATTTGAAAAACCTGCACCTGATTTAGCCAATTACAGGCCAGTGCAATCAGCTAGACCAATTACAGGCCAGTGCAATCAGCTAGACCAATTACAGGCCAGTGCAATCAGCTAGACCAATTACATGCTAGTGCAATCAGCTAGACCAAAACAGGCCAGTGCAATCAGCTAGACCAATTACAGGCCAGTTGAATCAGCTAGACCAATTACAGGCCAGTTGAATCAGCTAGACCAATTACAGACCAATTGAATCAGCTAGACCAATTACAGGCCAGTGCAATCAGCTAGAGCTGCTAGACCAATTACAGGCCAGTGCAATCAGCTAGACCAATTACAGGCCAGTGCAATCAGCTAGACCAATTACAGGCCAGTTGAATCAGCTAGACCAATTACAGGCCAGTTGAATCAGCTAGACCAATTCCAGACCAATTGAATCAGCTAGACCAATTACAGGCCAGTGCAATCAGCTAGAGCTGCTAGACCAATTACAGGCCAGTGCAATCAGCTAGACCAATTACAGGCCAGTGCAATCAGCTAGACCAATTACAGGCCAGTTGAATCAGCTAGACCAATTACAAGCCAGTTGAATCAGCTAGACCAATTACAGACCAGTTGAATAAGCTAGACCAATTACAGGCCAGTTGAATCAGCTAGACCAATTACAGGCCAGTGCAATCAGCTAGACCAATTACAGGCCAGTGCAATCAGCTAGACCAATTACAGGCCAGTTGAATCAGCTAGACCAATTACAGGCCAGTTTCTATACAGCCATAGCGTACCGGCCTACCTCAACAGGGTGCTGCAATGCTATCATGAAAGCAGCGCTTTGCTCTCGTTCTGTTGTGATTCGATATCACTATTTGGAAGCAAAAGACCCTCAGTGACCAATGGCCTCACACTCGTGCATGCTCAGTGACCAATGGCCTCACACTCGTGCATGCGCATAGGTTGTGCTTTTCTCTTGCTTCATATCCAGATTTTGTTGTTGAAACCCTCAAATCTCTGTGTTTTTACTTGGCGCGTCGCACAACCAATCACTCTACAATGGTGCCCTATGGAAACAGACCTGATTGTTGACCCAGCGTACCGCTTCGTCGCTAACGCACCCAGATGTCACTACACTATTGCTGCATAAAAACTTAATGAATGAACTGAAGGCAGCAGGAAACTCATCGCAAACACCTCTGCCTCAGCATCTCCTTGCTAGACAGACAAACCGAGACAGCCAACCTATCCTCCGTCACACCTATAATACTTGCTGTATTCAGGTTTCCTACCTATTCGTACTTCATCTTTTTGTTTTTCTCTTCAACAACCCGCTTTTTTTCCTCATCAATAACTTGTGGTGGTAATTTGAATAAATTCCTGATGTTCCTATGAAAACCCAATTATATGCTTACCACATATTTTCATACACAAGTTTCTATTAAGTTCATCAAATACGGCAGGAATTTGATTATTACAGGTTATGGTTGCTCCTGGTGTGTCTCACAGTGTCTGGACTTGCAAACAGTTGGATATTTGTCCCTCCACAAGAGATGACATTTAATATAAAGTAAGAAAAACTTTATGTGCAATACTTAGGAATAAACCTAGCCTTAGAAACTCATTCCAGTATCACACTTTTTTCTTGCGCCAGATAACTGGCCAGTGTTTTTAGATCCACAGAATAGATATAAATATAAAAAGAGAAGCATAGATATTTTAACACTGTCTACAGTCATATCAAGGGCTAGCCACATGACTAATTGACTCAATCTTGCTAGTGAGTGTGTACAGTATTTTAATAGGCGCAACTAAAGATATTCAAAGGGGAACAAAGAAAGAAAAAAATCCTAAAGTAACAAATTATCCAATCAAGATGGAGCACCGGTAGTATAAACTGCGTATAGTCAACATAATTCATTTTTAAAACTTTCTTGGTGTACATGAGAAATACCATCACCTAAATAATGTTCACTGGCAATAGCATACCTAGCTGTTGTGGTCTGGGGATGAGCAACTATTATTACTAGCATGTGGTTTTACTAGTATTCTCTGACGATACTGTTTTGGATCCTTTTTCGCTTTCAACCACGTGACAGTCCACATAAACAGTCTGTGTGGACAGTCAATGTAGACAGCCAATGTAGACAGTCAATGTGGACAATCTATGTCTATCTTTTCAGTCGCTGTTGACAATCTATGAAGAGAGTTCATTTGGACGGTTCTTGTGGGCAGTTCATGTGGTAGTCCATGCGGGTAGTCCATGTGTACAATCCATGAGGACAGTTCATGTGGACAGGTCATGTGAGTAGTCCATATGAAAATCAATGAGGACAGTTCATGTGGACAGGTCATGTGAGTAGTCTATGTGGACAATCCATGAGGACAATCAATGAGGACAGGTCATGCGGATAGCTGCTTGATTGTCTATTAAGATATTTGATTCTAAAAATGTCTTACTAGCTACAATTAGATGACCAGGCAAATAGCTGTTCCATTTCTTAGATAATACACAGAAGCTGGAAGGACCGGTTATGCGTGTATTATAAATAATAATAGTAATATCCATTTTGTTAACAGAAAAGGTTTTAAAACGCTTTATGTTAAACAATTTATTTGAGCTAAGGCTCAAATTTATTAAAGCTAAGGCTTTAGTACATTGGAAGATTTGAAGACATAGTAAATTGTAACCCATACTCTTATTTTTTATACAGACGGCTAAATCTATCAAGTGACGAAGAGAAGATAGCTGCCAAAGGGTTCATGTCAGGATGTTGGAACGCTTGCTACGCCTCTGGGTGAGTACAATTGCCGACTTGTCTGATGTTTGCAAGGCCGTCTAATGTACATCGTATTTACAATAATTGGTACAAGATTGCAACAATGAAAACTATTTCAAGTAAAAATATACACGTATAGCATTAAACCAATTGTGGTATGTAAATCTATTAGAGGAATGCCTGGTGTTGCCTGGGTAATAAAAAGTCTTCGGACAGAAAATATATTTGTATTTAACCATAGATATATAAACCTAGATTGGCTAATAGGGAAAAAGCCTGTCAGACTTAAATAGCATGACGTTACGTCATTGAATTGTACCTAATGCTTGACTGCACTAGGGATGACATTTGTTGTTTGAAAAGGTGTTATCGACTATCGTTGGAGTTGTCCCACCGATAGCAATAGTATCGAATTATCAATGAGCAGACAGAGTTCACCAATAGTTATCCAGTGACTTGGAAGCTGGTAAAACTATCGTATTATTGTGCCTGAAAAGATCTAGGATTGTGGGAAGGGATAGGAAACGGTGTTCGCGTTATCAGAGCGTTCAAGTTATCAGAGCACTGTCACAAGTCCATATATTTATTAGTAGATAAATGTACATATCCAAACTATATATAAATCAAACGCATAGATGGCTTGTTGCAAATTAAAAAGCTTCTAGTGTAAAGTTTAATAAAAATTCATTAGAAAGTATAGAGACTTTTCTATCACTTGAGATTGGTTTGTTGTTTTAGGTGATGTGATTGCCAGGACGTTTTTAGATTAAAATTGGCAAAACTTGATTGCTGTTGAAATGCTCAGAAGAAAAGACATATTTTTCTTTTGAGCGTTTTAACCAAGATCAAGTTTGCCGATTTTTCATTAAGTTTATTCGAAGGTTAGCTCACTTTTTCTAGCTTTCGGAGGGCCATCGCTAAGCGGATGTTTGTCAAAATTTGATTTTTGCAAACCTTCAGAAAAGTTGTCAACGAAAATATTTTGCCGATGATGGTAATAACGACGTCTAAGAACTACTAAAATTTGAGGTTTATCTCTATGGCTTGGAATAAAGTGATATTCTAAAGCGATAACAACCGTCGCAGTAGCCGTTGGGCAAAAAACTGTTCGAGTTAACCAAGTTGAGGTCGAGTTATGTAAAGCAATTTATCATTGCGGGGGAACGGACCAGACAAATCCGTTTGAGTTAACCATGTGTTCGAGCTATCCGAGGGTGATACCTTTCAGGTTATATTATTTTTGATTATTCGATAACGATATATTAGTTTCGGATGTTTCGATAGGCTAAAAATAGGCAACATATTTATATCGAGAAAGACAACTATCGACTATCGCAATCAACTATCGAGCTATCATGCAACCCTAGACTGCACTGTTGTTAACAATGGAGCTAATGAGGAGAAGGTGACAAAATAACATTTATTTTCCCATAAAAACCTTCTTGGATACATAATCCAGTAAACAAGCGATTCTGTGATAATATCTGATAACCACCATAGATTAAAACTATAAAAGTTATGAAATGTTGAACACAAATCATGAGCCATCAGGGCTTTATTTGCCCCGCTCTCCTATCCCCCTTCACTCTTTTCCCCTTCCAGCTTTTCTTAAGAAGAAGTGGGAAGGGAGAAGGGGAAAGGGGAAAAGAGAGAAGGGGGAAAGGAGAGGGGGAAAATAGCTCACCCACCCGAAGAGCCAGACCATGGCTAGGTAAAAGACCAATATCATGCTGAACTAAACATGACTAAATATGATGAGCCTGTGAAGTTTTGATCTGATCAGGGAAGTAGAATCAGCTCTATTTTTAGCTTCATAGTGTGCCCTAATCGAAATATATCTCTTTGCTATCTCACGAGCTAGGCTACTAGTATGATGATTACACTTAAACAATAGCATGATGTTGAATCTCAACAACCTCTCTATGGTGGCAATCAGTGCTAGCCTGGAAAAGTTTGTCACCAATCCAGCACTACTAAGCAACACTCTCATCGCTTTCTCACTGTGGTTGCAAACCTCAATCACCACAGGTGAAGACAAAGTCAAGGCACCACTATTCTTAAAAGTTGACTTGCAACAAAATTCGCATTACAGTTATTTAATATCAAAAGATTCCCCATGTCTTACTCTGTTGTGTTGTAGGTGCCAAATATGTGGGAATGTGATTACAAGCTTTTAAAAGCTAAAAAACGAACAGTTAATCGCAGCCACACAAGACTGCCGTAGTTTGGATTCTCTTTCCAAAACGGCTCAAATGTGACGTAATTATGAAAAATGGTTTCTGTTTACACTTTCATGCAACCTTATTCATCGAAATATTTTCACAAATATACTTCACGCATTCAATAAAACTATGTCTATTGTTCTTGCGTGTCTATTTTATCGTCATTGTAAATGCTGTCACTTTTAGCAGTGATATCTTATAACTTGCCCTACAAATTCATTTAATTTTTTAGCCTTACCTCGAAGGAGTACATACATGCATCATTGTCTGATAATCATGACGAGTCTGTTGGTCACATTAAACCAGGCCGAAACAAAACTACCTTACTGATATCTTGTAACCTACTGTAAAAATTTGTTTAATATTTTAACCTTCGCTCGAAGGAGTACATATCATTGTCTGATAAACATGACAAGTCTGTTGGTCACCTGTGATAATCGATAAAGGCTGCAGAAATTATTCGTGAAGTATGGGTCACATGATCAGATTACGACTAGATGATTAGACCAAACCGAAACAAAACTGTAAAGTAGCGAGCATCTATATTTGATACGGGGTCTTCGGTAAAACCTGAAGTGTTTGTCATAAACTAGTGCTACGAGAAGTTTTATATTGAGCCTTTTATTGGCCTTTCAATTCCCTAGAGAACATCACGTGTCAAAGCAATAACCAAATGTAATGACTACGTCAGAGAAATAAACTGATTCCGATCTATGACAGTTTCATGATGGCTGCGATCAACTGTTCGTTTTTGAGCTTTTAAGAGCTTGTAATCACATTTCTACATATTTTGCACCCACAACACAGCAGAGTAAGACATGGGGAATCTTTTGATACCAAATAACTGTAATGTAAATTTTGTTGCAAGTCAACCTTTAACTGTGATTAGGGAATTCGTTGCTTGGTTGACATCATAGTTGGTAACATCCACGATGCTAGTGATACAATCATTACACTTCAGCTTTAGTGACCGAGATATATAACCAGCTGTAAAATAATCATTCTGTCTCATTTTTGACGTAAGACATACTTGCATACTCATATTTAGTCATGTTTAGTTCAGCATGATATGAGTCTATTTATTTAGCCAGGGTCTGGCTCTTTGGGTGGATGGGCTATTTGCCTCCCTCTCCTTTCCCCCTTCTCTCTTTTTCCCTTCTCCCTTCTCACTTCTTCTTGGGACAAGGGGAAAAGAGAAAAGGGGGATAGGAGAGCGGGGCAAATAAAGCCCTGATGGCTCATGATTTGTGTGCAAAATTTCATAGCTTTTATAGTTTTAATCTGTGGTGGTTATCAGATATTATCACAGAATTGCTTTAGTTTACTGGATTATGTATCCAAGAAGGTTTTTATGT
Organism: Watersipora subatra; assembly: GCF_963576615.1. Taxonomy (NCBI): domain Eukaryota; kingdom Metazoa; phylum Bryozoa; class Gymnolaemata; order Cheilostomatida; family Watersiporidae; genus Watersipora; species Watersipora subatra. The sequence goes on along the minus strand of NC_088717.1, from coordinate 401,272 downwards.
GAAAGTAAATATGATTTTGTCACCTCCTCATTAGCTCCATTGTTAACAACGATGGAGTCAAGCATTAGGTACAATTCAATTTAACGTCATGCTGTTTAAGTCTGACAAGGCAACCAATAGGAATAGCTATTATTGGCCAATCTAGGTTTATATATCTATGTATTTAACATATAACAACATTTGCCATTCTAACTTTCAAACTACATATCAAGAGGAAAGGGTTTTGTGTAGCTGAAATAAATTAAGAGAGAAAATAAAAATAATTGTAAAGGTGTTCAAACTTTGTCAAACAACTGTAACTTTCAAAATTCATATCATGAAGAAAATGTTTTGTGCAAGTCAAATAAAAAAAAAATAAAACAACTATAAAAGGGTTGAAATGTAAATGTGAAATAATTAGCAAGTAATAGCTAAATTAAGCCTGTTTTGCTTCAATTACAATAAAAGATATCTGTGTAATGATACAATTAATACAAACTGAGAAAACAAAATAAAAATCTGAATATGTTGAATTAATAGTAACAAATCTTGCATAGAAGTGGGTGTGTATAAGAAAGGTTACTGTTCCATCAGAAGTTATCCATCAAAACTCTGAATATGACGATACTGGTACCTCTCGATACTGGTGATATCGCACTGTCTTTGTCTGACCGAATGGAAAGAGAATGTAGAGGCTCTTCCTATGGAGATAATACAACTGTCCGCGTGAAAAGAATTGGCCTTGACCGCGATTATTGCAATTGAACCTTACGCAAAATCGAAAATAGGAGTTCAAAAAAACACAGAAAAGTATCGTATTTTATAGAGTTAATAGATTTTATAGAGTTTCAAATAATGCACCATTTAGTGTGTGCATACGCTATACAGTATATGATATCTTTGATCAATACGCCTTGTATAACTCAGTGGTAGAGCGCGTGGATTTAAAACTTGCCGTTTCAATCTCCATGAGTTCAAATCCATCAGAATGCGAAATTTTAATTCCAAGATTTTAATAGCTATAGCTGGACATCCACAGACACACAAACTTTGAGAAATATATATAGACTAGCTGCATTACCCGTGTTCGGGAACAGATTTACGTAAAGCAATAGTTTTATTGAGAGTTGTCTTTCATACCGTAAAACAACTCCAAACATGCAATCCACTGAAATTTTTGTGCTGATCTGACTGCATACACATATGCAGTTGTACATGTCAATAATGTTGGAGAGCCCATTGGAGATATGCAATGTGTTTTACAGCTAGTCTACAATGCATCAGTCTCGAACTACTCAAATCGGCATTGTCCTAATTTTGTACACAGAACTGATAATGAAATTGACATTGCTAGGCAAGTTGACGCTCTTCAAACTGGCAGTATGGAAAAGTTTTACATATTTTAAGAAATTCTAGAAAATATTTTGCTGTTGCACTGCTTAGCTATCGCCAGCTTTTATTGAATTGAGACTTCTGCATGCTTGAAACACTAATCATGACTCACCAGTTCTTCGTCTATAGCCTGTGTTTTGACATGGTATAATATACAAACTGTGCAGCAGTAATGCGGTTGTTGATAAATTTATTATCAATAAAATCTACTATATAAACTACATATATGGCCTCTCGCCTTTCCAACGTAAGGCATTACATCTGGAGCATTTTTGGACATTCGTCCCATAAAAAAATTCAACCCTATACTGTGTTGCATGACTGTAGTCTAGCGTGAAGTTTTCTGTCCATACACGGCGCCTGGTAGCAGCTGCTGTAGTTAGTGCATCTCGCTGTTGTCGCCGTTTCATCCGCTCCGAAAATTCAGCTCGGTGAGCAGCTGTTGTAGCTAGTGCATCATGTTCTTGTCGCCGCTGCATCCGCTCGGAGGTTTCTGCACGTCTGGCCGATGTAGCGGCTGCTCTGAGCCGTTTGAGTTACTGCTGGGGTCGGTCTAGTAGTCTCTGCACTTCTAGCGGCTGCAGCATCTATTCCGCCCTGCTCTCGATGTACTCGTGTTTGTTCGGCGGTTTCTGCTCTTCTAGCAGCTGCAGCAGCAGTTCCGTTTCGTTGTGGGCGTAGCTGCGTTTGCTCTGCAGTTTCTGCTCGTCTTGCTGCTGCTTCGCAAATTCGATCTCTCTCTACGGGAATCAATCTGCTTTTGCGTTTGGGCAATAGGCTTTTTGGAAGGCATTGTACTGCTTTAAGCATTTCTAACATTGAATGAGATGGTGTGCTTTTTGTAATATACGCTGCTCGCTTTCTTCTCACCGCTGCCTATCGCCAGGCTCGGAGTGCCCGTGCAAGTTCTGTAGTTTCTGTAGTTCTCGTAGCTGGAAAAAAGTGAAAGTAACTCAGCTGCGGAAGGAAATGAACATGTTTATTATCACAAACAGTGGCAAATCCAACGTTTTCAACCCTTTCACTGAAGTAGACTCCCTCATGCGTTTTCTATGGTCGACCGCCATAGACACATTTTTGCGACTTTCCCAGCAATTGCTAGTAACTGAATTTTATTATTCGTTGATAACATAACCAACGATTTTTAAAACTTGTATGAAGTGACAGTGTTGTCCAAAGATTTCTCTATAATATTAGCCTAAAATTTAATTTTAAATCTTTGTTTGAGAATTTCCAACTTAACCACTTGCTATAGCGGCTTTGAGTATATTCTTCCCAAGTTCATTAGCCAGTTTTTAGGCTTTGCGTAGTTGCATTACTCATCCATCTATATTTAGAGCCTGCTTACAGTTACACTCTATCTACAAAGCTAAGCATGACCTTCAGACATGTTTGCAGACATCGGACTGGTCAAACAGCTATGGTCAAATGAAAGAATTTCGAGTAATTTGGGTTCAAAGTTCAACATCTAGATCAGTTAGTAGTTGATGCTATAGGCTTCAATTGAGCGATAGAAATGGCAGACTTCCAGTAGAGTGGTGACGAAGATAAGTTAACAGCTATGGAAGAGACTGTAGATTGCATTGTATACACAGTATATTTTAATTGTTTGTCATTATATATAGTTTTATACATTTTCATGCTACCCTTATTAGTCAAAAATGTTCGTAGAACACGAATTTTAATAAAATCGCTATTTCATGCTACTTTCAATATTTAGTATTTTTAATTTTTGAAATAAAGATAATACGATCAGATACAGAATTTTCGTTGCTTTCCAAAAGTATAGGTGTTCTATGTAAAAATGTGAGTGCTTCTACGGTTAAAATGACTTTTGTTGACCCATGTCATAATCTGTAGAGCATCATGATTTAATTGTACCTGAACGCGAAATTGGATTATGCAATTGTAGCCGAAGTGGTTAAAAACAACCATTTTTGTGTTTTTTGTGTCAACCGAGTTTTGAAAATGCCATCGAGTTAGAAAACAATTACTTATGTTGATGACATAGCTGATTCAGATTTTTGTGATTACACATATAATTAAAATAGCAATAGCAATAACATAGTAAATAGCAATAACATACAACAATACTAACCTTTTCGATGTAGAAACTTAGTAGGTAAAACGCAGTAGCAGTACCCGTGCAAGTTCTGTAGTACTCGTAGCTGGAAAAGAATAAAAGTAACTCAGAACGAAGTGAACATGTTTACTATCACAAACAGTGGCAAATCCAACGTTTCCAACCCTTTCACTGAAGTAGACTCATTTATGCGTTTTCTATGGTCGACCGCCGTAGACACATTTTGCAATTTTACCAGCAATTGCTAGTAACTGAATTTTATTATTCGTTGATAACATAACCAACAGTCTTTAAGACTTTTATAGTAGTGACAATGTTGTCCAAAGATTTCTTTATAAAATTAGCCTAAAATTTAATTTTAAATCTTCGTTCGAGAATTTCTAACTTAAAAACGAAGATTTCTTGTGTGAATTCATTAAATGCGTCCGAGTTAAAAAACAGATAACTACTTATGTTGATGACACATGACAGATAATTAAAATGCACAAAATATAGATACAAAGATTTTTTTGTATAGCAGCGCTTGTTAACATGTTGGCAAAATGAAATATATAACCAAAACAAACAGTATAGATGGAGTTTGAAATTGAAAAAATATCGTATACATATTAAGCAATATCGGCAAAATGGCTGGCAGTAGGCCGATAGCTTAATTTGTACACGGACGCAAGTGAAAGGTTTATGTAGTGGAAGTGTGGCAATTCATAGACAATACAACATGGATTAAGAAATACCTACCTTTTTTTATGTAGAAATGTAGTGGGTGAGAACTGCGTTTTCCCGTGACCGCAAGAAATCAACGTTCGTGTGACCTTCTCGGTACACGTTGGCAGTAAATATTAATCGCATGTAAATTACTATTCATTAATTTATTTTATTTAATGATTAGTACATTTGTATAGCTGTATAGGCTGCCGAACTCAGAACGGTGCTTTTTTACGCGGCCGAATTTTGCTGTTCCGAACGCACCAATGTCGTTGGACGCCGTAAAGAGGCGCGCTAACCAGATATGACTTGTTCCGTGTAAAAACGATGATGATTAGGTTATGTATAATAGAGGCGTGTAGTAACCAGAGATTCCCGTTAATGCGCCCAAGATACCTAGTAGTGGGTAATAGTCCGAAAAGTACGGTACTCTATAACGCGGACACTCAAACACACACACACACGCGCGCACGCACGCACGCACACACAACGATTGCCGTTTATATAGTAGATATAAACAACTAAATTTAAAAACCTAAATTACGCACGAAAGCTAACTATTAAAGGTTGACTTGCAACAAAATTCACATTACAGTTATTTGGTATCAAAAGATTCACCATGTCTTACTCTGTTGTGTTGTAGGTGTCAAATGTGTAGAAAAGTGATTACAAGCTCTTAAAAGCTCAAAAACGAAAAGCACTAGTTTATGACAAACACTTCGGGTTTTACCGTAGACCCCATATCAAATATAGATGCTTGCTGTTTTACTGTTTTGTTTCGGCCTGGTCTAATCGGCAAGTCGTAATCTGATCATGTGACCCAATACTTCGCAAATAATTTTTGCAGCACTTTTCGATTATCACAGGTGACCAACAGGCTTGTCATGATTATCAGACAATGATATGTACTCCTTCGAGGTAAGGCTAAAAAATTAAATAAATTTTTATGGCAAGTTATAAAATATCACTGCTAAAAGTGACAGCATTTGCAATGACGATAAAACAGACGCGTAAGAACAATAGACATGGTTTTATTGAATGCGTGAAGTATATTTGTGAAAATATTTCGACGAATAAGGTTGCGTGAAAGTGTAAACAGAAACCATCTCTCACAATTACGTCACATTTGAGCCGTTTTGGAAAGAGAATCCAAACTACGGCGGTCTCGTGTGGCTGCGATTAATTGTTAGTTTTTGAGCTTTTAAGAGCTTGTAATCACATTTCCACATATTTGGCACCTACAACACAACAGAGTAAGACATGGTGAATCTTTCGATACCAAATAACTGTAATGTGAATTTTATTGCAAGTCAACCTTTAAAAGAGGTTTTAATTGCTTTATTAATTTAAGTAAGATATACATGTCTATGTAGGCTATTATACATGTCTATGTAGGCTATACATGTCTATGTAGGATATACACGTCTATGTAGGATATAAACATTTATGTAGAATATATACATGTCTATGTAGGATATAAACATTTATGTAGAATATACATGTCCATGTAGGATACTCATGTCTATGTAGAATATACATGTCCATGTAGGATACACATGTTTATGTAGGATACACATGTCTATGTAGGATATATACACATATATAGGATACACATGTCTATGTAGGGTATACACGCTTATGTAGAATATACGCGTTTATCTAAAATATACAAGTTTATGTCAGCTATACATAGTTTTGAAGAAAATGACTCAATACTGCAATAAAAGCTATCTAATGATCTATTTCAACAATGTTGCACACCAAATAAGCAATAAACTAGTTCTTTTCAAGAGCAGGATGTCAGCGCATTTACTGGTCATCCTATAGGTAGCTAACAAGGAATAATTCTCTCTTCTAGGACCGCTTCGCATTTCTGAGCCCATTAGCCTCAGTTTCCTTTCACACGTTGCTGCTCACATTTTGAGGCAAGTCTTCAACTATTTCAAGACTCTTCAAGCTTATAGTCGGAGTTGCCTATGCGTTCAGGCTATAGCATTGAGAGGAGACAATTACATACTTGAATTCTACAGTTGGTGTCTTTGTGCCATCTTGGGCCTTTTCTTGTGACCAAGTTTTCTGGTTATATCATTTGCAAGATTCATATCAATATTCTGATGCTGCACTTTCACAGTGGGCCGGCAGCTGGACGCTGACCCTATTCTCTATGAGCAAACCTTTACTTACCCAACATGTAACCTAACAACCAGAGTCAAGATAAGTTACAGAACCCAAACACTAGCAACCAACTGAATGCAGCACTCCACTGTCTATGATTGCCTAGATTCACACAGCTTTGCTAACATTATGTAAGAAAGAGTTAAGATTAAAGCATGCATAACTTTTAGACTGAGCTCTAGTGATACACGGGGTCAGACTAGTGCTGGGACGATATTAAAAATTCGTTTTGGTACGATATGATGGCGTAGTTAACCGATATATTGAAATATCGGGTATGATATTCGGAGTTGTCTTACCTACCAGAAAAAGCTGCCATGAGAGAATAACTCTCTAATGAGTTAATGTACTAGTATAATTCTTTGGATAATCGGGTATCAAATCGAGTAGAATATATATATTATTGTCGATATTGTCAAATATTGACGATATCTGATATTTCGATATGGGCAAAAAGCACTCGGTACGGTCGGTATCAGAAAGTGGTATCGCCGATATACCGAAATATCGTCCCAGCACTAGGTAAGACACACCCCTCCTGTCCCACAGATCAGCCCTTATATATTATTAAGCATACTACGAAAAAAAGACTGTAGTTAGAATATAAAATACGAATACAATTAAAGTACAGTTAAATGTTGGATTAGTAAATCAGTCTAGAGTAGTCCTCGGTATGGCTCACCTCAGACACAAATTGATATGAGATTAACAACAGAGACCAAAATACACAGCATACAAATCTTTTAAAAACTTTAGGCAGTAAATTCTTAATTGAGAGATTGTGTTCTTTAATGAATGCTCATGGGGCAATTGAACCAAAGCTTTCAGAAATGAAAGGTTTGTTAATTTTAACTTCAGAAATGCGCAGCATGGGCTTGACCATCTATCACCAATATGTCTTAATCCCTTTTTGATGTTCTACTTAAATGTACATACTCACTGGACAATTTCAACACACTCCATGATCACCATAGAAACCAACTCCGATGTAGTAAAAATTAGTCAAAGCCCTGGCATCACTTGACATCACTAACAGTTGCAAAGGCATGAGATGCGAGTAGGCAAGACATTTAGTTTACTGGGAACTAAACTCTATTAATTGCCGCTCTATTGCCCAACTTACTGGTAGGGTGAGATCGCAACTTAACAACCATCCATATATTTCCCTCGCTAGTAGTTGTCCTCTCTAACAGTGTCTGTTGTGCGGACAACTCATGTAGCATTTATAGTTTCATCAAAAGCTGCAATGAATTATGTTTATAATGAATTATAATTGTAGGGTTTGCCTTGGCATGGTCATGTCTGGAAGCATCCAAGAAGTTACCAACTGGTCATGGGCAATGATGTTCTACTTCGTGGGATCTGTTGGTTTTATTATTATCATACTCCTCGTCAAGATAACAGAACTTAAGTCATGGCAGAATTTGTTCAATTAAAAAAAAAATGCCGTTACAGATCAAAAAAATGTTAGTATCAGTAAACTATTCAGTTTGGGCGTATCTAGAGAAACTACTAAAATATGTTAATATCTACTATTCAACTTTATAAATTATACTCACATTTATTTATATATTAAAACAGTATGTTTTAATGATGCTAATGGTGTTAATAAACATATTGCTTGTTTATTCAGTGAACTTGTGGTGATTGTTTCAAATACTAAATTTTTCAACCTTTGTAAAAGCTAATATCGTAAATTAGCTATGGCGGACAAAGACTGTATCAGTTGATGTGATGATTTGTGAAAAGGAAAAACCATGTTATTCTACAACGGAGACTGTAGCTACCCTCACTTACAGTTACTGTTGAAACAAATAAAAAAAGTGTAAACACTGCTAAATAGACCATAGACAACACCACAAGTAATAACAACAAGCTTTGCAGTCAGTTTAAGGAGGGGTGACACAGACAAATTTTCAAGAACACTGATGCTCGTTAAAGAGAATTTGGAGTTACATAAAAACATATATAGACACATATAGACATGTGAACACACACATAGTCATACGTAGATATACATTGACACGCAAAGACATGCACAGACCCAAGGTCATACATAGACACACATAGACATACAAAGTCACACATAGGTGCATGTAGACACACATATACTCACAAACATACATAGATACACATAAGCACAAATAGTTGTACATGTATATAGGCATACATAGACACCCATTGACATACATAGACACACAAAGTTATACATAAACATACGTGGACATACACCGACACACACAGACACATTAACACACACAGACTCACATAAACAAGGACATCTACACACAGAGACATCCATAGACACACATAGACATACATAGACATATGAGGAGTTCATTTCCAAAACCAGTTATTTCCATTTATGGCACTTTTTGACTTTTTAATCTTAAATTATACTCTAGTAATATGAGTACCTTGTTCAATGGATTTTTTGTTCCTAAACTAATTATTTCTCATACATTTCACCCACTAAAATCTTGGTTTTGTTCCAAAACCAGTTATTTCCTATTGGGTTTCATTCCAAAAGCAGTTATTTTTGTGCTTGCTTTTCAATTGGTTGTTGTAAAACTAGGTCAGCTTTTTGATTCGTTGACTTAGTTATGTAAGCTATCTCTCCACTGCCTGTGCTTTCATGATGGATGCATCTTTAGCAAGTAATTATACTGTAGTAACATTAAATGACTTTTTGGAAGAACCTGTGCAAATAACCCGACCTGCTAAAAAGAACAAAGAGAATGTAGAAGGTAATTAATTTAAACCTTTTACTGTTAAATTGGCTTGAAACCAAAATTTAACCAAATTGCAGAAGGCAAAGAAAAATGAAACAATCATATCAAACACAATGCGTGTTTGTTTGTGTTTAGTACAAAAGTTAACTAGTGCTAGTAGTAGTAATCTACTACTATTTTTGCTATTAACTCTTTCGCAAGCCAATGTATCGGCTTGCACAGTAATATAAGTACAGACCATAAGTCGATGGATCGCCTTATCAATAGGGTGTCACTTTTCTTTTCATTACAAGACCCAAACATTAGCTAGACTAATCAAATGATGTCTTAAACAACCTTACTGCCAATCACGTGCAACCAATAAAAAAGATTTTGGCTTAACAATTTCATTTTTAATTATTTTTCAAAACGGCAAAACCAGCTCGTTATTTTCATAGACATAAGAAACACACCCCGTTTGTTCAACGCAAAAAAAAAGTTGCGAGTGTGAGATTTACTAAATAATTTTATACATATCTTGTAGAGAATTTTTTTCTAAATAAGATGCACTTTACAGTAAAACGATATACGGTATGTTTTTATTTTCGAGATATTATTGTATATAACATGTTGGGTCACCGCTTGTAACTAGTGCGCATTAATTATTAGTTCACCTAAAGCTGTGGTTAAAGTCAGACTATTATCTACGACTTATTGTTTAAATCACAGGTTGCTGATTCTTTCATGTCAAAAGCAGTTATTTCTGGAAATAACTGCTTTTGAAAAAAAATGCAGAAATCTGTTGGCTGTTTACCATGCTTCTTGACAAAATTGTTGAACAAAAAGAAAGTATAAGCTTGCTTTGTCATTTTTCTTGAGAATTAGCTAAAAACTATGCCAATTATATTGAACAATATTGAGTATACAAAATTTTCTTGTTTGTGAAAAATGCTAAAATCGGAAATAACTGGTTTTGGAAATGAACTCCTCATATATAGACACACGAAAACACACGTAGACACCAAGTCGTACATAAACATACATAGACAGACATCGACACACATAGACATGGATAGGCATACTTGGACACACGTAGACATACTACTACATTAGCCGCACAGGCGCACATAGTCACACAGATTCCCATAGACACACATATACATAGTCACGCAGATTCCCATAGACACACATATACATAGTCACACAGATGCCCATAGACACACATATACATAGTCACACACATAGAACAAATGGTTGCACGCTATGAAAATATTGAAAACGTACTAAAGTCAGCGCTGCTGAGAGCTGCGGCAGAGTAAAAGCTAAGTAGCTGTCATGCGTGAACAGTACTCATGATTCTATGGAGACTTGTTTACATCAGTGATACTGTTAGCTCACTATCTTGTCTATGGGCCAATTCACTACATTTCCGTGATGCGCATCCTGCGGATTTAGAGTTGTGTTACCGTGCAAATTAAGTGTTTCAAAGGACATTCGCATGATGGAGATTGTTCTCCAGTGCGTTGTTGAAGGAAGGTAATGAAGTGTGTGCCCTCCAGTGCTTTGTTGAAGGAAGGTAATGAATTGTGTGCCCTCCAGTGCGTTGTTGAAGAAAGGTAATGAATTGTGTGCCCTCCAGTGCTTTGTTGAAGAAAGGTAATGAATTGTGCGCCCTCCAGTGCTTTGTTGAAGAAAGGTAATGAATTGTGTGCCCTCCAGTGCTTTGTTGAAGAAAGGTAATGAATTGTGTGCCCTCAAGTGTGTTGTTGAAGGAAGGTAATGAATTGTGCGCCCTCCAGTGCTTTGTTGAAGAAAGGTAATGAATTGTGTGTTCTCCAGTGCTTTGTTGAAGGAAGGTAATGAATTGTGTGCCCTCCAGTGCTTTGTTGAAGAAAGGTAATGAATTGTGCGCCCTCCAGTGCTTTGTTGAAGAAAGGTATTGAATTGTGTGCCCTCCAGTGCTTTGTTGAAGGAAGGTAATGAAGTGTGTGCCCTCCAGTGCTTTGTTGAAGAAAGGTAATGAATTGTGTACCTTCCAGTGATTTGTTGAAGAAAGGTAATGAATTGTGTGCCCTCCAGTGCGTTGTTGAAGAAAGGTAATGAATTGTGTGCACTCCAGTGCGTTGTTGAAAAAAGGTAATGAATTGTGTGCCCTCCAGTGCTTTGTTGAAGAAAGGTAATGAATTGTGTGCCCTCAAGTGTGTTGTTGAAGGAAGGTAATAAATTGTGTGCCCTCCAGTGCTTTGTTGAAGAAAGGTAATGAATTGTGTGCCCTCCAGTGCGTTGTTGAAGAAAGGTAATGAATTGTGTGCCCTCCAGTGCTTTGTTGAAGGAAGGTAATGAAGTGTGTGCCCTCCAGTGCTTTGTTGAAGGAAGGTAATGAATTGTGTGCCCTCCATTGCGTTGTTGAAGAAAGGTAATGAATTGTGTGCACTCCAGTGCGTTGTTGAAGAAAGGTAATGAATTGTGCGCCATAGGTTAAAAGTTAGCGACGTAGTTTTATTACGCTTAGCTGCGCGCTTCTTAACGTAATGATACAGCAATACATTTCCTTTGTTGCATGGTTATTCTGATGCTATGTTTTGGAATTAGTATTACTATCAGAAACAACATAGTATTGACACTGGCTTTTCAATTATGACACCATCAACTGTTTAAAGAGAAAGGAAAGCTCCGGACGAACGAGCCTCCAATCCGTAAGTATGATAAAAATAAACGATTTACCTATTAACTATATAAATGATAAGAATGGTTTCAATGAGCAGCTAATCTATTGGACTACTGTACATCTAAATAATATGCAGCGTTTTTATGCTCTAGAGAGTCAATTCTTGGTAGGAAAATGTTCTCTTAAAAATCCGAGATGACAAATAAATAAAAAATGTCAGACTTCTTCAGGAAATGCTAGAACAACTTTGCGATGAGGTGCAAGACAACATGGTGCCATCAATTGAGTGTGTGAGAACACCATTTTCACTGAAAGAAAGGTACATGCTTTCAGTCGTCTTCGTGTTGGTCGTTCATTTGCGCACATGAATTGAATAAATTTGTCGATCTAATTTAAATCACTATTTTGCAAAACCAACATTACTGCAATCAGGTTAGCACAATAACAGTAATAAGCTTTACTGTTATTGTAGCTAACATATAAATAGATAGATGACAATGATGGCTATCTTAAAAATTGAGCTATGTCAAACTTTTGCAAAAGATAACGCTGTACCAGATATTTATTGTTACAACAGGCAAATGAAGCTATTTTAGGGCTTGTTGCATCTCTTATTTTTACATCAAAGATTATAGACAAGCACATTTAAAAAGAATTATGCAATTATATTTTGAAAATTATGTAATCTTGTCCTGTTTTTGTTTATCTAGAGTATGCATCACCTGGTACAAACTGGCATCTTGCGCAGAGTATCAGTTGTAGCTGAGGCGTTTGGAGCAAGCAAAGCTACTGTGCATAGATGTACTTGTATGTATGGCTTCTGTGAAGCAATGACCAAGTGAAAATACATCGAGTGGTACGACTATGACAAAACATTGCAACTAGCTCACTATAACAGGGTAAAGTACTGCTACCCTGAAGCTATTGAGACCATTGACAGGACCCATATTGCCGTCACTCCTCCTTCTGACGGATACTCAGACTTCATATGCAGTATCCATCAATAATTTTGCAGGCAGCAGTAGTTCCACATTTTAATTAAATTTAGGAATATTTACTGTAGCAGACCTGGTTCAGCGCATGATGCAACTGTTTTCTACTAGTCACCTGTAGCAGGCTTTTTGGACGCTAGACTCCCAAAACACGACTCAATGATAAAGGATGTTGCCATACCTTTACACATTTTAGGAAATCCAGCTTACCCAACATCTGCACACTTCATGAAAGGCTACCTAGGTAGAAATCTTACAGCTGCGCAGGAAACCTTCAATGTTTATCTCAGCAATGCCGGCATGTGTGTTGAGATAGCTTAAAAACTTTTGTACCACCTGCAGTTCAGGAACACTTTCAGCAGCCAGCTACCATTGCTGACCCGACTACCGACAAGGAAGTGTGGCCTATTCGCGAAGCAGTAATTGATCATTCATTTGGAAACTACCCCTTGCAAAAATCCTTTCACTGCTAAGCCAAATCATTTGAATTTTTTCAATTTAACATTACATTAAAGAATCACTAAGGTGTCTGTCTTGAAAATTTTATAGACCCAGTCATTATGCAGGTTTCCCCATTTATTATTACTCACAATTATCTTATAATAGTTTTTTGTTTCCCATTCAACTGTTCAAATAGACCTTTGTTTAACTGTTGCTACATTTTGTTTCCAAGGTCCTGCATGCGTTTGAAATTTTGGCTAACAGATCAATAGCATACTCTAACACTTAAAACAGATTTGTAAACTGTTTAAAGTCAGAATCAAGTTAGAAGCGTTGAAAAGATTGTTGGATAAGAGTAACTTGTAAGTCAGTTCGGTTGATCACAAACTATGCTGAAAGTTAGTTACTTTGTTAGTGTTAGTGGTTGCGATGCAACAAGCAAATGAATTGCAGTGTCACAAAGCCGCAAGGTGCAGCTTGCTAACTTTCAAGAGTCAAGTAATATTTATAAGAAACAATATATTTGACGCGAAGGCTGGATTTGATTGAAAAAACAATCCAGTAAATCGTCAATGGTAAATCTCGATTCTGAAAGCGCTGCTGAGATTGATTTGAGATTGAGTGGGTGACCGAGAAGGGTGGTACGCAGGTGACTGAGAAGGGTGGTACGCGGATGACTGAAAAGGGTGGTATGTGGGTGACTGAGAAAGGTAGTTTGTGGGTGACGGAGAAGGGTGGTAAGTGGGTGACTGAGAAGGATAGTACGTGGGTGAGTGAGAAGGGTGGTACGTGAGTGAGTGAGAAGGGTGGTACGTGAGTGAGTGAGAAGGGTGATACGCGGGTAACTGAGAAGGGTGGTGTGCGGGTGATTGAGAAGGGTGGTACGAAGGTGACTGAAAAGGGTGGTACGCGGGTGATTGAGAAAGGTGATACGCGGGTGACTGAAAATGGGTGGTAAGTGGGTGAGTGAAAAGGGTGGTACATGGGTGACTGAGAAGGGTGCTATGTGGGTGAACAAAAAGGGTGGTGCACGGGTCACTGAGAAGTGTGGTAAGTGGGTGACTGAGAAGGGTGGTACCCGAGTGACTGAGAAGGGTGGTACATGGGTGACTAAGAAGGGTGGTACGCGAGTGCTTGAGAAGGGTGGTATGCGGGTGACTGAGAAGGGTGGTATGTGGGTGAATAAAAAGGGTGGAATGCAGGTGACTAAGAAGGGTGGTACGCGGGTGACACCGTGGTGGACACCCAGTGTCAGGTTTGCCCATAAAGGTTCATCAAGACTGCTCTATGAATTATCCCACCACTGAAGTAAACTCAGGGCAACTCCTGAACCAGGCCAAGCAGGAACTGATGCTTGGTTACGGTAGCCAAGACGCCTTTAATAATTAACCACACTTCGACACTACTAGTGTAAGGGCCGTTAATATAGACTCGCTATCTCACAGCTGATAACAGACTGTGGATATACCAACACAACCCCAGCAAGAGCCGACGATATAGACTATATTTCACAGCTGATAGCAGACTGTAGATATATCATCACAACCCCAGCAAGAGCCGACAATACAGACTATATAGCACAGCCGATAGCAGACTGCATATATCACTGCAACTCTAGCAGAGCCGATAGCAAACTGTTCATATACTTGCACAACCCTTTGATCCAAGCTGTCAAGTTACAAAGATGTGTTATACTTGAATAAATTTATTAAAGTATCGTATCATGTTTCACCTAACCAACCAAATTCCAATTGCCCCTCAAATGCAGAAATAACTGTTTATATAAGTATCAAAGACCGGTGCGCCATTTGCCGGTATTTGCCATTGGCAGAGGAAATAATGAGGAATAGACGAGTATAGCTGGTTTTGGAAAAAGCTCATTTCCTGTTACAACGGTTTCTTAGTTGACTCGCTGGACATCCTAGTTGTTATAAATACCTGTAAACGCTATCACCGCAAAAACACGAGCTGAATTGAAATTCACTGTTACTAATAATATTGTCTTATGATGTAAATTGATTGTTGTTTTTCTTATAGCAGACCTTATTCTTGTTACGACTTCTAATTAAAAAAAAAGATGTTTGATAATTAAACCAAAAACGTGTGCCTGGCTCCATGTGCTGGGCTAAACAATAAATTGAACAGGTTTCTGAAACTAAAGGAGCTCCCTTTGTTTTGTAACACAAAGCTACTCTGTATGTTATACTTACTGCAGTAGTTGGTAACTTATTACTAAACATGAGTAAGTGTAAAGTTCAGAGACGATGAGATATACTAGTATTAGACATACGTCGACAGTGTCAGCTAAACAGTACTCTGAGATACACGTGCATAAGTTTTGACTGTGGCTGTAGAAACGGATGGTTTTCACAATGTTGAATTTGTGTTTATTTTATTGTTATACTGTTCTAAGAATCTGTTTTCTTGTAATCCCTGTTTTTTTCTCAATTTAAAGTAAAAGGAATGTTGATAAGATACATGTAGATGCATGTGAGTACGTCTTAAGTCTCATTTATTAGGTAACACTTATGTATACTTTCTGTTAGTAATAATTTCTTTTTGTTATTATTGTAGTTCCCTATGAGTGGACCTTTGATAGAATAGAACATTAAAATGCTAACAGCTACTAAACTACTCACAATCTAATTTTCATCCAAACCTTAACCAGAAGGCATATCACAAACAATAGTATCATCATTACCACCAGTATAGAAGCTCTACCCTTTGGATTATTTAGCTTTATTATTTTAGGTGTGTTAGGTGTGAGACTTCATCCTCATACAGTCTGAATAGCATCTTCCTGAGTATTTCCAAATAAGGATTTTATATATTAAAAATTATTGAAAAAATACAGTGAACATTCTGGATATAAGTGTTTTCAAACTTCATCTCACATTTTATCCCCCAATCCGCCACATCATAAAGCGAGCATGATTCCTGGATGAGGCACAAACATGAGTCTGTTTAATAGTTAACACCAGGCATTGTTAGTCAAACTCTACTAATTTATGCTGTAGCAATAGTAAGGATTATGACACTTTTGGGATTTGTAAAAAGATATAAAAACACAACCTGGCCATGTGTCCTACTTATATTTATTGAGACAGTGTAATGGTATTAATTAAGTGCATGTGACATTTTAATGCTCTTAATTGCGATCTCGTCAGACCGCCAAAGACAGCCGCAGTGGAAGCGCGCGCAATACACAAGTAGGCTACAAACACGAACTGGATTGAGATTCTGATCACGCTTTAGCAGTTAGTACCCCTCCCCCTGGCTGGCCAGTCCCTGTCCTTCCAATAAGCTCTGACCTTTACTACGCTACCGGTACACAGGTAATTTGCCTACGATACATATTATTACATGGTGGCAGCCAGAGTTTTTGGACCCTGCTCTGTTAATTGGTTATTTTCTGCTTCCGCTTTTTGTTTCTGCAGTTTGCTTCTGTGACTGATTGGGATTTTCATGATGAACAGTGGCTTGAAAGCTCCTGGAGAGGTCTCTTTTAAGGGAAATGTTTCTGACAACTGGAGAAAGTGGCGGATCTCTCTTGAAAATTATTTGCTAGTAATTGATTTAGTATTGAAGCCAGACGTGAAGGTTGTTACCCCGGTTGAGAATGCTCTGATTAACAGACGTCAAGTAGCTATACTGCTTAATCAAGCTGGTGAGGAGGCTACAGAGATATTTAGTCAGTTTAAGTATGAAGTTGGCGAAAGCAGAGACGTATTAACTGATATATTAGAAAAATTCGAAGCATATTGTAACCCGAGACGAAACATGCTTTATGAATGGTATGTATTTTGGTCAATGAATCAAGCTGATGGCGAGTCTATTGACAAATTTGTTAAACGATTGAAAACACAAGCTGCCAACTGTGAATTTGGTACGTTGCGTGATCAAATGCTGCTATGTCGCATTGTATTTGGGTTAACTGATGCTAAACTGAAAGAATGCCTTCTTAGGGACCGGGCCATCAACCTACAGAATGCTTTGGATGACATATGCGCTGTAAAAATCACAAAACAGCAAATGTCCAGATTATCTACCAGTGACACAGCTGTAAAAACTCTACAGAATGAGCCCCTTGAATCTTGTGTTAATTATGTTCAACGGGACTCGGGTGCTAGACCTAAAAAGCCCAAACCTCGCAAGGAATGCAAGTATTGTGGATATAGCCATGCTAAAGGCCGATGCCCTGCCTATGGAAAGACCTGTAACAACTGTAGGCTGAAAAATCATTTTGAAAAGGTATGCCACAAAGTCAAGAGCAACGCTGAGAGACAGATGAATAGTCTGTTTGTTGGCTTGGTAAACGCTATCCCAAGCAAATTGAATCTCAAGTCTGTTAAATCTTGGATTTTGTCTATGAATGTAAGCCACAAGCAGTAAGTCTTGGAGATTCCACTCAAGATTGATACGGGTGCTGAAACAAACTGTATCACCTTAAACACCATCCGCTCTCTGGAAGCTAAATTTTTACCCCCTGCTGTAAAACTTTATAGATACAACCGTTCGAGAATCAACAACATTGGTGCGGTACAGCTTACTGTGAACTATAATGGTATCAGCCATGGAGTCCACTTCGAAGTAGTTGATGAGAATCTGCCCCCCATTTTAGGTCTGAAAACAGCTGAACTCTTTGGATTGATCTGTCGTATAAATAAGGTGACTTGTGATACCTCAATCTTGGATGAGTTCCCTGATGTGTTCAATGGTATAGGATGTCTAGAAGGAGAGCATGAGATATGCATCAATGAGAAAGTAGAGCCTGTTGTGCACCATCCTCCTCGTGTACCTCTGAGCATGATGGATAGAGTGAAGAAGGAACTGGATAGTATGGAAGCTTCTGGGGTTATTTCAAAAGCTGACAAACCAACAAACTGGGTCAGCAGCATGGTATGTGTAGAGAAGAAAAATGGTTCTATGAGAATATGCTTGAATCCAAAAGATCTTAACAAAGCTGTAAAGCCTGAACACCACAGAATACCAACACTGGAGGACATTGCTTTCCGGTTTAATGGAATGCGGCATTACACTATTATGGACATGAAACATGGATACTGGCATGTGGCACTCACAAAAGAGAGTAGTCTGCTGACTACTTTCAGCACCCCATTTGGTCGGTACTGCTTTAACAGGCTTTCATTTGGGCTTCATTCAAGTGCTGAGGTCTTTGAAAAAAAGGTTGAACAGATATTTGGAGACTTGCCGGGTGTATCAGTATATTTTGATGACATTATTGTAGCTGGAAAGACACAACAAGAGCATGATAATAATCTTCGTAGGTTACTCGGAAAAGCTAAAGCAGCCAATGTAAAGTTCAATCGTCAAAAATCCAATTCAATCAGTCTGAGGTGCGATATCTTGGCCATGTATTATCGAAAGATGGTTTACAACCTGATCCTGAGAAAGTGATTTCAATCAATGCCATGCCAGAACCTACTGATCGAGAAGGAGTACAGAGGTTGATTGGTACCCTAAATTTTCTCAGAGCTTATATACCTAACATGTCAGCCTGCATAGAACTGCTGAGGGTACTATTGAGAACTGATAGCCAATGGACATAGTCAAATAAGCAACAGGAAAGCTTTTTAATTATCAAACGCCTACTCACGTCTGAACCAGTCTTGCGGTACTTCGATGTAACTAAAGATGCTCATATGCAGATTGATGCCTCAGAGAGTGGTCTTGGAGCTGTGTTGCTACAGGAGGGTAAACCTGTTGCCTATGCATTGAGAAGCCTAACCGAGACTGAGTGCAATTACCCCCAGATCGACAAAGAACTGCTTGCTGTTGTGTTTGGCTGTGAACGCTTTCACAGCTATCTATATGGACGCAAGGCACATGCGCAAACTGATCACAAACCTCTGGTTCATATACTGAACAAACCTCTTCACAAAGTGTCCCCTAGACAACAGAGATTATTACTGAGACTTCAGCGATACAATATATCTGAGCTGACCTATGTTCCAAGGAAATACCTTTATATTGCCGACACGCTGTTGCGTGCTTATCTCCAAAGAATTACTAATGATCAAACTGACCTTGAGAAGGAGATTGTAATGGTTCACAGCTTGGAAGTTGATTCTGGCACAGTTGAAACTATGAGGCATGCTTATGCTGAAGATGATGCAATGCCACTGTTAAGGACTGCCCTAAAGGATGGCTGGAACTGGGCAGTGCAAAGTCAGGCTCCGACACTTCTACAGCCTTATTGGAACATGAGAGCTGATATATATGAACTAGATGGCTTTCTCTACTTTGAAGAACGCCTGATTGTTCCCAGCTCACTGAGAAAATCAATGTTAAAATCTCTTCATGCTGGACACCTGGGCATTGAGAAGTGCCGGAAGCGTGCTAAAAAGTCATTCTTCTGGCCTGAAATATCTGCTAATATAAAGAATGAGATATGGGCTGTCACATTTGTGCAAGATTTGCTAGACGCCAACAGAAAGAGCCACTCATGTCGCATGAGGTGCCTAGCCTTCCTTGGAACAAAGTTGCTATGGACATCATGGAGTATAAAAGCAAAGACTATCTGGTACTTGTTGACTGCTACTCTCACTTCCCTGAGCTGAGACTACTCAAGAGAAAGACTGCCGAGGATGCGGTACTAGCGCTAATGTCTGTGTTTGCCATGCATGGTGTACCTGTATCAACCTCGGCTGACAACATGCCTTTCAGCAGTCGAATCATGCAAAGATTTGCATCCGAATGGTCCTTCACCATTGTCACCTCAAGTCCTCACTATCCGAAGTCCAATGGGATGGCTGAACATTATATTCAGACAATGAAAAACTTTTTGAAGAAGTGTGAAGAAGAAGGGGAGGATGTATACCGGTCACTACTGAGATATCGAGAATCGCCAGTGACAGGATGTTCACTCAGTCTGGCAGAAATGTTGTTCAACAGATCAATAAGAAGTGGCCTACCAATCACAACTGAGCTACTCAAACCCGTACTTGTTGAACCAGCTAAGGCTTTGGCTGCTAACCAAGAATTGAAAAAAGCGTATTATGATCGCCAGGCACGGACTCTAACTGAAATGCAACCTGGTGCCTCTGCTCTCATAAGGACTGATGCAGAAAAAGAATGGTCTCCGGGTGTAATAATAGATCATCATGACTCTCCCAGGTCTTATCTCGTAGATAATGGCCACTCCATAGTCCGGAGAAACCGTGTTCACTTGAAATCTGATCATGCTCGCATGACTACTGTAACAGTTCCTGCTAGGAATGCTGATGCACAGTATTCTCCCACAGATAACAGTGATGTTGCAGGCTCCTGCCAAACTACACCTGAAATACTGCTTCAACCCCCGACATCTCCCAGAAGTTCTGCGTCTGTTTCTGAGCCTCAGCCTCGAGCTAATCGCGGAGTCCTTCCATCTAGGTACAAGGACTTCCGCATGGAGTAGGCGTTTGGCCCACTCCAAGGGAGTCGGCTTTGGCCACTCCTTACCCCTGTAAATAGTTGTCAGCTACTAATCATTTGTTGTCTTTTTAACCTATACCTATCAATATGTCTCAAGGCTACAGTTAAACTATCAATACTCATTTAAAAAATACTCATTCTGTCAATCATGCTTAGGAAGGAAGATGTAATGGTATTAATTAAGTGCACGTGACATTTTAATGCTCTTAATTGCGATCTCGTCAGACCGCCAAAGACAGCCGCAGTAGAAGCGCGCGCAATACACAAGTAGGCTACAAACACGAACTGGATTGAGATTCTGATCACGCTTTAGCAGTTAGTAAGATTTAGCAGTTAGGAAGTACTTCCGATAAGCTCTGACTATTACTACGCTACCGGTACACAGGTAATTTGCCTACGATACATATTATTACAGATATCTTGATGATAAAACTGAGCCTCTTGATAGTTTGATGCCTGCATTTGTGCCAAGAATTGTCCATATAGGTCACAGCCGACTTGATTTGATCAAAAATTATTGGTTTGATATTGTTATTTACAATTACAACTGATCTGTTTCAAAAGTCACATGATGAAATGCGGAGGTGTAAGTGAGTTGTGGCATGTAAATATTTTGCACCAGTTGTATACCAGAAGTGCTATTCATCACTGTAAATAAATCCTTATTAAACCAGCCAAGCCAAAGGCGTTCTCATAGCTTACCACCAAGAGTGAGAGTATAAGTTCACTCCATTCAATGGTACATACACAAAAACTGAGTTAACTTTTGTTTTTGGTGTTGAGAAAAAAGAGGATCAGTTTCCAAAATTTACATAATCTGCAGTGACATTGCATTTTTTTTTATAAACAACTGCTCAATCATGAACTGAAGCTGGGAAAACAGAGTACCAAATGTCAACAAAGGTACTTCCTTGTTTTGATCAGAGCCGTATAATTTCACAGAGTCCCGCGACCAACGGAAGCATATATGGGAGCTCGCTCGTTTCCAAAAAAACAGGTCGCTCCTACTATTTTTATATAAGTTATAATGGAGGGGCCGCAACATTGACCAACAGAAATTACTCCCATTGACAGTTACTCTGAAATTGATTGTTGTACATACCTGCCAACTCTCACGCATTGGGCGTGAGACTCACGCAATCACCCCAAAAAAATGGAAATGCGTGAGATTTTTGCCCCAATTTCCACATTTTTATATATACTATCATTGATACATCAATTGCCCCAAAACCAAATCTTACGCATTGCCCCAGTCTTGGGTTGGCAGGTCTGTATTGTTGTATTATACACCATTTGAAAGAGAACAAAATTTCCTACAAGAAACTACAAAAATTTTTTTTTGTAGAAAGATCAAGTAAATGCAAAAAAGTGAGATCTAGGTCTAGGTCTAGGTGTTTTAAGAACCCGTAAATCCCGAAATCGGGCAAAAGAAGGCCGTTGAGAACTTTATTTAAAAATAGTCAATAAAACATAAAATTATGGTAAGCCGCGCAAGTTGCGCGATGTTCTAGGTAAAAAACTATTCATATAAAACCCGGTGTTTGCACATACAGCTGAAGGAGCACCCCCCGTAACCAGTCTTGTTTCATGACTGTGAAGAACATTTTGTATTTGGTTAAAACTTTCGATAAGAGATTCATGGCAGTCGTCAGATAAAATCTTTAGCATGAGAGACATTCTTGCATGTTTGCGTCTTAGTTCTAAAAGTTCTAGATCTATAAAAATTCTTGCCTCTGTAACACTCTGCCTACCTTTCAAACCAGATATAAACCTAACCGCTTTTCTTTGAACTGCTTCCAATGATGCTACCTGTCGCACCAAATGAGGGTCCCATACTTCACTCGCATATTCCAATATTGGTCTACACAGAGTGAGATATGCAACCCTTCTAACCCTCATCGGCGCATTAAACAAAACATGCTTCATCATTCCCAATCGCTGACTTGCCTTAGATATGATTGAGTCTATATGTAAATCCCAATTAAAATCATTTGATATAAAAACTCCGAGGTATTTAAAACTGTCTACTACAGATAAAGGTCTGCCACTTAGGTAATACACCACATCTGGGTTTCCGCCACTCTGCCTTGCAAAACGAACGATTTGGCATTTATCAGTGTTAAAATTCATTTTCCAGTTATAGGCCCACTGGTCTAATATGTTTAAATCCTCCTGGAAATTCACTGAATCCTGAAGGGTGTTTACCTGAGAAAAAAGTAAAGCGTCGTCTGCAAAAAGCTTGATAGTAGAAAAATTTAGATTATCGGAGATATCATTTATGTACACCAAAAATAGGGTGGGCCCGAGGACAGACCCTTGTGGAACGCCCGATGAAACCAGCAGGTCAGAAGATGCAGCACCCTCTATCACTACTCTTTGGAGTCTGTTTGACAGAAAGTCCCTAATCCAATTTACCATGTACGGGTTTATGTTTGATTTTATCAATTTGTCGATCAACAAGCCGTGAGACACCTTGTCAAATGCCTTAGAAAAATCCAGTACCGCTGCATGTACTATATTATTGTTATCTACCAATTTCATTATTTCATTCACAGTAGAGACTAGCTGGGTGGAGCAAGATAGGCCTTTTCTGAAACCGTGTTGGTTAGAATATATGACATTTACCAGATCTTTATTGATGTTACTAAGCACAATATGTTCTAACAATTTGCAAGCAATGCATGTCAGAGATATGGGCCTAAAATTTCCCGGATCTTCCCGACTGCCTTTTTTATGTACCGGAACTACATTGGCCACTTTCCAGATATCTGGAAGTTTTCCAATGTTCAACGAGTACTGGAATATGCTCGCCAATATCTTACTAATAATTTCAGGTTCTAGGCAAAGATCTTCTTTTCTAAACTTATCTGGGCCCGGGGCTTTCCCGCGCTTAAGAGTATTTAGAAGTTTGAGAACTCCATCACTTGTTACTTGTATAGGGCATTTATCTGCAGAAAGTTCAGTTTGAGTTGTGGAAAAACAGTCACTATTTGAAAAAACACCCTGAAAAAATTCGTTAAAAATCTCAGATGATTCTAAGGCTGATTTATTTTTGAAAACCGCAGTGCCTTGTGAGTTTTTTCCAGTTTTCCGCCTATAAAAAGAGTAAAATGGTTTGCTATCACCCCTTTCCAAGGGTTCAAACAGCACTCGGTGGTAATATTCCTGCTCCATTTTACGAAAACTCTTTCTGTTTGTACGCCTAGTTTGTTTATACTTGGAGAAATCTACTTCTAACCCAGTGTGCTTACTTCTGTCATAAAGTTTTCGCTGTTGTTTCACTGCACGCCTGGCTGAGTTATTAAACCATATTGGCTCCCTGTTATCATTTTTCTTAGGGATACATTTAGGAACAAATCTATTGACAGCTAGATTCATGGACGTCTCAAAAATCTGCCAGACGGAGTTGATACTCGTTTTACTTTCAATTGCCTGTACTATATCCGTCAGGGAATCAGTCAAAAGTTCCTTAATAGCAGTAGAATCAGCCTTGTGGTATAATTTGATAAAAGAAGGCTGTTCATGAGATGTCTTAAAATTTGCTGCTACACAGAGTTCAACTAAAAAATGATCGCTGATACCGGGGTTGATTATCCTGTAGTCATAAACAAAACTAGACTTATTTGTCATAACTAGATCTAAAGTGTTTCCTAGCTGATGTGTTTGTTCCATTATAATCTGACGCATATCATGAGACAAGATGCAGCTCAAAAAAGATCTATGCAATTGTTTTTGATTTGAGTTTGATCGAATTTGTAGGTTGCACCAATCTATATCTGGAAAATTAGATGTTGAGAGCAATGATAATGGGGGCCTGAATGATATACAGGCCCCATGGGGGGCTGTATATCATTGTTGAGAGCGATGTAAAAATATTCCATTGGAGATCAGTATGTCGATCGGGTTTGTTTGGAAACGAGCATTTTTGTTTCTGGTCTTTGATGCAAGACTCTGAAGCTATACGGCTCTGGTTTTGATAGTCATATCACGCGGGACAATCGCGCTTTTGTGCCTACTGATGCGAGAGTTTTGGACACCACTTTTAATTTGCCTCTCGCTGGTTTTTAACGCGGCACAGTCGCGCTTTCTCGACTTCTCTCACAAGAGGTTTTGGAGCGCTTAATTTCCTCTCGCGTCTCGGGACAAGACGAACGGAAGTGTTGTAAATGTTCAAAATTTACTAGCTAGCGCGGTATTTTAAAGCGCATCATTTGCAAGCATGATGGATTCCGTAACTATTTGCGAGTAACAAAACTAGCTTAGCTTGCGGATTTATGCCGTTTTCACGAGGTGGATGCTTTGCAGATTAACTCAAACTTGCGCATCATAGAAACAGTGATGGATTAGATTATTTCTATTGAGTTACTGCATCCCTGTCTGCATATTTGTTGGCACTTGTAACCCTAGCTTATAAGCTGGTTCAGCTCCACATGGTTCAGCACGGCTACAGCCGTGCATTGCAGCCATTAAAGTGCAACTAAACATGGCAAACTCGAGGAAGGCATGTAAGTAGTCTAATAAAAAAGTTGGCAATAGTCAACCATACTGTTTTAAGAGTTCCATGTTACAATATATGTTCAATTATGGATGTGTTAGGCTCAGGCTATATTGGCGTCTGAGCTCAAAGCAGTACAGGTGATCTTGGCAATTACGGTGAGTGAGTAAAGCTGGATAAAGCTAGCAAATAGAGCTAGTGGATAAAGCTAGTAGATTAGGTAGTACAAGGTAGTATAAGGCAGTTTGGCAGATATATAGAAGGGGGAACGAAAGGTGGGCTTCTTCTTCACATCAATACATGTAAGTGAACTCATTTATACAACAGTATAAACACACAAAAAACTGTTAATACTCGTATTACGTCATTAAATAGCAACAAATATTATTGTTTTTATGTGCGAAATATTTTATTGTGGCAACAGTTAACCTAATTATTGTGCAGCCTGTAAAGGAAACTGCCGGTTCCCTTTACCTTCCACAAGACTCAAATATTAACCCATGTGTTAAGTGGCAATGAGCTATATTTAATAAATAAATGTATACATATACATGCATGACGAGCAGAGAGCATACATGCAGAAAGCGTGTACGCTATGACTCTGACTTTGGAACACTTCTCCCTTTTTGTGTTTTTAATCGTAGCTTGGGCTTCACCCCTTTTCATTTGTTTTCTTACTTGGGCGTCCTCCTGGTTCCTCAGTATTTTCTCTCGGTACCTCGGTCTCCTCTCTCAGTGATTTGGTTTACTCTTGGTAGCCTGGGATCCTCCCAATGGTCAGGCCTGCCTCGGTCCCTTGTATTCTCAGTCCTGCGACCATGGTGGCTAAGAAGTTCATTATTATTACAGCCCTGGTCATTACGCTCTGCCGTTACATTCTCTCCCCCCCCAGCGGAGGCCCTGATGGCTGTCCACTCTGCGCTAAGAGGGAAGAGCAGTCAGAGTCGCTGTTGCCGAGCACCGTACTCCAACCTGGCAACCTCTGACTCAGCAAACGCCTGGTCTGCTCCTTTCAAGCACCGGGCCCTGATGCGCAGGCTTGTCTGTAGCGCCAGTCGTTGCTACTGCTGGCTGTCTTCCAGTAGCTGCTGGGACCTCTCCTCATGTTGCACATACAACTCTTTGTCCGTCGGTGGAACACCGAGCATGCAGGTTAGTTACTCCACCGGGCTTTTGGGCTCCGCTGTTAAAGGCAGAGGTCCAACCAAATGTGACTTGACATGAGCCTCTGTTATTAGAGACAGAGTTGCTCATGGAGGCAGCCTCGCCAAGGCACTCTCTGTTTCCGCCATTTGGTGTCAGAGCTAACACCCACGTCCAGTCCCTATATCAGTCAGGTGGCCGAGGGCTGTGCCAAGAAACATCAGGTGCTCTTTGTCGTGGGCTCGAGGGCTGAGCCGATGAGAGACTCATGGGCCGGGCTGACTCTCCTGGGACATCACACTTCTGTTCCTTCTTCCGTTCACTTCAGAGCTGCCTTTGGAGCTCTTTTAGTTGAATTCCGAGTTCTTGGCTAAACTCTGGGTCTTCAGCCCAATGCTTCACCAACTCCAGCTTAGCCCTAATCTCGGCTGGGGTCTCCTTCCTCTTGGTCCTATTCTGCATTACTGTGTCCTGTACCATGGGCACCTCGCTGGGGAACAATCGCCCATGCCTGTTTGTACAGGGCAGTGGCCGACCGTCTACGGATATTACTTGCTTCTTGAACATTATGGTGCACTGATGAGCCATTAAGAAGGGCATCCCAATGATGGTGTCTTTATTGATTAGGCTCACCACAAAGACCTCCTTGGTCTTTACTTCCCGGAGTCGTATAGGCAGGTGGAACAGGCACCTGGGGTGTCTGATAAAGCTAGAAGGGGGTATAAGCTAAGTCGGACCGGCTGTTAAGACGAGCTTCCGACATTGCATCAGCCGTGGTCCTTCAAGCTGATCTCCGAGTGTGCTCCTGGCACTGCAGCCTAATGTAGCTTGATCTGGTTTGGAGCACGTCGCCATGTCCATGATGCCCTCCAGGAACTCGGTTTCCAGTTCCTTTAGAGCCTCATAGTCATTCCGAAGAGCTACGGTCAAAGTATCCTTCACCGCTATCTGTGCCAGTGTCACAAGGTATGACTTCCTCTGTCTCAGCTCTATTACTCTCCCGAACTGGAGTTCTTCCTAGCAGGACATTCCGGACCAGCAGCCTGTTGGGCCGGCCATTACGACTGGTTTTTAACAAGGCACTAGAGTAAGCCATGTTGCCAGGAAAATGGTTCGTGGCCTTAGTGCAAGCAGTAATTGGCCCTACTGTTGCGGCTCTTAGCCGTTTCTCCAATTCTGTAGCTTCTCTCTGGGGCAGTCCGGGCGGACGTGCCCTTGGCCTCCACACCCCTAGCTTTCGAGTGACTTCCTTTCAGCTTCCTGAGGTCGACCTTTCTCCTCCCGCAGTTCACGGACCTGTTTTGTAAACTCCCGCACTAACCGGGTCAGCTCGCTGACAGCTTAGACCTGGACCACTGCATTCTGTTTCGCAGCCGCCTCCTACTGACATCCAAAAGACGGCTCTCTGGCCTGACCTGAAGGAACTCTGTTTTTGTCCGAACAGCCTCTGCCAGCATTGCCGTTGGCATTGCCAGTAGATGCTGCTGTAAGCCGGCGTGGTTTATGGAGCTACATAACCGCTCCAGAGACATATCGGCTCTGTACGAAGCCGGCAGGTCACCATAAGCTACTAAAACCAACTGTTCTACTTGGCAGGCATTCTCCTAGAGAATAGTGGCAATGGCTCGCCTCAAGGTGCTCAGCTTACACCAAGCCTGCCTTGGGGAGAAACTGAACTGGGCTCGAAGCGTGTCAAAGACTACCTCCTCGCAGTCACTTTGTCCGCAGTCTTCAGCCTTGCTCTTCAAGGCATCTCGGAAGTGTAGCAGGCGGG
Source organism: Watersipora subatra (assembly GCF_963576615.1). Lineage (NCBI taxonomy): Eukaryota > Metazoa > Bryozoa > Gymnolaemata > Cheilostomatida > Watersiporidae > Watersipora > Watersipora subatra. The sequence goes on along the minus strand of NC_088717.1, from coordinate 373,277 downwards.
CCTCCTCTGTCCTAGCATTAGCTCCAGCTACCTCCTGGAATTGGCTGAATAAGTTGTCAAAATCTCCAGTTCCTGAGTACTGAGGTGCCTTGAACTGATGGACCAGGCTAGGCCTGAGCCTGGAGTGCCATTGCCAGTCCTTCGAGGACCTCTGCCAGTCAGTGCATTTCTCGGTTTGCATTCCTGGAGCGTCGGCCATCCATTATTGAATTAAAAAAACTCGCCGAGCTCCAGGCGGCGCTGCTCATGCAACACGGCTTACCGAGTTCAGGGAACTCTTTTTCCTCCACTCACTCTGTTATATGTGCACTAAGTGTGTGTGACCTTGAAGCAATGTTATGGGTAGTCCAGCTGGTGTTATCTTTATGACTCATCAGTACTGATCAAGCAGCCTAGCTAAGCAGTCATCTTGAATTATCCTTGTCAACACTCATACAATAAAACCACCTTGAGGAAACTCCACATTATAACATGGTGTCAGGACGGCTATAGCATATAATGTGGATTATCGCTTCTGGATAGTAATGGCAGAGGGTGGTTTGCGAGCTCCCGGCTGCTTTATATCCAATTCTGGCAACTCCAGTGAGACTAGCGGAAGCTGACATGAATGGCTTGAACAATTTAACTTTTATATGCTAGCATCAGAGAAGTCAACAAAAGGGGGATAAATCCAAGTAGCCATACTGTTAACCCTACTTGGACCACAGGGTCAAGAGATATTCTGAACTTTCAATCTTTCTGAAGAAGACCGCAAGGTTATGAAAAAGGTTAAAAAGGCATTCACCCGGCACTTTACACCGCAAGTGAAAACTATCTATGAACGGTACAAGTTTCATAACAGAACACAGCTTCCAGGTGAATCATTCGACAATTTTTTAACTGCACTACGCGGACTCTTGTCTACTTGCAATATACATTCTGATGAACAAAATAGTGCTCTGATAGACAGGATTGTATGTGGCATTAACTCACCAGAAGTCAGAGAGGACATATTCAATTTAGATGGCAATCCCGATTTGAACAAAGTCATACAGCTGTGTCGTCGGGCGGAAGCCATCAAAAATTATTTTACAGATATGAAGATCGACAAAGAGAATGCTAGTATTAATACAGTACAACAACCGACTCATCTAGCTCACAAGAACAAGAACAGCGTCAAGGTAAAGAACTGTAAATACTGCAAGTCGAATCACCCTAAAGGAGCATGCCCTGCATACGGCAAAGAGTGCCGAAATTGCCACAAGATGAATCATTTCAGCATAGCTTGTATGGCACCACAACGTAAGTCTACTGCCAAAGCTGCATATGAGCTAGTAGAGACCAGTGGAGAACAGAATGACATAACCTTTACTGTGAACAACAACAAGAGCCGAAGAGAATGGTGCATCACCGCAAGGTGCAATGAAAAGCCGCTACATCTCAAAGTTGACACTGAAGCTTCATGCAATGTCATGCCTAAAGGGATATTTGACTCTTTATCAGTGCATACGCCTCTACAAAAGTATGGCAAGTCATTAATTTCATTTAGCAACCATGATTTAGATGTACTAGGTAAAGTAACATTGTTGGTGGATGTTAGCGCTCATTTTGTACCACTAGATTTTGTAATAGTGTCATCAAGTGCCGGTCAAAAGACCTTGTTAGGATTACCAAGTGCAATGGAATTGGGTTTAGTCAATGTCTCAAATACAGTCAGCGATGACCTTGCTAAAGCTTACCCAAATGTGTTCAGTGATTTGAGGTGCCTCCCATGCAAACATGCCTTGCAACTGAAAGAAAATGCTAAACCAGTAATTCAAAGTGCCAGAAGGGTTCCCTTTAGATTGCGCGATAAGTTGAAGGACACTCTTCAAAAAATGGATTCTCAGGGCACTATAGCCAAAGTGAAACAAGCCACAGATTGGGTTCACCCTATTGTAAATGTATTAAAACCAAATGGCTCATTTAGAATTTGTCTAGATCCTACCCAGTTGAATAAATGTTTACGACGTGAACATTTTGCACTACCAACGGCATCAGAAATATTTGCTAAACTATCTAAATCGCGGGTATTCACAACGTTAGACGATACATCTGGCTTCTTACAGTTGGAGCTAGACGAAGATGGTAGCCTACTCACCACATTTGCCACTCCCTTCGGTAGATACAGGTTTTTAAGGTTGCCATATGGTATTTCTTCAAGCCCAGAGATATTTTGTCGCACAGTTTCTGAACTATTTGAGGATATAAAAGGCGTTGAGTGCTATGTCGATGACCTCTTGATTCATGCACCCACAATGGCTGAACATGCCGCAATCCTTAAATCAGTGCTAGAGAGGTGCAGAGAAAGGAACATCCGGTTAAATGAGTCAAAGTGTACATTCAGACAAAAGCACATAAAATATCTAGGTCACATAATTGGAGATGGGGTCATCAAGCCTGATCCAGCTAAGATCAAAGCAGTCATTGACATGCCTCAACCACAAAATGTGGAAGATGTTCGTAGATTGCTTGGAATGGCAACTTATCTCTCAAAGTTTTGCCCTAATATGTCAGACATAACCACCCCGCTGAGAGAACTAACCAGAAAAATGCGACTTGGTCGTGGTCAGGCACACATGGCGAGTCCTGGGCGCAACTGAAGGCTGTGGTGACATCCACTCCAGCATTGCGAATGTTTGATCCAGACCTGCCTATTGTATTATCTGTGGACTCCAGTCAGTTTGGCATGGGTGCAGTGATAATGCATAACGGGCAGCCAATTGAGTTTGCTAGCTGCACACTGACAGACACTCAGAAAAAGTATAATCAAATCGAAAAAGAATATCTAGCAGTTCAGTTTGGCTTAAGAAGATTCCATCAATATATATATGGTCAACATGTAGTGGTGGAAACGGATCATCTTCCACTCATAGGAATCATGAATAAGGGTGTTAATGATATCAGTCCCAGGCTATTGAGAATGAGACTACGCAATCAATTATATGATTACACACTTGTGCAGAAACCGGGTAAAGCTCTAGTTCTTGCAGACACACTATCGCGTGCTTTTTTGGCAGATTTATGTGAAGATGCGGAAGCGCTAAGCTCACTAGATAAAGAACAAATTCATTCAGTCACAAGCGGTGTCCTTAGAAACTCAACGTTCAAAGACCGGCTCCTTAGCACAGTGCAATCAGACAGCACTCTACAAATCCTTAGCAGCTACATACGAAATGGCTGGCCAGCTAAGAGGAGCAAGTGCATTGAACCACTGAAACCATTTTGGGCAGCAAGATATGATTTGACGACACACGATGGTCTGATACTTAAAAACAGTCAAATAGTCATCCCAGTGTCTATGCACAAGCAGGTAATAGATATTATTCACATAGGACATTTAGGGGTTAGTAAGTGCATAGAGAAAGCCAAAAATTCCGTGTACTGGCCAGGTTATCAGGGGCAGATACAGGATGTGGTGTTGAGTTGTGCAACATGCCAGGAGAATGTTAGGGCAAATGCACAATGTGCTTACGAACCATATGACATACCGCAGTATCCAATGCAATCAGTAAGAATAGATGTTTTTCACTTAGCTGGCAAGGAGTATCTAGTCACGGTAGACAGATATTCCAAATGGCCTACCTGCTGCGAGCTGAAGAGTGCAAAATCAAGTAACATTGTCGAGATACTGCGTAGGCAGCTCCTTGACTTTGGTAGACCTGAGATCCTAGTTTGTGATAATGCCTCGTATTTTACATCTTTTGAATTTGAACAGTTTCTAAAATAACTTGAGATACAGCACATCACATCTAGCCAATATTATTCTCGTTCTAACGGCCTTGCTGAAAGGATGAATCAAACTATCAAGAGCAGCCTGAAAAAGGCCCATGAATCAAATCAAACATGGTTTGATGTCTTAGCCTCCCTTCGATCTACACCACTGGGGAGTAAATTACCATCCACTTCAGTGCTATTACAGTCAAGAAATCTAAGAAACAATCTTCAGTTCATGCCTCAACAGCTCAAACTTCAAAAAGTTGACATTAACGTCATTGAGAAAGTTTTCAGAAAGCGCCAGTCACAAGATATGTTTAACACAAGCCCTGCTAGGCGACCTATTGAGATGTGTGTAGGCATGAGAGTGTGGTGCTAACTAGGCCATCGGCGTTGGGTAGATGGTGTGATCATCCATAGAGCAGAGACACTCAGGAGCTTTTATGTGGATATCGGCAAGGGTAGAGTTTTTAGAAAGAACATAAAATTCTTGAGGCCATACAAGGAAGCCTCAACAACCCTGCAATCTTCGCATTTAGATAACAGAACCATGCAGAATTTTATGGCAGTGGAACATAGATCGGCACAAGGTGTAGACAACAATGACACAAGGTCAGAGGCCACACAGCCTTCAACCTCATCAGATACCTCAGTCTTCACCCACCAGCCCAGTAGTATTTATCAGTCACTTCCATCTGTGCCAACGCACACAACTAGGTCAGGTCGCATATCCAAACCACCGGTGAGGTACCCCCAGCCAAAAAACTAATTTTAAAAATTGAGCATGTAACACTAACCTCGCTTAGTGAGCTGCATCCACCAACATACATTTTAGTTAATTCAGCTCCAAACTCTATTATAAAAATTTTCTATTTTTATGCTTTTGTATTCACTGACATTTTAAGTTTTGTTTTACTGTCCTCCCAAAAAGGAGCGTGTTATATGTGCACTAAGTGTGTATGTGTGACCTTGAAGCAATGTTATGGGTGGTCCAGCTGGTGTTATCTTTATGGCTCATCAGTACTGATCAAGCAGCCTAGCTAAGCAGTCGTCTTGAATTATCCTTGTGAACACTCATACAATAAAACCACCTTGAGGAAACTCCACATTATAACACTCAAGCAGTGCCCGCCAACCACCGACGGCGATAATGCTGTCTCTAGCATAAGGGCTGCCAGGGATCAGGGATGCTCCTGCTTCTTGACTCGGTCTTGTGGAGCTGAAATTTTCAATCCCACTGCTGTCACCAGTGTAAGAGAAACTGCTGGTTCCATTTACCTTCCACAAGGCTGTCACATAACAACACCGTGTGGTAAGTGGCAATGAGCTATATATTTGATAAATAAATATGTACATATACATGCGCAACAAGCAAAGAGCATACACGCAAAGAGCATGCGCGCTATGACTCTGACTTTCGAAAGCTTTAATCTCCTTTTTTATATTTTTGATTGTAGTTTGGGTGCTGCCCCTTTGCCTTTTTTTTAGACAGGCGTTCTCCTGGTTTCTCAGTCTTCTCTCTCGGTCCTTTGGTCTCTTCTCTCAGTCCTTCAGTTTATTCTCAGTAGCCGGGCTCCTCCCGGATGCTGGGCCTGCATCGGTTCCTCATAGGCTCAGTCCTGAGACCGTGGTGGCTAAGAGGTTCATTATTTTTATAGCCCTTGTTACTGCGCCCTGCCGTTACAAGCCAATCAACTGGATTCTTCCCATGGTTTGCTATACAACCCTTCAATTTGCCATTGCTGTTTGTGTTATTGCTTTGTGCTGCGAGTTATAGTAGCAATAAAAATACTGCATTCTTTAACTATAGCTTTGCTTGATTTCCCTAGGAAAAGTAGAGTAATAAATTCTTGTCACTGTTTCTGACTTTAGCAGTGTGATATCAGCCAGCGTATCATCGCTGCATTCACTATAAGTGCTACTGGCCGAACACCAAGAGTTCTTATTGCGTGCGTTGATATCAGTGGAGTATAAAAGGAATAATTCTTGTCACTGTTTCTGACTTTGGCATTGTGATAACAGTCAGCAAATCATAGTTGCGTTCACTGTAAAACTCAACATCAATAATTATTGCGATTGGCTTACCAAGGTGTGAAAGGTGGGAGAAGGCACCTATGACAGTTTTCGGGTCTGCCAGCAACCCAAGCAAGCAAGAATGTTGTGAGTAGATTCACTGATAGTGGTAATTGAACAGATGTAAGTGTAGATTGTTTAATGATATTTATTTATTCTCCAAACTACCGTGAAGTCTTTGGTTTGCCATTCTAGCTTGCTGATATAACTTGTAATTTAAAAAGTGCTAATACAGAGTAATAAGTTGTGACACACTGAAAGGTTCTAAAAAGACTGACCAAAAAAGCTCAGCTACAAAGTAACACCAATCGAGCCACTACCTGCCGCCATCAGCCAATGAAATAACCCAGCAATGCTAACCAACCCAAAGCATCAATGACCCCCAAATTGTTATTACAGGTGTGACCCGGTCATCTTGGCTAAGGACAGACTGCATAAACATGCAATTATATTTCACTTTTTGATGGAGGCTAACAAATCCAATGCCCAGCTCAGCGCAACAGTGTGCACACTAGAAAAAGTTCTCTGCAGCACCCATAGGTCTAGTTATTGGCTCACTATCAAGTCTGTTTATCAGCTTCCCCTCTGTTTATTTGCTCACCCTCGAGTCTGTTTATCGGCTTTCCCTCGAGCCTGTTTATCTGCTCGCTCTCGAGTCTGTTATTGGCTCATCCTCGAGTCTGTTTATTGGCTTGCTCTCGAGTCTGTTTATCGGCATGCCCTCAAGTCTGTTTTTCAGCTCGCCCTCGAGTCTGTCTGTCGGCTCGGCTCACCCTCAAGTCTGTCTGTCGACTCACCCTCGAGTCTGTTGTTGGCTTGTTTGGGAATTGTCTACCCTTGTTTAGTAGGGTTCACTTTAATGGTGGCATCGGTGAGATTATCTGTGCTAGAGCAATCTAGATGAGCTCTGCCTGTTTACATGTACATATCGACAGGTAAGGTTTAAAAAGGAAAAGTTAGAAAAGGAAAGGGCACATCATGACTGTCACGACAAAGGCGCACTCAAGCAGCTGCATCTCAGCCCATCCCAAACCCACATTCGATAAAACAGATAATGTGGACACATTCATCACTAGCTAGGAAGCTATTGCTTAACATTACAGATGGAGTGATGGTGAGAAGAAGCTGCAATTGAGGCTACTCCTAAAAGGCCCTGCTGCAATGGGAACTACTGGTGACTCATGTGAGGAAATGTACGATCAGCTACATGCAATCACAGTATGGACTCACTAAAGATATGGAAATACTCTTTTGCGGGGATTGAAACTGCAAGCAAAATAATGCATTAATAGAGTTTGGGAACAAGTGATGGCATTAGCAAGACAAGCATATCAAAACTCAACAACTGAACAGCAGGATCAACAAGCGAAACAGGAAGTCTTGTATGTGGTGGCAACAGTTCCACAAATGGCATGGCCATTGCAGTTGTCGCCACCAAGTTTTCTCGCAGAAGCGGTAGATGTCATCCATAAATACTGCTCAATGATGACTGCTGATAAAGGGATCCACCGTTTTAAGGCTGATGGTGTCCAAAACCTGAAGAAGCAAATGGAGTTGTAGGTTGAGGAGATTCGCAACTCACAAAAAGAAACACTAAATAAATTTGCTTTCTTGCAAATGGAACTAACCCAGGGATTGGTGGAATCACAGAGGCAGTTGGCAACCACTCAGCGTGAGCTATTAAATGGGCTGGCAGTCGACAGGAAGCCTCGAACTTTTAAGGACATTTGCTGCCACAATTGCCAGAGTTTAGGCCATATTTCTTGTGACTGCAGGCAAATGAAGGCGGGAAAGGAATCAGTTCAGCAGTCATAAATCCTGGACAACCTGAACCAAACCTAAGGGATGACATACGAGTTAGTTTCTGGTAACCATCCGCGACCACTTCATATTATGTGCGGGTTCCAGTAGGAAAAACAAAAATTAGGCTCTTTCTCGATAATGGTTCCCATAATTCTCAAAAAAGTCCTGCAATGGCTACCCCTCGCAAGCATCTTCTTACACACAACCCCTTATAGTTGAAGACCAGGGTGTGCTGGCAGACGGCTAGCAAGTTCCCTTAGAAGGGACAACAAAAGTCACATTGAAGATGGGCAATGAAGTATTCGAGGTGATCTTTATCATTGCTGAAATAGCCAATCATATCCTGTAGGATTTTGACTTCTTCAAGAACTTTAACTGCCAAATTTATTTCAAAAGCATTCAGCTAGTTTGCCGAAAGCAGAAAATCGACTGCTGTGCCGCCAACGGTAAGCCCTTGCAGGTCAAAGTCTAGGCAAAATACAATACTTCCTTGCCACCCCGGAGCAAGAAGCTTATTCAAGCTAGGTTGAATTGAATTTGGAATCATGGGCCAGCGTGCATAAAACACACTGGCGGGTTGGTAGGGCTAGCAGTAGCCTCATCAATACATCAACCCAAAAATCAAGATATCTGTATACGTATACTGAACTAATTGGAGACAGAGATAGAGCTGAAGTCGGGACATGTAATTGCAAGCTGTTTAATGGTCGGTGTGGTAAAATATAACTCAAACATAAGATCAACCAACGGAACATTGCCTGAAGACCTTGAGAATGATTTTAGACAGTAGTTTTATTGGTTGAACAATGACCAAGTAAGAAAGGGCAACTGGATAATTGCAGTCTATTTTCAGTATAGGCAAGTACAACCTGGAAAAACCAGCTGTTATCAAGCATACTATTCCTTTTGTTGGAGATGCATGGCCCATCAAACAAAGGCCTTACCGGCATGGCCCCGTGCGAAAGGCAAAAATAAAGAAGCAAGTGCAAGAGCTCAAGGAACACGGCTTAGTCAAGGAGGGCCATGGGGCTTGGAGCTCCTCGTCGTGTTAGTGAAAGAAAAAATATAGCAGCTGGTCCTTCTGTGTAGACTACCGCAAGTTAAACGAACTCACGACTAAAAATGCATACCCCCTCTTTAGAATTGATGACAGCTTGGATGGTAGCAAAGCTACCTGGCAAGACTGGATCTTGTCAGTGGCTACTGGCAAGTGGAGGTAGAAAAGTCTGCAAAGGATGCTGCGGCTTTTACAACCAGATTGGACCTCTGGGAGTGGCAAATCCTCCCTTTCGGCTTTACCTCAGCACCATCTACATTTGAACAGCTAATGAAAACAGTTCTACGGGAGTTCCATTGGCGCACACTGTTGATATACCTAAATGGCATACTTGTTCTCTGCTGATTTTGATATTGACCTAGAACGTTTGGAAGTCTTTCATAGACTAAAGGCAGCCGGATTGAAGCTTAAGCCATATAAGTACACACTTTTTGGGGAGAGTGTGCATTACCTGGGGTAAGTGGTTAGTGCCAATGGGGTGGAGACAGGAGTTGCCGAAATTAAAGCTCTGAGTGAATGGCCCATGCCCAAACAAAAGTCTGATGTCAGAGCCTTTCTGGGCACTTGTTGGTATTACCGCAGGTTCATTGTAAGTTATGCTGAACTATCTCGACCTCTCAGTCAGTTGTGCTCTACCCAAGTAGGATTCTGCTGGGATGACGAGTGCCAGGATGCCTTTTAGACTTTTAAGAAGCATCTGATGACAGTGCCTGTGCTGGCATACCCAGACTGCTCGAAACCTCGTCCAGACTACTCGTTCTACAATAGATACTGACGCTGTCCAAGTGGCTTCAGGAGCAGTTTTGTCACAAAAACAAGATGGTCAAGTAAGAGCAATTGGGCACTATTCCAAAATACACTCACCCAAAGAAGCTGACAATTGCATGACGCAGCTGGAGCTACTGCCTATGGTGAAGGCACTATTATATTTACGCCTGCAACTGTATGGATGTAAGTTTGAGATATGTACCGACCATGCCAGCTTACCATGGTTACTTCGAGCTTCAACTTCAACGGGCCAGCTAGCTCGATGGTTTAAAATACTCTCAGAATTTAAATTTACTCTGTAGCACCATGAGGGACTGAAACAACAATGCAGACAGACTAAGTCGGCAAATCTGCCAAGATTCAAAGCAATGCCAATGCTACCTTTCTCTCGGAAGCGTCTCAAGAGCAGCAAGTATGCATAAATGCGATATCCACTCTTCTAGTAGGACGCCAAAATGAGTTGGTTAAGGCCCAGGAGCTGGATGAACACATTGGGGTTGTGTATCAAGGGATCAGGGACCAAAATGTCCTTCAGACCAACTCCTAGGATGGCAGGCAAAAAAGTTGGTAGAGTTATGGGATCACCTAAAATGAGATAAATTTGGTGTACTGCAAGTTGAGTTCCCCCATCAAAATAGACGAGCTACTAGGGTAATACGCCCCGTATTAAACAAGAAGAAGAAACGCGAACGGCATACCAAGCTGCTCGTCTCAGTTTCAATAAAACCCTGGCCATAATTCACCAAAGTTGGTTATAGTCTTGCATGACAAAATACACTAGGGGCTGGAAGACCATGATTACTTGAGTCTGTTTATCGGCTCCCTCTTTAGTCTGTTTATCAGCTCGCCCTCGAACTTGTTTACCAGCTCTTCCTCAAGTCTGTCTATCGGCTCGCCATCGAGTCGGTTTATCAGCTCACCTCTGATTTGAGGTTGGTCTACTATTGCCTAGAAGGGTTTACTTCAGTAGGCTTATTTTATAGTGTTTGAATGCTCTCTTACCAGGCTATCTTGACACGTTGTTAACAGGTCTGTTGTGTGTGCAGGTCCATGCGTTAAGACTCGGGGCTGGTGAGTGATACTAGGTTAGGAAAGTGAAACTTGTTCAAATATATTTGGTGCCCTTAAAAGTTCTGAATTTCCCATGATATAAAAAAGTGTATCAATTACCATTGTTGTTTTATGATTGATTGATTATTAGAAGGTATTTCACACCCTTATTGTTTGGTGATACAAACACATTCTGAAGACTGGCAGCAAGTCAATTGATTCTACTCTAGAACAGATGAAAGCTTGGTGAGACACAAACAGCTACTGTCTTTCCTTCTATACTTGACTCATACTGGTACTTACCTAGGATGAAGTACATCAGAGAGACAATACTTTTTACTAAGACTTAATATTTAGATGGTAATCTCTATAAGAAACCTAATGGTTTCTTATGGAGAGTTAAGCAACTGTAGGAACACTCAAATTCTATGTCTATGACATGTCATTATATAGTTGGCTTAACGTAAAGGTGTCATGTGGTCATCTGAGGGTGTCATATTTTGTAAAAGGCTGTTTGCTCTCTTTTACTGTTATATTAAATTATTGTTATTAATTAAATTATTAATTCATGAACTAAATTTTTTGTTTCTTCCAGAGCTCAATTTATAATATTTCTGATCTGTTTGGCTTTTGGGCTTTAGCTGGTTAAGGGTAGGATCATTTTGACCAGAACACAGCCATCAGCTCTTCTTATCAGTATTCAATCGCTTATCTATTTGGAGTTAGTACTTTGGTACTAATTGAATTGTAACATACGTACATTCGTAACATTTGTAGCTTCGTACCCTCCTGTAAAACTGAAAAGGTCGCAAGTGTTTTTTACTGTACTCAGATACGCCCCTGGTAGAACCCGCAACGGAAGAAGATGTTGAGACTATCTGTGAAGACCTCGGGCTAGGCATAAACGAAAAAGAGCTCGAGGAATACCGAGGTTTGTTCCTCTTATAGCCTCCTTATTAAATTACTTTCCATTTGAATAACCATGTGCAGTGGTGCAGATGGTAATGGGATTGGCCAAGAAAGTTCGGGTGAAGTGCAATCTTTGTTCTCAATGCTATAAGCGTGTCTTCAGACAGACAGACATGGATATTATTTTTGTAAAGATTATATATTTTCTAGAATGGCTGAATGAAGCACTGAGTGGTTGCGACCAGATACAGAACATAGAAGAAGAGACAATACCTGTCCTGTACCCGAGGGTTCCAGGGGTGAAGCCCCCGGCCAAGGACAACATCTACAATGCATGGTATGTACGTATATAACCCTTTGAATGCCTTACAATATTCTATCTTAGCTTCTGATACAAATTATACCAGAGTGTTCATGTTTATAGAGTAGATAAATGCATGTTATTTGGACTCCTCTGTCAAATATCAGCCCTGTTTTTAAAAAAACTCTGGTAATGGCTGCGAGACTGTCTGTGGATGTTTCATTTAAGACAGTAAAGTGGTACAGATTAACTGCTTCAGGGTAATGATTGACATGACATCTGTTCTAATCTTTAAGAACCAAATATCTGATGCTGAGTAAGAAAAACCCTTTTAGCAATTCCATCATATTCATTTCTACTTTAAAAATCAGCAGTCACCACATGTAGCAATATCTGATTGTACAGATGCTGCTATAAAGAGGCATAGAGGGATAAGATAGAGTTGTGAGGTCTAAACAACCTGGTTTAGACCAGGTGGTTTTGACTCGGTTTAATTCAGGTCCAAAAACTTAATCTTATGTTTTTTTCATTTCAAATTTTATTGGTAGTGGTAAGCAATAATTATTGCTAGAAGGTCCTTCATTGTTATTTTAACACAAATATAGACCTCAAATGAAAGGATTTAGTATTTACTCAATTCAATATTCAGGTTTTGAAATGTTAATGTCAGACTCCGTTTCTTTCCGCTTTCATGAAAATAATGTGTTGATTTTAGTTTGTTTATTTTCCAAGTGAAAAATTAATATGCCTTTTTATTGAATCGTGCAGAAATTGAGTCAGTGATGAACAATCCATTTTAATAGGTGATACAAAACAATGATGAATCTGTGAAAATAGAAAGGAATATTCTGAAGGAGTTACTTTGTTCTATTGATAGTCCATTTTATGAATAAATTGGTATCTGCAGGGCCAGCTCGGTTCTTATCAAGGGTGAGCGGGATGGTTTACTCAGCGGTAAAAAAATAGCTATCAAGGACAACATATTTGTTGCTGGAACTCCTCTTAAAAATGGCTCCAAGGTCTGGGATGGATACACACCAGAGTTTGACGCGACAGTGGTGACGAGAATCTTACAAGCAAGTGAGAGAAGATTGGATGTTTTCACATCTACATTTTATACATTTGTTAAATAAATTTAACACGATTAAAACCAGACCTTCAGCAGAAATGTTTTGTGCAGATTTACGCATGGAAGTGGAAATGTTTGACTCGCCACTCTGTTCACAACCCTGCTAGAACCTCATACTAGCTTTTATATTACAGGAGGGACAATCATTGGCAAATCTACCTGCGAGAATCAATGTTTTTCTGGAAGCAGTTTCACAAGTCATGGTGGGCCAGTTAGAAACCCTCATGACACAGAGAGATCAGCAGGTGGTTCGAGCTCAGGAAGTGCTGTGCTCGTCGCTACTGGTGAAGTGGAAATGGCTTTAGGAGGCGACCAAGGTGGCTCTGTACGCCTTCCAAGCAGCTGTACCGGTTGTGTTGGATTGAAACCTACATGGGGTCTCGTCCCTGTCACTGGGTCATTAGGTATGTCGTCATCATATAATTAAAACTTCTATATTCAATGAACTAAAGGATTTCACAGAGCAAAGTAACATTTTCACTGTTGTTCTAGCAAAGTCTACATTAACCTTCACTCAACAAATGGAGTACAGAAAGCCCTTGTTGCTATAGCAACAATTAAACAACAATGATGACGTTGAAATCCTTAAACTTGAAATCACTTTGTTCACTCAGCATAATATTCACTGCAATGTTCTTTGACAAAACCAAAATATAATTAGTTAGCATTTATTGCAAGATGCAGTCATTGCCCTAAGTTTTATATTACATATATACGGCAAAACCCTTTTATTGCGATGCAAAGGTTTAGTTTCAGCGAACAAGTTTGACAAATTTTTGTGTTTTCTCTTCAAATACAATCTTGATGTAAGAGACACATGATAGATGAGGAAGTCATGTTATGTTGTTACTTGCTATAACATGAAGCTTACACTCAATTTATTAGAAATAGAATGTTTTACCCTCTTGTAGAAGGACCGTTTTCTGGTTATGGCATGATAGGGTAGGTAGATATACAATATGACATGTTAGATAAATGCAATATTTAATAGAGGCTTAAATATTATTATAGAAGAAACAGTAAAAGAAATACAATAAATAATGAAGAGATTTGCATAGAGAAACGAACTTGTGATCAGACGAGTAACAGTGCAGCCAACAGACCATTTGAGGCCTCCGCTATCATTCATACTGTAGTTAGATAACAACCTACAACCGCTGTCAAGTATCAATAGATTCTGGTATTGTATAATATGGATAATCCATTAGAACTTTTCTAAGTTACAAATATGAGATTCAGTTAATACAAGTTCGTATATATCGCTTTGTAAGGAATGATGCCGGCAGCTGATCACATCGGACCAATGGCCGCTACAGTGGCAGATGTAGCTCTTCTCTTAGAGGTCATTGCTGGATATGATGACGGTAGAGATCATAGACAGAGACCAGATATACTCAAAACTCATTACAGCGAATTGGTATGCAATGATGTTTTTTTACTGCCTTGTTTTGTTTTATCTGTAAAGAATTATAGCTAACTGTGAGATTGAGAAATAGACCAGATGCGCTAAGAGTCTAAAGAGAGAAACACAAAAGCTGGTAAAAGATAAATTTAGGATTGTTTACCTTTTACTAGACTTCCTATACATGGATCATCAATTCCTAAACATATCAATTACCTAACTGTCAGTATACGGTAGACGGACAAACTAGACTAAACATGCATAGCAGGTGAGCGATCAGAGATATTCTAACAAACATGGCAAGACAATTATCGTATTGATATGAAATCAGGAGACAATTTCCACAGTTCACTGTACAAAGGCTGATGGGCGGCTGGTATGCTCAGCAATACAACAGTTCAAGTATTTTTTGTAGTTAAAAGGAGACTTGTCCGGGAAAAAGTTCGCATCAGTGAAGGAAGGATTTTACAATGCTACTGAAGAAGTCAAGACTGAGATTCAAAGTGTTGTTGATAAAATGAGGGCCGCTGCCGCAACTGTAGATGAGATAAGCATTCCTTTACATTCAGATGGTAAGCTATTGATATGTTTGGTCTTATAAATTGTATACCATTGAATCTCCTACAAACAAGAGTTGTTTCTATACAACCATAACTCTACCCACTTTATTACTCAAATTGACCTAAACGGCTCAAGTTACAAATAGTAGCTCGAATTCTTAGACCCTAAAACTATAACTTCTTAAAATGAGGTTAACCTGTATAACCATTTCTTCATATAATTGGTGTTAACTTGAAGAAGAGGTAAATGATCAGGGCTGCACTAGATACAGTACTTACATTTTTGAAGATGTTAGAGCTAATCCCTCTGATAACTTACACTTTAACGTCTCTCAATGTCTACAGATACACTCGCCTGATCCTGGTATCCTTCACGCCTTGTCATGTTGAAAGTTTTAACTTGATGTTTTACCGGGCCAAAACTCATTGCTTGTTTCAAATTATATACAGACATGTTTACTTACTACAGGCAGTGCTGTTTTTGGAGCTCTGCGGGCATCCATGTATGACAATATGATACGAAGTCACGGTCAGGCATCAGGATACAATGAGTTCTATCAAGTCTCTGCTATGAAACACTCCTTCAAGGTATGTTGCCCTAAAACAGGAATGGCCAAACGTTCTTGCTAGAGGGCCAGATTTTAGAAATCGAGATGTCAGGTGGGCCTGGAACTTTTCATTGTTATAACTACATCTATATATATATACATGTATATATATAACTATATATATATAACTATATATATATAACTATATAAAATTATTTTCTCACCCCGGTTAACCCATATGGGTGGTAATTTCTGCTCTAACTCGGGTATCCTACCAAAGACCTGGGAGTTTGAGCACTCGCCTCAAGATCTTAGCTGTTCTCAATAGCGCACTTTTCTGCAACTCACCTGAGTTAATCGCTGTCGGTATCTGGGCAAGCCACATTTTGTGCGCCGGTGTTATTGCACCCAGTGCTCCAATGACTACTGGAATTACAGTTGTTCTTACATCTCAGCATTTTTCAATCTCTTCTCCAAGAGGGAGATATTTTTCTACCTTTTCTTTTTCTTTGCTGGCTATATTGTAGTCATTGAGTACTGCTATATCTATTATAGTAGTCCTCTTGTTCTCCTTGCCCACCACCACTATATCTGGTTGGTTTGCTAGGACATGCTTGTCAGTCCAGATGTAGAAGTCCCAGAGGATCTTAATGCAGTCATTTTCATTGACTTTACCAGGAGCTTCCCACCAGTGTTGTGGTTTATTAAGGCCATACTCATCACATAGACTTCTATACACAACATCTGCGACATGATTATGCCGCTCAGTGTATGCGTTTCCTGCTAGCTGCTTGCATCCACTGATGATGTGTTGGATGGTCTCAGGTGCATCTTTGCACAGTCTGCATCTAGGATCGTCTCTAGTGTGATAGATTTTTGTTTGGAGTTGCCTTGTTGGGAGCACTTGCTCCTGGGCTGCCATGATTAGCGACTCTGTATTGGCCGTTAGGTTTCCTTTGTTCAGCCACATATATGTCTGGTGAAGATCGCCAACCTTAGATATTTGTCGGTGGTAAGCACCATGAAGAGGTTTCATGTGCCAGTCCATTTCCTCATCATCAGGGCGAAGCTCCATTGCCAGAGCAGCCGATAGAAATTCAGCTAGCAACTTATCTGGGGTGGCCATGGAGGCTGCATAAGCTTTGATGCTTTGTTCTTCCTCTTTCACTGTCTGCTGTACACTTTTGAGTTCCTTACCGCCATCTTTCCTATCGAGATACAATCTAGTAGTATCAGATTTTTGGTGGAGTGCTCCACGCATTGTCAGCAATTTACGAGTTGCTATATCTGCTTCCTTGATGGCTTCCTCAGTCCACTTTATTACGCCTATATATACAACTATATATACAACTATGTATATATATTTATATATATACTAGCTGCATTACCCCTGTTCGGGAACAGATTTACGTAAAGCAATAGTTTTATTGAGAGTTGTCTTTCGAACTGTAAAACAATTCCAAATATGCAATCTACTGAAATTTTTGTGCTGATCTGACTGCATACACATATGCAGTTGTACATGTCAATAATGTTGGAGAGACCAATGGAAATATGCAATGCGCTTTACAGCTAGTCTACAATGCATCAGTCTCGAACCACTCAACTCGGAATTGTCCTAATTTTGTACACAGAACTGATAATGAAATTGACATTGCTAGGCAAACTGAAGTTTTTCAAACTGGCAGTATTGAAAAGTTTTACATATTTTAAATTACATATTTTAAGAAATTCTAGAAAATATTTTCCTATTGCACTGCTTAGCTATCACCAGCATTTATTGAATTGAAACTTCTACATGCTTGAAATACTAATCATGACTCACCAGTTCTTCGTCTATAGCCTGTGTTTTGACATGGTATATACAAACTGAGCAGCAGTAATGTGGTCGTGTTGATAAAATTTATTATCAATAAAGTCTACTATATAAACTACATATATGGCCTCTCGCCTTTTCAACGTAAGGCATTACATCTAGAGCATTCTTGGACATTCGTCCCATAGAAAAATTCAGCCCTATACTATGTTGCAGAACTGTAGTCAAGTGTAAAGTTTTCTGTCCATACACGGCGCCTGGTAGCAGCTGCTGTTGTTAGTGCATCTTGCTGTTGTCGCCGTTTCATCTGCTCAGAAAATTCAGCTCGCCGAGCAGCTGTTGTAGCTAGTGCATCATGTTCTTGTCGCCGCTGCATCTGCTCGGAGGTTTCTGCACGTCTGGCTGATGTAGCGGCTGGCCTGAGCCGTTTGAGTCGTTGCTGGGTCGGTTCAGTGGTCTCTGCACTTCTAGTGGCTGCAGCATCTATTCTGGCCTGCTCTCGATGTACCTGTGTTTGTTCAGCGGTTTCTGCTCTTCTAGCAGCTGCTATTCTGTTTCGTTGTAGGCATAGCTGTGTTTGCTCTGCAGTTTCTGCACTTCTAGCAGATGCAGTAGCTATTCTGTGTCGTTGTAGGCATAGCTGTGTTTGCTCTGCAGTTTCTGCACTTCTAACAGCTGCAGTAGCAGTTCCGTTTCGTTGTGGGCATAGCTGTGTTTGCTCTGCAGTTTCTGCTTGTCTAGCTGCTGCTTTGCGAATTCGGTCTCTTTCTCTACGGGAATCAATTTGTTCTTGCGTTTGAGCAGTAGGCTTTTTGGAAGGCATTGCACTGCTTCAAGCATTTCTAAAATTGAATGAGATGGTGTGCTTTTTTTGTAATATACGTACACTGCTCGCTTTCTTCTCACCGTTGCCTATCGCAACGCTCGGAGTGCCCGTGCAAGTTCTGTGGTAGCTGTAGTTCTGTAGTACTCGTAGCTGAAAGAAAAAGTAAAAGTAACTCAGCTGCGGAAGGAAATGAACATTTTTACTATCACAAACAGTGGCAAATCCAACGTTTTAACCTTTTCACTGAAGTAGACTCATTTATGCGTTTTCTATGGTCGACAGCGGTAGATGCATATTTGCGACTTTCCCAGCAATTGCTAGTAACTGAATTTTGTTATTCGTTGATCACATAACCAACGATCTTTAGGACTTTTATGGTAGTGACAGTGTTGTCCTAAGATTTCTCTATAAAATTAGCCTAAAATTTAATTTTAATTCTTTGTTTGAGAATTTCCAACTTGAAAACGAAGATTTTTTGTGCGAGTTCATTAAATTCGTCCGAGTTAAAAAACAAATAACTACTTATGTTGATGACATTATAGCCATTTCATATTTTTGTGATTACACAGATAATTAAAATGCACAAAGTATAGATACAACGAATTTTTTGTATAGCAGTGCTTGTTAACATGTTGGCAAAATGAAATATATAACCAAAACAAACGTTATAGATGGAGTTTGAAATGGTAAAAATATTGTATACATATTAAGCAATATCGGCAAAATGGCTGGCAGTAGGCCGATAGCTTAATTTGTACATGAACGCAAGTGAAAGGGTTATGTATTGAAAGTGTGGCAATTCATAGACAACACAACATTGTATAAGAAGTACTTACCTTTTTGATGTGTAAATTTAGTAGGTGAGAACTGCGTTTTCCAGTGACCGCAAGAAACCAACTTTCGCGTGACCTTCTTGGTACACGTTGGCAGTAAATATTAATCGCATGTAAATTACTATTCATTAATTTATTTTATTTAATGATTAGTACATTTGTATAGCTGTATAGGCCGCCGAACTCAGGACGGTGCTTTTTAACACGGCAGCAATTTTGCTGTTTCAAACGCACCAATGTCGTTGGGCGCCGTAAAGAGGCGCGCTAACCAGATATGACGTGTTCTGTGTAAAAACGATGAATAGGTTATGTATAAAGGCGTGTACTAACCGGAGATTCCCGTTAATGCGCCCTAAATATCTAGTAGCGGCTAATAGTCGGAAAAGTACGGTACTCTATACGGCGGACACTCAATCAAACAGACAGACAACGATTGCCGTTTATATAGTAGATATATATATATACACATGTATATATACATGTATATATACATGTATATATAACTATGTTTATTTAGGTATATATAACTATATAAATTATAACTACATCTACATATATAAATCTACCGTAAAACCTCTAATAAGTCTAATTGAACGTCACCTCTAATTGAGCGCCATGGCGTTCAATTAGAGGTTTTATGCTAAGTGTTTGTATGTTGGTCATATGTCTAGTCATTGCAATAAAATACACTATTGAAAAATCTGCTTCGCATTGAAATTGAACTTGTAAACTCCAGTTTTGCAGACAGACATGCTAGCCACTACACCACGCAGTCACTTTACCATGCTACGGAACAATTGTGGACACACTTATTACCCCTGCCAATCTTTAATAGTGAATGATTAAAACATGCACGATTCACGCTTCAATTAGCGCGTTCGAACTGCTAGAAAAAACATGCCAACACTTCCCTAAATGTCATAAATATGCGTATATGTAGCATAAACTTAATTAAACTCCTAGCACACACAGGAATAAACAAACACCTTCATTTAAAAGGTAGAATGGTATATGTTGTATAAGTTGATTTAAGATAAATTTTCTGTGTTGAATCTTTTTTTATTATCCGTGCAAGGACAGAGCATCTATATATATAAAATAACTGTATGCCTGGCATTGCATGGGTATTAAAATAATTTGCTCAATGAATTTGAGCAACTTAAAGCTAGTCACTTAGGCTAGCTACTATATTGTTACCATAACGATATCATACCAATCGTTTCCATAATAAGAGCAGCATCCGTTCGTCCGAAGCCAGTTTGCGATTATGAGTGTGCTTATAATCATTACGTTACGCGTCATGATCTCCCATGCAATCACTATCTTCAAGTGTACTAGTAGTAACTAATAGCATTTTTGCAAGCCGTTCAAGCATGCATAGTTTTACCACTTTAATAAGTATGTGTACAATTAATCATTAGTACGGCTAGTTGGACATATAGTGTGAAGGATAGTATGTCAGTCTGAAGAACTGGACATTCCAGGTTCAATTCTAGTACAAAGTAGATTTTTCGTTCTCAAAACTTTATCGCTATAACTGGACATGCGAATGATGACAGACACCTGGATTTTTTATAAATACATGTATAAATATATGTGAAATCTATGAATGTGATCTATATATTTATATCTATAGATATATTTATAAATATATGTGAAATCTATGAATGTGATCTATATATTTATATCTATAGATATATTTATAAATATATGTGAAATCTATAAATGTGATCTATATATTTATATCAATAGATGTGTTTTACGTACTGTCTGTTATTCGTATGTCCAGTTATAGCAATAAAGTTTAAGGAATGAAAAACCAATTAGCGCGAGTATTGAACTCGAAACCTCAGTTCTGTGGACAGTTGTGGTATCCATTACGCATTATGGCCTATTTGCCACACAATGGAATAATTGTGCACCTACCTACCACACTGGCTTACACACATTGCCTGGAAAAAAGTTGACTTAGTCTGTCTAGGTAATCGTTTAGTATAGTTTAGTTTCATAATAGAGAGCCCGTATTTCTAGAGCCGTGCCCGAGACATGCAACCCACGGTGAAAGCTGCGATGCTGTTTGGAGAATATTTGCAAAGAAACGATGGTAAGATATTTATTTATACCTAAATTTAGTTGATGACGTACTTACTTTATGATAGACTGAGCTTATTGACTGAGTTAGCAGAACATAGTTGGGAAATGCATTTTCTAGACAATGCTCCGCAGTTATGAAGGTGCCTAGATTAATATGGGAATGGTGAGAAACTTAGATTTTTTCTTTTGCATGATTCACCAGAGATGCTGGATTGCAAACTAGTTGGATTTGATAGAACTGAGTGATTGTGTACATCAGCTGATGAGAACCTTTAAAAATGCTGGAAAAGGTGTCTGTACCAAATTGAAAGCACAATCTGGTAAATATTGATTTATTAAAAACTAAGAATGATAAGTCAAAAATAAAAATTTCATTTTTAGGTTCTTTGCTCAGCACAATACCAGCTACATCTTTCGTAAAGTATTGGATAAGAAAATAAAAAGAATTCTGTTACAGATGACTAGATTGCTGTTCTAATTAATTCTTTAAACTTTACACCGAGTCAACCATTTACAGCTATACACACATGTTATACACAGTCAACCATTTATATAGGTTACAGACAGTCAGCTATACACACATGTTATACATAGTCAACCATTTACATAGGTTACAGACAGTCAGCTATACACACATGTTATACACAGTCAACCATTTACATAGGTTACAGACAATCAGCTATATACACATGTTATACATAGTCAACTATTTACATAGGTTACAGACAGTCAGCTATACACACATGTTATACATAGTCAACCATTTACATAGGTTACAGACAGTCAGCTATACACACATGTTATACACAGTCTACCATTTACATAGGTTACAGACAGTCAGCTATACACACATGTTATATACAGTCAACCATTTACATAAGTTACAGACAGTCAGCTATATACACATGTTATACACAGTCAACCATTTACATAGGGTACAGACAGTCAGCTATACACACATGTTATTGCAGTAGAGCCACCTCATCAAAAACTAGCGTTCGATATAAGTCCCCCAGGAGTCGTCCTTTATTGGTCAGTGGATATGACATGGCTTCATCACGAAATGTTGTAGATAAAAAAGTAAGTATTTATTTATTCAGGTTCACAGGTGGTTGCCAGAGCAATGAACATGCGACCTACTATCAGGAAGGCTTATGATGATGTACTTCAGGCATACGACGCTCTAATTATGCCAACAATTCCTTTTGTTGCTCATAAGCTACCTAAACCTGGTCTATCCGTAACAGGTTTGAGATTACTCAATTACATCACACTCTAGCAATATCACTTCCTTGTGAGCTATACTACAGCCTCCTACTTTTATTTATTGATATAATAGAATATTTAGATAAGATATTATAGTCTTGATATAAAACCTCCTACTCTGACTTATTCAGATAATAGAATATTTGGATAAAATACTATAGCCTTGATATATAACTTCCTATTCTGACTTATTGAGATAATAGAATATTTAGGTAAGGTATTATTGCCTTGATATATAGCCTCCTATTCTGACTTATTGAGATAATAGAACATTTAGATAATATACTATAGCCTTGATATATAGCCTCCTATTCTGACTTATTGAGATAATAGAATATTTAGGTAAGACATTATAGCCTTGATATATGACCTCCTAATCTGATTTATTGAGATAATAGAATATTTGGATAAAATACTATAGCCTCCTATTCTGACTTATTGAGATAATAGAATATTTGGATAAGATACTATAGCCTTGATATATAGCCTCCTATTCTGACTTATTGAGATAATAGAATATTTAGATAAAATATTATAGCCTTTATATGTAGCCTCCTATCATGACTTAATGAGATAATGAAATATTTGGATAAGATACTATAGCCTTGATATATAGATAACACCCTTCTAATTCTCATACTAATTTTTGTAAAAGTTAATTCTTTAGCTCAACCTGAATTAACAATCATCTTTCATGAATAAAACTTTGCATTTTCATGAGTTTTTATTTACATAAACAAGACTTATAGTAATCCAGCAATCTAGATGTTCATGGAAATACAGGCTTTTTCTCATTTCTGATTTTTACTATAATAAGAACCATGTTCATTCAAAGCCTCACTGAAAACCTTACGAGAAAAGATTGTCCCTCACGGGAATCAAATTTGGATTTTGGATTTCCAGCTAAGCTCACTACCATCTGTGCTGCTCAACAACTTGCCATATTTACGATTAATTGTGTACATAGTTATTACACTCGATGATCTCCCACGGGGCACAGGACTGTCAGGGTACTAGTATATAATTATATGAGTGTCATTTTGTTATTAAATCACTGGTGGGAACTCAAAATGAAAGCACTAATGAGATGGGCCTACATGGGCCAGTAGTTTCATTTTCTCATTTCGGCCAATAGAATTAAATGTCTAGACCTGATACAAACTGCCATCATGTGATTCATTTTTCTACTCCACTACAGATGAATTACTAGTAATTATTTAAGTGCATGTATTTCTACATGCGCTTACTGTTCACCTGTGATAGGTTACATGCGCTTACTGTTCACATGTGATAGGTTACATGCGCTTACTGTTCACATGTGATAGGTTACATGCGCTTACTGTTCACATGTGATAGGTTACATGCGCTTACTGTTCACATGTGATAGGTTACATGCGCTTACTGTTCACATGTGATAGGTTACATGCGCTTACTGTTCACATGTGATAGGTTACATGCGCTTACTGTTCACATGTGATAGGTTACATGCGCTTGCTGTTCATATGTGATAGGTTTTCTAGTAAACAACAGAAAACTGTGCAGGTACCATCATACCTTTCAAACTAAACTCGCATTGTCTTCTCATCGTGATATTTATGTAAAACTTGCAGATGGTTTTGTCATTACTTTACACTAGACCTCTCAGCTAACAAGTTACTCTCTGTCACTGAACTCAATTATCTTCATTTATTCTGGTTGTTTATCTACTGTAGAGTTTATTAAGGAGGCTAAGGCATACAACCAAAATACACAGATGTTCAATCTCACCGGGCATCCATCTCTTTCCCTCAATGTTGGTATGGCTATGCCGAACGATGTAAGTCTAATATTTATGTGAATCTTACAAGACATTTTAGAGTTTTATGCTTACCACCTTGACATCTTCAGGAGTTTTTTAAAGGAGTGTATATATATACATGTACGTTGTCTAGAGAGATGTATACAAACGTTATTTATAGATGGGTTATATATATGTTGCCCTAAGGAGTGTACATATATTCTGTTTCAAGCGGTGCATATTCATATATAATATATAAACGGCGGTTTGTACATATATATGTTTATATATAATTGTATGTACGTACATACTATGTAAAAATAGTTTACATCAAGCTTTCAGCTACAGTCAATTTCGAGGATGCAATCTATCCCCTTTTCAGTCTGTCAGTCTGTCTGTCTGATAAGCAACTCATTCTCGCTGATTGTTGCTGGTATTTGGGCAAGCCATATTTGATGTGTAGGTTTTATGGTTTTCCAATGGTTATATATGCATATAGATATACATGCATCTGTTGTTCAAAGGGTACATTGATATATTTTGTGCATATATCAGTCATGAAAAAGTCTGTTTAGAATACTGCCATTAGTAAAGCTAAAGTGTAAACGTTGTAATATGATTAACTTTTTGGATGTTTGCCAACTCGGCAATCTCTAGTGAGTATCAATTTTTACATATTTCCCACGACCAAACAAGCGGAGCGAATGTTTGAGAGTTTTATGATAAATGCATGTGCACGCAACTCATGAAAATTATTCATCAACAACGTCGCAAACCCTTGTACCGAAATCTCATCAACAAATTTAACCATTTTAGTGTAGAGTCGTTTAAGTATAATAACGATACAAAACACATAAAAACATATTTAAATATGTTACCAAGTCTTTAAACATTGTCGAAATATTCCTAAACCTTACCCATCTGATCGGATTATACACAAATAGACAGATTAATTTGGTCGAAAATAGTTATTAAAACTTGCCAAGCCTTGCTTTTATCAAAATTAAGACCGGCAAACAAACCGCCGAGCGACAGAGAATGGAACCATTAAGTCGTGCGCATTTCACGAAAGAATAACGTGCACATTTCACCACTCTATAGCATTGGCGAATTGCCGAAGGTTTCTGTAATTAACGTAGAAGTACTGAAATTGTTTCCTTTTTGCCGATTTCAATGTAACTGACATTTTGGAAACTTTTGAGTACTTTGGTATTCTAACTGATGTCCAAAGCAGTGAAAGTAAAGGAAATGACGATGATATTTTTTTCTAACGATTCTTATGAGATTATTACAATATTTAATTATAAGTTTGGATGACTATTCAAGTGTAATAGTCACACTAACAACATCGATGATGGGCAATATGTTACTGTTATTATTTTTTCTAAATAGTTTTGTTGAATAGATGTTCTAAAAATCTATATAAATATCACAACTTCTTGATATTGTTAGCTATGGCATTTTGAAATGTAAACAGAATTGTGCATTGTTTTTCTATTATTACTGTATTACTATATTAATAATATTGGTTATTCTAATAATATCAGTGCATTTTACTTCTAATATTGCATTTCTCCTATTGCAGAGGGAGAGATATAAACATATACTCTTTTCCTTTCATTATTGCTGTTTGTCATGACCAAACACTTTTTAAAATAGATTTTCTAAAATTTATATAAATATCACAACTTCTTGATATTGTTAGCTATGACGTTTTGAAATGTAAACAAAATTGTGGATTGGTTTTCTATTATTACTATATTAATAATATTGGTTATTCTAATAATATCAGTGCATTTTACTTCTGATATTGGTCAATATTGCATTTCTCCTATTGCAGGGGGAGAGATATAAACATATAATCTTTTCCTTTCATTATTGCTGTTTGTTGTATATAATAACACCCATACCCAGTACATTACAGCTACCATTGCAGTTATCCTATTGCACTGCAGTGCCATTTGACTGCTAATATTGCATTTCTCAACCATCAGTACCCTTTCTTTTTTCCAATATCACTTTGGTCGTGGGCTGTATGACAGGGGAATTTCTAGTTAGTAATAAATTTATATGTTTAGGTAACCAATGAGATGGTCCATACTTTATTGTTTAGTTTTCTAGTATATCATATTTATTCATTTGTTTATTATTTTTAATTGTATTGAAGGGCGGCGCAAAGATGCCTGTTGGTTTGATGATCACTGGTAAACACTATCAAGATGACAAAGTACTTGACCTAGCATTTGGAATTGAACAGATGTTAAAGCAATAGATGATCTACAAAAAGAAAAGTCTACAATTTGAATTGGCCACCCACACCTTACAGAACTTCATTTGTCATTTATGTGGAATACAGACAATATATGTATATTGATATTCTATGCTCATATATAATATTGATGAATAATACAGCATTCCTGCATTCTTTCCAAAATGAATGATGGATGACTGCTTTAGTGAAGCAACTGTGTTAATTTTATCAGTCACTGAGCAGATAACTCCTTCCTTTTGATGAGTAGACCAGCTTCACTCTATTGGAGAGTCTGCACACATAAACATACATAGACACATAGACACCCACAGAAGCACAGAGACACACACATAGATACGCAGAGACACACACATGACACACCCAGACACACAGAAACACACGGACACACCCAGACACAGATAGTCACATATATAACCACACATAGACACAAACACTTGTATAGACTTGCAATATCACAAAAAAATTCTTCATGCTAGAGGTTACCCATAAATCAGTGTGAATATTGGTGACAAGAGTTAGGTATGTTCAATGGCCGTCCTGGTTGCTGGCTGTATATTCTTGTGGGAATAGATATATTATACTTTAGTTATTTGGGAAACTATGGCAAGCCAACTTTTCAAAAGGAAAACAGCGCTTGTCACCAACAGAATCAGCCAATGAGAGAAAGAACTATAAAGTTCTTAGAACAAATGGTTGCATGCTATGTTGAAAACATACTAAAGTTGGCGCTGCTGAAAGCTGCGGCAGAGTAAAAGCCAAGTAGCTGTCATGTCTGAACTGTACTGCTGATTCTATGGAGACTTGTTTACATCAGTGATACTGTTAGCTCACTATCTTGTCTATGGGACCCTAGATTAGCATATTTTTCTCTTGAGTTATTGCGTGTTTGTCTGCATATTTGTTGGCACTTGTAACCCTGGCTTATAAGCTGGTTCAGTTGCATATTCAGTCAAGCGTGCTACAGCAGTGCATTGCAGCCATTACACTGCAACTAAACATGGCAAGCTCAAGGAAGGCATGTAAGTAGGTTTACTGTATTTTATGCTATCCGAATGCAAAATATTATGTTGACAGGCTATTAGCAGGTCCGTTGTATGTTGATGTGGACTGGCTTAAACATTACAATATATATCCATATTTATCCCCTTTGTATGTGCAACCATTAGATGTGTATACACATAATAAGACTAGCCATTATACACTCATGTGTTTGGACCAGTTTTTACTAACCACAAATCGTAACTCTTACATAACTAGCCACTTAAAGTAGTCGACACATCCACTTTACCGTCTTGAACTTGCTAAGACCTG
Source organism: Watersipora subatra (assembly GCF_963576615.1). Lineage (NCBI taxonomy): Eukaryota > Metazoa > Bryozoa > Gymnolaemata > Cheilostomatida > Watersiporidae > Watersipora > Watersipora subatra. Next base: position 345,747 of record NC_088717.1, on the reverse strand, counting down.
CTCTCTAGGGTATAAATACTTCTGTATGTATGGCTATGTTCATTCTTGTGCCCAATGCAAGACATACTACAACCTTTTCTGGATCTTTCTACAAGCATCAACTAGCTAGAAATCGTCTGCAATGCACCAGCATTTACAGGGCACCAGCAAACATCATTAATAAGGGAATATGTTGGCAATCTTCTAGTTTGAAGCAAGTTGGCTTGTTCTCTTCGAGCACTCTCTGCACCAGCAGCTGTGTCTCCCTGCACTCTCTGCACCAGCAACTGTGTCTCCCTGCACTCTCTGCACCAGCAGCTGTGTCTCTCTGGCCATTACTAGTTGTCTGAACCCAGAAAAATTGGTACGTTACCATTAAAAACCAGCAGCAAAATTAGAGTTGTGATCCCTGCAAACAGAGGGCCAGGGATTGGGCAACCTTCCTTAGCCTGCCTTTCTTAGCCTGCCTTTCTTAGCCTGCCTCCTTAGCCTGCCTTCCTTAGCCTGCCTCCTTAGCCTGCCTTCCTTAGCCTGCCTTCCTTAGCCTGCTAGCCAACCTCCACTTCAATGTACATGTGAATGCGTTAAGGTTCAGAGCTGGTGAGTGGTAGGGTAGGAGTGGGAAACTTGGATATTTGGTGCCCTTGAATGTTCTGAAGCACCAATGATATAAAAAAGTGTATCAATTGCCATTGTTGATTTATGATTGTTTGATTATTATAAGGTATTTCACATCTTTATTGTCTGGTGATACAAACACATTCTGAAGGCTGGCAGCAAGTCAATTCATTCTACTCTTGAACAAGTGAAAGCTTTGAGAAACACAAACAGCTATACTTTCCTTCTCTATGTGACTCTTACTGGGACTTACTTCCTATAAAGTGCATCAGAGAGACAATACTTTTTGCCAGGACTTAATATGTAAATGTTAACCTATGCAGGAAGCTTCTTATAGAAAGTTAAGCACCTATAAAAACACTCAAACTCTATGTCTATTACATACCATTATATAATTACCCTAAAGTTATGGTGTCATGTGACCGTCACATCACCATCCTAGACACTTCCAAAGTTTTGCTGGACGTGCTCAAACCTGGTGATTGTAAAGTGTGTTACTCATAGCTTGCTAACAAATATAGTAACAATATCCAGAGTGTTAAGAATTCTATATTTGAATTTTCTTCAATAACGACTGATTTGTATACAATATTCTGACTAAGTTGCAGAGCAAATATGAGTGGCATGTTTATCACCCTATAGGCTATATATGATGACATGAAATGATGATCATCATATGTCATGAGATGTGCGTGTACTTATGAGTCAGTATATTACAAATAAAACACAATTATAGCAAGAGTGTACTATAATAAAATATACAAGTGATTGACATGAAAAGATAGAGAAATGGGCATAAAGTTGTATAAAAACAAAACAACTCAGAGACAAAAGGTATGAAAATATAGTTTCGGCGGTTCGCTAGCAGATTAAAGATAAGTTTTTTCGTGACAAACTTCTCAAATTGTCCCTTGATTCAGATTATTTAGTTTGTATATACTAATTTAATTAATCTCGAAGTCCGTCATTCGGTGTGTCCAGCTATAACTATTAAAATCTAGGGATGAAAGATTCGCTTTGTGCTGGATTTGATCTCACCATGATGCTTCACCATGATGCTTCACCAAGCAATAACCAATTAAGCTACCAAATATAAACCGTAACAAATACATTACCTGCCACCAGTGATGTAGTGCTAACCTTTTTTTAACCATAACTGTAAAGTTGAGATAAGTGGATGTAGGCAAACCGTGGCAAATAGATTACCTACCATGGTTTATAAGCTGGTTATTAATAGCCGTTCAACGTCAGGCAATCCATTAGTGAGTAGATAGATTAGCTCACAGACAGAAGCTTTGCATCAGACAGGTTTAGTAGGAGTTGTGTTATCCTAAAGTGAGTGATGCATAAATTTCTATTTTTATCCTTTGGCAATTAAAGCTTGGCTAAAGTTGCACATGGCAAGTTGGATTAGATCTGTTTCATTTGCATAAAGTATGTATTGCTGAGCTGGTAACATAATTTGGCTGTCAACAATTAGGTGACCTGCATGTCCCAGTTTGGTTTGTCAACTCTCCCATATTAACAACACAGAGACTATCGTGGCTCTAAGACTATCATAGCTCTAAGGCTACCATAGCACCACGGCTATCATAGCTTTAAGGCTATCATAACACTGAGGCTATCATAGCTACTCATATCCTGTAAAATTAAAAATATTAGCCTACATTTGTTTTTATTATATTCAGATACGCCCCTGGTAGAACCCGCAACGGAAGAAGATGTTGAGAATATTTGTGAAGACCTAGGGCTAGGTATCAACGAGGAAGAGCTCGAGGAATACCGAGGTTTGTTCCTATTATACGTAGTTTCCTTATTAAATTATTTTTATTCAATAACCATGTGCAGTGGTGCAGATGGTAATGGGATTGGCTGAGACGGTTCGGGTGAAGTGCAATCTTTTTTGTAACTTTGTTAGTGTGTCTTCGGACAAACAGACATGGCTATTACTATAGTAAAGATTATATATTTCCTAGAATGGCTGAATGAAACACTGAGTGGTTGCGACCAGATACAGAACATAGAAGAAGAGACAATACCTGTCCTGTACCCGAGGGTCCCAGGGGTGAAGCCCCCTGCTAAGGACAACATCTACAATGCCTGGTACGCGTCTAACAGTTTTAATGCCTTACAATATTCTATCTTAGCTTCTGATACAAATTATACCAGAGTGTTCATGTTTGTAGAGTAGATAGAGGCATGTTATTTGGACTCCTCTGTCAAACATCAGCCCTGTTGTCAAAAGAACTCTGGTAATGACTGTGAGACCTTCTGCGAATGTTTCATTTAAGACAATAAAGTGGTACAGATTAACTGCTTTAGGGTAATGATTGACATGACATCTGTTCTAATCTTCAAGAGAAAAATATCTGATGCTGAGTAAGAAAACCCTTTTAGCAATTCCATCATATTTATTTCTACTTTGAAAATCAGCAGTCACCACATCTGGCAATATCTGATTGTACAGATGCTGCTATTAAGAGGTGTACTGGGATAAGATAGAGTTGTGAGACTGTTCATGACTTTACAAGGGTTATGATTGAAATAGGATTGGATCAATTTAAACCAACGATTTAAACCACCTGGTGTGGACCACGTGGTTTTAACCCGGTTGAATCAGGTCCAAAAACTCAACATTTCATTGGTTTTTTCACTTTACTTCAAACTTTATTGGTAATATAATAATATATCGGTAATGGTTAACAATAATTATTGATAGAAGACCATTCATTGTTATTTTAATACCAATATATGTAGAAAACAAATACAGGATAGTGATCAATGACGATAGGATCAAATGAGTCAAGCTTCATGAATCTGTGAAAATAGAAAAGAATATTCTGAAGGAGTTACTTTGCTCTATTGATAGTCCATTTTATAAAAAAATTGGTATCTGCAGGGCAAGCTCGGTTATTATCAAGGGTGAGCAGGATGGTTTACTTAGCGGTAGGATAATAGCTATCAAGGACAACATATTTGTTGCTGGAACTCCTCTTAAAAATGGCTCCAAGGTCTGGGATGGATACACACCAGAGTTTGATGCAACCGTGGTGACCAGAATCTTACAAGCAGGTGAGACAAGGTTGGATGTTTGCACATCTACATTTTATACATTCGTTAAACAAATTTAACACGATTAAAACCAGACCTTCAGCAGAAATGTTTGTGCAGATTTAATTATGGAAGGGGAAATGTTTGACTCGCCACTCTGTTCACAACCCTGCTAGAAACTCATACTAGATTTTATATTACAGGAGGGACAATCGTTGGCAAATCTACCTGTGAGAGTCAGTGCTTTTCTGGAAGCAGTTTCACAAGTCATGGTGGGCCAGTTAGAAACCCTCATGACACAGAGAGATCAGCAGGTGGTTCGAGCTCAGGAAGTGCTGTGCTCGTCGCTACTGGTGAAGTGGAAATGGCTTTAGGAGGCGACCAAGGTGGCTCCATACGCCTTCCAAGCAGCTGGACTGGTTGTGTTGGATTGAAACCTACATGGGGACTCGTCCCTGTTACTGGGTCATTAGGTAGGTTGTCTTCATATAATTAAAACTTTTATCTTCAATGTACTAGAAGATTTCACAGAGCAAAGTAACATTGTCACTGTTGTGCTAGCCAAGTCCACATGAATCTTCACTCAACAAATGGAGTACAGAAAGCCCTTGTCGCTATAGCAACAATTAAACAACAATGATGACGTTGAAATCCTTAAAACTGAAATCACTTCGTTAACTCAGCATAATATTCACTGCAATGTTCTTTGACAAAACCAAAATATAATTAGTTAGCATTTATTGCAAGATGCAGTCATTGCCCTAAGTTTTATATTACATATATACGGCAAAACCTTTTTATTGCGATACAAAGATTTAGTTTCAGCGAACAAGTCTGACAAATTTTTGTGTTTTCTCTTCAAATACAATCTTAATGTAATAGACACATGATAGATGAGGAAGTCATGTTGTTTTCTCACTTGGTATAACCTGAAGTTTACACTCAATTTATTGGAAATAGAATGTTTTACCCTCTTGTAGAAGGACTGTTTTTTGGTTGTGGCATGTTAGGATAGGTAGATATACAATATGACATATTAGATACAATATTTAATAGAGGCTTAAATATTATTATAGAAGAAGCAGTAAAAGAAATACAGTAAATAATGAAGAGATTTGCATAGAGAAACGAACTTGTGATCAGACAAGTAACAGTGCAGTCTACAGACCATTTGAGGCCTCTGCTATCATTCATACTGTAGTTAGATAACAACCTACAACTGCTGTCAAGTGTCAATAGATTCTAGTACTGTATAATGTAAATAATCCATTAGAACTTTTCTAAGCTGTGAAGATAAGATTTAGTTAATACAGTGTTCTTATATATCGCTTTGTAAGGAATGATGCCGGCGGTTGATCACATCGGACCAATGGCCGCTACAGTGACAGATGTAGCACTTCTCTTAGAGGTCATTGCTGGATACGATGATGGTAGAGATCATAGACAGAGACCAGATATACTCAAAACTCATTACAGCGAATTGGTATGCAATGATGTTTTTATTACCATGTTTTTTTAAAAAGAATTATAGCTAACCGTGAGACTGAGAAATAGACAAGGTGTGCTAAAGAGAGAAAACGTCTAAAGTCTAAAGAGAGAAACACAAAAACTGGTAAAAGATAAATTTAGGATTGTTTACCTTTTATTAGACTTCCTATACATGGATCATCAATTCCTAAACATATCAATTACCTAACTGTCAGTATACGGTAGACGGTAGACAAACTAGACTAAACATGCATAGCAGGTGAGCGATCAGTGACATTGTAACAAACAAGACAAGACAATTATCTTAATGATATGAATTGAGGAGGCCATTTTTACAGCTCACTGTACAAAGACTGATACGCAGCTGGTATGCTCAGCAATACAACAGCACAACTCAAATACTTTTTGTAGTTAAAAGGAGACTTGTCGGGGAAAAAGTTCGCATCAGTGAAGGAAGGATTTTACAATGCTACTGAAGAAGTCAAGACTGAGATCCAAAGTGTTGTTGATAAAATGAGGGCCGCTGGCGCAACTGTAGATGAGATAAGCATTCCTTTACATTCAGATGGTAAGCTATTGATATGTTTAGTCTCATAAATTTTATACCATCGAATCTCCTACAAACAAGAGTTGTTTCGATACAAACATAAATCTACAAACTTTATTACTCAAATTGACCTCAACGACTCAAGTTACAGTTAGTAGCTTGAATTCTTAGACTCTAAAGCTATAACTTCTTAGAGTGAGGTTGTATGTAACAGTTCATGTAGCGATTATGTCATCACAATGCCTTGTATGTGGCTGCTAGTGTTAATTTCGGCTTTGTATGGACCTATTAAATGGTAGTATGAAATTATCAATCACTATTTATTGGTTGCCAGAAAAAATATTGCACTTGATGGAAGTTTTATTTTGAGTAAATTTCCAGAATGGCACAAGTGTGTTTGTCACTTAAAAAAGTAGCCAATGAGGTCGAGTAACACAAACTCAAATGCTGATGCCAGTAAAAGTAGGAGTGCGTACATTGGCTCCTACAACAATGAAACACGTTGACCTGTATAACCATTTCTTCATATGATTGGTGTTAACTTGAAGAAGAGGTAAATGTCCAGGGGCTGCACTAGATACAGTACCTATATCTTTGAAAATGTTAGAGCTAATCCCTTTGATAACTCACACTTTAATTATCTCTCAATGTCTACAGATACACTCACCTGAACCTGCTATCCTTCATGCCTTGTCATGTTGAAAGTTTTATGCTAATGCTTGACCGGGCCAAAAGTCATTGCTTGTTTCAAAACCTATACAGATATGCTTATCATATTTACTAACCACAGGCAGCGCTGTGTACGGTGCTCTGCTGGCATCCATGTATGATAACATGATACGAAATCATGGTCAGGCATCAGGATACAATGAGTTCTATCAGGTCTCTGCTATGAAACACTCATTCAAGGTATGTTGCACTAAAACAGGGATGACCAAAATATTTTGTTAGATGGCCAAATTTTAGAAATCAAGCAGTCTTTTTCATTATTATAATTTCCTCTATATATATCACTATATTTTTATAACTATATATATATTGTTATATATTTAACTATATAAATACAGTTTTATATATGTATAACTATACAAATACAGTTATATATATAGATATACAACTATATATGTATAGTTATATATACATAACTATATTTCTATAGTTATATATAACTATATTTATATAGTTATAAAAATATATAACTATATAAATATAGCTATATATATATAACTATATATGTGTAGTTATATATATATACAACTGTATATGTATAGTTATATATATATATAACTATATTTATATAGTTATATATATATAACTATATTTCTATAGTTATATATATAACTATATTTATATAGTTATATAAAATATATAACTGTATTTATATAGTTATATATATAACTGTATTTATATAGTTATATATATAACTGTATTTATATAGTTATATATATAACTGTATTTATGTAGTTATATATAACTGTATTTATATAGTTATATATATAACTATATTTATATAGTTTTATATATAACTGTATTTATATAGTTATACAAATATATAACTGTATTTATTTAGTTAAATATATAACTGTATTTATATAGTTATATATATAACTGTATTTATATAGTTATATATATAACTGTATTTATAACTACATATATAAATCTAAGTGTTTGTTCATTGTTTGTATGTCCAGTTATAGTGATAAAATATACTATTGAAAAAACTGGAATTGAACCTCGGGAACTCCAGTGATGCAGACAGATTTGCAAACCACTACGCCACACTGTCACACTGTGTAGTAACTGTGGACACTGTTACTACACTTGCCAATTTTTAATGGTGATTGGTTAAAATATGCCCAATATTTGAACTATGAATACATGTTTGAACTACTAGAAAAAAAAGTATGTGCAACACTTCCCTAAATGCTATAAATATCTATATATATTTCTTAAAGGTTGACTTGCAACAAAATTCACATTACAGTTATTTGATACCAAAATATTCACCATGTCTTACTCTGTTGTGGTGTAGGTGCAAAATATGTGGGAAGGTGATTACAAGCTCTTAAAAGCTAAAAAGCGAACAGTTAATCGCAGCCACACGAGACCGCCGTAGTTTGGATTCTCTATCCAAAACGGCTCAAATGTGATGTAGTTGTGTATGGGAGATGGTTTCTGTTTACACTTTCATGCAACCTTATTCGTCGAAATATTTTCACAAATATGCTGCACGCATTCAATAAAACTACGTCTATTTTTCTTACGCGTCTGTTTTATCGTTATTGTAATGCTGTCACTTTTAGCACTGATATCTTATAACTTACCGTAAAAATTCATTAAATTTTTTAACCTTACCTCGAAGGAGTACATATCATTGTCTGATAATCATGACGAGCCTGTTGGTCACTTGTGATAATTGAAAAGTGCTGCAGAAATTATTTGCAAAGTATTGGGTCACATGATCAGATTACGACTTGATGATTAGATCAAGCCGAAACAAAACTGTAAAGTAGCGAGCATCTATATTTGATACGGGGTCTTCGGTAAAACCCGAAGTGTTTGTCATAAACTAGTGCTACGATAAGTTTTATATTGAGCTTTTTATTGACCTTTCAATTCACGTGAAAACATCACGTGACAAGACAATAACCAAACTGTAATTCCTACGTCAGAGAAATAAACAGATTCCAATCTACGGCGGCTTTTCGTCTTTGACCTTTTAAGAGCTTGTAATCACATTTCCACATATTTGGCACCTACAACACAACAGAGTAAGACATGGTGAATCTTTTGATACCAAATAACTGTAATGTGAATTTTGTTGCAAGTCAACCTTTAATTAACCATTAACAACCTAAACCATCGAAGGTCATTAACTATATTTTTATTAGGAATAATCTTCTCATCGAATCATTTTAACCTTGTCATGTTTTTAAAATAATTGGGCTGATAATAACGAAAGGCTGGGTATCATTTAGTGCATCTATGTATATAAACTACCTAGATGCCTGGCATCGCATAGGTAATAAAATAATTTATTGATAAATTTGAGTAACTGAAGCTAGTAACTTGAGCTAGTTTAAATCGTTACCTTAGTCAGTGCTGATCATTCTGTCTGAAACAAACTTGTGCTTTTAATAATTACATTACATGTCATGATCTCTCACACAATCATGATCTTCAAGCACATGAGCAGAAACTAATTTTGTAATCTTTTTAAGCGTGAGTATTTTAGCCGTGTGAACACATTAGTACAATTATTCATTTTTATGGCTAGTTCAACGCATACTGTAATGAATAGTACGCTTGTCTGCAGAACTGGAGGTTCCATTCAATTTCAGCGCAAAAAGGGATTTTTCATTCCTAAAACTTGTTCGCTATAACTGGGCATACTGATATAATACCACATATACTAATATATTGCATATATAATTATATGTGAAATTTATAAGTGTCATCTATATACGTATCTATTTCTCAAAGTTTGTGTGCGTGTGTGTGTCTGTTTCTGTATGTCCAGCTAGAGCTATTAAAATCTTTCAATGAAAAATCTTAATCGCCGAAGATTTGATCTCGAATTATCCCGTTCACCAGTCCAGTCCCTTACTAAGTTAGCCACACAAGCTTGATGGGTTCATTAGGCATTATATGTCGCTATGAAGGTGCAAATACGCTACCGCTTTCCATAACGGCGCAACATCACAGAGAGCGGCAGTGTAATTTCATGCGTGCTCAGTTGTGAGTCGTGAGAGCAAGTAGTTAGCTCTTACTAATAAACTTACTCAAATTAGCCATTGGCAATGTGCCAGGCTAATAGAAAGTGGCAGGCAACAATATTGCCTCTCATTTTTATAAGAAAGACTGATTAACGATACTTAATTAACTTTACCTATTAATTATACCTATTAACTATACTATATGATAGGTAATAAGTCTGTGGTTTACAACCTAGTTTTTATTACCTGAGCAATGCCAGGTATTCTGCTAGTATATATATAGAGACATGTTTTATATACTGTTTGTCATTCATATGCTCAGTTATAGCGCTAAAGTTTTAAGAATGAAAAAACCACATTGTACTAATATTGAACTCATAAGCCTGGTTCTGTGGAAGGTGTGGTGACAACTACACAACACGCCTACTTGCCATACAATAGAAAAATTGAGCACTTTCTTATTACACCAGTCTACACGCATTGTCTGCAAATTTTTTTTATGTGTTTTGAGGTTATTGTGTGGTACAGTACAGTTTCATAATAGATAGCCCGTATTTCCAGAGTCGTGCCCGAGACATGCAGCCTATGGTGAAAGCTACAACCTTATTTGGAGAATATCTGCAAAGAAATGACGGTAAAACAATTTTGCCTGACTTTATGACATACTTAATTTTGACAGACCAATTTTTCTGATCAATTCTTTAAATTTTACATGCGTTATACACAATCAGCGATTTATATAAGTTACAGACAGTCAGGTATACACATGTTATACATATATAGTCAACCATTTACATGGGTTACAGACAGTCAGCTATATACACATGTTATACATAGTCAACCATTTACATAGGTTACAGACAGTCAGCTATACACACATGTTATATATAGTCAACCATTTACATAGGTTACAGACAGTCAGCTATACACACATGTTATATATAGTCAACCATTTACATAGGTTACAGACAGTCAGCTATACACACATGTTATATATAGTCAACCATTTACATAGGTTACAGACAGCCAGCTATACACACATGTTATATATAGTCAACCATTTACATAGGTTACCGGCAGTCAGCTATATACACATGTTATACACAGTCAACTATTTACATAGGTTACAGACAGTCAGCTATACACACATGTTATACATAGTCAACCATTTACATAGGTTACAGACAGTCAGCTATACACACATGTTATATATAGTCAACCATTTACATAGGTTACAGACAGTCAGCTATACACACATGTTATATATAGTCAACCATTTACATAGGTTACAGACAGCCAGCTATACACACATGTTATATATAGTCAACCATTTACATAGGTTACAGGCAGTCAGCTATATACACATGTTATACACAGTCAACTATTTACATAGGTTACAGACAGTCAGCTATACACACATGTTATACGTAATCAACCATTTACATAGGTTACAGACAGTCAGTTATACACACATGTTATACACAGTCAACCATTTACATAGGTTACAGACAGTCAGCTATACACACATGTTATACGTAATCAACCATTTACATAGGTTACAGACAGTCAGTTATACACACATGTTATACACAGTCAACCATTTACATAGGTTACAGACAGTCAGCTATACACACATGTTATACACAGTCAACTATTTACATAGGTTACAGACAGTCAGCTATACACACATGTTATACGTAATCAACCATTTACATAGGTTACAGACAGTCAGTTATACACACATGTTATACACAGTCAACCATTTACATAGGTTACAGACAGTCAGCTATACACACATGTTATACACAGTCAACTATTTACATAGGTTACAGACAGTCAGCTATACACACATGTTATACGTAATCAACCATTTACATAGGTTACAGACAGTCAGTTATACACACATGTTATACACAGTCAACCATTTACATAGGTTACAGACAGTCAGCTATACACACATGTTATACACAGTCAACTATTTACATAGGTTACAGACAGTCAGCTATACACACATGTTATACGTAATCAACCATTTACATAGGTTACAGACAGTCAGCTATACACACATGTTATACACATAGTCAGTCATTCACATAGATTACAAACAGTCAGCTATACACACATGTTATACGTAATCAACCATTTACATAGGTTACAGACAGTCAGTTATACACACATGTTATACACAGTCAACCATTTACATAGGTTACAGACAGTCAGCTATACACACATGTTATACACAGTCAACTATTTACATAGGTTACAGACAGTCAGCTATACACACATGTTATACGTAATCAACCATTTACATAGGTTACAGACAGTCAGTTATACACACATGTTATACACAGTCAACCATTTACATAGGTTACAGACAGTCAGCTATACACACATGTTATACACAGTCAACTATTTACATAGGTTACAGACAGTCAGCTATACACACATGTTATACGTAATCAACCATTTACATAGGTTACAGACAGTCAGTTATACACACATGTTATACACAGTCAACCATTTACATAGGTTACAGACAGTCAGCTATACACACATGTTATACACAGTCAACTATTTACATAGGTTACAGACAGTCAGCTATACACACATGTTATACGTAATCAACCATTTACATAGGTTACAGACAGTCAGCTATACACACATGTTATACACATAGTCAGTCATTCACATAGATTACAAACAGTCAACTATACACACATGTTATACACAGTCAACCATTTACACAGATTACAGACATAGGCAGCTTTACACACATGCTATACACATTTGCACATTTCTGCACAGTCACTTCATAGAAAAACTAGAGCTCTATGCAAGTTCTCAGTACACATGCTTTACTGGTCAATGAGTATGACATAGTTTCATAAAGAAGTGTTGTGGATAAAAAAAGTAACTCTTTTGTTTATTCAGGTTCACAGGTGGTGGCCAGAGCAATGAACATGCGACCTACTATCAGGAAGGCTTACGATGATGTACTTCAGGCATACGATGCTCTAATTATGCCAACAATTCCTTTTGTTGCTCATAAACTACCGAAACCTGGTCTATCTGTAACAGGTTTGAGATTACTCAATTACATCACACTCTAGCAATATCAATTTCTTGTGAGCTATATTACAGCCCCTTTTTCTGACTTATTGAGATAATAGAATATTTGGGTAAGATACTACAGCCTTGATATATAGCCCTCTATTCTCACTTATTGAGATAATAGGATATTTGGGTAAGATATTATAGTCTTGATATATAGCCCTCTATTCTCACTTATTGAGTTAATAGGATATTTAGATAAAATATTATAGCTTTGATATATAGCCCCTATTCTGACTTATTGAGATAATATAATACTTAGCTAAAATATTATAGCTTTGATATATAGCCTCATATTCTAACTTATTGAGATAATATAATATTTAGATAAGGTATTATAGCCTTGATATATAACCTCCTATTCTGACTCATTGAGATAATAGAATATGTGGATAAGATATTATAGCCTTGATAAGTAGCCTCGTATTCTGACTTATTGAGATAGTAGACTATTTAGAGAAGATATTATAGCTTTGATATATAGCCCCTATTCTGACTTGTTGAGATAGTAGAATATTTCGATAACACCATTCTCATACTAATTTTTTTTAAATAAATTTTTGAGTCAACTTGAATTAACAATCATCTTTTATGATTAAACTTTGTATTTTATCATTTTTTATTTACATAAACAAGACTTATAGTAATCCAGCAATCTATATGTTCATGGAAATATAGGCCTTTTCTCATTTCTGATCTTTACTATAATAAGAGACGTGTCGGTTTGAAGCCTCACTGAGAACATTAGGAGAAAAGATCATTTCTCACGGGAGTCAAACCTGGACTTTAGGTTTCCAACCAAGCTTGCTACCATTTTTGCTGATCAACCACCTTTCCTCATTTATGATTAATTGTGCACATAGTTATTACACATGATGATCATCAAATCACTTGTGGGAACTCAAAATGAAAGCACCAATGTGATGGGCCTACATAGCCCAGTAGTTTTATTTTCTCATTTCAGCCAATAGAGTTAAATGTATAGAACCGATCGAAACTGCTATCATGTATGCGATACATTGCTAGGTTACACACCCTTACTGTTTACATGTGATAGGTTACACACGCTTACTGTTTACATGTGATAGGTTACACACGCTTACTGTTTACATGTGATAGGTTACATGCGCTCACTGTTTACATGTTATAAGTTACATGCGCTTAGTGTTTACATGTGATAGGTTACATGTGCTTACTGTTTACATGTGATAGGTTACACGCGCTTACTGTTTACATGTGATAGGTTACATGCGCTCACTGTTTACATGTTATAAGTTACATGCGCTTACTGTTTACATGTGATAGGTTACATGCTCTTACTGTTTACATGTGATAGGTTACACGCGCTTACTGTTTACATGTGATAGGTCACATGCTCTTACTGTTTACATATGATAGGTTACACGCGCTTACTGTTTACATGTTATAAGTTACATGCGCTTACTGTTTACATGTGATAGGTTACACGCGCTTACTGTTTACATGTGATAGGTTACATGCGCTCACTGTTTACATGTTATAAGTTACATGCGCTTAGTGTTTACATGTGATAGGTTACATGTGCTTACTGTTTACATGTGATAGGTTACACGCGCTTACTGTTTACATGTGATAGGTTACATGCGCTCACTGTTTACATGTTATAAGTTACATGCGCTTACTGTTTACATGTGATAGGTTACATGCTCTTACTGTTTACATGTGATAGGTTACACGCGCTTACTGTTTACATGTGATAGGTCACATGCTCTTACTGTTTACATATGATAGGTTACACGCGCTTACTGTTTACATGTGATAGGTTACATGCGCTCACTGTTTACATGTTATAAGTTACATGCGCTTACTGTTTACATGTGATAGGTTACACCCGCTTACTGTTTACATGTGATAGGTCACATGCTCTTACTGTTTACATATGATAGGTTACACGCGCTTACTGTTTACATGTGATAGGTTACATGCGCTCACTGTTTACATGTTATAAGTTACATGCGCTTACTGTTTACATGTGATAGGTTACACGCGCTTACTGTTTACTTGTGATAGGTTACATGCGCTTACTGTATACATGTGATAGGTTAAATGCGCTTACTGTATACATGTGATAGGTTAAATGCGCTTGCTGTTTACATGTGATAGGTTTTCTAGCAAACAACAAAAACCTGTGCAGGTACCATCATACCTCTCAAAGTAAACTCGCATTGTCTTATCATCGTGATATTTATGTAAAACTTGCAGATGGTTTTGTCAGTACTTTACACTGGACCTCTCAGCTAACATGTTACTTTCTGTCACTAAACTATATTCATGTTTTCTTTTATTGTGGTGGTTTATTTTCTATTGTAGAGTTTATTAAGAAGACTACGGCAAACATCCAAAATACTCAGATGTTCAATCTCACTGGGCATCCATCTCTGTCCCTCAATGTTGGTATGGCTGTGCCGAAAGATGTAAGTCTAATATTTATGTGAATTGTACAAGATATTTTAGAATTTCATGCTTACCATCTTGACATCTTCAGGAGTTTCTTAATGAAGTGTATATATACATGTACGTTGTCTAGAGATGTATACAAACATCATTTGAAGAGGGTGTACATATATATTGCCTTAAGGAGTGCACATATATTTTGTTTCAAGCGGTGCATATTCATATGTAATATATAAACAGCGGTTTGTACATAAATATGTTTATATATAATTGTATATACGTACGTACTATGTAAAAATAGTTTACATCAAGCTTTCAGCTGCTGCCAATTTCAAGGATACAGCCTATCCTCTCTTCACTCCGCACTGTCTAATAAGTAACTCACTCATGCTGGTTGTTGCTGGTATTTGGGAAACCATATTTGATGTGTGGGTTTTATTGCACTCAATGCTCCAGTAATTATATACTTACTAGCTGTGCCTCTCGACATTGCCTGGGTATTACATATCAGCTTATAAACAATGAGAAGTAATGAGAGTTGCCCAATACTTGCTATTAGCCTGGCACAATGCCAATGGAAAATCCCAGTAAGCTAGTTAATAAGCGCTCGGCTTCTAATGAAGGTACGCCATGACGTTGCATCAGCGTGGTCCAGCTAAAGCTATTCTAATAATAGCTATAGCTGGAGGGACACACATTCATACACACATAATTTTAAATATATATATATATATATATATATATATATATATATATATATATAGATATATATATATATATATATATATATATATATATATATATATATATATATAGATATAGATATACATGCATCTGTTGTTCAAAGGGTACATTGATATATTTTGTGCATATATCAGTCATGAAAAGGCCTGTTAAGAATACTGCTATTAGTAAAGCTAAAGTGTAAATGTTGTAATATGATTAACCTTTTGGATGTTTGCCAAACCGCCAACCTCCAGTGAGTATCAATTTTCACATTTTTAGTAATAACTTTAGATGTTTAAGTAACTAATGAGCTAGTTGATATTTCATTGTTTAGGTTTTTAGTATATTTTATTTATTCATTTGTTTATTATTTTAATTGTATTGAAGGGCGGCACAAAGATGCCTGTTGGTTTGATGATCACTGGTCAACACTATAAAGATGACAAAGTACTTGACCTAGCATTTGGAATTGAACAGATGTTAAAGCAATAGATGATCTACAAAAAGAAAAGTCTACAATTTGAATTGGCCACCCACACCTTACAGAACTTCATTTGTCATTTATGTGGAATACAGACAATATATGTTTATTGATATCCTATATTCATATATAATATTGATGAATGATACAGCATTTCTGCGCTTTTTTCTAAAATGAATGATTGGACGACTGATTCAGTGAAGCAACTGTGTTCACACTATCGGTCACTGAGCAGATAACTCCTTCCTTTTGATGAGTAAAGACCAGCTTCACTCTATTGGAGAGTCTGCTCACATAAACATACATAAACATGCACACATAGACATACAAAAACATACAATGACACACATAGATGTACCAAGACATACATAGACACACACAGAAGCACATAGACACACAGAGACACACACATAAATACACAGAGACATACACATAGACACACAGAGAAACACATAAATAGACTACACAGAAACACACATAGACACACAGAGTTACCCTAGATATGTTCAATGGTCGTCCTGGTTGCTGGCCGTACATTTTTGTAGGAATAGGTATGTTATACTTAGTTATTTGGGAAACTATGGCAAGTCAACTTTTCAAAAGGAAAACAGCGCTTGTCACCAACAGAATCAGCCAATGAGATAAAGGACTATAAAGTTCTTTGAACAAATGGTTGCACGCTATGATAATGTTAAAAACATACTAAAGTCAGAGCTGCGGCAGAGTAAAAGCCAAGTAGCTGTAATGTGCAAACTGTACTGCCGATTCTATGGAGACTTGTTTACATCAGTGATACTCTTAGCTCACTATCTGGTCTATGGGACCCTAGATTAGCATATTTTTCTTTTGAGTTATTGGGTGTTTGTCTGCATATTTGTTGGCACTTGTAACCCTGGCTTATAAGCTGTTTCAGTTGTTTATTCAGTCAAGCGTGCTACAGCAGTGCTTTGCAGCCATTACACTGCAACTAAACATGGCAAGCTCAAAGAAGGCATGTAAGTAGGTTTACTGTATCTCATGGTATCTGAATATTCTACCAACTACAAATCATTGTATCAACTCTTATGTAACTAGCCACTTTAACTAGTTGACACATCCAATTTACCCTCTTGAACTTGCTAAAGCCCGCCCACCAAACGTGCAGAAGTATAATTACTTCTGCATGTATGGTTACCTATATTCTCTCTTGTGCCCAAACCAACTCCAACCTTCTCTGTTTCATTCTACAAGCATCAACTAGCTAGCAATCGCCCAAATTGCACCAGTATTTACAGTACACCAGAAAGCGTCATCTTTAACAAGGGAATAGTTTGGCAATCTCCTAAACTGCATCAGCAACACAATGCACCAGCAAGCATCACCATCAATAAATGATTAAGTTGGCGATCTCCTAGTTTGCACCAAGTTTAAACCCTTATTGTCTGGCGATACAAACACATTCTGAAGGCTGGCAGCAAGTCAATTGATTCTACTGTAGAACAAATGCAAGCTTGGTGAGACACAAACAGCTACTGTCTTTTTCTACTTGACTCATGCTGGGACTTACTTAGGATGAAGTACATCAGAGAGACAAGACTTTTTACCAAGACTTAATATTTAGATGGTAATCTCTATAAGAAACCTAATGGTTTCTTATAAAAAGTTAAGCAACTATAGAAACACTTAAATTCTATGTCTATGGCATGCCATTATATAGTTAGCTTAACGTAAAAGGCTTCATGTGACCATCTGAGGGTGTCATATTTTGTAAAAGGCTGTTTGCTCTTTTCTACTGTTAACTAAATTATTAATTCATGAACTAAATTTTTTGTTTCTTCCAGAGCTCAATTTATAAGATTTCTGATCTGTTTGGCTTTTGAGCTTCAGCTGGTTAAGAGTAGGATCATTTTGACCAGAACACAGCCATCAGCTCTTCTTATCAGTATTCAATCGCTTATCTATTTGGAGTTAGTATTTTGGTACTAATTGAGTTGTAACATACGTACATTTGTAACATTTGTAGCATTTGTAGCTTCTTGTTACAAGAGGTGATTATTGCAAAAGCAGTTATTACTAGTATAGCATTAACACACAAGCTGAATAAAGCATAACAAGGTAGGAATCCAAAACAATGTTACCAAGTCGGGAGTGTTTTGAGAGAAATCAGCAAAGCTAGCAATAGCTGAAATTACGTCAAGCTTGGCATCAAGGAGCAATTGAAACTAATATCAAAATTAGTAAATATACAAAAAAGTATAAAAAGTATATATACATGTAGCTGACTTTAAAGCTCTCATACTATGGCAGTTAATTATTAGTAGCAGTTAAGCAGTGGTAACTTAAGGACTTAAATTGTCCTTCATTTCAACATCAGTCCCGAAAAGCCTATCATGCAAGTCTTTATCGTTGTCCGAGGCAGCAGCCTCGTGTGACTCATCCTCTTCCTCACCTTCTCTCTCTAACCTGGCCAAAGCTTCGCTATCATTTGCTTCAGCTGGAGCCCCAGCAACACTTGCCTCGGCCGAAGCTTCAGCACCAGAAACAGCGTTGGCCGAAGCCTCAGCTACAGTAACTTTTGACATAACAGGTGGCAATGAACTGTTCCAAGGAGAAACAGGGGTTGCGCTGTGCACACCCTTCCTGGCACAGCTGGAACCTTCCACAGACAAGGCTGCAGATGTACGTGATCTGAAAAATTGGGCCCTCACGTGAAGCAACTCCTTGAGTATCTCTAAATAGCTTGTGACAGTTGGAACTCATACTACTACTCATACTACATTTGAAACTCAAACTCATTACTACTGCAATGTAGTCACTGATTATCCTTTGTAAACGGCACTCTAAGAGGACTTTTACTGTTATCCCTATAACCTCTATGACTGTATTTACGCGGACTGTGATAACGTCTATCAGGGCTCCTATTAGTACCACTATGGTAACCCTGCCTCTGTGGACTAGACCCCCTTCTTTCAGGACAGTCCTTCAAAGTGTGCCCTTGTATATTACATATAAAACAGTGAGCATCTGGACAATTTCCTATTTGATGTCCTTCTCTCTTAAAATGGTAGCAAATTCTGCTGTCGAGCAGGAGAGTTGCTATGCATGTAATACCCTAGGCTAAGTGACCTGCGGTGGTCATTGCCACCTCTACTGCAATTGCTAGAAGCACTAGAGTCACAGGAACAATAACTTGAATAACTGGAGCGTTTATCCCTACCATATCTGTCGTGATCCTGGCTCCTATTCACGTCAGAACCATTACTTTCAACACTAGATCTGCTAGAATCTTTAGACCTATAACCAGGATGGTAATCATACTTATGGTATCTGTTACGGCCCTGTTGATGCGACCCATAACCAAACGACTCCTTACATGGCCTTGCCAAAATAGAATAAGCACCGGCGTCATTGCTAGCACTCGTACCACGGCCAAAGGCATAAGCACATTTATCGGCATCCATTTTTAAGACACTACTAGTAGCATTAAAACGGCCAGCTTTCACTTCAGTTAACATACTCTCTAACTCTCTAGACAGATGCCTAGCTTTTAATTTGGAAGCTAAATCTTTCCAAGACAAATCACTTTCTTGCAACAACTGCATAAGGGTCGATGAACCACTAAAACCATTGACAGCTGAAGCTACTGAAAAAAGTTCATGAAATTCTTCACTTTCTTCAAAGCCCATAGTCCTGCTTAATTTCTCAACTCTTAGCAACTAATCCACAGCATTTTCATGGACAGCTTGTGCTACGGTAACAGATTTCATTGTTCTAACATGAATACTTCCTTCACACTCAAAATGCTCTTGCAACAATTTTAAAGCATCTCCAAAAACACTTTCACCATTAGAGTCGATGTCAAATCCTAGGGTTTGCAACAGTTCAATACTCTCACTGCCTATGGCACTCAATAATGCTAACAATTTAGTTCTACTACGGAACTTATGAACTTGCTCGCTGGAAACAGTTTCTTTACCTAAAGACCAAATGGCCAATTCAAAATCAATTTTTAATTGCGATAGCCATGACGTTAACGATTGAGTCATATCAGAAGCGGAAAACACTAGCTTAGGAAAAAACGATAGATCTATCCTAGTACTCATGATGGAAAAGTCCAATTGTGGTTCCAAATAATAAAAAAAAAGATTGACACAATATCACAACACTGTAACACGGTTTACAGAAGATACACTAGCACAGCACTAACACAAAGGTTCACAGCAAAATACACTAGCACAGCGCTAACACGAGGGTTCACAAAAATACACTAGCACGGCACTAACACGAAGGTTCACAAAGACACTATTTCACTAACACAACACCGAAATAATCCCTGACACAGAAAATGACACAAACACTGAAGCTACACCACAATCTCAACCAATAAGCACCACTACTATAACACACCACTACACATCAAACACTAACACGAACATCCACCACCGCCAGCTCCACGTAGGAGGGACCGATGCACGAAATCCCAAAACACCAGCAGAAACACGGTAAAACCTTTAATAAATTAATGCAAAATAATATTAGAATCTGTAGAAAAGGAAAGTGGGTCGTTCCCAAGTTATGAGTGGAGGATGTTCACGGATTAAAAGTAATTTCTTTTATCCTGCTGACTGCGCCATGTTGAATTGTGAACTTACCGCGTCAGGTTCAGAACAAAAAGTTTCTGGGTGCTGTCTAGCTGTATACGGTCCGTTAGTCTTCGGGATTCTTGCAGAGTGTCGTTGACATTTACGACTAGTATAAAACCGGTCTTGGCCTTGACATAACCTAAACTGTAATCTTGACCTTTAGTCAAATCATTCAGATAGAGTTATCCAACATACCGTATACTACAAGTGTACAATCTTGGATACAGTACAAGTGTGCTATATTTAATGTAGTACAATTGTATTATATTTAATATAGTACACTTGCACTATATTAAATATATTTTAAGTTATTGACATGCAAAGATAGAGAAACGACTTAAAATTGTATAAAAACCAAAACAAATTCAAGACAGAAGTTTGCCGAAACTAACAAATTAAAGATCTGTCTCTATTTTTACTAATGTTTTTTCATGACAGTTGAATCTTCTCAAACTGTCCCTTGACTGATATGATTCAATGAGGAGATAAATTAGCTCACAGACAGAAGCTTTGCATCAGACAGGTTTAGTAGGAGTTGTGTTACCCTAAAGTGAGTGATGCATAAATTTCTATTTTTATCCTTTGGCAATTAAAGCTTGGCTAAAGTTGCACATGGCAAGTTGGATTAGATCTGTTTAATTTGCATAAAGTATGTATTGCTGAGCTGGTAACATAATTTGGCTGTCAACAATTAGGTGACCCGCTTTTCCCAGTTTGGTTTGTCAACTCCCCTATATTAACTACACAGAGAGTATCATAGCGCTAAGGCTACCATAGCACCACAGCTACCATAGCACTAAGGCTATCATAGCGCTAAGGCTATCATAGAACTCAAGCTATCATAACACTAAGGCTAGCATAGCACTAAGGCTATCATAGCTATTCACATCCAGTAAAACTAAAAAGATCACAACTGTTTTTTATTGTACTCAGATACGCCTCTGGTAGAACCCGCAACGGAAGAAGATGTTGAGAATATTTGTGAAGATCTAGGGCTAGATATCAACAAAGAAGAGCTTGAGGAATACCGAGGTTTGTTTCTCTTATAGCCTCCTTATTAAATTATTTTCCTAGTCAACAACCATGTGCAGTGGTGCAGATGGTAATGAGGTTGGTTGGTGCAATCTTTTTTGTAACTTAATTAGTGTGTTTTTGGATAGATGGACAGACAGACATGGCTATTATTATAGTAAAGATTATATATTTTCTAGAATGGCTGAATGAAGCACTGAGTAGTTGCGACCAGATACAGAACATAGAAGAAGAGACAATACCTGTCCTGTACCCGAGGGTCCCAGGGGTGAAGCCCCCTGCTAAGGACAACGTCTACAATGCCTGGTACGCGTCTAACCTTTTGGATGCCTAACAATATTCTATCTTAACTTCTGATACAAATTATACCAGAGCGTTCATGTTTATAGAGTAAATAGATGCATGTTATTTGGACTTTTCTGTCAAATATCAGCCCTGTTTTTAAAAGAACTCTGGTAATGACTGTGAGACTGCCTGTGGATGTTTCATTTAAGACAATAAAGTGGTACAGATTAACTGCTTTAGGGTAATGATTGACATGACATCTGTTCTAATCTTTAAGAACCAAATATCTGATGCTGAGTAAGAAAAGCCTTTTAGCAGTTCCATCATATTGATTTCTACTTTGAAAATCAGCAATGACCACAATTAGCAATATCTGATTGTACAGATGCTGCTATAAAGAAGTGAACAGGGATAAGAGAGAGAGAGAGTTGTGAGGGTGTTCATGGCTTTGCAAGGGTTATGATTAAAAAAACCTTGTTCAGATATTTTTGTCAACATGCGCAGATCTTTGTAAGAACTGTATGATACAAATTAAAACATTCGATCGGACAAAACATTATCTGCCTGTATAAGAACCATGTGATACAAATTAAAACATTCGATCATGCAAGACATTTTCTGTCTGTATAAGAACCGTATGATAAAAATTAAAACATTCGATCATACAAAACATTATCTGCCTGTATAAAGCCTTATTTGCTTGTGAACCATTGTAAATAGCTTTTAAAACACACCTAAACAAAATCTGAAAATCTTGTGAGCCATTTTAAACATTTTATTACTGACTGATGAACTAATTTGAACAGCAATGAGCTAGCTAACATTGCTAGTGTATAGCTACAGAGCTAATGCTAGCTAAGATTACTATTGCATAGCTACGGAGCTAATTTTAGCTAAGATTACTATTGTATAGCTACGGAGCTAATTTTAGCTAAGATTACTATTGTATAGTTATGGATTGAATACTAGCTAATATTGATATTGTATAGCTACATAATAAATACTAGCTAATATTGCTAGTGTATAGCTACAGAGCTAATTCTAGCTAAGATTGCTATTGTATAGTTACAAATTGAATACTAGCTAAGATTACTATTGTATAGTTATGTACTGAATACTAGCTAATATTGCTAGTGTATAGCTACAGAGCTAATTCTAGCTAAGATTGCTATTGTATAGCTATGGACTGAATACTAGCTTAGATTGCTATTGTATAGCTACGGACTGAATACTAGCTAAGATTGCTACTGTATAGCTACATAGCGAATAATAGATAAGGTTGCTATTATATAGATGCAGAGCGAATTTAGTGAGTAAACCCAAAGATATAATAAACCCATATATATAGCATAAATAATATAATATATAAATATAATAAGGGTTTATAATATCTATGAGTAAACCTCTGACTCAGAATTATAACCAGTAGTCTGCTGAGCAATCAGATTTCTGAGAGTTGTTGGAAGAGTGCCAAGCACTCTATCAATATGAGATCAGGTAAAGGTTCCCATGTAGTTTCACACAATTTTAGTAGAGGATACAAAATACAGGATAGTGAATCAATGAGTGAAGCTTCATGAATCTGTGAAAATAGAAAGGAATATTCTGAAGGAGTTACTTTGTTCTATTGATAGTCCATTTTATGAAAAAATTGGTATCTGCAGGGCCAGCTTGATTCTTATCAAGGGTGAGCAGGATGGTTTACTCAGCGGTAAAAAAATAGCTATCAAGGACAACATATTTGTTGCTGGAACTCCTCTTAAAAATGGCTCCAAGGTCTGGGATGGATACACACCAGAGTTTGATGCGACCGTGGTGACGAGAATCTTACAAGCAGGTGAGAGAAGGTTGGATATTTTCACGCCTACATTTTATTCATTTGTTAAGCAAATTTAACACGATTAACACCAGAATTTCAGCGGAAACTTTTGTGCAGTTTTACTTATGGAAGGGAAATGTTTGACTCGTCACTCTGTGCACAACCCTGCTAGAAACTCATACTAGCTTTTATATTACAGGAGGGACAATCGTTGGCAAATCTACCTGTGAGAGTCAGTGCTTTTCTGGAAGCAGTTTCACAAGTCATGGTGGGCCAGTTAGAAATCCTCATGACACAGAGAGATCAGCAGGTGGTTCGAGCTCAGGAAGTGCTGTGCTTGTCGCTACTGGTGAAGTGGAAATGGCTTTAGGAGGCGACCAAGGTGGCTCCATACGCCTTCCAAGCAGCTGTACTGGTTGCGTTGGATTGAAACCAACATGGGGTCTCGTCCCTGTCACTGGGTCATTAGGTAGGTTGTCTTCATATAATTAAACCTTTATTTTCAATGTACTAAAGGATTTCACAGAGTCAAGTAATATTGTCACACCTGTTGTGCTAGCAAAGTCTACATGAACCTTAACTCAACAAATGGAGTACAGAAAGCCCTTGTCGCTATAGCGACAAATAAACAACAATGATGATGTCTAAGTCCTTAGAATTAAAACCACTTTGTTTATTCAGCATAATATTTACTGCAATGTTCTTTGAAAACACCAAAATATAATTAATTAGCATTAATTGCAAAATGCAATCAGAACCCTAAGTTTTATCTTGTATATGGCGACACTTTTTTATTGTGATGCAAAGGTTTAGTTTCAGCGAACAAGTCTGAAAAACTTTTGTATTTTCCTTCAAATAAAAACTTGATGTGGGAGACACATGATAGATGAGGAAGCCATGTTGTTCTGTCTTGCTATAACCTAAAGCTTACACTCAATTGATGAGAAATACAAATTTTTTAGGGTCTTCTAGAGACCCATTTTTCTGGTTATGGCATGATAGGATAGGTAGATATACAGTATGACATGTTAGATGAATAGAATATATGATTGAGACTTAAATATTATTATAGAAGAAACCGTAAAAGAAATACAATAAACATTGAAGAGATTTGCATAGAGAAATGAACTTGTGATCAGACGAGTAACAGTGCAGCCAACAGACAATTTGAGGCCTCCGCTATCATTCATACTGTAGTTAGATAACAACCTACAACTGCTGTCAAGTATCAATAGATTCTAGTATTGTATAATGTAGATAATCCATTAGAACCTTTCTAAGCTGTGAAGATAAGATTCAGTTAATACAGTGTTCTTATATATCGCTTTGTAAGGAATGATGCCGGCGGTTGATCACGTCGGACCAATGGCCGCTACAGTGACAGACGTAGCACTTCTCTTAGAGGCCATTGCTGGATACGATGACGGTAGAGATCATAGACAGAGACCAGATATACTCAAAACTCATTACAGCGAATTGGTAAGCGATGAAGTTTTTATTATTGCTATGTTTTGTTTTATCTTTAAAGAATTATAGCTAACCGTGAGATTGAGAAATAAACAAGATGTGCTAAGAGTCTAAAGAGCAAAACACAAAAACCGGTAAAAGATAAATTTAGGACTGTTTACCTTTCACTAGACTTCCTATACATGAATTATCAATTTAAAGCATATCAATTACCTAACTGTCCATATACAGTAGATGGACAAACTAGACTAAACATGCTTAGCGAGTGAGTAATCAGAGACATTCTAACAAACATGACAAACCAATGACATGAAATGAGGAGACAATTTCCACAGCTCACTGTACAAAGACTGATAGGCGGCTGGTATGCTCAGCAATACAACAGCAAATTCAAATACTTTTTGTAGTTAAAAGGAGACTTGTCCGGGAAAAAGTTCGCATCAGTGAAGGAAGGATTTTACAATGCTACTGAAGAAGTCAAGACTGCGATTCAAAGTGTTGTTGATAAAATGAGGGCCGCTGGCGCAACTGTAGATGAGATAAGCATTCCTTTACATTCAGATGGTAAGTTAATGAAATGTTTGATCTCATAAATTTTATACCATCAAATCTCCAACAAACAAGAGTTGTTTCTATACAACCATAACTGTACCCACTTCATTACTCAAATTGACCTCAACGACTCAGGTTACAGTTAGTACCTCAAATCCTTAAACTCTAAAGTTATAACTTCTTATAGTGAGTTTATATGTAACAGTTTGTGTAGTGATGATGTCATCACAACGCCTTTTATGTGGCTGCTAGTGATAATGTCGGCTCGTATGGACCTATTAAATTTTACCATAAAATTATCAATCACAATTTATTGGTTTCTAGAAAACGTGTTGCACTTGATGGAAGTTTTATTTTGAGTAAATTTCCAGAATGGCACAAGTGTGTTTGTCACTTGGAAAAGTAGCCAATGAGGTCAAGTAACACAAACTCAAATTCTGATGCCAGTAGAAGCAGGAGTTGCGTACATTGGCTCCTACAACAATGAAACACGTTGACCTGTATAGCCATTTCTTCATATAATTGGTGTTAACTGAATGAAGAGGTAAATGATCAGGGGCTGCACTAGAATCAGTACATACATTTTTGAAGATGTTAGAGCTAATTCCTTTGATAACCTACACTTTAACATCTCTCAATGTCTACAGATACACTCGCCTGATTTTGGTATCCTTCACGCCTTATCATGTTGAAAGTTTTAACTTAATGTTTGACAGGGCCAAAACTCATTGCTTGTTTCAAATTATATACAGACATGTTTACTAACTACAGGCAGCGCTGCGTACGGTGCTCTGCTGGCATCCATGTATGACAACATGATACGAAATCATGGTCAGGCATCAGGATACAATGAGTTCTATCAGGTCTCTGCTAAGAAACACTCCTTCAAGGTATGTTGCACTAAAACAGGGATTAAAACACATCTGTGGTAGGTTACAATATTTCATCATAGAACTTCACTTTTTACATATCTTACACAGAGGCTTTACTCACAGCTAGGACTGTCATTTATATTATATACAAATATATCTTCATATTATGATGTTATATTATATACAAATATATCTTCATATTATGAGTTATATTATATCAAATATATCTTCATATTATGAGTTATTTAAACAATGGAAATGAGCTCCGCCCTTCCCAACTTGTGAACCAGATGTTAAAATAGTCTCTCGGCATCTATTCAAAAGGCAAATTATCTACATTATCATCTAAATTATCTACTGGAGACTACAGTTCTGAAGTAACATCAATGATCCAGAGTAAACTACTGTATTTATAAATAAGTCTATGAATAATAGCTAAAAAACTGATTTATACCACTCTATGAATATATCACTCTATGATATGTGTCTACTGAGAATGAGGTGGCTGAATAAAATATTTTGGTCATGTCTGCGTAGTCATTATCCACAGACCTAGAGACTCAAGGTGAGAGATTTTCTTACGTGGACTAATCACGAGCTTGATGTTTTGCTCTACTAATTATAACGAGTATATTTAACCGATTTCAAAGTTTTTACTGAGTTCTACAAACAAAGGTTGATCTAAACCCAAATATCCTTTATTAATAACAGAGGACAATCTGTGTCGAGACTAACATTTCTGTTCTTAGTGAGTCAAGGCAACTATAGATACGGTACAGTTTCATAATAGATCATCCTTATTTTCAGAGTCGTGTCCGAGACATGCAGCCCTCGGTGAAAGCTACGATGCTGTTTGGCGAATATCTGCAAAGGAATGATAGTAAGATATTTATTTATACCTAAATTTAGTCAATGAAATGCTTACTTTTTGATAGACTGAGCTGATTGACTGAGTTAGCAGAGCATGATTGGGAATGCATTTTCTAGACAGATCTCTACAGTTATGAAGGTGCCTAAATTAATACTAAAGAGGCAAGAAACTTGCATCTTGTCTTTTGCTTGATTCATCAGAGATGCTACAAACTAGCTGGAGTAAACAGAACTGAGTGGTGGGGTAAATGAGCTACTGATAATCTCTCAAATGGCTGAAAAAAGTCTCTGTAACAAATTGAAAACTGGTAAATATTGATTTGATAAAGTACTAAAAAACTAATAGAGTCAAAGGAAAATTGTTTTTATTTTCAAGTCCTTATTTGCTCAGCAAAATACCAGCTACATCTATCGTAAAGCATTGGATATAAACTATAAAATAAGTATTGTATAGCAACTATAAAATAAAAAGAATTATATTACAGATGATTAAATTTCTGTTCTAATTAATACTCTATATTTTACACACAGTCAGCCATTTAGATAGATTGCAGGCAGTCAGTTCACAGGTTACGGACAGTCAGCTACTTGCACATATCCGTAGGGCCAACTCATAAGAAAACTAGGCATTGATATAAGTTCCTAGGAGTTGTCCATTACTGCTCAATAGATAAAACATGGCTTCATAAAGAAGTGTTGTGGATAAAAAAAGTAAGTATTTATTTATTCAGGTTCACAGGTGGTGGCCAGAGCAATGAACATGCGACCTACTATCAGGAAGGCTTACGATGATGTACTTCAGGCATACGATGCTCTAATTATGCCAACGATTCCTTTTGTTGCTCATAAACTACCTAAACCTGGTCTATCTGTAACAGGTTTGAGATAACTCAATTACATCACACTTTAGCAATATCACTTCCTTGTGAGCTATACTACAGCCTCCTACTTTTATTTATTGAGATAATAGAATATTTAGATAAGATATTATAGTCTTGATATATAACCTCCTACTCTGACTTATTGAGATAATAAAATATTTAAGTAAGATACTACAGCCTTGATATATAGCCCCCTACTCTGACTTATTGAGATAATAGGATATTTAGATAAGATATTATAGCCTTGATATACTGTATTGGTTCTTGCTTTGACTCATTGAAAAAATAAAATATTTAGATACCGGTATTACCATTTTCACACTAAATCTTTATTAAAATAATTCTTTAGGTTGATCCAACTAAATTAATAATAATCTGTTATGGATAAAACTCAACATTTTCAGAGTTTTTCTTTGCATAAATAAACCTTGTAGTAATCTAGCCATCTAAATGTTCATGAAAATACAGGTAACATGTCATTCTTAACATATAATTATATGAGTACCATTTTTTGTTAAATCGCTTGAGGGAACTCAAAATGAAAGCAGTCATGCGATGAGCTCGCATGGGCGAGTAGCTTCATTTCCTTCTCCTTTCAGCCAACAAGGTTAAATATTTATTTATGAAGCAGCAAATGGTAAGAGAAAGTTAATTAATATTCATTTCAGTTTTAAGAACTGATTACAAACATACCAAGCAAATCAGGTGATTACAACCATGCTGAAATGTGAGAAATATTTGGTGTCAAAAAGACTGATTGGAACTGCTATCATGTATGCGATACACTGCTCTACTACACTACAGATGAATTGCTAGCAACTATTGTATGTGCAGGTATTTCTACAAGCGCCTACTGTTTACATGTGATAGTTTACATTCGTTTTCTGTTTATATGTGATAGGCTACATGCATTTACTGTTTACATGCGATAGGTTACATGCATTTACTGTTTACATGTGATAGGTTCTGTGTGCTTATTGTTTACACGTGATAGGTTACATGCGCATACTGTTTACATGTGATAGATTACACGCACTTACTGTTTACATGTGATAGGTTACATGCGCTTACTGTTCACATGTGATAGGTTACATGGGCTTACCATTTACATGTGATAGGTTACATGCGCTCACTGTTTACATGTGATAGGTTACATGCGCTTACTGTTTACATGTGATAGGTTACATGCGCTTACTGTTCACATGCGATAGGTTACATGCATTTACTGTTTACATGTGATAGGTTCTGTGTGCTTATTGTTTACATGTGATAGGTTACATGCGCATACTGTTTACATGTGATAGATTACACACACTTACTGTTTACATGTGATAGGTTACATGCGCTTACTGTTTACATGTGATAGGTTACATGGGCTTACCGTTTACATGTGATAGGTTACATGCGCTCACTGTTTACATGTGATAGGTTACATGCGCTTACTGTTTACATGTGATAAGTTACATGCGCTTACTGTTTACATGTGATAGGTTACATGCGCTTACTGTTTACATGCGATAGGTTACATGCGCTTACTGTTTACATGTGATAGGCTTTCTAGCAAACAACAGAAACTGTGCAGGAACCATCATACCTCTCCAAATAAACTCACATTGTCTTCTCATAGTAATATTTATGTACAACTTGCAGATAGTTTTGTCGGTCGTTCCACTTGACCTGCCAGCAAACAAGTTACACTCTGTCACTAAACTCAACTCTTGTCTTTATTTATTCCATTATTTGCCTATTGTTGTAGAGTTTATTAAGAAAAGTATGACAAACAGTCAAAACACTCAGATGTTCAATCTTACTGGACATCCATCTCTGTCCCTCAATGTTGGTATGGCTATGCCGAACGATGTAAGTCTAATATTTATGTGAATATTACCGGAATTTTAAATTTTCATGTTTACCACCGTGACATTCTCAGAGGTACCAGTATTGTCGTATCCAAAGTTTTGATGAATATCTTCTGCTGGAACAGTACCCTTTTTTATATACACACACATACTTCTAAGCAAAAAATTGTTATTATTACTTCAACCTATTCAGGATTTTTAGTTTGTTTTCTCAGTTCGTATTAATTGTATCATTACCAAATCCTTTTTTATCGTAATCGTAGCCAAACAGACTTAACTTAGCTACTACTTGCTAGTTATTTCACATTTACATTTAAACACTTTTATAGTTGTTTTATTTTATTTCCCCAGTTCATTTGACCTGCACAAAACATTTTTCTCATTATATGACATTTGAAAGTTACAGCTGTTTGATAATTTGACAGTTGTTTATTGGCGACAAAGACTAAAACCTACAGATAAAACAGGAGTACTTGTTTACACTATATCATCCAAAATTGGCAGAGGCAATTGGCAAACTGATTAAGCTGATCTAGTCGCAGCAAGAAGAAGCTCAAAAAGCTAGTCAAGAACAGCAACAAGCTAGACAAGAACAAGCTAGACAAGAACAAAAGTAAACTAAACAAGAAAAACAGCAAGCTAGACCTAGACGAAAATATAAAATTAATAGAACTAATTCTGAATGAAGCTAAGGGAAAGAAACCATCGACAGTATCTGTACCGAAATTTCATGAATTTGATCCAATGACAGAGTTACTAACAGACTGCATGAACGGATTCATCACCTTCATAGAAACTAATTCAATTCCACCTGAGAAGGCGGCAGGAGTTTTTCTAAGCAATCAATGCCCAGCACTATATAAACAACTGAACAACATGGCAGCTAGGTACACCTAAAGCTATCAATGATTTAAGCATGGATGAAATAGTTATATTTTTAAAAGAACAATTTGATCCAGAATGATTTATTGTAAGAGAACGCTACCGATATTAGAGTGATATGCAGCGCAAACCAGGAGAGACAATCCCAGAACTTGTAGTAAGAATATGCCAAGATGTTACAACTTGTGCTTTCTCAGACATCATAGATCCATTAGATGAAGCGCTGAGAACAAGATCAATTTGTTCTGTCAACAATGAGGCAGTACTAAAGTCATTTTTAAAGTCAAAGATGGGGAACTAACTTCCAATAAAACCATTCAAATAGCTCAGGAGACAGAAGAAGCAGCCAGAGTTGCCAAGGAAACTGTTTATGGAAAGCAGCTGAGACTGAACAAAGTTTTCACCTAGAAGAAAAGCTATGAACCATCAACACAACAGCACAACAGACAGGAAGCAGACAGATGTGATAAAGTTGAACACCTGCCAGATAACTGCCGGTTAAAATCTGCAACTTGCGATTCTTGTTACAAAATTGGACATGTTGAGCTAGCATGCACTAAGAAGAAGACAACTTCTAAACCAGTAAAAAGAATTGCAACTTCACACATGACAAAGACTTCCGCTAATTCCATACCAAGATTACATGAGGAAATAGAACTGCAAGGACAAGCTTTCATTATGGAACTTGACACAGGAGCCTGTAACAACTTCATAACTCAACAGATTTGGGAGCAGCAGGAAAACTTGACCTTCAACCTACACAGGTGGACTACAAATCGACTTCAGGACACATGATAAAGACCACTGGACAATGTAACATTGTAAGTTAGTAGGACCTCTACTAACTACCTTTACAGGAACAGAAAACTCTACAGTTTGTAGCAAGCCCTGTCCAAGACCTCAATCTACTAGAAAGAACGGCTATTAAGGAACTAAGAATCTCTATTGATGATAAAATAAGAGATAACACAATTTCCCCAATCACCACACACCAGCCACACACATTATTACAAAAAGATTGCAAACAACTATGCTAAGAATTTCCTGACTTTTTCAGGAACAAACTTGGATGTCTCAAAGACTACCACCGAGAGATAAACTTCAAAGCTGCTGCTACACCAAAGTTTTGCAGAGCACTACCAGTACCATTTGCCATGTTTGATGACTTGAATAGAGCTTATGATGCAGGAATAGACAAAAGGAATTTTGGAGCCAACACAATTTAATGATTATGGCACACCAGTGGTACTAGTCAGAAAGCAGAAGCTACCAGGACATAACTCTGCAGACATTAGAGTATGTGGAGATTACTCTAAGTCAGTGAACCAACAATTGGAGACCCACTGACAACTCATTCCCCCTCCTAGATAACTTAATTCAAGGATTAGGAGGAGGATATGGCTACACCGAAATAAACTTAGCAGATGCATACAACCAAATAACCTTAGGACCAAAGAGTCAAAAAAAGCTAGCATTATCAACACATAGAAGAGTTCTGCTACAGAAGAGACTTCCTTTTGGCATTAGTTCAGCACCAGGTCACTTTCAAGAGATTATGGAACAACTCACACAAGATGTACCAGGAATTGCAGTTTACCTAGATGACATTTTGGTCAGTGGATCTGATGCCAGCAGCTATCTACAGAATTTAAAGAAACTACTACAGAAGCTATCTGACGATGGACTGAGATGCAAGTTGGGGAAATGATGTTTTGCACAACTTACAGTTGAATACCTGGAATACAAGCTCACTCCTAATGGAATAACTAAAGGAAAGAAAGCAGACGAAGTCATGCAGATGCTACCACCTACTAATGAGACAGAGTTACAATCCTTTTTAGGACCTACACAGTCCTACAGCAAATCTTTACATAACTTATCAACAATAATGAAGCCACTACACAGATTGACTCACAAAGATGAAAATTGAAGTTGGGACCCACAGCAGCAAACAAGTTTTAACAAGATTAAATAGATGCTTTCAACAGACCAAGCGTTAGCCCATTTTGATCCAGCATTAGACATCAGAATCTCCTGTGATGCTTCAGAGACTGGAATAGGAGCTGTACTATTTCACCGGTATGCTGATGGTAAAGAGAGACCAATCTCCAACATCTCAAAGACCCTCAGCAACACGCAAAAGTGTGGACATGTTCAAAAGAGGCACTTTCTATCATATTTGTTCTAAAGAAATTCCACCAGTTTCTATATGGGAGACGATTTATTCTAGTCACAGACCATAAGTCTCTTCTAGCCTTGTTTGGATCAACAAAAAGAGCTCCAACACTAACAGCTAACCGATTTTCTAGATAGGCACTGCTACTCAACCAATACAACTATACTATAGAACATACAGTTGGTCTGGCAAATATCTCCAAAATGCTGATGCTCTCAGTAAATTACCAATAGGACCAGAAGAGGAATTTGACAAGATAGAAAATAAAGAAGATGTTGATATTGTATGCACCATTCACACCATCAGCCATCAGTTCAATCCTACAGATGTTGGAATAGTATCTAAAGAGACTTTCAAAGACCCAGTTCTAGCAGCAGTGATGAGATACATTACATAAGGATGGCCGCATAACAAGGCAACAATATGAGCAGCATACAAGAAGATTGCAGACTCGCTGTCGGTAACAGAAGGATGCCTATTCTATTATGCCAGATTGATCATTCCTTTGAGCCTTCAAAAGCAAGTCCTCCAGATCCTGCATCTTGGACACTTTGGAATGGAGAGAATGAAGAAACTGGCTCATACAGCAGTCTACTGGCCAAGAACTGATGCTGACATAGAAGATACCTGCCGACAATGTACATCATGTGAACAACATCAACGTCTACCATAAAAGTATGCAATTCACCCTTGGATGCTTCCTGAAAAGCCATGGAGCAAACTTCACTTGAATCATGCTGTAAACTTCATGGGGAGCAACTGGCTAAGAATGATCGATGCATATTCCAATTACCCATATATTCACAAGACCTTTTCAACATTTACCAAAGCAACCACTGACATATTAGAAGAACAATTTGCTCATTTTGGATACCCACACACAATAGCGACTGACAACGCTACTAGCTTCACTCCAGAGGAATTATAAACCTGGTGTAGGAACAGAGGTATAGTTCACTTAACAAGAGCACCTTATCATTCAGCAACCAATGGAGCAGCAGAAAGACTAGTACAGACATTTAAGCAAGCATTACAAAAATCTGAACTTTCACCAAAAGCAGCTCTACAATAGTTCCTAATGCAGTGCAGGACAACCCCGCTACCAACTGGATTTTCATCAAGCCAACTACTAAACGGAAGACAGATCAGATGCAAGATTGGTATCCTGCTACCATCTCCAGCTCACTTGGCACAACACCAGTCAAGAGTGGCAAACCAGGCAAACCAATCTACAGATCAATCTCAAAAGATGGCAGCAAGAACACACATATACTCAGACTCAACCGATGAAGATGGCAATCTTGGTGAGGACCCTATGATGCCCAAGGAGTCTCAACCATCAGTACCTGTGCCACATCCAGCTGTACCAGATCCAGTTGTACCACAACCACTACCAAAAGAAGTCAGAGACACAATTACAGACTCCTTGATGCAGATGAATATGGAGCACACAACCTTTGCAGATTTAGACATAACAGACAGACCTAATACATGCCTTTAGCTTGGTCAGAAGCTAACAAATAGTTATGTAAATGAAATCATATTCTGTACTCATCAGTCTAATCTCAAGTTACGAATAAACTATTACTGTTATTCAAACACTGGAAGAACTCAGTATTTCAAACCTTTGAAATAACCACATTATAAACTTCAAGTTGTTGAAAAATAATATTTCTCTTATATTGTTATATTATAACAAGTTTGAAAACCTTTACAGTTGTTTTATTTTTTTCTTAATTCATTTAAACTGCACAAAACACTTTGCTCATGATATGAAGTTTGAAAGTTAAAATGGTAACATCTGTTATATGTTGAATAAAAATAAGTTTTCTGTGCAAAAACTTTTATTACATGGGCAATGCCGAGCATTCAACTAATACATATATATATATATATGTATATATATATATATATATATATGTATATATATATATATATGTATATATATATATATATATATATATATATATATATATATATATATATATATATATATATATATATATATATATATATATATATATATACATATATATATATAATAGAATAAGAATTAGGAGTGAAGCAAATTATTAGTTAAAGTGATTTTATTAAAAATTTATTTTACTCCGAATATTTCTTCTATTATTCTATATTGCACTAATTATCTCTTAGGTTTTTAGTGTAATGCTCTCTTTTTTATGCTTTTACACTTGCTTTTGCATATATATGTATGTATATATACATACATACATATATACCGTAAAACCTCTATATGAATGGCACCTTCATTTTTATTTGAACGCCACCTCTATTTGACTGCCACTATTGAAGAAAGGTTGAAAAATCGGGTGCCACCCTGTTGCGTTCAATTAGAGGTTTTATAGTATGTTGTTTAAAGTGGTACATATTCAATATATACAGTAATACACTGTAAAACCTCTATTTGAACGCCACCTCTATTTAAACGCCACCTCTATTGGACCGCCACTATGAGAGCAGGGTTAAAAAATAGCGTGCCACCCTCTATTTCAACACCACCTCCATTTGACCGCCACTTGACTATCTTTGATCTTTATGAACCCACAATATCAGGTGATTAGTAGAAAAGTGTCCACAAAATTTTATTAATAATTAATTGTTTACATCAATAGCAATCAATTCTCTCGTTGCCCAACTCTAAAGCTTTTCACTTTTTTTGTTAAAAGCAACACCATAGAAATAATCAATAACGGTCTCAGGCTAATAGTAGTTCCTTGTTTAACGCAGTCTTTCTACTTCGAAGTTCTTGTACCTGTATAAAAAACGGTTTAAATTTATGATGGTAGATGACCGTTCAAAGCTACACCATAGAAATAATTACTGGCTGTTTCAGGCTAATAGTAGTTCCTTGTTTAACGGGGTCTCAATACTTCAAAGAACATGCAAATGAAAACGGTTTGCAAATTTTGGGCTAAAGGTAACGTTAAGCGAACAAACTTTTACGAGTTGCGTTTGGGCTAAATGCAGCGCGTAAAAGTTTTACTCTGCCAAAAATTGTTTAGACGTTAATATTGACTATTTCAGCAGTGCTAACAAAGAGTTAAGGCCAGAAGATATTGTGAAAGGTATTGGTCAACTAGAAGATGTTCGCTCCATAGAAAGCAACAATCAGAACGCAACTATCCGAGCAAACGATGGAAATATTTTTGTTTTAAAAACGTTAATTTTTGTTTTTGCATGTAATGTAAGTATGGTTCGTTTATCTCACTTTTTCTTGAATATATGAAAATCTATCAAATAATTTGTATCATTCAATAGATTATCGTTATATAACTTATAAATATGCAGATTTATAGCATGTTATTTAATAGAATCCTTGCAGTTATCTTAACACAGATTAAAATGGATCGATACTCATAGCTCCACTTCTATTGTACATAAAAAGCTGGTTTAGGCTGCAATCTGTAGCAAAAATATCAATGAGTGCAATGAGCTTTTATGGGACATTGTTAAATATAGACACAAACTAAAGATATATCTTTAAACTAAAAATGAAATAAAAATTGAAAACTCCAACAAATTGCAAAGAAGGACACAGGCTATAATGTCGTCGCGGATCAATTGCAAGCAATAGATATCAACTGGTAAAGATATTTCTCGGTTTATCGGTGCATATTGATTAAAAAATCTTTGACAAGTTTGAGGTACATGTAAGTCAGTAGATTTATTGCATCCAAAAGATTTATTATCGCTCTACCGGAAAAACAAGGAAACATATTGGCGACATTCTCGTCGCCTTTAATAGGACTAAATTTATCTTCCCAAAATGATGAAGAGCCAATTGAAAAATACACCACCAGCCTCTATTTGAATGCCCCTTCTAATTGAACGCCACTATAGAGGAATGGTTGAAAAATAGAGCGCCATAGCATTCAATTAAAGGTTTTACGATATATTGTATATATAATATATAACTAACAGTTTGTACTTGGCTTTCAGCTACAGTCAGTTTCAAAGATGCAATCTATCCCCTTTTCAGTCTGTATTGTCTGATAAGCAACTAACTCATGCTGATATTTGCTGGTATTTGGGCAAGCCATATTTGATGTGTAGGTTTTATTGCATCCAATGTTCCAATGACTATATGCATATATATATACATGTATATGTTTTTAAAGGGTGCATGGATATAGTTAGCGCATATATATGTTGTGAAAAAGATTGTTAAGAATACTGTATGCCTATGTGTGACCTAAAATGTAAAGGTTGTAATGTTATCAATTTTGAGGATGCTAGTCAACCCGGCAACTTCTCCCGAATAACAAAGTTTACATTTTCCGTAA
The DNA here is from genome assembly GCF_963576615.1 of Watersipora subatra. Classification (NCBI taxonomy): domain Eukaryota; kingdom Metazoa; phylum Bryozoa; class Gymnolaemata; order Cheilostomatida; family Watersiporidae; genus Watersipora; species Watersipora subatra. The sequence goes on along the minus strand of NC_088717.1, from coordinate 307,976 downwards.
TAACCTTAGGTGTTTAGGTAACCAAGGAGATGGTCCATACTTTATTGTTTAGTTTTCTAGTATATCATATTTATTCATTTGTTTATTATTTTTAATTGTATTGAAGGGCGGCACTAAGATGCCTGTTGGTTTGATGATCACTGGTAAACACTATGAAGATGACAAAGTACTTGACCTAGCATTTGGAATTGAACAGATGTTAAAGCGATAGATGATCTACAAATAGAAAAGTCCGCAATTCAAAATGGCCACCTAAGCTTTACAGAACTTCCTTTGTAGATGCGCTTATGTGGAGTATGCATGATATGTGCATATTGATATTAGAAACGACTACTGAATAATATAGCAATTCTGCGTTCTTTCCAAAATGAACAATATGAAGAGACTTAAGTGAAGCAACGGTGTTAACGATTATCAATCACCAGAAGCAGATAACTCCTACCGTGCTGCCGAGTAAATACCAGTGAGTCTCTTACGTACAGCGAAATAGATTCGATTTTAGTGCCATCCGTGTGTCTGACATATAAGGTAAATGGAACAAGGCAAAGCTGCAATAACATTCTTTGCAGTTTTGCCTACGAAAATATTTTCTTCTTACTGCTGAGTAAGTATGAATATAGTTACCTGTGGAGGTAGTTCAGTTGTTCTGACATATCTGTAGATTATATGAAACAGGTCAGGAACTGGCAGGCCAGGGAAAAGGTAGGCTATGTACTTTTATAATCGGCGTCTACATTCCGTAGCATTCTGGGAAACCATATGTTGTTTTACAAGTTGTCTGCAGACCGGTTGCCATAGTAACATAAATGTTCATAAACAAGAACACATGATATCTACACCTATGCATTTTCCGTGTAAGCGTATTATTATTTTTGCAATATAATACTATAAAGTTCTAATGTACATGAGTAGGCTGGTTTTTATTACTATCAAATAATTGGCTTATATGCAAATTTGTAGCGCACAAAATACTACTATGTATTAGGGGCAAAAATATGTGCAAACATCTAATACATCCAGCATTTAAATGAATTACGGTAACTAATTTTTAAAGCAAAATCATGTTGTTGACCAGCAACAAACCCAATCAATTCCAGGTCGATAGGCACCGAACCGCTCTCATCCGTACCAACCGACTACTACGAGGCACCCATGTCGAGACTGGAGTGCTCTCGATCATTATAGAGTATAGACTAAGTGCAGATCTTAGGGAAAGCTCTTAGGGAAAGTTACGCCTCCAACAGAGCATATACGAGCGCATCGAAAGTTCCAAACAAACATCGGCCACGCCTACTTTCATATAGAATTACAATGGACCGCTCTTACCTGTCTTTGTATATTAGCCAATCAAACTACTTTGGACAGCCTTAGAGCACTATCAAGTATACTACAAGAAAGCTCAGATTTTGATCTAACTCACACTGCAGTTATAAAGGTGACAACTGTATATTTATAAGTTTTCTGCTACTTCATAGTAAATAACTCTTATTATATGTGCTAGAATGTCTTAGCTAAACTGTTTTTACTTGAAATTTTACAACTTTAGGCACCAAAAATACAGTTTAGTGTATTCACGAGAATAATTATATTTATAATACCCTCACTTGCCAGTTTTTTTGTTCTTAGTAGTTATAAACAGGCTTGTTTTATGCAAATTAATGGACAACCGCAAATTTATCACAAACAATGATTGTAACTGAAAGGGCAAAAAGTATCTAGTACAACATAAAAATTTAACATCTTTTCATAATAAAAACTGAATACTAAAAGAGCATATTATACTACATAGAAAATCCTTCATAGTAATGCTACAATAAAAATTATTAACGTCGAATAAACAAGGCAAAAAATCTAAGTTGTACTAGTACTATAGCAAGCTATGCCAGAGTAGAATTTTGTGTGCAAGGGCTGACTTACGCATGTTTATAACATATATAAATATAATACTAGTCAACAAGAATGAGTACAGTAAGAATACAGAAAGCATTGAATTTCAACAACACTTAATGAATATTCTGAGCTAGTGTTTGCATGGCCATTCTTTTGCTACCTAGCTGCACTGACTGTGAGGTGGAGGTATGTTTTTTACATAAATTATGAAATCTAACATCCACCAGATTTCTCACTAGTTTCTGTAACAAAGGATGACAAGTGGGCAGTTCACGTGGCATATCAATATTCTCCATGCATTTAGAAGCTATCAAAGTACCTATATGGTTATTCTTAAGATGAGGTTCAAAGCTTCTCACGACTGACTCACACTTTTTGAACAGAGCAAATGTGTCACCAGAAACTTCACACAAAGCTCCTTCTTTAAAGTTTTAATCACAAAAGACCTGACTTACAGTGTAGAGTACCAGATATGTTAGATAGGCTGACCTACAGTGTAGAGTACCAGATGTATTAGATAGGCTGACCTACAGCATGGAATACCAGATGTATTAGATAGGCTGACCTACAGCGTGGATTACCAGATGTGTTAGATAGGCTGATGCAACAATCTTCACATACTTACTTCAACTTTAGCAAACCTGTAGACAATAGCCAGCTAGATAATATAGTGACTCTTCTTCAGTTGAGCTGATTTCCTCTCATGAAGCCAGAGGTGTATCTATGAGCTGAGGCTGTGCAGATGGTACTTCTATGGATAGCAATAATACTCTTGTTCATCTTCTACATAGTTAGAAGTCTTGGTCGGTTTGAGATACTGTGCCACAGTGATCAGTTTTAGAGCATATTTAAATTTTCTAGCTGTTGGCACAGGACTTTTAGCCTGTACCTGGCTAAAAGTCCAGGTTAAAAGTCTAGGCTAAGGTACCAACCAAAAGGCTTTTAGCCTTTTGGTTGGTACCTTAACTGCATAACAAGTTTCTTTTAAAAATCATTATTATTCAGTCCATATTTTAGCACTATTTCCATTTTATTTGCAACTGCAACAAAGGATAACTGTTATTATTTCAGGAGGCTGGAACAACAACTCATCAATAGAGCAGTTCCAGCATATCTTTAGGCGCTTGATTACAAGATGTAGTGTTACACCAGGAGCTACTGGTAATGTCAGATCTATGGGTCACACTGCATTGTTACAAGCTTCTACTACCTATGTGCCACCAACTGTTGGTAGTGAAGATTATGTTGAAGATGTTATTGACAGCCAAACTATGCTTCCCGAAGGAATGCTAAACATTTCATCACATCCTGTTATTGGTAACATTGCTGTATATTTATCTGGTTGGCTTGTCACAAAATTGCTTAAAAAGTTGCCATGTAGACTCTCCCTAATTCAGTCTAAGGAAGTTAGCAAATACGATGATATTCATGATCTGTTAAGAGTTAAGAACAACGGTGGCTTGATTTTTCTTTCTGATGGTGTTGTAACAACTGTTCTTTGCACCAAAAAGTATCTGAAGGAGTCTACATCAGCAAATCAATGTTGGAAATATCCCAAGATTCTGAAGTGGGTAAAAAAGAGATTGCACGTTAGGATATATTTGAATTAAAGCAACATTGTACTGACACTTCTGTAGGAATTGATAATCATCACTTCTCACTACTAGCTTTAGTGGTGGAAACATACGTTGATTTGAGACAGCACCCCTTTGCCAACTTAAAAAACCTAGATCTACATAAAGTGAACATCAGACATAATGCTACAAAAACGTATTATTTAGAGGACAGTGAACTGTTATGTCGCTGTGACATAAATTGCCTATAGCCGGTTTAAGTTAGTATTTATTTTTAAGACTTCTCTTTATATATGCATACAAATTGTACAGTTTGCAGGCATGTAGTAGTTCAATTTAATATATAGTTTATATAGGTTGTACTATAATGCTATTAGACGTTATATTAGAATCATCAGAGCTAATTTTGTATGCTTTATTTTCTATGCTCATTAATTTTGTATGCATAGATCATTTATTTTTTGAATCACAAATAAATTTGATAGTCAATTATAATATAATTAAGATTTATAGTTTGCTTTATATATGCATACAATTTGTACAGTTTGAAGGCATTTAGTTGTTTAATTTATTATATACTTTTTATATATAATGCTATTAGACATTGTATTAGCATCCGAGCATCTGGCTCATTTTCTATGCATAGATCATTTATTTTCTAAATCACAAATAAATTTTGTGGTCAAGCATACTGTAGTTAAGATTTATAGTTTGCTTTTAGTGTATTTCAACGAATAAAACATATAAATATAACACAAATCAAGATATATTGAGTGTTGGGACCTACTGGCGCAATAGCTAAAGCTAATCTAGGCTCAAGGCCAATCCAACCCCTTTTCGAACAAAGCAATGTAATTTGCAAGATTTCGGTCAAATGTATACAACAGTTTTGGCCAGTTATCTGCTCTTGGTGGCGTAAACAACTATTGTGATCTCTTATTAGATGGCCAATAAGTTTTAAAGCTAAAGCTCACTGGGCTGGTAAGGCGAGCAATGCCAATGATACCCTTAAATCCAGTCAAAACATCTGTTGATAAGAAATCCAAATTATATAGAGCCCACATAGAGTTGTCTGCCTATTGTAGAAACCATGCCAATAACCATCTACAACAAAAACCTATAGCCTATGAATCTGTATATCTTCATTTACCTTGACTTTGATATATAGGTTGAATGAATATGCAATCTTTATCTTGACTTTGATATATAGGTTGATTGAGATTGGGGATAAATAAAAGCACCCAAAAGCTCATTGAAATTAAACGTTGTACAATGTTGCTAGGTTACTATAGAGGGGGACGTGACCCCCTTTATAGTCCCTCCCTCGAGTCTGTGAACAGAAAAGCTTTTAGGTGGGTGTTTAAACTTAAAAAAGTGAGAGGATTTCTGACCTCATGTCTGAGTGGTCATGGGCCACCCTTGCAGAGCGTTGGGGGACGGCCGACCAAAATCTAAAAACAAAATAATAAATGAAGAAATTGCAATACCAACCCATTTTTTCTCAAATGCCCACTTACACAATACACGCCACAAAAGCGCTAAAGGTGCAATCAACACCAATTTTAAAAGACACTCCTTTTTTGTGCAGACCCTTAACAGCTAACCCTTTTTTTCACACACCCCCACCAAGAACTTTCAATGTTTAGGCCTATTGAAAGTTCTTGCCCCCACCTAATCCTACCCTCAACCTTAATAACAACATTGCCCCAACCAAATTTAAAAATCACAATAAAAAAAAGAAAAAACCCAAACGAAGAGTAATCTACTCATGTTAATAAATAAAGATATCGCTCTAATGCCCCATTATGGGACGAATGCGATTAATTGATTTGACTTGACCATGTAGCCTGTTTCAAGATGGCGCTCAAATTGTAATGCTAATAAATGACCTTGGCCATTTTAGAGCTAATATCAACCAAGTGCTAAACCAACAAACATCACCGTCGTACTACCAATCATAGACCTATTACCTATACTAATATATAACTAACAGGTCTTTGCTACCGATGTACAATGTATATACAGGTTATCTAAAAATTAGGCTAGTAGTTGTTCGCGGAAATGCATAGTAGGCAGAGCTCGGTTTGGCCTAGCAACATCAATTTTCGCTAGAGAAACTGTTATTATTAGTGAAACTAGTTTTTAAGCCGTGTAGAAGAGCAAGTTTTAAATGGCATGGATTCATAAGTTTCAAAAAATTAACAATTGCTTGTTTAGCATCTTGTTCATCCCGTTTAACAATTCGAGCAGAATCACATGTTATCACAAACCGGCATGATGCGGTCTCTTTACCTGGTTGACGTTTTATTCATGTATTTTCTTGCTTGGTCATGTAGTGTCTTTTTTTACTTCTCGTAACTTATTTCATATAATTAGCTCAATTTGCTCGAAATTGTTAGTGAGTGATAGTATAATTGCAGATATTTCAAAGCTGAATAACGTGGTGCGCTGTTGTATTTTTTAAAATTGTTTCCATTTTTTGTTATAGTGTTATAGGCCAAACATAACTTTAAAACAAAGGCAACTAACCTAAACACTGAAGTTGCTACTGATAAGAAGCCATGAAGGCTATTATAAGTACACTGCTTACTCATAATAGCTTGTAATAAGCTGCTTGTTAAGAATTTCATCTTCTTGCTAATAGATGAAACACAAAAATTCCTTTCATTACGTTGCACTCTTTGTTGGTGTTACAGAAGTGGATGAGTACCATAGTTTCAATAGCATTAGAGAACACATGAAGCTTATTACAGGTTGCAATTTCTTACGTTTGTTTTTGTTATTGTACGTATTATTTGTTGTCATATTATAAATTTCTGGACTTGCATCTAGCACAAAACTTTCTGATGTAAATTTGCCTGTGGTTCAAACTGAAGCCTCGACTCCTGGATTATTATCAGTTCTGATGCAGTTGCAAATAGGTGACTTGTAGGTGACGTTCTCTAGCAGCAAAGGAATGTAATTAAAACAATTGGTCATGTTTTTGAAGTTATCGAATTTTACTTTTGTGTCTTTGGACACACTAATGTCACTGCACTACCAGGTCATCCGGTATTTGTTGCAATTGAAAAATGCATTCACAAACCTACATTGGCACATTAAGCGTTTTGCTGATGCTACAAAGGTACTCAGGCTTCAGTATAGTATGAAGAGTCGAAAGAGAGCAGTTAGCAACTGAGATATTGTTTTGGAGTACTTTCATGAAAATTCTGAGGCTGAGTCGGGAAGATGATGTGTGTTTGCTATGTTAGACAAATAAAAAATTAATCCAGAAGACCTCCAGCTCTTGAATATAAATAGAGCTTGAAAAGATAGAGCTTCAACATATGGCAACAAAAAAAAAGTGGAGAAGAGTGCTGGCTTTCCTTTTTGATAGTTGAAGTAATACAAGTCATCTCGTGATGAATTCACGTTGGAGCAAAGACTGATTTTTCAAGTGTCAAGGGTTATTTTTCCAATATTAATGAAGTTCAAGACTGACTAATTGTACGCTGGGCATCTTCAGATGGAGGAAACTAGATGATGGGCAAGGTTCACCTTGTTGGCCATAACCCTCAGAGGTGTGCGAGCTGATACAAACCTGTGCTAAACGCATCATTATCATTTCCCCTAAACTAAGTAAAGAGCATCTGTATAGCCATAATGTATTCTTAGAAGCTTTGACGAAAGTTAATGAAGACTTGTTTGAACAGACTAGTCAATAGTATGTAATGATAGTGAAACATTCATCTTGCTTTAGTGATTTTGATGATTTGGTATAACGTGAAGCTGGGAATCTACGCACTACATTGAAGAACCCATATTTTTACCATTTTGCTACCAAACACTCGCCATGTTGCTGACATAATTCCAAACCCATTTTCAATGAGTCGCCTTGTTTGAGATAAACGGTAAGGAAATATCTACAAATGAACACAAAGGTAACTTGAACAAAAAGGGAATTTTTGCTAATCAGAGTACTGTAGACTGGCGTCATTTTTACTTACCCTTTTGTTTTGGTTGAGCTCTCTCCGTGGGTATGGTCTCATGAGATATAATTTGCGAGGGAATGCCTCATCTGCTTCTACCAGATACAGTCAAACTTTTTTTGGATTCTACAGAAGGAGATGGTATATTTAAACTGTTTTCTTCTAGGCTTGTTAATAGACGAGTGAAGGGGCTTGAGCAATAGTGGCTTGCAAAGTAGGGGTACTAGTTGTACATAGTAATAGCAGCCACAATTTTCTTCAAACAAGTTTGTTTAATACGCAGAGTCCTTAAGAGTCCATTATACCACCAGTAGTCTACACTTTCGCTAGTCAAATGGAAAGGTCGAACCAACCATCAAGCTCATCAATTAATTGCTAAGCAAATGAGCACCTATTTAGAATCACCTGAATATCAAAACACCATAACTGAAGGGATATCCACAAGCCCTAACAAAATATTGATAACCAAACCATAATTTCAATGTTCCCACAAAATGTTTATAAACCAACAGATAATGAACAAGTTTTAGCTGAACGTAAGACAAGCAAAATTTCAAAAAGACAAGCTCAGTATAGTGTGGTTGTTTACAGTCTGAAGCTTTTGCAAGAGAGAGAGTCTGTTTACATACCAAATTATGGGCAGCTTCCTAGACAGTGGGCAGTCGAAAGAACCATTAAATGGTTATCAGAACATTCTTACTGCATAAAGATGAAAGATAACCTTTTATGCCCCAACAGGCGGGGCTATAAGAATGGCCACAGAAACAACTATACCATGCCCCTGCATGCTCTAGTTGTAAAAAGCTCTGAGGCAGTTGTGGCACTTGGTAGGTTGAAACGGCAAGGAAGTAGACACAAGAGGATGTCAGATTATATAGCTTAGTAAACAAAAAGTTTTTGTGATGGTTGCGATTGACTGTTCGTTTTTAAGCTTTTAAGAGCTTGTAATCTCATTTCCACATATTTTGCACCTACAACACAGCAGAGTAAGACATGGTGAATCTTTTGATACCATATAACTGTAATGCGAATTTTGTTGCACGTAAACCTTTAATACCAATAAGTATTTAAGTGTCGTGCCCATGATGCTTAGTCGCTCTACTTAAGTTCTTGACTACACTTATAAGCCTAAAGCGCAACCCTTTGCGTTTCTGTTGTTAATACCAATAGTATAAACACTCATTTATGTCGTATCGAGTAGGCAGACATCTCAACTGAAAGAGAGCGGTTGTTGTGAATTTCTATTTCTTATGTTCTGATTTATGAAAATGAGTCACTTTCTTGTCATTATATATCATTTTTCAGACTCGCTCACAGCCCATGGCCATTCAGGAAAGCAAACGCAAACAGAACCAAATATAAGGTTCATACATGCTTTAAAATAGAACCTGAAGGAATGATTTGTTAAGAATGAAACATCTATAAAAGGTCTGAAAGTACACATCATTTGAAAAACCATCTTACAACGATTGAAACACTATTAAATGCAAAGAAAACATAAGTAAAACTTTAATGAGGAGCAAAAAACAACAGTAGACGACTGAAATAAACCACAACCGTGCCCCGCTACGTTCAATATGCCAGAATGATTGAACTATTAGTTACGTGTAGCCCAACAGATAACCATTACAAACACACATTCACTTGTGAATAATGTTAGTATCGAAAGACAGAGAGACTCTTGACACAGTATTCGCGATTTGTTTAAAACTTATTATTACAGAATTTTTTTGTCTCGAGATCTCAATCGCTCATAAAAATGGTAAATTTGTAGTGTTAGCCAATCTTCTAACTGTAAAGATGACAGAGGCACGACGTCGACCTTATTCCGATCATCGGCCGATAACAGATCCCGTGCAGATGAGAGTAGAAGGTATGATTATCATTTGTCCTCTAGTATACAATTTTGTTGCCTCATTCCGTGGTTTTTAATAACTTATAACTAGAGCTCATCTCTGATGATGACGGACAACTTTATCTTGCATGCTTTTATGGAGAGGCTTATTTTCAAGATGTGCAGCAGCATAATTTATTTCGATAATCTTCTATTTGGGCTCACCATGAAGAGAAATTGTTTTATCTGTGTGGAGTACCAGTACATAGTGTCTGTCTATAGACTGCTCAACATACATTGTGTCTGTCTATAGACTGCTCAACATACATTGTGTCTGTCTATGGACTGTTCAACATACATTGTGTCTGTCTATAGACTGTTCAACATACATAGTGTCTGTCTATAGACTGTTCAACATACATTTTGTCTGTCTATAGACTGCTCAACATACATAATGTCTGTTTATAGACTCCTCAACATACATTGAGTCTGTCTATAGACTGTTCAACATACATAGTGTCTGTCTATAGACTCTTCAACATACATTGTGTCTGTCTATAGACTGTTCAACATACATTGTGTCTGTCTATAGACTCCTCAACATACATTGTGTTAGTCTATAGACTGCTCAACATACATTGTGTCAGTCAATAAACTCCTCAACATACATAGTGTCAGTCTATAGACTCCTCAACATACATCGTGTCTGTCTATATAGACTCCTCAACATACATTGTGTCTGTCTATAGACTGCTCAACATACATAGTGTCTGTCCATAGACTGTTCAACATACATTGTGTCTGTCTATAGACTGCTCAACATGCATTTTGTAAGTCTATAGACTCCTCAACATACATTGTGTCTGTCTATAGACTGCTCAACATACATTGTGTCTGTCTATAGACTGCTCAACATACATTGTGTCAGTCTATAGACTGCTCAACATACATTGTGTCTGTCTATAGACTGCTCAACATACATTGTGTCTGTCTATAGACTCCTCATCATACATTGTTTGTAGAATTTAATTTATTTGTTATTCAGTGTCATTATGCTCATACAGCATGTTTGTTAATTTTGGGACATGTTTTTTCTGAGTAACTGCTTTGTTTTTGAATACAAGGACTAGGTTTTAGGACCTGAAGTTTCTGACGGACATTTTACTCTGTCTGTAGTCGAGTGGTTGTAATTTGACTGTGTTAGTCTGTTCAACAAAACCTGTGAATTTGATATTGAGTTTGACGATAAGAAAATTATTACAGGGAATCTACCAAGTTGGCTTAATGGCAACCTGGTGAGAGTCGGACCAGGACTTTTCAAGTTTGGACAGTATGAAGCCTTGTTTCCTATGGATGGTATGGGTCTGCTGCATTCCTTTCAAATTCAAGATGGCAAGGTGACATTCATTAGCAGGTATGTGAACCTATTGTTTTGGAATTCTGCACACAACACATGTGTATAGATAAATTATATGCTATTTGCCATAGTAAAATTGTTATGCTTTAAATAGAGCATTTGCATCGACCACATGTATGTTATTATTCAAGAAGCACTTGCTTGATTATGTCACAAGATGAACACTTGATAGTGACATATGATGAGACTTGAGAGTGACATACTAGTTGATTGCAAGGACATGAACCTTGCGAAGCTACCATGTGTTATTTATTCTAAGTTTCCATAGTTCTACAGACAACCAAAGGAATGTTCAGAGGTTGCATTGAATGTTTTTCTAGCACACTCATTATATAATACACCAACTTGCACAAGCAAATCTTGCATGATGAGACAGATAAAAAAGAATGTGATTTACTGTCAAATTAAAATTTGGAAGCGATGGTTTTGTAACAAAAAATATATATATGTAATTCTTTATAGCTTTAGTTAAGTATCAGCTAATCTCTGTTGACGAACTTAAAAAACTATTATCAAATACATTGAATCAGCCAGGTGAAACCATTAGTCAGCATTCCTTGATAGCAAGCAAATTCTGTCTTCGAAAGAAACATATCTTTGCCCAGGCTCATGCTGCTATTGCTTTCTATTTTATTTCCGAAGTTTTAAATAAGTTGTTATTTTTTAGGCTGATCGAATCAGACATATACAAGAAAAACATAGCAGAAAATAGATTCACCGCTGCTGAGTTTGGAACCCCCGCGAGCCCCAACCCGGCACAGAAAGGTATGTTTGCCAGGTGAGTTAGAGAGTTGAGAAGGCTGACATCGATATCACTTACATGATCATCAGACTGGCTAGAGGGTTGCTTGAGGCTGGTTTTTTGACTTCTAATTATCAGTCAAACAAACTCATAGATATCATATTATGCACAGAGTATCTTGCAGGTCGACTTTAAATATATCTTGATAGTGAGAATGCTATGTCTAAGGTGTGTACTAGTGTATGTAGTAAAGTGATATACACACACTTCAAGTGTGTTTTCTCATATCACTAACTCTTATCATAGATCTGTGCTATCAGGCGTGAGCTGGTTTACACCTACATGGCTGGTGCATTCTAAGAGTGTCATTGAAATTAGTTTCTCTTGTTTTGCTGTTCTGTGTGTTAGGGTTGACTGGTAGTGGTTGCTATTGCATGTGCCCTTTTCAGCAATACCATCTCATAAGGCCTGGTTCACACTGGTTGCTATTCGAGCGTAGTACTAACAGGAAACTGACAACTCCTGAGTGGGTGCTAGCAGGAGCCTGACAGGTTCTGAATCAGTACTATCAGGTGACCAACAGATACTGAGGCAGTACTAGCAGGAGACTAACAGGTTCTGTGTCAGTACTAACAGGAGAGTAACAGGTTTTGAGTGCGTGTGTGTGTGTGCTAGTGTAGGAGATGGCAATGTTATGATTGGCGAAACTCTTCCCTTGCTTGAGCAATGTCAACACTGCCAGACAGATTCTATGCTGGTAGAGTATCATTGTATCCGCTAATGTAGAATGAATTTCCATCATTTTCAGTGCTTTGAAAGAGTAGCACTAATATTCTGAAATATTTTTTGTCACTTATTATAACTTATATTTACCAGCATTACCGAGAATTTAGTGCTCTAGTTTGGGTTGTATTTCAGCTGCTTTCCAAATAGTTCAAGGTTGATTCCTATCCATAAGGGACCCATCTGACAGCTTAGTATTTATAAACATGTCACAAATATACCTCATAAATACATCCCATTCATCAAGTTCATGTCCGGGCCTATTGAATGCTACTGCTAGTGCGACTGTCCACTCTACTGGCTGTTACACCTTTCAGGTTGAAAGAGAAGGTGTCTCAGTCCGGAGAGCTCAGCGATAATTGCAACCACAACCTCTGCTTTTGGAAAGAGAACAATGCTTTGCTGGTAGTAGGAAACCCTATGTTTGTCATCGACCCAAATACTTTGGAAACTGTTGGGAAGGTGATCATTTGTCAGCGAAACTTCATTTTTGGAACCTATAGTTTCCTTCTGATACTCACATTGTAGCACCGGTTATATTATGAGTCATCAAGGAATCAGCTGTGATAACATTTAGTTGGCTTTTGATATACTAGAGCTTGTAACCCAACATTGGCTAGGCTAGCTACCTTATCTGTTATGATGACCTCTGGACTTTGTAGGGCTGCAGGTGGTGCTATACATATGCACTAGTGTTGTGTGTGTACAATAGCAGATTTGTTGGTACAACATACCGTATGTTATTCAATCCTCTGTTTCAGAGATCGCATTCAAATACTTTGCTTTAGTTAGCGGACATGGTTATGACTACACGCTTGTGTTTATGGTGAGATGTTTGTGTCTATGGTGAGATGTTTGTATCTATGGTGAGATAGTTGTGTCTATGGTGATGTGTTTGTGTCTATGGTGAAATGTTTGTGTCTATGGTGAGATGTTTGTATCTATGGTGAGATGTTTATGTCTATGGTGAGATATTTGTGTCTATGGTGAGATGTTTGTGTCTATGGTGAAATGTTTGTGTTTATGGTGAGATGTTTGTATCTATGGTGAGATGTTTATGTCTATGGTGTAATGTTTGTGTTTATGGTGAGATGTTTGTATCTATGGTGAGATGTTTGTGTCTATGGTGAGATGTTTGTGTCTATGGTGAGATATTTGTGTCTATGGTGAGATTTGTGTGTCTGTGATCTATGCATCTTTGATAAGGTTCATGGTTACATGTGTCAGTACAGGCCAATGTTTTTTATTTTCTGTTTATGATAAGTTGTATCTGTGACCAGATGTACTGACTGAGGTCAACTGCTTAGCACTTGAGCAGAAATATCAATATTATATTTTGCTTACTATTGATGTATTGCCTATCCCTTTTAGACATCATTTACTCAATTGTATTTGTAACATAAACTGCCTTACATATTGATGCACAAATAATCTGAGTTTGTTTGATTTGGCCTCCACCATAAAAAAGAAAATTTTACTCTAATTATACATTGACTTTGTAGGTTGTCTTGCCTCAGTCTTTGGGCATAGACCTCATAACTGAACACGTTCATTTTGATAAAGATGGCACTATGTACTTACTGGGTTCACATGTTCGTGGCAGACCGGTGTATCACATTGTTAAAGTTCCTGCAACAGGCGATTGTAAGTACATGCATATGACCATTTTATTGACAAAGTTTTGTCTATGGGTATCTATGGCTGGCTGTTCATAGTCAGTACTTCATGAATTAATACTATTGGGTACAAAATGAGGTTTATTTGACCTACTTTCAGTGATGGACAGCTTTCAACGAGCAGAGATAATCTTCAGCATTCCAGGACAATTCAAAGTCACTCCGACCTCCCACCACAATTTTGTAATGACTGATAACTTCTTTGTTATGATTGAGGTGAGATTCATTTGTAGTGTTTACCTTGCGTATAATGCTCAAAGCTAAACTCTGCTGGGTAACAGCTTTTCCATAAGTTGAGGTAATGTTTAGCGTTATATTTTATGAGGTCTGATCCAAAAGTTCCCGGAATGGAGTTGTATACTCGTGCATTTTCACACGATGGAAAAACCCATTGCAGGGTTGGCTGGGAAACACCTCTGGAGTGTTGTCACAAAATTTCAGGTTGCTATAACAATGCGTTCTCATGTGAGCTAACGATATGTCAAGGTCTGTCCGGTGCTTCCGTCTTTTAAAAAAGAAATTTATCGTCATGTCTAATAAGCCAGAACAGCGCATTTGCATTAAATTTTGTGTGAAATTAGGAAAAAAAAGGATATTACGCCCTTTAAAATAAAGTTTTGATCATTCCTGAAAGCTTCCTTAAAATCGTTGCAAGCGTGCATCCTGAGCTCGTTTTGGTCATCAGTTAGCAAGCTTGGCACGAAATTTGCTGCGACTCATTTAATTTGTTAAAAAATTGTTTAAATTGTCAGTTAAAACTTTTTGAACAGTTCCAAAACTAAGTCCAGTCTCTTAAGATATCTCTAATGGTTAAACATCGATCTGGCATGACTAGTGACCTCACACTGTCAATTTACGAGCAGGTTCTTGCCGACGCTGGTCTGCCAGACCTCGCGTCATCTTCAGTGCTGTCTCCACCTTCACAAAAACGTTTGTACCACTCAAAAATTTGTGTTTTCTTTAGACCAGCATCTTCAAAAGCAATAGTTAACATTTCAACTGTCTGAGTACTTGTTTTCCCTAATTTTGCACAAAATTTAATGCAAATACGCTGTTCCGATTGACTAGACATGACGATGAATTTGTTAAAAAAAAGACGGAAGCACCGGACAGACCTTGACATATCGTTAGCTCACATGAGAACGCATTGTCATAGCAACCTGAAATTTTGTGAAAACACTCCAGAGGTGTTTCCCAGCCAACCCTGCAATGGGTTTTTTCATCATGTAAATATGCACGAGTATACAACTCCATTTCAGGAACTTTTGGATCAGACCTCGTATATTGATTGGTTTACCAGCTTCTTTATAAGTTATCATAAATGAAAGTGATTTGAATTCAAGCCACATCCATATTTAAAGGAAGGCTAGTAGCCTCTCTCACCCTTAAATTATTTAGGCAAGATACCGGCAGTTACCTTCGAGGAAAGAATATACTTCAATTATCAACTAGTCGCAGCTTCTGAAAAATTGTTGCGGAAGTCTTAACCAGCTATTCATTCGATATATATGATAATCGAATGAATTGTGAACACCTGATGTTTAAAGGTCAGGTGAAGGTCAGAGGGGGTTCATGTATGCTGCTCTTGATTCAGCTCAAACTCCTTTAATATTATGACTAGAGTCAGAAATAGACTTGCGTTCACCTTAATATACGAGTCTGTTGGGTTTTTATTATTAGATTTAGTAAGTATTTCTCGCGATGTACCATGTTAGAGTTACCATGTCTGATTATGTATGTGGTTAGATTTAGTAAGTGTTTCTCTCGATGTACGACGTTAGACTAAGTGAATATTTCTCGTGATGTATGTCATTTCCATCATGTCAGGTATAAAGTTTTTCTACAGCTTGCAGTTTTGTGAAACTAAATCTAAAAAACTAACTTATATGTAAAAAAAACTAAGTAATGGAATAATATTTACTATAATAAGAGCTGTGTCTGTCTGTCCGTCCGAAGCCATGCTAAGAGCGTTAGGAAAAGTATTTGCACCGGACCAGAATCGGTTCCACAGATTGGAAGCCAACCGCTACCACTGAACCATGCAGCCCATTGCTATATTCTGGAATAATCTTTGCATAACTTAGGTATATTTTTATTTCAATTGTTAATAGTCACGATCAGCCTAATTATCCTAATTCCTAATAATAATCTTAATTAAACAAAACGTGTATTTTTACCAGCATGTTCACTTCAACTTATGACTTTTTCAACATGAAACAAATATAAAAATGTAAGGCAAGGTTTGACAGTATGTTTATATGAACTTATCTGTATGTGTTTTGGTAACATACCAACAAGGTCTGCAATAGTGTCCAATATAATGTAACTTATCTGTATGTGTTTTGTTAACGTACCAACAAGGTCTGCAATAGTGTCCAATATAATGTAAATGCCAGATTTATACAAGGCTCCTGCAAAGTTGAGTGTTTTGAGTAAAAATAAACATGTCTGCCATTTCATCTATTGAAACACCATTTTATATGAAAATATATATAGAGTTTTGCAATGATAACGCATTAGTGTAATTGCATGGAATCATATGCAATATTTCCAATGATTCTTGCTTGTTTCTGTCATATCTTCTGCAACTTATCTCTGCCAATTTTTCTCAGTGCCCAATGGAGATCAACATTCTGAAGATACTAACTAAAGGAACAGTTTTAGAAGCTATCAACTGGGACCCTTCTACCACAGTGAGTATGCAGTCAACTTTGTCAGTTTTTCTTGTCAAAAGTAAGGCCGTTGGTAACTAGGCCCTTACAGTTAGCGCTCATAGAGTAATACTATCACCTGCGAATAGTACATATACTTCGTACTTCACACATTTTATGTTGTTGGATACATCTATTGTGTTTTGAGCATGTTCTTTGCTCATCTACTTGGCAATAAGTTTCATCTACATTCTAGTGCAAGTTCCACGTACTCTGCAGAAAGACAGGCAAAGAGCTCAAATGCAAGATGGAATCTGAGGCTATGTTATTCTTGCACAGCTCAAATGCATACGAAGAGGACGAGCATATCATCATGGATGCCTTCATAATGAGCAAGCTCAAATCACATAAAGGTAAAAAGTGTCTATGCATAATTATCACCTCTCAAGTATATCACATTTGCAGGCTACGACCTCTCAAGTATATCACATCTGCAGGCTACGGCCTCTGAAGTGTATCACATCTGAAATACACTCATACTTTCACATACGAGTGTCTCAACGTACGGAAAACGTGAGATATGAGTAAACTTTCAATTAAGTTATAGCCTTAAGGTATGAGCAGGTTTTGAGATACGAACATGTGAGACAGTGGCCAAGTATGCTGAGGCGTTTTATAAGAACGGCATCGCTCGGTGTTTTTCGTCTCCTCAGTTTGCAATTGTTACATGTTCTTTTGTTGACGTTATTCATTGCAGAATTAAAGGAATTAATTGTACTGTACGTAGATCGAAAGCAAACCGGGAGAATGAAGGACAGTGCCAATACAAAGCGTATGATAACAATTGATACTAAACATAAAATTATAAAAAAGTTTGAGGGTGGTGTAGGCGGGACTGAGCTGACTCGCTGATATGAGAGGAATACCTCCACAATATGTACCATCATAAAGCGGAAGGATACTATAAAGGGCATCAAGCCTTCAAAAATACTAACCATATTTTCCAAGTGGCGCAGTTATATTCATGACAAAATATGGAGGCTTCTTATAATATGGATGAAGGGCAAAAAGTTAGCCAGAAAAATTGTGACCGAAACAATCATATACGAAAAGGCCAGCAGAATATATCAGGACTTAGAAGTAGAGCAGACATTGGAGAAAGGGGAAACCTTGACATCAGAGCATACCTTCAAAGCCAGTTGTGGCTGGTCTGATAATTTCTAACCACCCACAGGATACACATGGTTGTGAGGCTTGGAAAAGCAGCAAGTTTCGACTCGGAGGCCTCGGCGGAATATATCTGCCTCGGTTGTAGCTCAACAAGGTTGCACCTCCAACAAGTGTTCAACAGTGATGAAATTGAACTTTTTTAGAAAAAGATGCCCAGGCATGCATTTATCACGGCCGATGTGAAGAGTATACCGGGCCATAAACCCTGGAAGAACCGCCTAACCCTAGCCTTATGTGCCAATGCCAGTGGTGACTATAAAGTCAAAACACTGTTGGTGTACCACTTGGATAATGTACATTCTTTTAAGAGACAAGGAATCTTGAGAGAAAAACTCCAAGTGATTTGGTGCACTGATTCTAAGGCTGGAATTATGGGCGGGTTTTCACCGAATGGGTTAATCTACGCTTTGGTCCTGCTGTCAACAAATATTTGACACATAAATACTGGTCAATGACATGTCTCGCGGTCCTCGAAAATGCTCCTGGTCTCGAGGAAAACATTTTTGATGAATACGGCTTTATTTAGGTCATCTATCTTTCACCCAACACCACACCACTCTTCCAGCCCATGGACCAAAAGGTTATGTCAAACTTGAAGAAACTACACAAAGTGTTTATTCAAGAAATGCTACGATGTGACAGACAACACGAACCTCACCCTTTATGAATTTTCGAAAGACTTATAGTATTGTCCTTGTTGGAAACCATTGACGATGTGTGGCAGGGTCTCACACAGCATACTCCCTTGTCAGCATGGAAGACATTATGGCCAGCTTCCGTTGCTTTGGACACTTTGAAGGGTTTGAAATGGCAGACCCTGATGAACCTTGATTCGTTTCAACGGATGAAATCAAATCTCTTGAAAAGTTCATGGGGCTGAAAGTTGACGAGGTAGACGTGAATGACCTTGTTGAGGAGTACCAGAAAACTGACGACACACGACTTAATTGAAAATCAGGAAATGCAACGTTCGGAGGTGTTTAATGAGCTCAGTAATGAGGAGGTGGAAGAGGACCGTCTCTCTACAAAGGAAATTAAAGACATGTTAGTAAAGTGTCAGGAGTTTTCTGCGTTTATAGAAAAGAGACATCAAGTTTGCTAGTGATTGTCTGTTAGCCCTTTGTGACAACACTTGTGTTTGTCATTTTTGTAACATTTTGGAGGGGTGACAAAAGCAAACATCCTTAGATAGGTTTCTCTTAAAATGTCCAGCTAAACGTGAAGAAGAAAGGAAGAAAAAGAGAGCTAAGCCGAAAGAAGGAAATTAAAATGATGAAAATGAAAGAATTTTTTAATTGTGTTTAGTGTAAAATTAGAATTCTCTTGCAAATTAAAGGAAGCCAAATTTATTAAGGTTAAATTCAATTTTTTCACCTTTCACCGCAAACAATGCCGTTGTTTGCTACTATCTGTACATAATAATGCCACATTTATTGCATATCGTAACCACTAGATATGTATTTGTTATTAAAAAACCAGCTTTTCAACTCGAGTTGAAAGTCATTTTTTTAGCGAGCCCGCGTACCTGACGATTATGGCGATAGATTAAATTTTAATAACTTTTTTGTTTATACCACTTCAAACAAATTGTAGTAAAGTGTATTTAGTGGTCATTTTTTTACACCTTTTAGTTCATCCATTGTTTAGGATCACAACTTTGCCTTTTTATTAGTGAAATATATATTTTGCCCTAAAAAGTAACAATTTCCTTTTTTGTACTTGAGCACTGTTTTATAGACTACAGCACCAGCTTTTCATGTGCTGGCCTGCTTCATAGTTGTGGTTTCTTTTATGCACATTAGCCTTTCGGTCTTGCTTCTCAGTGGTTTTTTTGGTGAAGCGGTTGCCGATGTGTTCATCTATATATCAAAGTTGTCATCATCTGTTCGGACGTCTGCCTGTCCAGCTATAGTGTTTGAAACCATGGAATGGAAAGCTTGCTGTGCGCTGGATTTGAACTCACGGAGATTGCAACACCAGTTTCAAACCACGCAGTTAAGCACTGAGCTATACAGTCCTTAGCATTCCATTGCTTTTATCATATAATGTATACCGTACGCATATGTGCACTTTTGATTATTAAATAATATTCCTTTTTGCATTTGTTATTTTTTGAAATTGTTTAAAAACTAATTTTTTTTTGCTATTATTACTTTTCTATTAAATTTGTAATTTTTAAATGTGTTGTTTCAGTTTCAAATGTGCGTTATATTTCTATTTCCGGTTTTTCAAATGGCTCGATAGCCAAATCAGTAAAGGCTAATACTTTTCATGCGGACAGTTGTATTATCTCGAGTAGGATTAGCCTCTACATCCCCTCTCTGTTCGGTCAGACAAAGTACCAGACAAAGACAGTCCAATATCTCATTTTACATTTGTACAAGTATCGAGCGGTACCAGTATTGTCGTATTCAGATTTTTGATGGATAGCTTTTGCTGGAACAGTAACCTTCTTCATACACACACTTCTATGCATTAATTGTTATTGATTGAACATGTTCAGGATTTTTATTGTTTTCTCAGTTTGTATTAATTGTATCATTACACAATCATCATTTTTCATTCTTTTTTCATCTTCAAAGCAGACTTAATTTAGCACTTAGCTTGATTACTTGCTAATTATTTCACATTTAAACACTTTTATAGTTGTTTATTTTGTTTCCTAATTTATTTGAACTGCACAAAACATTTTCTTCATGATATGAAGTTTGAAAGTTAGAATGGGTAACTGTTGTTATATGTTAAGTAATGTTTTCTTTGCAAAGATATATTTATTACCCGTGCAACACCAGACATCCAGCTAGTCCATACATACGGTATATGTATGGTCTCTAATGATTGCTAGCCCTCTCATAAGCTTTCTGCTTCCTCTTTCCTGCTACAGACTTACGTTATTTCATTTACTGTACATTTGCAGACGTGTTCACTCAGAGAAATGTTTTGGCCTCTGAAGCCTACGAGAAAGAGGAGTCGTGGAAGAAGTATGAACAGTCTGCTGTTAGGTTTATCATTCCAACAAATGAGGAGGTGATTCATACAATATGGTCTTTGGCCACTAGGGACTGTCTAAGTTTGTGTGTACGCGCCTCCACCTAGGGTTGAAGTGGAAAAATTTAAAAACCCAGTCTTTCCAGATAGGCTCTAGCAATACATGCTGACCAATGACAAATGTTAAAGTAACTTCAGCTGTCATCTTTGTTTCTGCCATTTCACTAAACACATTGACGTCGTGTTGATAGCTTTATGCAATCCTGGACTGAGAAATGTTATGATCTCAAATCGTTTACTGCTAAAATTTACAAACTATAAATCAAAGGTCGAGTGGAATGCCTTTGTCATGATTACAAGCAAGTTATATTTGGTTCATCACAGCTAACTGACCAATTGGTGGTGACGATTAATTTTGTTGATTACACTTTTTGCTTTTATTATTTTCTCAAGATTATCATCTATGCTAACCCTCAATTATTAGAGTTAAGGTCGGCACTGACCGATCCTCTGATTTTAGACTTGAAAGTTATAAAAACGTTGTTTGCGTTCTTCAGTCGCACCTCAATAAACATTTATACCGTAGCTATGGTGATGATAGTCTGGGCTCATACATGCTTCTAGGGAAGAGTCAATTATGCATACGTAGAAAGGAGGTTAGAGATAGCTCATGCAGTTTGCTCTAGCCATGTTCTGCTCTGTGTGGAATATTATAAGTTTTAAATTAGAAAATAATTTCTATGGCATTGAAAGGTATTTAAATTATAGTATAGGTAACACTTATGACTGAGTAAGGAATAATACTATTGATGGAGTGAACAAATTAGATCAGCATAGCCTCAGATCCCACGTTTGCTATCTTGCACCTACATATCTTAGTTGTACATGTGTGTTGCTATGACCAGTGTCATTGCTAGAGCAGGTGATTTGATTCATTCTGGGTCTTTTGACAACCAAGCATTTATCTCAACTCAATGGCTTGATGTCATTTGTGCCTGATTGTATAGATCTGTCGATCTCTATATAACATCAAGTGTTTGTCTGTCATGGTATGTCCTATTAATACCAATTGGTTAAAATACAGTCTTCAGGCTTCAACAGCCCAGTGTATGCACCATGACAGATCCTGATGTGTAGTGATTATAAATACAATTACTCCAGAGTGTGGCAAGGTGGCTGCATGGTTTAGTGGTAGTACGCTTGGCTTCACATTTTTGTACCTGAATGTACAGGTTCAAGGCCTGTGAGGTGTAATCTTTTTTTCTAACTTTCTCAGCTGGCTTCACACAGACACAAACTTTTATTATAGTAAGTATTAAAATCTTAGCGTAAGTTACAAGCTTACAGTAAAACCTTTATTTGAATGCTGTGGCACTCATTTTTCAACCCTGCCCCTATAGTAGCGGTCAAATAAAGATGGCGTTCAAATAGAGGCTGGCGTTATATTTTTCAAATAGCTTGTCGGAATTTTGGGAAGATAAATTTAATCTTTTTGCCGGCTAAGCAAATGTCGCCTATATTTGGCACTCTCCTTCAGGCGGAATGACATTAACCATTTTAGACGCAATAATTTGGCTAACCTATCTCCAACTATTGTAGATCTCTAAATAAATACGTATGCATTGAGAAGTCGAGAAATATCTCTACCAGTTGATATCTATTGCTTGCAATTAATCTGCGATGATATTATAGCCTGTACCCTAGTTTGAAATCTGTTTGAGCTTTTAATTTTGTTTTTTTTCTAAATTTGAAGGTATAGTTTAATTTTGCAACTATATTTAACAATGTCGCATGAAAGCTCATTGCACTCATTGATATGTTTGCTACAGTTTGCAGCCAAAACTAGCTTTTTATGTGCAGCAAAAGAGGAGTTATGAGCTGTATCCACTGTAAGCCGAGTTAAGATAACCGCAAGGATGCTATCAATTAATATGCTATAGATCTACAGATTTATAAGGTATATAATAATAATCTATCAAATGCTACAAATATACATATATTCAAGAACAAATGACATAAACCATACTTACAATGCATGCAGAAACAAGAATTAACATCTTTGAAACAAAAGTATTTGCATCGTTTGCTCAGCCAGTTGCATTCTGATTGTTGCTCTCATTTGAAACGTCTTCACCTTCTCCTAGCTGTTTAATACCTTCCACATTGTCTTCTGACTTCAAATCTTTTTCTGCACTGTTGAACTAGTCTGTATTAGCATTCAAATAATTTTGTTCGCAGAGCAAAGCTTTTACCCGTTGCATTTCGCCCAAATAATGTTAAACTTTTATCCCTATGGGTGCTAAACACAAAGTTTAGCATAACATTAGTTGATCGCATATGTTGAAGTATCAAGACCGCGTTAAACAAGGAACTACTGTTAGCCTGATAAAGTTATTATTTAATTCTATGGTGTTGCTTTTAAAGTTTTAATGAAAAATTGAGAAGCTTTGAGTTTGGAAAAATGCCTTCAATACGAACAGAAACAACGAATTAATTGTTATTGATGTAACCGGTTCATTATGATTTCGTGGGCACTTTTCTACTCTTCTACTGATCATTGCTATTATAGGTCTTATTATAGCCAAAGTGACAATCAAATAGAGGTGGCGTTCAATTAAAGGGTGGCGCTCTATTTTTCAACCCTTCTCCTATAGTGGTGGTCAAATAGAGGTGGCATTCAAATAGAGGTTACTAAAATAAATAAAAACTAAAATAAATAGTAAGTTACTCACATTCATTGGGTAAAGAAACTTAGCCAATCGCAACTGCATTATAGCTATAGCTACAGCCGGAGTGACAGACAGACATACTTTGAGAAATATATATATAGATTTAAAACAGACTGCATGCAGATTAGACGAAGAGTTTAACAAGACGATTCATCAATCTATGTCATTTACTCTCTACGGTGCATAGATTGTTCTCATGATTCTGGACTGGTTATTCTATGTTTCTGTGCAGTTATGAGGCTGGTGAAGAATGAGAAATATTTGATGTGATGCTTATAGCCCATTTGCATGTAGCATAGTTTACCATCTTTGTCTCACAGGCTATCAGTACAAAAAGTATCGGAGAGAATGCTGTGACCATGGCAGATAAGGGAGCTGAGGCTATTGTTCAAAAATCAAAGCTGTTATTGAAATGCCGGTCACTAGTGGCCCCGAGTGAGTATTCTATTATCTCATTTGCTGCTCACTAGACTCAGGATTTAAACATAATAAAGAACGATTTAGTTCAATATGATTAATTAAGAATATAATAATGTATTATAATAATATATATTAATTATTATACAAAAATTATATCAAATTTATATTTTATTTATATATCAAATAATACAAAATTTATATATAAATTTAATATATGTAATATATAAGTATATATAAATATAATATGCATTTACATGTATATATAAAAATTTTAAATAATTTTTATATGTTATTTATGTAAATATATTTAATTATAATATATCAATATATTCAATCAAATATTTAATACATTTATATAATCATATAAATATAAAATGTAATATAAATTATTATAATAATTTATTTAATATATAATATAACATGTAATATAAGTTATTATAATAATTTATTTATTTAATATATAATATAAAATGTAATATAAATTATTATAATTATTTATTCAATATATAATATAAAATGTAATATAAATTATTATAATAATTTACTCATTTAATATATAATATATTCAATATTAATATGTTATAATTAATTATTAATACTTTTACCTATTATTCTTTTTACTATATTCCGTTTATTGCAAAGAGTACACAAATTACTTGTGGAGAATCGCTTGTATGAACAAGTAGGTCTCATACTCTGATTTCCTATTCTTTGTCAGAGTACCTTGACAAGTTTCTTTAAGACTATAGATACTGTTGCAGGAGACGTGGTGGAGTACCTGCAGTACCCTGCCATCAACCCAGCTCTCTCTAGCAAGAAGTACACATATTTCTATGCAGGGGGATACGGGGAGAGCGATTTCCTCAAATTTGGGGTCAGTTCCAGAGAGTTAACATGCAGCTCGGTACAACTCTGTGCTTTTCCCTAACTTTGTTCATTTGCGATTTCAATGACACTTCATTCTATATACGTATCTGGGTGTGTTAAGAAGTATCGGCTGCCAACAGACATCCCGATATATTAGACCTGAAGAAATTATATGCTAGTCCCTTTGTAATATCTTTCTGTCATATCATATGGCAGCGTGTAGATATTTCTGGCAGCATTTAGCCATTTCTGCAGCTAGCCAAACTCTAGTTCAACTGATTCGATCCACTCGCGTAGTCAGTTCATTACAGCACAGTGTCTATATTTGCTCAGCTTGTAGACACTTACCAAGTTAAACCTGAAAATATCACTTTGTTGGAGTCGTCCTCTGTCTGCTACTCTATCATTGCCGGAGTTGTAATCCCTGTTTACTATTACCTTCATCGTCGTAGTCGTGAGCCCCTGATAACTGCCCGCTTAATTGCACACAGACCGTTGATATCGCTAACAATCCGCTGTTCTTATAGATAGGCAAGTACAATGTGGACAGCCAAGAGGTGATAGCATGGGAGGCAAAGACTTGGCAATATTTATCAGAGCCTGTCTTCATCGCTGACCCTGAAGGGACTGCAGAAGATGATGGTATGCTTGTTAGCTATACTTTGATCATTATGGGTAGGAGCTAGGGCTAGGTTTGGGCTAGGGGTTGTTAGGAAGTCTAACCCCCATATAGTTGTGCAATGTTAACAGCTACTGAGCATGTCTTGGTCTCTGTAATTCCTTTAGCGTAATTTGTTAAAGAAACTTTAAAGTGTATAACTACTAGACATGGAAACTTGTTCGATTAATATTTAAACTAGTCTCCATGTGTATCAGTCAAGTTTTCATTCAGCGCTTTTTGTTTTTAATTTAGCATCGTTTTCAAGTTCTTCATTTAAAGTGTTTAAAGTTTAACTATTGAAATGCTTGAATATTTTAATAATTTTATACCACATTTACCTTAAATAATATAACAAGTGCCATTGATATATTGATATTTAGCTTGCTTGTTTAATTGAGTTTAGGTTTTTATGCAAATTCCTTCAAGTCAATTCTGTCATCTTATGTATTTTAAAACGTTATTGCTGAATTGATACAAGTCAGTTTTGGTTCATTTTAGTTTTTATCATTTAGCATAGCTAGCGATGTTTCAACTTATTAACCAGTGTGCTGCAATGTTGCAGGTCTTCTTCTCTTTACCATGCTGGATTATGCTGAAAAGAATGATAGACTAGTCGTAGTGGATGCCAGGTCTATGAGTACGATTGCCCAAGTTTTCTTTGATGTGCAAAGTGGTGGAGCAGTCTTATTACCAGAGGCTGATCATGGAGTTTTCATTCAATCATAAATCGCTGTATGCGAGATCAGCCAACAATTTTTCTTTCTACAACAGTATAATCATTTTACTAGCATATTTTATTTTTCTTAGTTACGTATGAAATAGATGCAAACAAAGTGATTTCACAAATTTTGTACCAAATTATTTACATTCCGGTAGTGTATCTACTCCCTAGAAATTAATCATCGATATGCGATGTACGTACCCGATAGATTATTTTTATTAATTAGAAGTTGTGCACACCTGTGTTTAGAACCGTTTCCTTTCAGGCAGTCAAGAAGTAACTTTCCAAATAGGTACATATAAATGTACCTAAGCTATATTCGAAAGGGTCTTAGTCTTTTAGTATATAGCCTTCGTTCCAAACCATGCTCTGATAACCTCTGTCTAAATTGTCAAGGGGTCTGTTACATTGAGGTTAAAGCATTCTTGTGCCTGTGACGTCACTGATTTCCGAACAAGTAGTGGCACGGAAATATTTTGGACGTTCAAATGTGTTGATTTTTTCTTATTTAGTACAATGGTTTCTGCATTAGATTGCTGTTTTAAAACAACGAGATGGTTTCCTGTAGTTTTCATAGTGGCGGTCATTGGCTGGTCCTACTATGCCTACGTCGTCCAATTGATTGCGCGTAAGTACTAAGGATTGCTGTGGCGTTTGCTAGAACAACACTTGTTTGGGCATACTGCAGACAGAAGAATTATTGTAAAATAGTTAGTATTTGTAACAGAGGTATTATCATTCAATGATAATATACGTTTTTTTAAAGATGTAATATTTCTTTTGTCTGCCAGGAAAATCAGTCTACCAAATTTACACACTATCAAACGACGTTTTTCAACAGCTGCTAACTACAATTAGGCAGTTATTAAAACCGTTTATGCTGACACGAAAGGTATTATATTATTTGTAAAATTTATTTAAGAAGTCTGATTTTTATATGTTGGTTGCCAAGATCCTTGTGTTTATAGTTTGTGGTTTTAGCTTTTAATGTGCCCATTTTGTATGTACTAGGCTACTTCCTTGATTTAATTTACTTCACTAATGTGATAACTTAATAGTTGATGATTGATTGACAGGCTAGAAAAAGTTTGGTTTTCTAAAACTTCCAAAATAAACTTCCTGTGAGAATTCGCTACAGACGATAAGTGATTTCAGCATTGCAAAAAAAAAACAAACGAGTTACGTGTTTTGATTGAGCATTACTCAAATTAAATAGTTTGGAACGCTACAGTTTTTTTTGTCTAAATGACTCAAAATATTTCTTTTCATAAAAGTAGCTAACTGTTACATGTAATATTTTACGTTAAACACCTTGACTGACTTATAATTATCCACTGTAAAGAAAATCACTTGGGAGCTGTCAATAGGTCTTTTTGCATATCCCTTAAAATCTTTTGAACTAATTTATAGGTATAGGTGCTAGTATCACTTGTTCCTACATATTCCTTAATAGTTAAGCTGGTTTCATATTAGACAATCTGTTTATTAGATGCACATTACTTTCAATTCGGAATTTTTATTAGCCTACTTATATTCTTATAACCACAGCTAAACATTGAATTCACACATATACCTATTGAATGGTTCAAGTAGTCAGCACTAATGCATAAGTAAGACTATGTCTAGACTAAACATTGATGATGCATGAAATAACCAGTAATTCAATCATCACAATAAGGTAATATTTCTAAAAACATTGAGATAATGAACCAATGAGCTAATGAGATAATGAACCAATGAGCTAATTTCTGCTGTACACAAAATGAACTTGCCCTCCTAATCAGTTACACATTTACTCACCATATAGTCCACAACCATCTTGCTTGCCATATTCTAGCTCTACGTTAGCCGTAACACTAATTAAGTTTTTTTTTGTTTGTGTTGCTTGCTCTGATCAGGAAGTTATTTATTAGCAACGTTACAATAACTGATGAATCAAAGCACATTTGACCCGCTGATGTATAACCTTTGTATAACCTTTGACCTGCATAACTACTTCCTAAGTTCTGGTCTGGTTTTAGTCAATATTTCAAAAGCATTAGCCAATGTCATGAATAAGACATTCTATTTCAGATATTTTCTATTATTAATATTACTGTAATTCAATTGAATCTATATTATGTTATTTATTTTTTTGTCACTAAGGCAGCAACTGTTGCAAGATAATGACCTCATTGCTTGAATAACATTGAATTCATATTGAAACCGCCTACTGCTGATCAAGTACTGCTGATCAAGTACTGCTGATCAAGTACTGCTGATCAAGTACTGCTGATCAAGTACTGCTGATCAAGTACTGCTGATCAAGTACTGCTGATCAAGTACTGCTGATCAAGTATAATGACCGAAATGTTGCTCTTGAGCTGATGACAAGGATAATATTTACCTGTGATAAATAGCATACGTGAAGCTCGCATCATCTTTCATGTTCAACATAAACTATTCAAAACCTTTTACTTTGCATATTTTAGTTACAATCGCAGAGGAGAGCATGGCTGAAAAAGGTAAGAATGACACACTCTCATTATAAAAGATTGTCTGGTCATAGTTCAGAAGTTCGTGCTGATTTAATCTCCTTCATCTTGCTGACTTTGAAATTGCACATACATAGAAATGTTTACCATTTGTTAGATAATTTTCAAAAGCGCGGGTTTCCACGGATCTTTACCCTTGTAAGTAACTTTGACTTGTATCATATTCAAAGTTACTCATTAGACTTTTGACATGAAGAGTATTTAAGAATTAATTGTTCTTATCCAAGTAGTTAACATCAACCTTCTGGACTGGAAGCTTCCAAACAATCAGAGAGAACCTGCACCTTGGTCATGTTAAATGATTGTTTAGCTAGATTCAAGGGTACTGCCTGTCGTATGTACACAAGTAAAAATAAAGGTTGCACTCGCTGTTCTTTTGCAGTGATACTTGGCTTGCTTTACCACCCTATACTCTTCATGTTTCTATGGGCCTATTATAAGATAGTATACACAGAGCCGAAAGGGCCACCAATGCAGGTTTGTTCTCTGCCGCTACTCAGCTCTCCTTGTGTACGATCCTCTATTCTGTTTCTAATTCAAGACATGAAAGTTAGCATTGATTTTGAGTCTGTATTTAAATATTTATGTTTTGTTATGATATTTGACACCGAGTTACATACCATATGATAGGCTCTCCGTCAAAACTGCTCGTTTAGAATTGATGAGGATACATTATCCTGGCAACCCCATTCTGCACTCTCTTTCATATTCTCTAGGTTTGTATTTTGTAGATTTGGAATTGTGCACACATGCCATGTGTTTTTTTTGGACATTCGCGAGTTGCAAATTAATGCGCGCTCTTTGTTAAAAAAGATAAGGAATTTTACATCAGAAATCATAGCGCACTCCTGACTCCCTAAATTGAAATGGGAATGACTGAAGTATGAAAAATGTTTAAAATTGACTAGCTTCCGCGAACATTTATTGCAAAAGTATTATTCTTTCGCAAGTATGAAACGTTTGATAAAAATTTGTGAGCAACAAAACTCGCTTGTCTTGTGGACTATTACCGTTTCCATCTTGCATGACACAAAGTTGAGGATTCACCGCGCCATGGAAACGATCGCTATGTGAGTTATCATATCCTTCAGCTGAACACTCGGGTCAATGTCAGAATTTTTTATTTTGTAGCGTATGATTAATGTTGATCATTGTGTCAAAGTAAGCGCGTAACACATTAAAAGTAGGATCTTCCAACAAAATATATTGCAAAGTTCTGTTTTCATTGCCACTGTAAGTCGACCGACCTTGGGTAGCTTGAGTAGTAAAGATGATTGTCAGCAGGGCTGATATATATTGTAGACAGGGTGTTTATATTTACTGTATTTGTATTTGTCATAGCATATGACAGACACGTGTCATAAAATATTATGAACATTAATTGTTATGCTATGTGAGTGTATGTGTGAGATTTATTGCTCATATTGTATTGGCATGTATTTTTAGCTTTTATTAAATGTGTAAAGATACAAATAATGTACTTGATGTGGCTTCTTAGCCTGGTATCACCAGCTGTCGGAGAGGTGAGTTCATAATGCCTGACAGTAGTTAGATTCACTGTTACAGAACTTGGGCTCGGTTAATGTTACTGTAATGACGCTCTCGAAAACAGCATTAAACCTCTGTCCATCCTGTAGTTAGTAGCTTGCAGTACTGCTGAGATAAACCATTTACGGCTAAGTGTCTTTGCCTAGCCATTACAATGAAATGATGGTATTTTACAGTTTTATTTGACGACAGACCAGATAACTCCCTTGCTACAGGCGGAGTCAGATGATGATCGAGAGAAGGGAGCGGAGCTGTTAGAGCAGTACGTTAAACCACTGCCAGTATGCAGTCGTACTTTTAGCCAAGGCGAGTATACACTAGCGATGTAATATGACAGGAGTTCAATGGCGGATTGGCAAGTAAATCAATAAAATACTCATGCAGTAGCTTGAAAAGTGGATATTTTTGTCTGTTTGTTCCATTTCACTCAGAAGTACTATTCAAGTGTCCTAGGAGTTCCTGGTTGTGGTTAGTTTAAAGTTTTTCATCAATATTTTCCATCTTAATGTTTGTATTGGCATCCAACTCTGGTCATGTTATCTTCTGGGCCAGTCAACTGCTAGATTACCATAACAAGCGGGGAATGTTCTGACGCTGTATGAAGATTGAAAGTATAGTCAGTGAAGCCCAATCATACCCGCAAATATATTAGTTTGCTATTTCCCTTAATTAGTTCCCTTAATCATATCTCTGTTGGTATGTTTACTGATTGATGTATCATATCTCTGTTGGTATGTTTACTGATTGATGTATCATATCTCTGCTGGTATGTTTACTGATTGATGTATCATATCTCTGCTGGTATGTTTACTGATTGATGTATCATATCTCTGCTGGTATGTTTAATGGTTGATGTATCATATCCCTGCTGGTATGTTTAATGGTTGATGTATCATATCCCTGCTGGTATGTTTACTGATTGATGTATCATATCTCTGCTGGCATGTTTACTGATTGATGTATCATATCTCTGCTGGTATGTTTACTGATTGATGTATTATATCTCTGTTGGTATGTTTACTGGTTGATTTATCATATCTCTGCTGGTATGTTTACTGGTTGATGTATCATATCTCTGCTGGTATGTTTACTGATTGATGTATCATATCTCTGCTGGTATGTTTACTGATTAATGTATTATATCTCTGTTGGTATGTTTACTGGTTGATTTATCATATCTCTGTTGGTATGTTTACTGGTTGATGTATCATATCTCTGCTGGTATGTTTACTGATTGATGTATCATATCTCTGCTGGTATGTTTACTGATTGATGTATCATATTTCTGCTGGTATGTTTACTGGTTGATGTATCATATCTCTGCTGGTATGTTTACTGATTGATGTATCATATCTCTGCTGGTATGTTTACTGGTTGATTTATCATATCTCTGTTGGTATGTTTACTGATTGATGTATCATATCTCTGCTGGTATGTTTACTGATTGATGTATCATATCTCTGCTGGTATGTTTACTGATTGATGTATCATATCTCTGCTGGTATGTTTACTGATTGATGTATCATATCTCTGCTGGTATGTTTACTGATTGATTTATCATATCTCTGCTGGTATGTTTACTGATTGATGGTTGATGTATCATACCTCAGTCAGTCAGTCTTGAGCTCTCATGAACTGACACTGTTTGCAGGTGTGAGATACTGCGAGTTATGCAAGTGTCTAAAGCCTGATAGAGCTCACCACTGCTCCATATGTAAAAAGTAAGTAGACATTATTACACTTACACAGACATACTTACAGTAGTATAATGATACCTACTCTCAACACCTCTTTGTTTTAGTATTGTTATATTCTCCGCTCATCCTTTGGAGAATATTGTCTACTTTTTTCCCAATATGGTAGTATATTGTCCCACGACCAAACGAGCGGAGCGAAGTGTGGGAGTTTTTATGATAAATGCATGTGCACACAACTTACGAAAGTTATTCATCAACAATGAGACGAACCCTCGTCAAGAAATTTCATCAACAAATTTAAGCATCGTTATGTAAAGTCGTTAAAGTATAATAACGATACAAAACACATTTAAACCTATTTAAATATGTTACCAAGTCTTTGTAAACCATCGGTATTATCTTAAAACTTACCCATCTGATCGGATTATACACAAATAGACAGATTAATTTCAACGAAAATCGCCACAAAACACTTAAAAAGCTTGGTTTAATAAAAGTTAAGACCGAAAATTGAAACGCCGAGGGACAGATGATAGAACGATGAAGTCTTGCGCATTTCACGAAAAATTAACGTGCACTTTTCACCAGTCTATAGCATTGTTGAATTGCCGAAGGTTTTGACAATTAACATAAGAGTACAGAAATCGTTTCATTTTTGCCGATTTCAATTTTTCCATTTTCATTTGCCGACACATTTGAATACTTTCCCATTCTAACTGATGTCCAACGCAGTATAAGTAAAGCAAATGGTGATGATATTTTTTAACGTTTCTTATGAGATTGTTACAATAATTAATTATAAGTTTGGATGACTACAGAACAATGACTACGTAGTGCAGACTTTCTAAAAATCTAACACAGTGTAAGTAAAGGCATGACGATGATATTTTTTCTAACGGTTCTAATGAGATTATTGCAATAATTAAATATAAGTTTGGATGACTACAGGACAATGACTACGTAGTACAGATTTTCTAAAAATCTATTTAAATATCACAACTTCGTGATATTGTTAGCTATGCCGTTTTGAAATGTAAACAAAATTGTGCATTGGTTTTTTATTATTACTATATAAATAATATTGGTTATTCTAATAATATCAGTGCATTTTCCTTCTAATATTGGCCAATATTGCATTTTTTTTGCAGGAGGAGAGATATAAACATATAATCTTTTCCTTTCATTATTGCTATTTGTTGTATATAATAACACCCAGTACATTACAGCTACCATTGCAGTTATCCTATTTGACTGCTAATATTGCATTTCTCAACCATCAGTACCCTTTCTTTTTTCCAATATCACTTTGGTCGTGGGCTGTATGACAGTGGAATATCACTTTGGTCGTGGGCTGTATGACAGTGGAATATCACTTTGGTCGTGGGCTGTATGACAGTGGAATATCACTTTGGTCGTGGGCTGTATGACAGGGGAATATCACTTTGGTCGTGGGCTGTATGACAGTGGAATATCACTTTGGTCGTGGGCTGTATGACAGTGGAATATCACTTTGGTCGTGGGCTGTATGACAGGGGAATATCACTTTGGTCGTGGGCTGTATGACAGTGGAATATCACTTTGGTCGTGGGCTGTATGACAGTGGAATATCACTTTGGTCGGGGGCTGTATGACAGTGGAATATCACTTTGGTCGTGAGCTGTATGACTGTGGAATATCACTTTGGTCGTGGGCTGTATGACAGTGGAATATCACTTTGGTCGTGGGCTGTATGACAGTGGAATATCACTTTGGTCGTGGGCTGTATGACAGTGGAATATCACTTTGGTCGTGGGCTGTATGACAGTGGAATATCACTTTGGTCGTGGGCTGTATGACAGTGGAATATCACTTTGGTCGTGGGCTGTATGACAGTGGAATATCACTTTGGTCGTGGGCTGTATGACAGTGGAATTTCACTTTGGTCGTGGGCTGTATGACAGTGGAATATCACTTTGGTCGTGGGCTGTATGACAGTGGAATATCACTTTGGTCGTGGGCTGTATGACAGTGGAATATCACTTTGGTCGTGGGCTGTATGACAGTGGAATATCACTTTGGTCGTGGGCTGTATGACAGTGGAATATCACTTTGGTCGTGGGCTGTATGACAGTGGAATATCACTTTGGTCGTGGGCTGTATGACGGGGGAATTTCTAGTTATATTACGGTAAAATATGGTATTACATTGTTATACTCTGCGCTTATTGATAAATGAGGCTTGCCAGTGACATAGTTGTAGGTAGCCTTTGTGTAAGCCATTAATATTGATGATAAACAGATCTATTTTAGTAAAATTGTGGTGAACTGCCATAAGCACAAACATTGTGTTTGACACAAGCTTCATGCTGTGTCAACTTGAGGTATGGCACATTTGTTTTTGTTTTGCTTAATTTGTGAGCAACCTGTTTGATATTGGAAAGCTGTGGTGACTGTCAAGCTCGGCATTCTTCTCATCCTTTTCATGATAGATAAAAACAAGGCATGACTTTGAACCTGTTGATGTGTAACTAACTATATACAACCAGTGCAGGTATTATTCACAATGGAAATTTGGTTAAAAGGGAGAATCATGAAAATGATTCCCCCTGTAGATGTTTTAACGGGTTCATGAGGTCAAGGACCCAGTGAAATTGAGTTGTGTATAGCTAGCATTTTGGTAAGACGAGCATAATAATGAAGACAACTTGCATATTTATTTGTTGCAGATGCGTATTGAAGATGGATCATCACTGTCCATGGTATGTCCTACGAGTATTTGGTTCATGTCTGTCCATGGTATGTCCTACGAGTATTTGGTTCATGTCTGTCCATGGTATGTCCTACGAGTATTTGGTTCATGTCTGTCCATGGTATGTCCTACGAGTATTTGGTTCATGTCTATATTGATATGCAGTCAAACCTTGACATTTAATATTTTAAAACTGTCATACATTTTAGCAAATATTCCTATAAGCATGCACCGTATTTTGTTTAAATCATTTTATAGATAAAAAAATAAAAACTTTTGTTATCTAGTTTTATGTAAAGGATTTGAAGAAATGAATTAGATAAAACTGTGTAAACAAAGTAAGGTGTAAAAAGGTAAATTATATGTAATTATGTAATGTCATTCTATGATTATTTTGTTTCGACTACTACCTCTCGCACTGGTCTTCTGTGATGCGGATTTTAAAACTGCAAGGAAAGTATAACACACTGTTTAATATTATTTGAACAGTGAGAAACAAACTATGTAATGAATAACTGCATGTACCGTGAAACCTCCAATTGAATGCCATGGCGCTCTATTTTTAAACCTTTTCCCTATAATGGTGGTCAAATAGAAATGGGGTTCAAATAGAGGTTGACATTGTATTTTTCAAATATTTTGTCCGAATTTTGGGAAGATAAATTTAGCTTTTTACAGACGCAGCAAATGTCGCCTATATTTTGCCCGTCTCTTTCCGGTGGAGCGATATTAAACCTATTAAACATTTTGGATGCAATAAATCTGCTAACTTACCTCCAACTTGTCAGAGATCTCCTAATAAATATGCATTGAGAAACCGAGAAATATTTATATCGGCTGATATCTATTGCTTGCAATTAACCTGCGATAATATTATAGCCTGCGTCCTGCTTTGCAATATGTTGGAGCTTTAAATTGTTATTGCATTCTAAATTTGAAGACATATCTTTGTTTCATATCTATATTTACTTGTATTTACCCTTTATGTTGCATAAAAACTCATTGCACTCATTGATATGTTTGCTACAGTTTTCAGCCAAAACTAGCTTTTCATGTGCAGCAGAAGAGGAGTTACGAGCATCGATCTATTGTAAGATCAGATTACTGCAATGATGCTATCAAATATTATGCTATAAATCTGCAAATTTATAAGTTATATAATGATAATCTATCAAACGCCACAAATATATATTC
The DNA here is from genome assembly GCF_963576615.1 of Watersipora subatra. Classification (NCBI taxonomy): domain Eukaryota; kingdom Metazoa; phylum Bryozoa; class Gymnolaemata; order Cheilostomatida; family Watersiporidae; genus Watersipora; species Watersipora subatra. The sequence continues at coordinate 272,125 of NC_088717.1, read as the reverse complement.
ATGAGCAAGTGACAAACGACCCACACTTATGTTACATGCAGAAACAAAAATAGCGTTTTTAAAACAAAAATATTTCCATCGTTTGCTTTGCCGATCGAGTTTGGACTGTTGCCTTTGATGGAACGAACATCTGGTTGTTCAATGCATTCCGTAATGTCTTCTGACCTCAACTCTTCTTCTGTACTGCTGAGCTACTCGATATTAGCGTCCAAACAATTTTTTGGCAGAGCAAAACTCTTACGCATTGCATTTGTGCTAAATGCAATGCGTAAAAGTTTTGCTCGCAAACGTAACCTTCGGCTTAAAACTAGTCGTTCGTCTACCATCATAAATGTAAACTGTTTTTTATATACATTTGCTTCAAAGTTTCAAGGCCGCGTTAAACAAGGAACTACTATTAGCCTGTGACAGTTACTAAAGCACATCAATTATATTAGTACATTTATCATATATTTCAGTACTTCAGAGTCTTGGCTTTCGAATCAGCCTATATTAAATACACAAAGAATAATAGAACTATGAAATGGGTGTCAAAAGTATGTCCTGCCATAAAAAAGCACTTGGTTGTGGTTCCCACAATGTGATGTCATAGTTAGCATTTAGCCTTAGGTCATCAATCCCTTTCGTTGCCATTGAGGCTGCGCTTTTCTGTGACAATTGGTGCTCTTAAACCCAGAGAGCGCTAATAATAGACTAGGATTCTAGATAATCACCAATGCCCGGGGATTGTGCTAACGCCCCACCAATACAAACACATGTTCTGAGCTAATAGATTTCGGGTGATTGTAGAAGTAGTTGCTGTTGTAGTAATATTTTTATCTGAAGAATTCGTATCGCTTTCCATGTTGCTTTCTAAATATGATTATGCTTCAATAAATATACTGTTGTTGATAAAGTTAATGAAATTACATCGATTAAAGTGTGACCTGCAGTGGCGTGGCCCTAGGACTATATGTGAATTGCACTCTCGCGAGATCAAGCAATGCTTGAAATTAATTAGCCTCAGTCATGCCTCTCAACATCACAATAAAAAGAGAGGACTAGTGCATAATATCATCGGGAAAACATAGTACGGTGCTTGGAATCTGAGCTATTTATCATTGAAATAATCTGTACATGGAGAGCTAATGACACTGATTCCTTTGTCATCTTCATTGGTTTTCTGGAGTTGTCCTACCTTTGCCTACCACTAGCGTCATTATCGTAGTTGATAAATAAGTGGTAAGAGCATACAACAATGAATATGAAAATTATGACATTATAATTTGCGAGCCTTTGCTATCGAACATTTCTGTGGTAGAGCTCTGGGGAAATCCTATAAACACCAACCAATATTTGTCTCACCATGTTAAACAATGGCTCATTTGAAAGCCAAGATATTGAAGAACCTTAAAAGCTAAAACAATAATGATATAATTGATGTACTCTAATTATTTTTATGGCCTTGCTTTCAAAGTTTTAACGGAAAAAGGGGAAATGCTTTGGAGTTGGACAATGAGGGAATTGATTGTTATCGATGTAAATTGTAAAGGATTCATTATTATTACGATTTTGTGGACTCTTTTCTACTGATCACTTGATATTATGGGTTCATAAAGATCAAAGTTTGTCCAAGTGGCGGTCAAATAGAAGTGGCGTTCACATAGAGGTGGCATTCAATTAGAGGTTTTACGGTATATATGTACTTGTATATGTAGTAATATATGAGACTGTGATATAGTGATATACATAACTGTGATATAGTGATATACATAACTGTGATATAGTTATATACATAACTGTAATATAGTGATATACATAACTGTAATATAGTGATATACATAACTGTGATATAGTGATATACATAACTGTGATATAGTGATATGCATAACTGTGATATAGTGATATACATAAATGTGATATAGTGATATACATAACTGTGATATAGTGATATATATATATATATATATATATTTTGTGCAATCAGTTGATGGTAAGTTGAGTTTTTACTTTATCTTAGCAACTGCAACCTTGTGTTGCTGTTCACTCGTCTAACCATGTGCTTTCAAATTGCCCAGCGTTCTGCTTTTGTCCGGTATCAAAATAGCTAAAGGGTAGACGTTTTGCTGCACAAATCAGTCTGATCCATAAACAGTCAACTATAGAACTACCTTGGCCTCCTAATATTTCAATTGTATTTGTTTATTTGTTGTTGCAGCTATCTCTCTCTTTCTCTCTAGTTTTTGTTAATTGTTCTGTTGCAGGGTTAACAATTGCGTTAGCTTCATCAATTACAAGTTCTTTTTCCTCTTCCTGTTCTACGCTGAAATCTACTGTCTATTTGTGGCATTCACAGATCTCAAATACTTTATAGCGCTCTGGGCGGTAAGTAGAGCTCAATGTCGCTCACAATTGATCATGTGTGATTGTCTTTTATTTTTTGTAATTAAGAGTGGACAACTCTTATTGCTACTAGTTTTCAGGGATTTTAATTACAAAACTTTGGTAACCTAACAATCACTGGTAGGAGTAAGAAGTGCAGGATTAATGGTCTCTTATATATAAGTCCATTATATACACTGAAGACAACTTGGCATTACGAGTACCTACCCAGCATGCCATCTGTACACTTGTAACTTGGCATTATGAGCACCTAGACAGCATGCCATCTGTACACTTGTAACTTGGCATTATGAGCACATACACAGCATGTCATCTGTACACTTGTAACTTGGCATTATGAGTACCTACCCAGCATTCCATCTGTACATGCGTAGTATGTCATTATGAGCACCTACACAGCATGTCATATGTACACTTGTAACTTGGCATTATGAGTACCTACCCAGCATGCCATCTGTACACTTGCAACTTGGCATTATGAGCACCTACACAGCATGTCATCTGTACATACATAACTTGGTATGAACACCGACACCACATGCCATCTGTACATGCGCAGTATGATATTATGAACACCCACACAGCATGCCATCTGTACATGTGTAGTATGGCATTATGAGTACCCACACAGCATGCCATCTGTACATGAGTAGTATGTCATTATGAGCACCTACACAGCATGTCATATGTACACAAGTAACTTGGCATTATGAGCACCTACACAGCATGTCATATGTACACTTGTAACTTGGCATTATGAGCACCTACACAGCATGCCATCTGTACATGCGTAGTATGTCATTATGAGCACCTACACAGCATGCCATCTGTACATGCGTAGTATGTCATTATGAGTGCCTACCCAGAATGCCATATGTACACAAGTAACTTGGCATTATGAGCACCTACACGGCATGCCATTGTGAATATATTCTCTACATGCTGTCATATCAATTGCTGCTTGCTGATCTAATTGTTGACGACTAATGTATTAACTATATTCTATGCTTGTGACCATGTCAATATCAACGCCTATATACATGTATCCATGTATGGGTCTTGGGGTTCTGGTGTCTTCAAAGTGTGTTGTTTTAAATGCTTTAATATGCACATCCATGTAACTAGTTGGGTTTTAGAAGTATGGTATGCCCACAAATCTTCAATTTATAGGCCACTAGCCACCCTTTTACTAATCTGTTCTGATGTTGCAGGACAAATAACTGTGTTGGACATAACAACTATAACATGTTTGTCTTGTTCCTTGTCTACGCCCTCCTCTACTGCTCCTTTATAAGCCTCGTCTCCTCTAGATCCGCTCTCTCTATGTACCTGGGAACTCGCTTTGTGAGTTTCTCACCCTCTCAGCATTCACTGGGGTTTTTGTTAAGATTTGTTAAGTGTAGCCAGTGATTGTCGGTGTAACCTTTTTAATTGTTTGGAATGGTACGGTAGAGTTCAGTCTCTTTTATATGAAAAACAACTATTTTGTTGATTCTAATGGAATTTTTGTGTGTATCAAATCGAAAATTAATCAAATTGTTGTGTGTATATATTAATAGGTTTTTCAAAGTACAATGACAGCATAATTCTACAAACTTTGGTAACAAAGATATATCTGTATAATTTCTCAACAAGCATGTTATTGTATTTTGAATATTCCCAATTAAAATGGTTGAATTTCTTTATTGTAATAATTAAGGGGTTTTCTCTGAATTAGTAATATTTTACATATTTGACTCATGAGGATTTCAAGACATATCAATATTAAGTTCATTGTATAGTTGTGGGAGGTTCATTTCCTAGTGAAAAATGATATTGCTAAGTAAATTGCAAAAGTTATTCGAAAGGAATTCAACTGAGCATATGTAAAGGATGCACTTAAAGTTGAGAAAGTGCCAGATGGCTGCTTTAAAGATGGCTGCTATGAAGATGGCCGCTATAGTTTGCTGACAAAGATTCATCCATGAGTTCGCTTGTTTTCACTTTAAACCTACACTATTTTCCTCGTAGCATAACCTCATGGAAACTTATTTATTGCACCAACTATTGTCTGTAGGAGCAGAGAGACCGGAGAGATTGTTATTTTTAGATGATATAATTTTCACTAGTAAAGCAACGTAGATGAGTCACAAAGTAGTATCTTTTTGTGTTGCTAATTGCAGCCTGAACCTAACTCAACCGACTCAATGTCTCTACAATTCAATAGCACCACCACCTCATTTGTAGTAAATATGGTCCAATATAGTCTTTGATTACTTCTGAAGACCCGTATTGATCTGTTTTGCTAATAGCTTAACATCAGCAGCTTGGGCTTTGTATTTTCTGTTTCCTTAACTTATTAATAAGGCTTATATTTCAATCTTAGTATTCCATGGTCTTTAGCCTTGCTAGCTAGGATAAATGACAAATTATTAGTAGTAGCCTGAAGTCGGTACGAATAGGTTCAAATCTGCAATACTCTGAAACCATACACGCTGGCTGCACTTTACCACCTGCTATCTTGTGTCATAGTACTACGTCTAGCTGCCAAGGCTTTCACATCGATTTCCTGCATCGCTTAATCATTGATCACACTCATCGAATATAATGAAATATTTTTGTCCAGTATGTCTAGTAATTCCTGGACATAATTTCACTGCCATTGATGTAGGTAGAGGCTGTATGCCACTTGGCAATCAAAGAAGACGTGCATTAGGTGAATCGCTCTAATTTAGTATCATAAGCGGGGCTATTATGTCTCTAGTCTCTTCAGCCGGAAAGTTTCTTCTTTGTATATTTTTGTGGCCTGTTTGGTAGCTGAGGAAAACAGATGTTAAGTTTTGGTTTGCTAGTGTGCTGTCGTAATATTACTAGTTTCTGCACTATTTGGATTCTTTCAGAACCGATCATGTTAAACTCTTTTTTCTTTTCTAGAGCCGACGTGGACCGTCCTTGGATATGAACTTTCACGTTCTCTTTCTCTTCATAGTAGCCATTATGTTTGCATTCTCCGTGTTTGGACTTCTCAGTTACCATATCTACCTTATACTGAGAAACCAAAGTACTTTAGGTAAGTATAACTATTTAACTTTGGAGGCTGTTCAGGACGTACGGTGTTGTTTCAATCTCGAGTCAAGTACACATATCTTAATTTTCTAATATTTTGGCATGTTCACACATATGGTTGCCCTGCTTATTGTATCCAAGGATTAAATACGTACTTTAATGTCTACAATGTAAATGCTAGGGTCTGTTGCCAAGACAACTTTCTGTAGTCTCATCACATGTAGTGACGCTAGTTTATTGTGCTTTTCAGAGACTGTAATCAACTGTGTTATGGCGCTCGCTAACTTTGTGCAATTTTACAATCAATAGAACTGCTAAATTTTTCATGTTCAACCAGATGGGTTCAAGTATTAATGTGCCGAAAAAGGGATTTTCCCACTTTTAGTTTATTTATAAATATGAATATATATAAAAATGTGGGTGTCTGTCTGTCTGTCGTTATGTATGTCCAGTTATAGCAAAGTTTTGGGAACAGAAAAAACTACTTCGTACTGGAATTGAACTCGGAAAACCTGTTCTGGCAAAAAGGCTTCCCAGAACGGGTTTTCCATGTTTTTCACTACACCTCGCAATCTAATTGCCATACTAAGGAATAATTGGGCACATACTTATGACACCTGTCAATCTTTAATGGCAATTGGTTAAAATACCCATGCTAGCACCTTTGAACTAATTTACTGAAAAAAAAACTTTGCTGAAAGGAAAGTATGTGCCCAGACTTCCCCAAAATGCTATATATATATATATATATATATATATAAGCGTATGTATATATATATAAGCGTATGTATATATATATAAGCGTATGTATATATAGCATAAACATAATTAAACTTATAGCACACACAGAAATAAACGCCTTGACTTAAAAGTTAGAATGATGAATGTTATGTATGTTGAGTGACAATAAATTTTCTGTGCAAAAACTTTTCATTACCTGTGCAACGCCGGGCGTTCAACTAGTATGAAATATTGTTCAAATTCCCAGCTGTAGGTTTTGGGAAACATTTTCATAGGAAGCAGTAAAAATGTAGAGTCAGCAGAGTTTGAATGGAGCGTCATTTAGAAAGTGGGACAAAGAAATTAAATCTGAGTTGAGTTTGACGTGAAAACATGTTCGTTCTACAAATGACAATGACTCGGTTTCACATAGTGCCATGCTCTGCCATGCTCGATGCTCGGTGATAGTAAATTTGCTGTCAGCTGCCATCTCCTGATTAATTAAACTCTACATAGAGAACAGCCATGCTTTAGCCGTGATAGTTTTATTGATATTTCTCAGCGAACAAGTACATTAGACTTGCACGTGTTTACATTTGTGTAGGTCATTAGGTCATTACAACGCTGATCGCTGTGAACTCTCTATTGTCATTCACAGCTGTTTGTCTATAAATGCTTATTGACTGGAGTTGCACTTCCTTGACCAGCATTTGCTAATTGATTAGCTGTAATATTACTCTATCGGTTTGATACCTTTGTAAAATTGACAGTAGTTCACTGTCCTCCGTAATGAAGAGTTCGTTCCGGATAAGCTGATGCTCTAAAGGTCAAAGTTCAATTAACGCTGACAATAGATGAGTAGTAATATTCAGCATATTCCCTCAATTCTTACTGCAGCTTCTCCTCATTCTTCTCTTGTGTGATATCACGGCATCACCAATTTATCATGAATTGATGCCATGCAGCTATGTGGTCATGTGATGGGCACTAACAGAGACAGATTTCTGTACTCTGTAGTTCACCGTGTTATTGAAGTATTTACACGACTATCACTGGCATAATAGTGTAGTAGTCAAGAATAAGTCTTTATCAATGATAAGCGTCAGTATAATATTTATTATTAAATGTCATTTTGTGTCACTAATTGCTGCTAAAAAGCTTGAGCTATTTGACTCCATACGGAGAGAGCGCAACTTCTATTAACTAAGCACTTTGACACACCATCCTCCAGTGCAATGACTCACTTTCATACGCTTGACAACCTGTTAAACCATTGATTGGTTTTAATTCTGATTTTATTCTTAAAATATCTCTTGTTATTTTTTGTTTTACAGCTTCAAGTTGTGGTCTTTTACCATAATTTCATCAGTCCACATTCTTGTGCAGCCAATTCTTCTATCGCTACTGATAGTGTGTTCCTTTCACCCATACATTGTGGTCGGTCTCTTCGGAAGCATACCCCTTGTTGCTACAAACCTTCAGTTGTCAGAGCTGACATCCAATTAACATTGAAGAGTTGGAACGTTATATTTGTAGAGTCATTTAGGCCTCCTGTATTGAAGAATCTCGGCCCTGACAAGCACGTCTTTGACCTTGGCAAGAAGAGGAACTGGAGGGAAGTATTTGGAGATAACCCGAAGCTTTGGTTTTTGCCAGTTGTATCTTGGTAAGTGATGGATATGTTATGTTACAGCCTTCCTCGCACTACTTTTGAGACACATTACTCGATAGCTGTGCCCTCCTGTCAGTTCTTGACAAGTGCATTTCTTGTAAGAGATTTTGTGTTGTCCAAAGGCAAATTTTCATGGTCTGATAGCTGTTGTGTCACTGATAAAATGTGCATGCTTATTATACTTGCTTCCTAGCCCACATTGAAATTCATTTGGACAGAAAGATAAGCCTGGGTGTGCTATGAATACAGTAGAAAGGTGACTCTCTTCCCTGCTGTCATACACATACAGCTGCAGCTTGCTGTCGGCTGTGCTTGAAGACTATGGCTGTGCTAGTATGGGGCACCAGCAGTTCTTTGCCTCTATGCTAGTGTTCAACGCTTTTTCTGATAACACCGGCTCATATACAATAAACTTACTAACATAGGTGATGTTTTAGTTACTTGAGCAGTAAAAACTTTACAAATGTTGGTCCTAGCTGAGAAAAAATGATGTGAAAATATTGTGAGAGGTGGAAACAAGTTTGATCTAATCGGTGAACTATACAATGGAAATTCTTGAACAAATTACATAATCTATTTACTTTCTATGGTAATCCTATTTCTATGATAATGCTGACAAGTCATAGCGGAGAGTTGTCACCTCTCGCTTAAGTTTTCTAGATCATATCATTAATTATGCTAGCCCTAGTCTACCACTGAGAGTGCCAATGTATCACTTACCAAAATCACTTCTATGGAACGGGCAGTGTTGTGCCATTGACTAGGGTTAGTTATTTTATCGTTGTCCATGTTTTTGAAGATCTGTGTGCAAGACATCCTCTTTTCACCATAGTTCAAGGTTAACTATTGAATTTGCTATCTTAATTTTTTCCATCAAGAGGATGCTATACGCTTCAATGAAATACATAAATTTGTCTGCCAGCAGATGCTTTGGCACATTAAAGGACACGCAATGTTGCCTCTATAGATGATGGTAGACTACACATTTGGTTATTGGCCCAATGCAATGGATAATGTCTATCACAGTCGACCATCTCTGGGCAGTGACTTTCAGGGATTACGATTTAGCTGAAGTCTGAAAAGGTTGCCCGATTTTAGTAATGGAAGTTGTGCTCACCTGCTGTATAATATATCATATTTGACACGAATGATTCATCCATGTTATTTACCAAGTGTAAGAGCATTATGTAGTATATCCATGGTCTATGTATCTATTTGATTTGATCTAAAGGAGCATAATAATATTCCAGATATCTGCCAATTCCAACTCTGGTCAAGTTGGGTCGCTGTGCCTAGCCATATCTGCTTGGTGGGCCAGATATCTGCCAATTCCAACTCTGGTCAAATTGGGTCACTGTGCCTAGCCATATCTGCTTGGTGGGCCAGAGATCTGCCAATTCCAACTCTGGTCAAGTTGGGTCGCTGTGCCTAGCCATATCTGCTTGGTGGGCCAGATATCTGCCAATTCCAACTCTGGTCAAGTTGGGTCGCTGTGCCTAGCCATATATGCTTGATGGGCCAGATATCTGCCAATGCCAACTCTGGTCAAGTTGGGTCACTGTGCCTAGCCATATCTGCTTGGTGGGCCAGATATCTGCCAATTCCAACTCTGGTCAAGTTGGGTCGCTGTGCCTAGTCATATCTGCTTGGTGGGCCAGATATCTGCCAATTCCAACTCTGGTCAAGTTGGTTCGCTGTGTCTAACCATATCTGCTTGGTGGGCCAGATATCTGCCAATTCCAACTCTGGTCAAGTTGGGTCACTGTGCCTAGCCATATATGCTTGATGGGCCAGATATCTGCCAATGCCAACTCTGGTCAAGTTGGGTCACTGTGCCTAGCCATATCTGCTTGGTGGGCCAGATATCTGCCAATTCCAACTCTGGTCAAGTTGGGTCGCTGTGCCTAGCCATATCTGCTTGGTGGGCCAGATATCTGCCAATTCCAACTCTGGTCAAGTTGGTTCGCTGTGTCTAACCATATCTGCTTGGTGGGCCAGATATCTGCCAATTCCAACTCTGGTCAAGTTGGGTCGCTGTGCCTAGCCATATATGCTTGATGGGCCAGATATCTGCCAATGCCAACTCTGGTCAAGTTGGGTCACTGTGCCTAGCCATATCTGCTTGGTGGGCCAGATATCTGCCAATTCCAACTCTGGTCAAGTTGGGTCGCTGTGCCTAGCCATATCTGCTTGGTGGGCCAGATATCTGCCAATTCCAACTCTGGTCAAGTTGGTTCGCTGTGTCTAACCATATCTGCTTGGTGGGCCAGATATCTGCCAATTCCAACTCTGGTCAAGTTGGTTCGCTGTGTCTAACCATATCTGCTTGGTGGGCATGCAACTCCAGACATTTCATTTGTGTATTGCACTCCGTGAATTCACTTGATTACTTCATTTGTATACTGTATGAGGGAAGTTGATGTTATATCTGGTTATTTGTTATTGCCTGTTTCAGCAAAGGTGATGGAGTCACGTATCCTAGTCGCTATGACCACCAGATACCAAGCTACAACAGCCTGGAAAATGGCCGCAACACGCTTGTCCCCTGTTAGTACTACTGCTGTTCTCTCTCTTTCTTGCACCGTGAGCTGTTTGTGTCAACAATGTTCAGCTTAGCAACTATCTCCCTGTGCCTTAATATTGCTTATTTGTTTTAGAGAGTTGGCAGTGACAGTATAAGGAACGACTAGCTCATGACCCGTCATGCCCAGGGAACTTGAGCTAATCAACACCATTATAGTGTTAATAGAGTCTGTAATGTTCATTAATGTTTTATTTTTCTACTTTGTTTCTATGTAGCGAGGCACATACTTATGACAGGGAACATTGATAATGCCTCGCGTGTATACTGTGATTTATTTTTTGAAAATGTTAAATATACCATCTATATATCAGTGTCTACGCGCATATGTGTTGGTATATTTACTACTGCTCTGAACATGTGTGAGCCACTATCTCATCTTCATAATAATATTTCTCTCATTGAATTTGTGTTACGCTGTCCTACATCTCTAGAATGCTTAGCTGAGCACCTTATTTTATCACATTTTTCACCTTCATTCGTTAATACAAGTATGTAACTCGCACTATCAGACAGCTTCCTATTGGTTGCTTTATGAAAACATTCACACTAAACACTTAACCTGTACTAACCAGTGCGAGTCAATAATAATTGCTGTATATTAATGATAAGGCTCCTGATTGGAGATTCCTTGCTTGGCTGCAGGCCTTGGTGAACATTTATGAAGAGACTAGCATTTGCATGTGATAATGCTTTATTTGATGGAAACAATGTGAATATAGTGACTAAATTACAATTCATGTGCCTAGGCTTATATATATATATATTTCTCAAAGTATGTTTTATGTATGTATGTCGTGCCTGTATTCCGGCTATAGCTATTAAAGTTTTGTTATAAGAATCCGTACCAAAAAATATTTGATCTCGGACCCTGCCGTTCACCAGCTCGACGGCCTACACAATACACCACAGAGAATCAGCTTTAGTTTACCGATATAAGTTGCTATATGATAGCACATACCCAACAGCTTTGCATACCACACAGGGTGATTGCGTAAGCAAGTGATTGTCATTAGTTGGGTTGCAAAGTTTTCCATTGGCAATCTGCTAGGCTAATAGTGAGTGGCAGGCAAATCTCATTGTTTATAAACTGATTTTTAATACTCTGGCAAAGCTGGGTACTACAGCTAGTATATTATAATTGAAACTCTCCATATGACAGTTTCACATGTTTATTTATATAAGTATTGTACCGATTTGTAAATGACTACTCCCAGTATAGACTTAAACATTGTCTATAGCTGATGGCTTCAAAGCTACCTATTGGTTTGTTTCTATATCTATGTATGATTTAAAGCTTGAAGCGCTCTGTCAATGTAGCACCATAATATATCTATAATATTGTTGAGACAGCCTTTGTGATACAATACTTAGTCGTAATTGCTATTACATTACTACTATAAAACATTTTCTTCATCATTGAGGCTCTAGCATAACCCAAATGAAATTGATAAATATGAATATGATGAGAGGTGGGGCAATATATTGGCACACAACAAAACAGGGCTCAAGCTGCCCTAGAGAAATATTCTCATTCACTCTGTCAGTAGTAATCAATGCATCTCTAGTCTCTCTGATGATCAATAGTCTCTTTAGAGTTTGATTGCTTGCAATGTTTTAATGGTTTTATCCGAGCTGGTTAGTCGCAGCTACGAGTATTGAACTAGGCGGTCTCACGTGATCAGTATTTACAATCTTATAGAGAAATCTGCTAACCAAATTTGTTATGAGCCTTTGTTGTAGCGCAACAAAGCCATAGCTATTGAATCGCAGAGTAATTTGCGCGGCTCTGTGTAGCTTTTTTGTTGATGTTGGTCGACGCTACCATAGAAAGCGACAAGTCATTCCGCACTTCAAAGGATTACTAAATTGTTAGAAAATTCAAAGGTTCAGCTTCCAGCAAATGGTAAGAGGATTAATATATTGATGAGCTTTTTAAAGTCATATATGCTCAGCGCGTGTGACAGCAGGCTCATCTGTACACAGCTGGCTGCCATCATTACATTATCATAGCCTCCTTGACAGAGCATGAATTATTGTTGCATGATTTGAGTTCCGTTTATTATTGATTATAATAGCTGCTACAATAAGAGAGGAGTGACCTGTGTGGAGCCGTGACCTCCCCTTGACATATTCTCAGCATCAACTAAGCTAGGATTATTACAGATTCTGCACTCTTGTAGCCTGATAGCGTATAATTCTACCTTCAGCAGCAGTTGCTTCTCCACTGACCCCATAAGTCAAGCGAGTAAGTGTCAAATGAATTGATCGATGGCTTTATAAAATATATTCAAGATTAAATTAAAATCTATTTTGTCTAATACAAAATTGACTTATTTCAATTTATTCAAAATTTAATTTAGTGAACTCTATGCTTTATCAGGCGTTTTAGGTAATTACTCTGTTTTAGTAATATTTGCAGTTTCAGCTTCTCATAAATGTGTGTTTTATTTTGTATCTAACAAGCCTTCAACAATAGTTGAACTAACATCAACTTTGCCAGCAATTATCTTTTAGCTTCTCGCAATAATTCTCAATCACCACAAAAAAAGTTGTGAACTTTTAGTGAATTTCTGTAGTTTCGTCAGTCAAACCTTTTTGTTATCTACTCTTTTTTGCCATTAGCTGTTACAAATCTGTACTGAGTAGAGAGGGATGGGCAAATCCGTTTCTTAACTGGTCTGCTAGCCAGCCCCAAAAGTTGAAAGTGGCTGTTAAATTGAGTTTATGCAGATGCATCAGTAGATTTGTTATATTCTACGAAACAATCTCTTATTTTGCTGGTATATGTAGAGCTTTTTAAGCTATTCAGTCGACCTGCATAGTGACTCTGCACATGCCATTCTTTCTACATATTGAGATGCTTTTAAAGTAATCATACATCAAGTTGACCTTCTTAGAAAGTTCACTTTAAGCAGCGCTGATGCAAATTAAAAAATCCTGACATAGACACGCTCCTAAATGAGAACTCAGCAGATATTTTCTCGTAATAAATTATTTTAGCCAAAAGGTTTTACTGAGCAGTTGTTAAGTGTTTTCAGTTTATGGAGTTGTTCAGCTAACTTTATGAAACTGTACCACCCAGTATATAGGGTTGTTCAGTTAACTCTATGAAACTTTACCACTCAGTATATAGGGTTGTTCAGTTAACTCTATGAAACTGTACCACTCAGTCTACAGAGTTGTTTATTTACCTCTATGACACTGTCATTTTCAGCCCCTGATTTGTTGAATTTACTCCGTAAAACTGTTGATATATCTTAGAGAGTAGTTTAGAGTTAACTCTCTGAAACTTTCAAGCTAAGGCTAAGAGTTGTTTAGTTAACTCCTTAAAGTCCAAAAATTTACAACAGAGGTACAAGGAGTGTTGGGAATATAAACAACAGCTACTCATATGAACCAAGTGTTAAAGACAAGAGAGATTGAGAAAAAGTTTGTTGAAAAAATTGTGAAAGAAAAAAGGTGAGAAAAAGATGTTAAGGAACAAGAGATAAAACAAAAAGGAAGAAAAAAAAGTGAAGGAAAAAGAGGTTGATAGGAGAGGGCAGGAAGGAGGAGGGTTGAGAGGACGAGGGTAGGAAGGGTTGAGAGAAAGAGCATAGGAAGGGTTGAGAGAAAGAGGGTAGGAAGGGTTGAGAGAAAGAGGGTAGGAAGAATTGAGAGAAAGAGGGTAGGAAGGGTTGAGAGAAAGAGGGTCGGTAGGGTCGAGAGGAAGAGGGTAGGAAAAGAAGGGAGAGAAAGTCAGATGTCTGAGTGTTGGAGATATACAACTGTTGCGAGTATAACGAGAGACTTAAAAGGTCTGAAGAGAAGCAAGGCATAGCCATCAAGTATACAGGAAAACAAGATTTTCTTTATTATGTTCAAAGTACATAGATGTAACCTGGAGTTTTTTTAAATCGCATAGGATTCTATGTCTATTATGTGTAACCGACAGTTTCTCTAAACCATATGATGTTTAATGTCCTCTGTAAGTCACCTGAAGATTATCTCGAGGTTAATCCATGCATGTAGACTCTAGTAGTACTCCACGCCTGTTGATCCACAAGGCATCTAGACTTCCTTTCCCCCAAAGGTTATATTTCTGTTACACAACCTTAGGTTTTTCTCAACCACTTGCACATTAATGAACTCAAACGCGGTCACTGCGCTTGTTTGAATTGCGGTACTCATCAGATGCATAGATAAATGTTCTTATAAATTTCTACATTTCTATAGATAGTTGTAAAGAACAGACGCCAAAGCCAAGGTCGGCCAGAAATAGCATAGAGTTATGAGCCAAGAAACTAAGGCACAGGCCATACAGATGAACCACAACAAGGCAACAGAAGAGGAAGAGCTTGGCATTTATTCTGACGATGATGAAGGCGGAGATCTCAGTGACGATGAGCCTCCAATCACAGACCAAGATACATCTGGCAGGCCTCAATCGCAGGTAAAGCTTTTTGCCATTAGCTGCTAAAGTAGCATTGATTTTTCTTAAGACTCTTTTTAAGTTTTATGTTCACATATTTCTTGCTACTAATTTAATAAAAACATGACTATTAAATAATGGAATCAGTGTGAGAGCAGAGTTCATACCCTGTCATGAACAACAGCGCTGTCGAAGATAGCCTAATTTCTACTTTTAGTATGGCTTTGGGAGCTTGAAAACTTTTCAACAAATGTAAATTGGTGAAGCAATGAAACTTATGGGCTGCCTTGATTACTAGGGAAGACACTCTGTACCACCTTGTATATTTTTAATTACCAGCAACCTTACGCTGAACCAAATAATTTCAGACTTGAAGTAAATCTCTTAAATACAAGCTGTAAGGCACGTAAGTCTTTTGATAACTTCATTAGGTATGGGGCGCAAAACAAGCTGCAAGGCATGTAAGTCCCTTCATTAGAGATGGGGTGCTAATACAAGCTGCAAGGCATGTAAGTCTCTTCCTTTGGGATGGGGCGCTAATGAACGAGCCGACATTTTTTCTTTAGTTTTATAATAATAATTTAGTTTGAACTCATACAGAGGTATTGTGCCTCCTTCACAATGGCTTCGGGTTTCATTCCCAGTTCATTGCTGCAACTCAATACCTGGCTATTATACTCGCTTGTATTACACAGGTAATTGTTCAAACATACTCTAAATGCATACTAGAGTATTTTGTCCGTAGTGAAAGCTATAAAATGGTAATGAATATCCATGAGGTGGTTAGTACTCCAGCCACAGGTTGATTGGATAACCATGTTATATCAGTGCTCAAACAGTCGCAGCATTTGTTTAACTATGAACTTCAGTCCATATCACAAGTATTGTCAGTTCCATTTTTCTTTATGAAGACTTATATAGGATGTCCCAAAGGTGGTAGTAGTAGTAGTAATAGTAGTAGTAATAGTAGTAATAGTAGTAGTAGAAATAGTAGTAGTAGTAATAGTAGTAGTAGAAATAGTAGTAATAGTAGTAGCAATAGTAGTAGTAGTAGTAGCAATAGTAGTAGTAGTAGCAATAGTAGTAGTAGTAGTTGTTGTGGAGGCCAATGGTTCCTTCAAGCACATGTCACTTCTAATCTCACAGTGCCGTTTGTTCAGCAGGTGCAGTCTTATTAGCCTTTTTTCTAAAAACGATAGTTTTTCTTCATCATTGATAGTTACTTCGTCCATAGTTTTACGAGTATCATTATAGTAGTTCGCTTCTCTGTCCCGCTGCTAACAGCAATCTCTCCAACTCTCACTTCAGCGGTACCAGTTACCAGTACAGTAAAGGGATTTAAAGGGTTGTTACACCCTACATGTGTAATAAAATGCCTTTAACCTATAGTTCGGTCTATGCTCTAACTGTTTACATTCTCTGAGAACTTATCTCTCTTATCAACATTCTTAGCCTTGTCCTTCACATAAGCAGTGTTCATTTTCTCGGTCAAACATCTAATGCGATTCATTATCAAACTAGGGTTTTTTGATCATCACATTGATTTACCAGCTTTGATTGCCTACATAGTTGAGGCATCTATGTAGGCAATAAACAAGTAGAAGCTCGAAAAGTAATGTCTGTCTGCCTTTAACACATTCATCTGCCGTGAGAATGACAACATCTTGTATTGCTCACACACTCTGCCATCACCTGCCATCACCTGCCACTAGCTCATTGCTGAGCTAATTTTTACCCCCAACTGTCAGTCAGTAACTTCAAAGAGACTTTAATCAGAAACAAATTATGTGATACAATTGAGCTGTTGGTTTGAGGAAATCTGCTGCTTTCCTATATTCGTCTTTCAAGTCATGCAATTTGATGTGGTTAGTTTCACTTTAGTTTCTCTTCACTTTAGTTTCTCGCCGTGTAATTGGTTTCATGTCATCCTATTATTTGTCAATCAACTAGGTCAATAGTAGTTGCCTGGAGGTTTTCAATAACAAAAATAATAATCTCATGTAACGCTATAAAGATCCTATGATTTTTATAAGTTATTTTGGCAGGTTAAAACAAATGTTTTCTCACATTACTAATTATTATCTAGTAGCTCCAGTCAATTCGCTTTTATATGTTTGGCCATCATTTTATTCACATAGTTCAAACTACGAGTGACAAGTGCTATCAGCTTCCACAATCATCAAGCACAAGCTATGCCATTGTACCGTGCAGAAGATTTAGAAACACCTATTCACAACCATCTCGATTCTGGTTCCGACAAGCTTTCAAATGAACAGTACAATCAACTAGATGACTTGGACATTGGCCACGATCGTCGTTTAGCAAGACAGAGCCGGTCCAGCCCGCAACAAGAAAACAGCAGCAACCAACAGACAGCAGCGAGTAAAGAGACAAAGATAAAATAGCTAAACAGCTATTCACGCAGGAAACTTCGCTATACCTCAAAGAAGACAACTCCAAAATATTGTCACAATACACTATTTACAATGATAAGGTAGTCAGAGAGGCAGATTTTAGTGCAATCGTTTGACTCTATTTGTACCAGATGATGAAACGAAAGAGAGATTCTGTGTGGCTATGCAACAACCCTGACTATGCCACTGTGTTAATGATTAGATTTAGGAGTTGTCTCATTAATGCTCAATTCAGATTCACAGCTGCATGCTTTTAATCAAATGGAAATGTGACATTTTTAGCTAGTATTACAGTTACTTTTTATATGTTGTTATTGAAATGACAGTGAGATTCAAAATTAGTTTAGTGTAATGTATAAGAATATGGTAACTGATCAAAAGTTCAATCAAAAACTGGAAATTTAATTAAACTGTTATTTTTAACACACTGATTTATTTGTACATGTAGTTACAAACCTACCCTCCACCCTCCTAATTTAATAAGTTCTAAATATAAAAAAAACTAAAAACTATCCTAGTAATATTGATATTATTTTATAAAAGGTAATGCATAAAATAATAATAATAATATTGTTGTATATATGTAGTTCCTCATGTTTCAACAAGTGAAACAGCGGTCGAAAATACGGGTGAAAATACGTATATGTATGTATCCTAAATGGGTTGTAAAGAGTGAATGAAGGATTCTATAATTTTGCTTCAGTGTTTTAAAACTTGGTAGCAAGTTCACAGTTGAACAGTTTCTTCAATTCATAGAATTTTACATATTGTTTGGATCAGGTTTAGCTACATTAATCTGGTCATACTCTTTTGGTCTTTAAGTACAAATATTGATAAATGATAAATTATTATTATTTATTAGTTCTCATGATAATTATTTATTTTAGAGCTGTTTAAAAACAGTTCTCACTTCAATTTTCAGTGTGAACCTGTTTAGTCTTGTCACTAAAGGCATTTGGTCACTTTACTTTCTCATCACTGCCTGCAAAAATTCACTTTAGTTTCTCATCACTGCCTGCAAAGGTTAACTTTACCTTTTCAAATAAAAGATACTGCAGCCATGTATTGGCATTGTAAATTTACAGCAGTGATATACAGCCCACCCCCCCCCCCCAAACATATGGGGGGGCTGTATATCATTGCTTACAATAAGGGTGTTGACTAAGCACTAGTTGTACATTAAGCGACAATAACTGTATAACTGTACTGCCATGCCAAAACATGCTGAAGAAAATGTTTCTGGTTAACCATAAACTTTGCACTTCCTCATTCCTGAAAACTGTCAGCCAAAACCACAGGTGTCCTTTAGCGGGATATTGCCGAAGCCGAGACCGGGCCGTAGTCTACACACACAAAAAAACAACAAAGGTCCACGTAGTTATGAGCAAAAACAAAAGTATCCACCTAAATATCTCACCAATCCGATGAGGAGCACTCATAAAAACTAAACCAATCGACGGAGCCACCCATCATGTCAAAATATTCTAAGTTTCTAGTTATGTCTTGCACAATTCACCTTATGGTTTGTCAAAACTTGTACCAAAGTCCCTATTAATTTGAGACTGTCCAATATCTGTTTTTAGAAATGGTCGCCGCTAGCCTAACCTAACGTCCTGATTCAACATCTTAGTAACTATCGGGTGTTGCTGAGCACTCCCGATCTTTTTGAGTCCCTCTTAAGTTTTGTTTACAATAGTGTTAATCCAATTTTGATTGGTTCTTGCATGCTTAAGAGAGACTCAAAAAGATCGGGAGCACTCAGCAATGCCCCGATAGTTACTAAGATGTTGAATCAGGACGTTAGGCTAGGCTAGCGGCAACCATTTCTAAAACAGATATTGGACAGTCTCAAATTAATTGGGACTTTGGGACAAGTTTTGACAAACCATAAAGTGAGTTGTGCAAGACATGACTTGAAGCTTGGAATATTTTGACATGATGGGTGGCTCCATCGATTGGTTTAGTTTTATGTGTGCTGCTCATCGGATTGGTGAGATATTTGGGTGAATACTTTTGTTTTTGCTCATAACTACGTGTACCTTTGTTGTTTTTTGTGTGTGTAGACTACGGCCCGGCTTCGGCAATATCCCGCTAAAGGACACGTGTGGCCAAAACACCCATTTAATTTTTTTATTTTAAAATCCAGCTTTTCTACAACTAATTTTGTAGAACAAAAGGAATGACTTGGATCTGTTGTCTGTTTTTAGTGTCAATCATGATTCTATTTACTTCATTGACAGAAGGCTTCACTGCAATGTCTGCTAACACCAAGATTTGTAACATACTACTATTATTATTGAGTAGTTAGAGCAAGAGAAATGTGCAAAAGGACATTTTTTGTCACCTATATAAAAACAGTCATCTACATTGTGATAAAATGATTTGAAGTATAATTCATCAGTAAAGAGTGGACAACTTCAAAATGGTAACATAGAAAGCAGTGTGGGTACCACTGTATACAACAACCATAAAGTTGACTTCCATGAGAAGGAAACTTTCAAGGAAAACGACTGCAATTAGCTTAGCTCCATCTGTCAGCATGAAGCATTACGACTGCTTTAATAAATTTTGTAATTTGATAAAAATATAGCTTATTGAAATATTTGATTGTTTTGAACTTAGTAAAACTGCCTTCTAATACCAAACCAGATTTAAATTATTGCTTCTACACCAGAACAAACAGCTATGAAGTTTCACCAGCCGAAAAAAGTAATTTTATTTTATCGTTAGAAAGAAAGCTAAACTATAGAGAGCTTTGAATAAAGTCTAAAAATAAGTGTGACAATCGCAAAAAATTAGTTATACCTTTACTTTGAGTCGCACTATACCGACCTCACAATCTGCAGATCTGCCAATACAAACCTAACAATACAGACCTCACAACACGGACTTAACAATACAGATCTGCCAATACAAACCTAACAATACAGAAATCACAAAACAGACTTTATAATACACATCTGCCAATACAAACCAAACAATACAGACCTGCCAATACAAGCCTAACAATACAGACCTGCCAATACAAACTTAACAATACAGATCTGACAACACAGACTTACCAATACAGACCTGCCAATACAAACCTAATAATACAGACCTAGCAACACAGACTTACCAATACAGACCTGCCAATTTGCTATCTTTATTCATGAAAGCATGCCTATACCATTATCCATTTAATAATATTTGTACCTCTTTTGCTTACTAAAACTCTACTTGAATAATTTTTTTGTAGCAAACTATAATATAGCTGGCCTCAGTCCAATACATGAACATTCTACCATATCCAGAGAAGGAAAACTTTTCACACTAAATATTTCAGATGCTTTTCAATAAACATGAACAGATGTTTTAAAATGTTTTATTTAAGGAATGTGTAATACTGCACCATTATATGGTATACATAGCCTTCATAATTTTACAAACAGATGAAGATTCTCCTGTAGCTCTGCAGCATGTTACCAAGTGTTTGAACTGAATGAATTCTCAACAAGTTCATACAAATTAACAAATGTAACAGTTGTCATCATTTAACACAAAGTGAAGACTATTGCTAACCCAGAGAATTAGGAACTCAGAATCATTATGTTTGCCTTGCAACGTAAACCAATCTGGCTGCAGCAAAAAGCACTCTTTGTCACCAAGTTGTGTACTGAAGCTATTAAAGGGATGTTTTTGAGAAAAGGATTTCTCGCTTTTGAAGATGCCACTAAGATTTTAAATCTTCAGTTTTTCCCTAACAGCTGGATGTAATATCCACTATCTAAAACATAGCTATATTATTTACAAACAAGTCGATGACTATCACAACATATTATGAACCGAATGTATGATATTTAGTTGCAAAACAGTTGAAATAAACGATTAGTTTATGTGCTTCTTACTGACAAATGTACCGTGTAGTGACCTTGACAGTGTTCACAGATAAACTGTTGAGCATACCGAATGTCCATCAATAAATCTGAACTAGAAACCTGAGGAGTCTGCTAGAACAGTACAATTATTGTAGTGACCTTGACAAATGTTAGTTACTAAATTGGAAAATCTCTTAATGCCCATTTAATCCTACATAGCCTGTGTTTCAAAGAAGTCAACAGACATTCCAAAATGCATATAATAGTTTTAAATGTGGTGAAGAGCTAACTCTTGGTTGATTCCAAAGTGACTAAAGGATATGCCAGTTGGATATGCCTTCTTGGGAGCTCAAAAACTAGACAACATCAAGTCAGCATTATTATATTTGAGAAAGACTTGATGACTCGTGCATGCATAACAATGACATCTTGAAACTCAGATGGTCAGAAGTCTCACATATCTAAAGCCTTGAGCAGAAGATTTATAAATGAGGTTAACGGATCAGGGCTTTCAAAATAAATTAGCGAAGCGCTTAAGAGGTGCATCATTAACCTAGAGTTTGCAAACACTTAGTAAGTTATATCATGTATAAAAGGTATAATACTGGTACATAAGGCTGACATGGGTAAATGGAAAAGCCGATTAGAGAATTCCATTAACAGAGTGCATAATAATTGGCTGTGTTCTCCAATGACAGCTTAATGTTTGAATTAGCACAATAACTCTGTCCTGTGCTAACAGATCACCTTTACAACACGGCTAGAATAAAACCAATTTTGCACTATAGATCAAATGGAGAATATTGTATTCTCATAGTCATATGTGATTTTGCTGCGCGAGCGACAGAAGGCAGTTTCATCGCTACAGCGGCTAGCAATATGCTCCAGCCCAGTTTACAGCGAGCGTATGGGAAGACAGAAACAAGAGAAAATTCCAGAGATGAAGAAATGGTGAAACTTTACTACAGCATTCTTAGGTACGTACTGTAATTACATATTTGTAACTTATTATCATTCATCTACCACCAAGGTCAAAGAATAAGAGATTGTACTCGTTTGTTTCTAAATTAAACATGAAGATCTTAGTGAGCTGAAGATGCTCTAGTTCAAGTCAGATTATTAGAGTGTTTATTCTGTAAAAAATAGAGGTGTTCAAGTCCTACTGAACAAACCACTAACTACATGTAGTGTTTGATCAAATCTAGCAGAGGAACTAGGTAAAGATCTCAAAAATTGGATAGCTAGTAATGTGAAAATGTCAACTTTTACCGAACATACATGCACTCTGTAGCAGTCGCTCGGCCATTTAGTTTATGATTTTTAAGCTGTTTGCTACGTTCAACCAAATCTTCATGTCAAAGTCAAGGTCAAGCAGCAGTCAAGGAATTGAACATGCAAAGTTTAAAGTAGAGCAGCCATGCAAACAAAACCAGTATTTCTATTGCTGTAGTTCCGCAATATAGTAATTTGAAATTTGTTGCCGAGTTGAAGTCAACACCTAGTACATGTGTCCCTCACACTGTGACGCCATAGCGACTGCACAACTATCTATGTTCACCAATATTTATGAACAAACTAATTGATACTTGAACTTCCAAAAAATTACTTTGGAATGGGCAATGTTAGCCTGGGCATGGCTCTCTTGGGGGGTGGGGTAAAGAGATCTCTCCCCCCACCCCCCACTCCCCCTCGAGAGAGGCATGCCCAGGCTAGGGCAATATTATTGAGATAAAATGTTAAGTCTGGCTTAGTTAGCAGAACAACCAGCTGAGTGGTACAGAGCCAGATGTTTTGAAACATTCTGTTCGGCCAGCTAAGACTCACCAGCAAATGTGAATTACTCAAAAAGAAAAACTTTATGATGCATGCTATGAGAAGACAACATCCTTATCAAAGGAAGCCTTTCACACTAAATTGCAAGCTAACCTGTTCTGAAATATTAACTAGTATTAGCTATTCAGTGAATTTCTACCTAATTAGAAGCTACTGTAAAACTTTGTCTGGTAGGTGGGTCGTTTCATAAGTTCGCCATGCCGTAGCAAAATGACCCTGTGTGCAGAAATAATTAATTTGTACCGTGCAAGTTAAGAGGCTTTGTTGAGAGCCTGGGCAGGTTGAGATTCTTTCTACGAGACAAATAATTGATCTGTCTGACTAAGTCTGTTAGGCTTGATAAATGACTGTCAAGCTTCTGCCTTTGTTTATCTTAATAAATTTGAATTAAACTCTCTTTTAAAATAAACAATTTCATCAGACAAATATGTGTCTAAATCTTTAATACGCTTTGAAAGATTTATATCTGTGAAAAACCTTCTAAAGCCAATTGCAAATTTAAACTCCCTCTACGTGTAAGTCTTTTTATTAAGTTGAAATAGCAATTGAATATTGTAAATCACAGATCCTATTAGGGTTGGTTTATAATTAATTCCTTTGCTTTAATTTTAAGCTGATAAAATTATGTCTACTTTGTGAGGGACTAACACAGCATTGACTGGTACGTTCAAAACAAGAATACCAAGTGCCTGTTAAACGCATTGTTTGGTTGGTGCATGTAAAGGCACTGTTTGCATTTCGTGCCTGTGAAAACCATAAACCTTTATTAGAAATGTCAAAGATAGACGGATCAATACTGTGACGTAGAGCATTACTCAAAAGCAGTGCAGAGGTGAAAAACTTTTCAACTCTACAGCGTCTCGACTTGTATAAATGAAGTATTATTACTAATTAGGTGTGGCAAGTCAGAATGTTGTGTAATTGTTTTAATAACAACTTTAATCTCGTAGTCTGCCTTCTGCATTAACTCAACTAACAACCACTATATTTCCATCTTGTGATTTGGAGTTGTACACTCGTTGACTTGCCATGCTATCACCATTTCAATGGGCATTCCCATGTTATGGATTAACTGGGGCACTTTGTTAAAAAAGGTAAGGAATTCTTCACCAGAGGTCATATCGAACTCTTGTTTCATTTAACAGCACACTTTTGAAATAGAAATGAATGAAGTGTGGAAAATGTTTAAAATGGAATAGCTTGCGAGGCATTTTCTTGCGCATCATTCACAAGTGCTGTTTCCATCTTTTGTAATCATGAAACATTTATAAAAACTTGGGTCTAGCAAACTTGCTTGACTCGCGAGTTTTTGCCCTTTACATTTTGCGAATGAGGCAAGCCTGAGAATTAACCGCCTCATGGAAACAGAGTGATAGGAAGTACGCAGACTTACGCAGTATAAGAGCAGGACTTATGCGCTTTTGTAAGAGAACCTATTTGAAACAATATATGTTGAAACATATGATACTAACACACTACATATAGTATGTATTTGAAACAATATATGTTGAAACATATGATACTAACACACTACATATAGTACGTATTTGAAACAGTATATAATAGTATGTTGAAACATATGATACTAACAAACTACATATAGTATGTATTTGAAACAATATATGATAGTACGTTGAACCATATGATACTAACACACTTCATATAGTATGTTTTTGAAACAAAATGTGATATGAATTGCTAATGTAGGCCTTGCATACTGCAATGTATTTAGTTGTTAAAACTCGACTCATGTAGCAGCTGAACCACAACAATAGCGTCACTTTGAAAATTGATAAAAACAAAACTTTTGCAAAACAAATATTCTACTAATATAATTTTTAATATTATAATTTAAAAATGACTTCTTTTAAAGTCAAGAACAATAAATTCTTCTTGTTACAAACCTCATAACAAAATTTACGATTCTCATCCTCTCCATTCAGCTTCTGTCTTAAGGGTCACCATTTCTGCTAGCAAGTGGTGAGGGACATTACGCTACGAACCAATCATATTGCCAGTCCACCGTTAAACAATATTTTTTACATCTCAGCTGCTAGTATCTAAAGGAACGATGACAACCTGTTTTATGATAACTTCAGTTCACCAGAACTGAAAGTCCATTCCAGATTTAACCAAAAAATAAGGAAAACATTTTTAGAAAGCATTTGATTGAATTCAATAAATTTTTTGAAAAATATTCTTTTAGAGTTTCAGCCACTTTATGTGTCAGCAATCAGGTTTATGATAGTTCTTTGAACTGGTTGGTTTTAGATAAATTTTCTAGACACTTGGTTTTCACCACTGCCCTTTCATCACGACTAATAGATTTTCTCTAAAGTTTATTCTAATCTGTGAATACTGTTGCAATAAAATGTGCTGACGTTGTTACGTAGCGGGCACAAAAGAGCGCAAGATCAGACTAGAGAGTTTGCGCCACACTCCTCAGTATTGAGAGGTAGATGTAGACCAAAAACTCCGTTCTATGAGACAAGAGATTCCCCAATATACCGTGACCGACTAAACCCGCTGTCAGTAAAGTATGTTTATTTACAGCAAAATAAGCCTCATCCTATCGAGCCTCTCAAGGTGAGCAATGAATTTTTTATTTTACCTTCCGTATTTTGTTACCCCTTGTAAGACTACCTACTCAATAGAACTGCCTAAATATCATTTATAACCATCCCAAAGAAGTATTAAAATCCTGATATAGTACCATTAAAGATAATTATGATTATATTGTTATTATTAGATTATTATAGTGTTATTATTAGGTTATTATAGTTATATTGTTATTATTAGATTATCATAGTTATATTGTTATTATTAGATTATTATAGTTATATTGTTATTAGATTATTAGTTATATTGTTATTATTAGATTATTATAACCTGCAATATTATATTGTTTTATATTTCAGTGTAGTCGGTTATTTAGCCCTAGCTAATGGAATCAGATGGTTAATCACAAGTTTACAACTTCTATTAAAAATACTAGAAAGAAAAGATAATACAACTCCATAGAGAAACCACAAAGTATGACCACAACCACCAATGTCAATGTTGTTCAGACTAAAGGATACTCTAGTACTAGCTACACACTTCTGCTAGTTTAAACTGGTTTTGCTCCTAGCACAACCTTATTCTATGACTAATAATTAAGTGAGATGTAAATAATTTTGCTGTTTATCAAAGGCAAGGTTGAACTTTTTACTCAAGGCTTGCCGCTAGCTTAACAAAATATTAAGTTCAGCAAACTGAGACAAGAACTTTAAACAATAGCCTGAGATCTTAAAGAATTTTTTTGCTTTGTCACGCTTATTCTGAAGATATTTTCTCCTACGTCTCAGGCATGGAAGGGCTACAACGGAAACCTATATTTTGAACCTATAACGATAAACAGTTTGAATCGTACCCACAGTTACTTGCCGATAACTAATTCAGTGTCTCCAGTTGTGCATCCGAGAGTGAAGTCACCTTCTCGTGCCAGCTACAGCAGGTAGGAATATTTGAGCTCAGGCCTTCACCTGTATACTAGCTACCCATATCACATGTGCGACTCGTACACTCGCTTGGGTGAATTCTTTCATCCATGCCAATTTTTTATTACTTATTTGATGAGCTGATCCACCACTTATTCATTAGCCTTAGGTTCACAATTACCGATACCACTTTAATGGGTTTCATACTACATTCATACTACATATGAGTTTCTCTATCTACAACTAAAAGTCTTCTAAAATAAGTGAGAGAAATACACAATCATCCGACATTAAAACCACGGATCACATGAACTTCCTGATACAAGCTGACAATGCTAATCACCATAAAGGAATTAGTCAAATTACTCTGCCTAAAATTTGCTACTAGTTAATAGAATTATAAACATGCCATGACTGAGCCTTTAGAGCCTTAAATGAGGGTCTCTGGTGTTAAATCTCTGTAAATCCTTACAGACACTGCAAAATAATTAAGTAAAAATTGACCTAGAATAACATTAATTTTACATTGGGCTTTCTGTGTACTGTCCAAGAATAACGAATATTTAGTGTATTTATATCCCTATTAGCATATTATGTGTATACACTTATTTAAATACAAATTAAAGGAATATATCGTTTCACTTGTAATTAATACACAACTGCTGCCGACTGCTGCCTTTTATAGGCTCTCAGGGGCTGACACCGCGCTTAAGCATTCATCTATAAGGTTAGAGGGCGACACAGTGCTGTCTCGCCTGAGCACAGCCTACAGTTCTGATGCAGACCAACAAAAAGAAAAGTTCGGGACACTGATACTCGACCCCGTACCACCCAAATCCAACAAAAGCAAAAAACCACAACTATATAAAGGTTAAGAATACAGTTTGTCTACAGAGCTAATGCGCTATAGTTTCCTTTCACCAACCGATTTGTATTTTAGAACAAATATTTACATAATATTTGAGATGAAGAGCCAATATTGATATGTAACATTGCGCAGGCTATAACCTTGACTGATGCATATTACACAGTATTACATTGCGTGCTGCAGTGTTTAGGTTCTATGTCACTGATATAAATTAACTAGTAGATATACATTTAAAGCAACAGTAACTATGCATGAGGATTAAACAAACAGACTCAGTCTGTACTTAGCACATCGCTGGATCAGCCATGTTTGTCTATGCAGGTTCGATGGTACACATACAGAAGAGATGGAAGAACAGCAGGAGTAACACGACTTACGGCTACAAGTACACACAACGAGAAGTGCCATCTACCCCTAGAAGTAGTCTAGTTGTATCTACTAGTTGTTTGGAAGCTGTGTAAACAACAGCTATGACATCGATGCCACCTGCTGACATGTGTCACCGTCACATGTTCAGTGTATTAAGAAGTAATGAATGAACCAGAGCATAGGGCAGCATACCTTCGTTATTATTAGTGAACATCAGGTGTTGTGAGACAGCTGGATAGTGTGAACATCAATTCATGAGAAAATGGGATTAAACAGAAAGGCAGACACATCCAAAAATCTTAGCAAAATATACTACTGTTTTGTTCATAATATAAATGCATGTCTAAAGTAGATAATGATATAAAATTCTTTAGAAACTCTAACCGCAGTGGTAACTTGGCAGTTAACTCAAATATATTCAAATATGAAGATATCAAGTGCCCAGCTAATGACTGATATGTCACAACTAACTACTTTATATGCAATAAAACTACTTAGAAAGTTGCGTTAGAGAGAAAAAGAGAGTAGGAAATAAGTTAGAGACAAACAATAAACTAAACCTGTGGTAAACACAATGCTCTATATAAGACCATGTTACTAGATGTCTTCACACTACAACTCTCATTGGCTGGAAGAAATATCACATGACCTGGCCCAATTTTACCAATGGTTGAAAAATCACCTTGACCTTCTGTTGCTATGACTATACTTGCACTCTTCTCCTCACTCAAGACATAAGACCTTTCAGCTTCAATCTGTAAAAGAAATATTTGTGGTATCTCTACCCAGAAAAGGCTCCACATGATGAACTTGCAGGTTATAATGTCTGTTGAAAAAAATTGGTGATCATAACAACAATCATCATAGAAGATAGAGAAATATCGAATCTGGTGCTGGAGCTAAACCAGGTGTGAAAGATTCAGTCTATGATTGTTTGGTTGTCTCATGAAAATTGATTAAATCAAATTTAAAAACAGAATTAAAAAATAACTGTCGCTTCTCGAAGTAGACACAAAAATATGACATCGGACAAAAATTTCTGTAAATAAGTTCATATAAGAGGGATAATTCAGACCCGTCTAGTAAAACCAGAATATTCTTGCGGCCAACCTATTGTGATATTAATAAAAATTTCTATCATATATGGATAAATTTCAGAAGAGATCAATGCTACAACGATACAGTTTGTCAGAGCCATATCATAATTAAAATACACAAATCAACCGAATAACAATTTATAGAATACGACCAGCAGAGAAATACAAGTATTAATACTGCAACAAGACTGTTAGTGCCTGGCAGACTATTTGGCTGTGAAAGGGTCAAGTGAACCTACTATATAAAAAGTTTCATTTCGTGTTGGCGCATATATCTACTGTTAAAGTGACTTTTAGAGTGTTTCTGAACACTTATCTTTGTTTTTAGTAAACAAAAGTTGAGAAGGTGAAGGTTAACTGACAGCACAAATTTTTATTGCATTAACAGCAGCGGATAACACGACAGATCGAGGTTATTTTGGAATAATTTTGACCAAATACAGTGGACGCTCCTATAACGTATTTCTCCTATAACATAAATTCCAGATAACATAAAAAACTTATGTGAAGCTTTTGCTTCCTACTACATAAACGATTCCATATAACGTAATGTGCCAAGATGAGCGAGTTTTCAAATTCGATTTGAACGTTAATCTATTTCTCCGCACTTGCGAAAGAAAAATGACGTGTGTATACGTTATACCTATTAAACTATACAGCTTTTGCAAGTTGTATAGTTTAGCGACTAGTTCACCGTGATAGATCATCAGATGTGTCGACAAATCATAGAATAAGTAGCTGTGCATTGTTCATAAATACAAAGGCGATCGATTGGTGCAGGTGTTACAGCGTCGGTCCACCAATCTGACTGTCTCGAGTTGGAGTAACGTCAAAAACCTCCTTTATCCTAACCTTGACCCTTGGATACAGATAGACGACGAACAGGTATTACCACTTTTTGTGAACTATTTTGTTTTGCTTTCTTGTAGACATATAAAATATTTGTTATTAGTTTTACTTTGGGGAGTAGACTTTGCTGTTTAGAAAAAATAAGCAAATTGTTGTAAATGAACGTTGAAAGTGTGCGCTCTCCGTCAACTCATTGTAAAATTACCTCCAATCATGGCCTTTAAAACCAGTGATATTGATCACAAAAAGAAGAGAAGTTGTCGATGCAAACTGATATTGCTGCAGTTATGGTACAGCCCATAAATTAACCAAGTTAAGACAAGTTTTTCCTTTTTGTATGCCCAAAAAGGTTGAGTTTGGAAGGATTTACATGTATTTTACTGCTGTTATAGTTGTAACGTGAAATCCCTATAACCTAAACGCTTCTGGAACAAATTATTTACATTATATGAGCGTCTACTGTACCAGGTGAGCGTCTACTGTACCAGGCTTTACCGGCATCTTCAAGCCATGAAAAGAGCCAGAAAGAATCATCATCTATACAAGATATCGACCAGAAACAGCTGCATTAGCAATAATAATTATATTAAAATCACTTGTTATTTGAACTAGATTATCTAAATAGTGTCCATTTGATATCTTTATAAAAAGCAAAGCACGTGTTGAAAGATTTGAAATGGATGACTTCTGAACATAGCTAGCTATCGTGGACAGATTTTTAAATTTTCTACCAACTACTATTTCCTACTAACGGGAAGGAAGAATTTCTTCCTAGCGTATTCAACAAAATGAACCCACAACTTGACCAGTGTAATTCTATAGTGACTGCTTGAAAGTTAATATGGGACGTACAAATATGATGCAGACCTTTTCAGTATATGTTGACCCGAATTGGACCTTGCCTTATAATTATCTGCCATGCTGAGTAACTATAACAACGTAGCATGGTGATTAGATGGGATAAATGTATCATGGCAGCCAACAGAAATGTAACAGTCTCATGCTTTGGCTAGTTGTCGGCGTTGACAAGTCCAGACATTCACAAGTCTGGACTTTGTCGTACAAATGACTGCCTTAAATCACAGCTTGTAACTTGCATCACGAGTATTTTTGTCTCCAGAATAGGATTTTTGTTCTAACATCAAAATCCTTGCAGAAAACTAAAATATAATGATTATATCATTATGAATAGATATAAATTTAAAATACTGTCAATTAACCTGTAATGTTTTTTTGGTCCATTTTCGCTAAGGCCAAGTACAGTCGGAGCCCCCAGACCTGTAGCACCATCTGACACTTTCGACAGCGAGGCAGTTTACTAAGTTTTCTCAAAGTTACCTCGAACTGTATCATCAGAGCAGGTGTCCAGTCGCCACCTGATTATGTATGTTCTCACCTGTATGTCATGCACAGCGAAGTCAGGAACAGGTGGCTTAAAGACCCTGACACACGGATCATCCACTGAGATAGATGGAGACATGAGGTTGTCTTCCTTTGAACGGGGAGTGTAATCTAACATCTCAACTAGGGTATCAACATCCTTGAACTTAGGAGTGAGTCCAGCGCGTACGACATTGTCTGATGTGGCCATACACTCAATGCAGTCTACAACAGGACTTGACGCATGATCTGCAAGGCATATTCAGCGTGTTGCAGTTGACCTATAAAGGTTAGGCGGCAACTAACTTGCTGAGGTGCGTAGGAATAAACCAGTAATATTAGAGATGACAACAACAATAGTAAAGTTATCCTCCCCAGTAATTTCTTCCAAAACAACAGTGCTAAATCATTGAGCTAACGAAACTGATGCTAAGGAAATCAAGCACTCGGGAAGAACCTGCCAAAGGAAAAGGATGTCTCTACGTAGAAAGTGTCACTTCCAACTTTCGCTACGAACATAAATTAGTCACGGCTTCAAAAAGTGTGTAGTCATATAGAGAAACTTCCTACTGCAAAAGATAAACTTCCTACTGCAAAAAAGAAACTTCCAAATGCAAAAGAGAAAGTTCCTACTGCAAAAGAGAAACTTCCTACTGCAAAAGAGAAACTTTCAAATGCAAGAGAGAAAATTCCTACTGCAATAGAAACTTCCTACTGCAAAAGGTAAACTTCCTACTGCAAAAGAGAAACTTCCAAATGCAAAAGAGAAAGTTCCTACTGCAAATGAGAAACTTGTCATTACTAAAAAGAAATTTGTAATTCCAAAGGAGAAACTTATTACATCTAAAGAGAAACCTGTTAATACTAACGAAAACCTTGTCAATAAAATACATCAGCAGGAATTTGAAAAAGCAGAAAAAAATTTGCATTCCCCTTTTTGAAAGCTGCTAATGAAAATACAAAAACTTACCTCCACTGAGGTAAGCATGAGGAAGATTTGCAGCAAGAAACATGGCTTCTCCAGGCTTGAGTTTCATGTGGTTAAGAAAAAAGGCAGCAAATATACCGACATCTCCGGGGAACTGGCTGTTTAGTCGAATGATAAGCTCCATCAGCTCCTCTTCTATGCCTGAAACAGAAAAAATACACATAAAATTATGACAAAAGATGTAGCCTTGCATTCACAAGTACATTCAAATATTTATTTACGATATCCTTCATAGTACAGTCACACCCCTCAAAGCAAAGGTAATTTGGTTAAGATCTGTGCTGGATCAATATTGCTATAAAAATACAACAGTTCAAGCTGTGGAACACGAATGGGAAACACAGACTGGTTAACTGTCAGCTTTTCCTACTGGAATACGTTGAGACATCACAGTGTTAGACTGTTAGTCTGTCTCGAGATGCTCTATTCTCGTGTGTAGGAGTTGTCTGCTCTATTCTTGACTCGAAGTTTTGTTCAACTAATACTTACATTTATTTATTATTCTCGTTGTTTAAATATGCCAGACATATTTGCTACTATTTTGGAGAATACAGAAATATCAATAAGCTGTCACAGCTAAAGTATTTTAAACAGTGAATTGGCACATATATTGGTGAGTAGTTGTAGGAGTGAGACACACACAAATAGTGATAAAATACACACTATTGACTACTCGATGCCATGTAACAAGAATATTACAGAATATTATAAATTAAACAGAATAAGCAAATAATGACGGAGAGGACATACTGACACCCTATAGAAAGAGCTATCATGCCTTTCATGGTCTGTACGCAGCGTCTCACCAGTAATGGAATGCTATAATACGGTTTTTAACTTCAAAACCTTTTTAAAGAATTCATCGTGTTAAATCAAGTGCAGCCAGCAGTGTTCAGATTCAAAGAAGCTAATTTATCCATTCAATGACCAGATAAGTGATAAGTGATTAGGTAAGCGAATGAGTGAAAGGGTGAGCCACAGTTGAAGTATTCAGTTTCAGAAGATGGATGACATGCGATTGCTCCATGAAATAAATTAGTTTGCTAGCTAAATAAAGCAAGGTGAACTTTGGCCTTTGTGTTGTTTGCCGTAAAATTAAAAATATCTTAAAAATTCGAGCTTGCTTGATGTATTATGAGCCAGAGAAAGGTGGTAGCCTCTCGGTGACTACCCTTTAAGTTCCTCATGTAGTTTTTAATATTTACACACCGTAGATATACATTTATACATATAAATGTACATAAATACAATATATCATATTGACTCGCAGTGACACCAAACCAGAGAATACTAACAGTCGACTGGGAGATGGCTCTCCAATCTGGCCACAAGGGTCATGACCTGTTCCAGTATGACCATACTGTCCTGCCTCATCAGAAAACTGAATGCCTGTTTGAGGGCGGCCTTGATGGCCCCCTCATCATTGACATCTATCGAAATCACAGACTCAACAGCAGCTTCTCCCAACACAATGGCCAATTCTGGAACACCTGCAATTGCACAGGTGTTTATGTAAACATGCTGTGTGCATGTTAATCTTTCATTCAGGCTCAGATGTGACAAACTTGGTTGATAAAATGGAAGATTGTCAAGCAGCTGGTTCTTTGGTCAACTGGAGAAGTTTTTCAGTAAGATATGCAGAAACAATTAATTTACAAAAGCAAAAATTAAAAGATATTAACTGTACAAAGTTTACAGTTAAGGTGCTTTTGGATTCATTACGTTGTAGGGCTGATGTAATTGGGGTCACCATGAGCGTTGCGATTCCAATCATGTGCTATTTTAATTGTAGAAATGTTAGTGGTTTTGTTAAAATCTGACTGCATGTATGAAACTGTATTTAACAAGTGAAGATCACTCACAGAAGGCAGGCAAGTTCACAACAACGAGGTGTGCAATTGCAGAAATAAAATTGTGTCACGAGCAAAAACAAGTACAAAACATGAAACTGTAAATACCCAAATAGCTGCTGGCTTAAGAAATTATATTATTTCAACGTGCTACTTATAAATAACAGGTTTTGCCTTCATTGTGGTACAGAAGAGAAGACAACCACCAAGTTTGATAAAGATTAGCAAGTTGGGTAATCAGTGGGCAAGCGCATGCATGGCTTCGCAGAAGTAAAAGCCATGGTCTGACATCTTAATAAATATGTTAATGTTCTGAGGCTATGAGAATGGAATGAGTGCCTTACAGCGGACACACTAGAAGTAGGCTAGGCATATTTCATTATAGTTGTTCATGAGCCCTTAATAGAGAAGTTACGGTAACTAGAACCTATAGCTCAAAGCGGCATATAGGTGCTATATAGTTATATAGCATATAACTCCTGCTTCATCTGCAAAGGAGTTAATCTAGCAAGAGTAGACAACACCACGTGATATTTTTCACACGCTTGTTTTCTATGCTCAGCTAAACAGTTCATCCGCTAAAATTGATATAAAGTATGCCTTTATATACTTGAGATTAATGTATAAAAGAGGTTAGGTCATGGCCATGTTTATGTCGCTGCATATTTAATAATAGAAGATATGAAATAGAACGACCAACAGCGTACTCGCTGTGCTTTTAAAGGTGAAACATTCGCAAATTTCTTATTAGCGAGATATTTTCACATTTATACAATTCTGACTGAAGCTCTGCCATTCCATTTCTCTCAACAAGAGTGGACCATTCCCTTTCTCTCAACAA
The DNA here is from genome assembly GCF_963576615.1 of Watersipora subatra. Lineage (NCBI taxonomy): Eukaryota > Metazoa > Bryozoa > Gymnolaemata > Cheilostomatida > Watersiporidae > Watersipora > Watersipora subatra. Next base: position 237,486 of record NC_088717.1, on the reverse strand, counting down.
GAGTAGGTTCAAGTAGTGTAACAAATACAAACTTGGATATTTTTAAACAAGAATTATTGATCTATTAAAAAAGCTTCGCAAAAAAATGTTTTCTGTTAGTTACTTGCAACTTTTCGTTGAAGTTAAATTTCTTAAACGGAAACATTACAACTTTAAAACTTTTGCTACTATATTCGGGCATATTAGTGTACAATTATTATAACTAGAGCATAAGTATACATCATATTAGTGTACAATTATTATAACTAGAGCATAAGTATACATCATATTAGTGTACAATTATTATAACTAGAGCATAAGTATACATCATATTAGTGTACAATTATTATAACTAGAACAAACATAAGTATACATCATATTAGTGTACAATTATTATAACTAGAGCAAACATAAGTATACATCATATTAGTGTACAATTATTATAACTAGAGCAAACATAAGTATACATCATATTAGTGTACAATTATTATAACTAGAGCATAAGTATACATCATATTAGTGTACAATTATTATAACTAGAACAAACATAAGTATACATCATATTAGTGTACAATTATTATAACTAGAGCAAACATAAGTATACATCATATTAGTGTACAATTATTATAACTAGAACAAACATAAGTATACATCATATTAGTGTACAATTATTATAACTAGAGCAAACATAAGTATACATCATATTAGTGTACAATTATTATAACTAGAACAAACATAAGTATACATCATATTAGTGTACAATTATTATAACTAGAACAAACATAAGTATACATCATATTAGTGTACAATTATTATAACTAGAACAAACATAAGTATACATCATATTAGTGTACAATTATTATAACTAGAGCAAACATAAGTACACATCATATTAGTGTACAATTATTATAACTAGAGCAAACATAAGTATACATCATATTAGTGTACAATTATTATAACTAGAGCAAACATAAGTATACATCATATTAGTGTACAATTATTATAACTAGAGCAAACATAAGTATACATCATATTAGTGTACAATTATTATAACTAGAACAAACATAAGTATACATCATATTAGTGTACAATTATTATAACTAGAACAAACATAAGTATACATCATATTAGTGTACAATTATTATAACTAGAGCAAACATAAGTATACATCATATTAGTGTACAATTATTATAACTAGAGCATAAGTATACATCATATTAGTGTACAATTATTATAACTAGAGCATAAGTATACATCATATTAGTGTACAATTATTATAACTAGAGCATAAGTATACATCATATTAGTGTACAATTATTATAACTAGAACAAACATAAGTATACATCATATTAGTGTACAATTATTATAACTAGAGCAAACATAAGTATACATCATATTAGTGTACAATTATTATAACTAGAGCAAACATAAGTATACATCATATTAGTGTACAATTATTATAACTAGAGCATAAGTATACATCATATTAGTGTACAATTATTATAACTAGAACAAACATAAGTATACATCATATTAGTGTACAATTATTATAACTAGAGCAAACATAAGTATACATCATATTAGTGTACAATTATTATAACTAGAACAAACATAAGTATACATCATATTAGTGTACAATTATTATAACTAGAGCAAACATAAGTATACATCATATTAGTGTACAATTATTATAACTAGAACAAACATAAGTATACATCATATTAGTGTACAATTATTATAACTAGAACAAACATAAGTATACATCATATTAGTGTACAATTATTATAACTAGAACAAACATAAGTATACATCATATTAGTGTACAATTATTATAACTAGAGCAAACATAAGTATACATCATATTAGTGTACAATTATTATAACTAGAGCAAACATAAGTATACATCATATTAGTGTACAATTATTATAACTAGAGCAAACATAAGTATACATCATATTAGTGTACAATTATTATAACTAGAGCAAACATAAGTATACATCATATTAGTGTACAATTATTATAACTAGAACAAACATAAGTATACATCATATTAGTGTACAATTATTATAACTAGAACAAACATAAGTATACATATATGTATTAGCTAGAGCTCAATAAGTGATCTGACAATAGGCAATGTCAGATAGCATCCAAGCGATCTACTGTTGCAATAGATAAAACCAGGTTTAATGGTTACAGTTTGTCGAGATCTTTCAAAGTCCCTTTTTTGACAAGTGGTAATATCTGGTCGAAGCCAAGATTATTGCTGTATTGCTCTCAGCTGAATATCAGATAATGCTTTGACAAACGAAGATAAATCTTACCCTTAACATAAATTTGGAGCTCAGAGAAGGGACGGAAGCCACACATGCCCTCAAAGTCAGTGAGAGCGAGTGCCATCTCTGGCTTATGGTTAGAATCCTTGTATATGTCTGGGAACTTCCTGTTTAGTTCTTCGGCATGTTTCTACAGCCAACAAACAGACTAAGGTAAGTGTCTAGTAAGGTAATAAAGTCATACAACAGACTAAGGTAAGTGTCCCGTATGGTAATAAGGTCATACAACAGACTAAGGTAAGTGTCTAGTAAGGTAATAAGGTCATACAACAGACTAAGGTAAGTGTCTAGTAAGGTAATAAGGTCATACAACAGACTAAGGTAAGTGTCTAGTACAGTTGAACGATTGTTATACATCTCTTGAAATATGACATGTGGATGTGATCATTTGTAACCTGTAACTCTGTGATCACATGCTATCTGAACAGGTAATACAATAATTGTATTTTTATACTCCACTTGTAGAATGGTGGCAATAGAATTATACATTCAATTTGCTGTTTTTCCCTGACAATCCAATGATTATCATATCAACATAACAACGTAAGAACATGATACCACATGAACATGACAAAGCATGAACACGATGACACGTGAACACGATGACACGTGAACATGATGACACGTGAACACGATGACACGTGAACATGATGACATGTGAACACGATGACACGTGAACACGTGAGCACGATGACACGTGAACACGATGACACGTGAACACGATGACACGTGAACACGATGACACGTGAAAATGATGACACGTGCACACAATGACACGTGAACACGATGACACGTGAACACGATGACACGTGAACACGATGACACGTGAACACGATGACCCGTGCACACGATGACACGTGCACACGATGACACTTGAACACGATGACACGTGAACACGATGACGGATGAACATGCTGAACTTGGATTTTCTACTCTACGTCATACATAAATGAGATAGGGTTCTGCTTGTCATACATAAACTATCAAAGAGTTAGTGTAATAGACATACATGTATTTACCCTATCAGGATGAGCTAGGGTTCTCCTTGTGATACATATACCATCAAAGATTTGGTGTAATGGACATATTACCTTATTAGGATGAGCTTGGATTGATAAAGACTTGTTCACACTTAAAACCTTGAACAGGAATGGTAGGGCTTCGTTGAAACCATCCAATATAGTTTTGCCCAAACACGATGGATTTTTAGCGATATAATCAGGCAGGAGAATACCTTTTGGTTTCACAACTGCAGGTCCTGTTGCGAGTGTACCCATCCAAAGCTGCAATGAAATTTAAAGATAACTGCAGGTCCTGTCGCCAGCGTACCCATCCAAAGCTGCAATGACATTTAAAGACAACTGCAGGTCGTGTCGCCAGTGTACCCATCCAAAGCTGCAATGAAATTTAAAGATAACTGCAGGTCCTGTTGCCAGCGTACCCATCCAAAGCTGCAATGACATTTAACCCTTTCGCGGGCAAAGCGACATGTTTGTCGCTTTGCGATACTCCTTCAAATGGGCAGAGCGACATTTTTTTCGCCATAGAAACATATTTCTTTTATTGCGGCTTTTGGTTAGCTAAATGCCCTTTTTTGTTTACTTTTTTGATCGATAGCAAGCTACGGTATATTGGCTTCGGTTAGCCTCTAAAAAAAATTTTTTATTTGCACAAAACGAATGTTTTTAGCAGTAATAAATAAATAAAAATTGCGAAAAAATTAGAAAACCACTATAAATAATTTAATTATATTTTTCTTTTTGGTTCTGTTTTAGTCGTTATTTACTGAAAGCTTCGAGAGTTTTATTTTAGTTTATCGTCATGATGACTTCTAAGAGAACCCTCCATGATTATTCTAATGTAGCAAGTACTAGTACCGGAGTTACTAAAAGAATCACAGCTGACTGTAACTTTTTAGATTTAGTAGCCAGAGATGACAATGAATCAGGCTCAAATTGTGATTGTAATTATTTTACATCTGGAAGTGATATTGATGAAAAAGCTAGTAGCAGTAGTGATGATGAGGTGGGTGGGGTGATGCCAGTGCCTGGAAGAATATTACCAATATAAAAAGAGATAAATCTCCAACCATTCATCAGTTTGTAGTAGTGACAGGTCCAGTATTTACTCCAGTAGATGCTGTGTGATTGGTACAAAAAGACAAGAATAAGCACATGGTGCAAAAACTGTGATGTAGGGCTTTGTAAAGGAGAATGCTTTTGGATATATTATACAGAAATTGTGCTTATTAAAGTGTACATTTGTATCATAAAAAAAAATACAATATATATATTTATCTTGGTAGATCTACATATATAAATATTTTTATGTTATACATTTTTATTCATTTATAATATACAGATATATATATATACATCTGGAAATATACATATATACATATGCATGTTTATACATAGATATATGCACACAATAACATACAAAAGAGTGTATAAACCTTTTAAAAGAAATTGATTTTCTGGAAAATTAATTCGCCCAGGGGGTCTGATTAGGCCTGAAAATTTGTTTGCGAAAGGGTTAAAGACAACTGCAGGTCCTGTCACCAGTGTACCCATCCAAAGCTACAATGACATTTAAAGACAACTGCAGGTCCTGTCGCCAGTGTACCCATCCAAAGCTACAATGACATTTCAAAAGCACAAACTGTAAGATATTTATCCGTAAGTTCTGAGATAACTGAACCAAATCTAAATATATGAATCTCTGTGTTTATCTGTCGGTCGTTTGTCTGTTCAGTTATAGCGATAAGGTTACAGCAACAAAAAACAACCTTTGTACTGGATTTGAACTCGCTACATTCAAACCACAAGTCTACTAATAAGCACGCGTAACCACTAGACTAAGCAGTTCTTATCATTCAACGCTCTATCTATCCTTATCGCGATTGCAAACGCTAAACATGTACTTTTTCTTATTAATTAATATAATCTTTTGGGATTGTTTTTATTAAAAAAATTATTTTTTAAAGCGTTTTTACCATCGGCTATATTTTTAATTTGTAATTTTCAAATGTGCCATTTCAACTTCAAATGTGCCGTAACAATCATTCCCAATTTCGGTCAATCTATAAAAGCTAATGCTTTTTACACGAACGATTGTATTGTCTGGAGTAGGAAGCGCCTCTACATTCTCTCTCAGTTTGGTCAGACAAAGCATCAGACAAAGAAAGTCCGATATCTCATTTTTACGTTTGTACCATTTGTATCGAGAGGTACCAGTATCTGTACCAGTAACGAGCTCCTGCAGCAACATTAATCTTTTTTATACCCTTCCTAGAACTCATTGCTGATTTCTTCTATTAATTTATTTGCACTGAATAAAAACACTCATGATATGAAGTTTAAAAGTTAGAATGGTAAATGTTGTGTATGTCAATTAAATAAGTTTCCTGTCTTTTTTATTACCAAGGCAACGCCGGGCATTCACCTAGTATATATACATGTATAATGAGAATTATGCTTACTTCCGCATACATCTGAGACTCCTCAATGGTGAACTCCTCAGACCCAGCTTTCGCAAACTGGGCAACCTTGCTCGTGGATCCCTCCTTCCCCCAGTGGTAGTTTTTCACGCAGCATTCTAACTGTTTTGCTGTATGAAGGCAATTGCAATGCAGTTACACTGGCTGATAGATTAAAATAGTGGTTAAAATATAAGCTTACCTATTCAGACCAAAAATAATCCATTATTTTTTGTGGGAGTAGTTTACAAAATCTTTTGTTATGGCTTATAATAATATCCAGAAGTTAGCATGATCAGCCAATTCAGATTACATGTACATCTATACTCTCCCAGGAAAACACAAGTTGTCGTAACTTGAAATTCAAATAGACCTTACTCAGACAAATATGATATTTAGCCAGTACTAATTTCCAGCTTAATCCATAAAATTTTATGAGAATCAATAAACAATAAAATTAGATATATAGCAAAGCACAAAAACTTTTTGAATATTTTTCCTTGGACATGTTGATTTCATTGTAGGGAATTTGTTACGGTAAGAGCTAAGCATTTCACCATGTATCGGTTAGACTCTGAAGTTTTGATAAATTGCAGTATCACCAAAATCTACCAACTCACTTGTTACTCGTATGTTGCATCGGAGAGTAATATCAGCCAATCATTAGAACTTTTAAGTTACGATAAATAAGAAGTCAATTGCATGAAAATATAGATTTTTGAGAGACATTTAATAAAATTGGACACTTGATCATCACCCATAACGATTTCCTTTTTCTTCTTAGAAATACCGAGTCAGCTAACATATTGATGCTTAGATAAAACTTTAATAGTTTTAATATGAGCTCCTATAATATTTTGAAGCAGTATATTTCAGCGCACAAGTAGCTTGAAATCCAACAGCTAGCGAACCTTCAAAAGCTCATCTAACACTACTCGCTGGCAATACTGTCAAAAATATAATCAGTTCTTTATTTCCCTCTCCGTGTGCCATTTGTATTTCAGAACATCTATCCACATGCTCAAGCACCAGAGCTCCATCAATTTGTACGCTTGATAATTTAGTAGACTGCGTGTAAATACTAGCGCATGCTGTATGCCATTACAGTGGCAAATAAAAGGTGTAACACAATTAGCTACTTGCGACTGTGTTTTGATATTATTTATTTGTTTTGAGCAAAATGATAAGGTAACATGACGGTTGATTGACCAAATTAGCTTAGTTAAACAGAAAATGAAGTTTTCACAAGCTCTGAGCAATAAAAAATGCTCCAATACAGAGATTCTTTCAAACAAACAGTTCACTAAACAAGAAATATTCAAATATGAGTTAGGAAAACTATGTGTTGGAGTAAGTGTGTGTGATATACTTACGTTGGAGTAAGTATGTGTCATACACTTATGTCGGAGTAAATGTGTGACATATACTTACATTGGAGTAAGTGTGTGTCATATACTTACATCGGGGTAAGTGTGTGTAATATGCTTGCTTACTCCACCGTAAGTATGTGCCATATACTTACGGTGGAGTAAGGGTGTGTCATATACTTACGTTGGAGTAAGTGTCTGTCATATTCTTACATTGGAGTAAGCATAGACTCCTTAAAAAGGACTGCACACTGTGCTGCTCGGGCTTGGAACTAGGGTGCTAGATTCATAAAAAAGAACAATTTAAACTTTGGCCTTTTTTATACTATTCTAGGGTTCTAACACAGTCGGAAAAGTAGGGAATAAGTAAAGAATTATAAAACCTGTTTTCCAGACCGGGAAAAGGTCGGGCATTTCGTGAAACCTCCCTCGTGTTATTGAAAAAGTATGCAAAACCTTGATGACTAAATTGTAGATAAAAAATCATCCAATCTTTCTTTAATCTTTCTTTTTTGCAGTGCAAAGCATAGGGGATTCAAGCAATAAAAATGCCTAAGATGTGCAGCGTATTTGGCTGCAGAAGCAACTACAGAAGAGAGCCGTATACCAGGGTTGCGTCACTACCCACAAAACAAGACGAAAAAGACTGTTGGTTAGATGCACTACCCAATACTCGTGCTCAAATTCTCAATATAAAAATATTTACATTTGTGAGCGCCATGTCGACAGTGATTGGGTAACACCAAGAGATGGAAAGCGTTCTTCTCAGACCCATCTATTTTCCAGAATATTTCCCAGTCTTGAATGAAACAGCAGCAACCTAAAGACCGCACATCAACTTCAGCTGAAGCTGACTTACAGGTACAGCGTCTTGAAGCTTCAGATAGAATCGGCAACTTTCCCTTTTTTGTCTCAGGTTTACACACACGCTTTGGCAAAGATCACATTATGATTCAAGATGGCGAAGACCTTTACCTTTCATAAACGGACTCAAAAGGTAGGTCTGTGACTTTCTATTTGCATTTCCAACATGTACAATGTAGCAAAGCCCTATTTCACAAAAACAATGCCATGTTGCTTTCAAAAAATAGTTTGATAAGCAGATGGCCTCAGCTGGATAAGATAGTTGAGTGCTTAAAAGGCTACGAGCTAAAAGATGCAGACTTCCTCGAGTGTGCGCGTGAAGAGCTCAGTCACATGAGTTGCACTGACTTGCCACGCTACCAGCTTCTTTATGACCAACTGCAACTTCTTCTGTCACAACCAACACGACGCCGCTTTGATATGCATATGTACATTCTAGCAGCAGATATTTACAATATCTCACCAGCAACATACAGAATGATTCGAAAATCTGAATCAATTCTTTTGCCTCGTTCAAACTACGTAAAGAAGCTAATGTCACATTCACTCCATGCTGAGAACCTGTAAGCTCTCCTCGAGAAACTTTTGCCTCAGCAACGTCTCATAAATTCACTTTATGATGAAATCAAGCTAATGAAAACCTTGAGATATTCAGGTGGCCAAGTGGTGGGATATGCTCAGAATGAAAATGATGATGCGGGTGCTGAAACCCTTACAACCCATGCTATGGTGTTTGAGGTAGTCTGTCATTATGGAGGATCAAAATATATCCTGGGTATTGACGAATCCTGGTGTGGCGAAACTAAATGCACATCAGCTGAAAGAGCTCTTATTCAATGCACTTTTGGCTGTTTTAAATGCTGGAGACAGTGGTAGTGTGTGTATGCGACAATTGTGCAACAAATGTGTCTGTTTACAAAAGATTCGGTGGTCCTGAAAAGGTTTTCATGGAGGCCATCAACAGACACATTTTTCTAGTATTTGATTACATCCATATTTGTGAAAACATCCGAAACAATCGGATCACTGTACCCAACAAGAAGCTCACTTTCATGAAAGATAATGATGAAATTATGATTGTCTAATTAATTTCTAACTTCTAATAGTTTATTTATAATTATTATGATTAAAGATGACATTATTTGATTCACCACATATTCGAGTCACTTATTGAGAGATTTGTTTTAGTTGTTTATATCAACTATGTTTTTAACATATAAAGAAATTTTTGAAGTTGACAAAAAAGCACATATAAAATATGGTTCATGGCAAATTTGCCGAAATTCTATTGACCAAAATACACATTTGCAGAAAAGCCATTTGTTGAAATTCAAGCTTTCCATCGAAATGTGTAGTCTTGGTCAAAAACTTTGGACTATTAGTCGAAAACCCAAATCATGTAGTCGAAAATAATAATACTGTACAAAAAAATTATTAATTATTATATTAATTGTATGTTTTTACCTGTTAGATAAATTTCTATTTAAGTTAATGTTAGTTTAGCTTCATGATTTTGTTCTAGCTTTAACAGCTAAACATATGTTATTTTTAAGGTCGCCGGGGCAGCTGCCTTCACACCTACTCTCGGTCCATTGCCATCTATTACTATTGATTATGCTGGCTACCGAGTTCGCTTATGCAGTTCAGACAACGGCCCATCTAATCCAATGTAGCCCAGCTCTGTGTCCTTGAAACAGATACCGGAGTCGTATCTGAGCAGTCTCCGTGTAATCCAAATCAATAAATGAGACTGCGGTAACTAAAAGGTGTGTATTTATCGTGCCAAGGTCCAACACAGTACTGCCTTCTGAACAATTCGGGCTCCTTATATTTACAGTCCTTACGAGCAAAACTTGCCAGGATACGGATAAAACTAACTAAAAGCCATGCCAACTATAGTCGGTGATCTGGGTAAACAACATCAGGGGAGTCACCCACAGGGACCTCCTGTCTGGGTAGTACAGCTTCTGGCTCTGTAAGCCCTCTTTCTGGTATGGCCTGCTCTACCTCATGCTTCTGACTAACTGAACCTTGTGCCATAGCAATCGCCCAGAGCGATCTATGCAAAGCAGTACCAAGTCCTAGAAAATTATGGTGGGCTGGCCAAAGCCCACCTGGCATTTGTGGGCAATGAGGAAAAGTAATCCCTTCATTTTTCCTGGTTCTCTTGTTCCTATTATTTTTCCGGACATGACCTCTCACTTCCCCCTGCAATACAGATCTTCCACATAGCAATCTATGCAGTACCAAGTCCTGGATGATATGGTGGGCTGACCTAAGTATGCCCGACATCCGTGAGCAACGAGGAAAGGCATTCTCAAAATCCCATCCTCGATAACTTTGCTCACCACACAAGTCTCCTTAAACTTAATTTTCCGGAAATAGCAAAACAGTCATGCCACTGACAGCCAGACAGTTGTGCCATAGAAGGGCAGTCTACTCCCGACTGCCAATTGTCTGTACGTTGTACATGGCTCAAGCTACCGTTTGACCCTTCCGGGTAACTGGTCAAATGAATGCTATGCTGGTCAAATGAATCTTTGGACTTCCTGCCATGCATTTCTATCTCTCCCGTTTTTTATGGAGTTTCAGGTCTGGGGGCTGTCGCTGAGGCAGCAGCTTTCAAACCTGCTCTTAGTCCATTACCATCTGTTACTATCATTATGCTGACTACGAATCCGCTTATGCAGTCCAGACAATGGCCCAGCTAATCTAACATAGCCCGGCTCTGTGCCCTTGAAACATATGCCTGGTCCGAGTAGTCTCCGGGTAATACGGATCAATAAATAAGGCTGTTTGTCGCGACTAAAAGATGTGTAGCCTATTTCTCGTAACCAGGTTCAAATGAGGACTACTCTCCATACAATTCAAACTCGTTATATAACAGTCACTTGAAGGTAAAACTTGCCCAGACATGAATAAAACTAACTAAAGGTCATGCTGGTCATAGCCAGTGTTCCGAGTAACGAACAATACTATCGTTAATATGATATACCAAAAATGTAGTCCATATAATTTCATGAGCACAACTTAATACCAATACACCAATATACTACTATTAATATACAAACAATATGCATTGTAAATTGAACAATTAAAAACAATTATTAACTCGGCGGCTATTAGATTTCATTACACTATGTTATGATTGCTGAACCGTGAAAGAAAAAACAACTTCACACACAATGCACATGCATGCAACTTAATTCTTTTATAAAATTCTGGGACATGAGTTTAAAAAAAATATATATAAATATATATATGCTGTACATATATATATACATAAGGTAGAATGGGGGAATATGAACAGCAGGGTAATATGGACTTCTTAAGGATTTGACTGTAAACTGCATGAGTCCATTAAATTTCTTTGTTAAATTGGTTCATTTCCGGTTTTAGCAAGCACATTGTGTTGTAGACAACATCTGTACATTTTCAAGCTGAATGGTGAGTAAAACATCCTTTGACCATTCTAAAGTAAATATTTTGCATGACAGAAAACTGTTGATTCTTCTGATATAAGACACGCTGATGATGTGAAACCTATTGTTCATATAATATTGCATATGCACAATTACTAACAGCAACGTGAGAGGAGAAATCTTAATATTTTGAAATATATTTACTAAATTATTTTGAACAGCATTGAAGGGTAATATGGACAGCAGAAAATTGGGGAAATTGGACAACTGTACATATTACCCCATCTTCGTTGAAATATGTTGGCAAACTAACTTTAATGAATAAAGCTAAGAAATTCTCAAGTTACTGATTTGAAGTAGCTATTACGATTACATTTTGTGCAACTTTAGCATATAACTGTTATTTCTAGATCAATGATGCCTAAGACTTATGAAAGAAATACTTGAAGATGGAGTTACAGCGCAAAAGGACCCAGCATGCCATGCAGGAAGTTCAGCTAAATGGCAAGAGTAAAAGTGAAGACTCTAAAGCTTTTGGCATCAACAGACTAACTCTAATACATTTTTTTGAACAGTGGCAGCAGTAATAATGCTCTAGAACACAAAACTGTCTTCACAGCAGAAGAGGAACATATTCTGACTGAATATATCCTTTTTTGTTCAAAGATTTTCTATGGGCTCAATCTTAAACAAACAAGAGAGCTTACTTGCAAGTATGCAGTAAACTTGAAAATAGACCTAACAACAAAATGGCAGAGTGAGAAGATGGCTGGTAAAGATTGGCTAGAAGGTTTCGCAAGCGGAATAGCAGTTTAACATTGAGATCACCTGAGGCCACAAACCGTGCACGCGCAACTGCTTTTAATACGGCTATCGTCAAGTAATTTTGTGACAAGCTGGAATGTGTCCAAAGGAAATACAGCCTCACACCTGATTGCATTTACAGTTTTGATGAGACGGGCAATTCTTCAGCACAAAAAGTACAGAAGGTGCTTACCAAAAAAGGAGTTAAGCAGCTAGGGCAGGTATTAAGCGCAGAGCAAGGATTTACCATCACAATGGTTTCTTGTGTCAGTGCTACAGGGCAGTCTTCCCCTGATTTCATATTTCCAAGAGTTCATTTTAAGCTACACATGTTAAACGGCACATCTCCAAGTTCAAGAGGCTATACAAATCCTAGTGGGTATATGACTAATGAATTGTTTCCAGAAATACTCAAATGTTTTATCTGCCACATGAACAGTTCAACGGATAAGCCATAACTTTTGCTTCTTGACAATCATGCTAGCCACATATCTTTTGAGATTGTGCATATGGCTAAGCAACACGGCACCTGTCTGCTGACCTTCCCACTCCACTGCAGCCATGAACTGAAACCTCTTGATGTTAGTGTATTTGGCCTTTCAAGCAGTATTACAACACACATTATACTTAAGTCTGCGCTAAATATTAGCTTTTGCTATCGCGCACATGGCCTCATCATCACCTTCTCTGGATGCTCGTTGTCTAGTTTTCATTTCTTTTGTATATATTCATATATTATTGATGAAATAAAGCAAACAAACATATTTAGATTCTTGAATACTAACCAACCCAGGGAGCATGTTTCCTTTATACAATGTTTGTGAATATAGTGGGAAAGGCTACATGAAGGCAATGACTCCATTCATTATTGTGAAAGGCTTTACTACTAGTGGAATTTATCCCTTTAATCGAGATATATTTGAGGATGATGAGTTCATGAGCAGTGAGGTAACTAATAAGCCTTTGGATTCGGATGTTTTTGCCAGCCAGACAGTTCATCACCTCTTTCACCACTTACTAAAGCACCACCAAGGAAACAAAGTGCAACTAAAAGAAAACATGTTAAGACTTCAATCCTCACTTCAACTCCTGAGAAATTGATGGAAGTTACCGAGCCTTCTAGTTCATGTTTACAAGTGAAGAGAAGACCTCCAACAAAGCGTGTGATCATTGAAGAGAGTGATGAATGTGAAGAACACACCTCAGTATCAACAGATTCAAAGCAGACCGATGAAGAGATTGATGACCAGCTGATACCAAGGCGATTTTTGGTCGTTAAATTTGAACAAAAGAAAAATGTAATCTACTATGTGGTCGAGGCACTAGAAATGAAAGAAGATGAAGTTAAGATAGATTTCTACCAGTTTTCAAATGGACGATTTACTAAACCAGATCAGTCAGATAGTAAATTTGTTGAGAAAAGTCCAATAGTGCTGGTGTTACCACCACTAATATCAAATGGAAGCACTATGAGGCTATTGGGGGCTTGACATTCGCTATGGACTCGAGTTCATACAATCTAAGATGAGTTTGATGTTCAACATATCAAAAACAGTATTTTGATGGTGGTACTAATTGTCGCAAGCTACTATATCATCAACAACAGGACACGATCATTAGATTCATTGTGACCCTTTTGTAGTTCGTTGAACTGCTAGTATTTCAACCAATAGTTTTCCCTCATTTAACTTTTCTTATTACCTATTACCCATTGTTATATAAACTTAGTGCTATGTATATTATCTTCTGTATTGTCAACAACACGGCATTGTCGTTACATTCATTTAGTCCAAATTTAGTTCCTTTCACTTGTAAGTTTTCTTATATGTTATCACCATTTCAAAGTATTTGTATATTGCTATTACTATGAGGAAATGTTTTGTTTAATATAGGGCAAATAAACATCGCATGAAAAAGCATAATAGTAGCATATAATACGAACATATTGCGCGACAGCACTGTGCGTTCATATTACCCAACATGGGTGGGTAATATGGACACGTTGCACAATGTAAATGATGGGCAATAACTAATTTGTGCATCGATGCATCATGTTTATACTCCATGAGCATAAGGTAAATTTTGACACTGTTCTAAGATAAAAAATCTGAAATTGTAGCTCCAATACAAATGAAATTAGGGGCACTCGAAAATTTGGTGTCTATACTTGTTGAACTGACAATCTGGCACTGTATGCTAGACATGTGATAAATAGTATATTCACTATTAATTAGGAATTATGCTCTCGGTACGGAGTAGGCAACTCCAATCTATTCATGTATTACGATTGTGTGAATCACATTTTCTGTTTCCTGTTTCTGTTCGGCAATGCTTTGTACTTGTTGCTAAAAATAAATCATCAGAATTAATCTGCTTACATCGGCCTATTATGGCCACCAGCTCAACAGGTTATGGGCCCAGTGCTAGAAGCAGACTATATTTTGATGGAAATCAGCAATCATACACAATATGGGAAACGAGATTCATCAATTATCTCTACACACAGGATAGGGCAGTATACAAAGCCATATTACCTAAAGGAGACGATGATGATGATAATGATTTTCCTACCAAGAACAGAACAGCATATGCAGAACTGGTTCAAGTTCTGGATGAGAGATCATTACAATTAATTATGAATGATGCCAAAGACAATGGCAGAGATGCTCTCAAAGTACTAAGACAACATTACGCGTCTATAGAAAAGCCGCGAGTATTAACACTATATGAAGAACTTACAACCTTACGTATGCACGATAACGAGGATATTACTGACTTTATTATCAGAGCTGAGCGTGCAGCTACAGGCTTGAGAAGTGCAAAGGAAACCATTTCCGACAATCTCATCATTGCTATGATACTAAAAGGTTTACCAGAAGCATATAAACCATTTGTGGTCATACACACACAGCTAGACAAAGCAAAGTCTTTATCAGACTTCAAAGCTGCCGTCCACAACTATGCTAATACCGAAGCAATGCGTCTTGCATCACAAACAGCATCTGCACTAGCGACTCGATCTACAATAAGAAAACAACAACCGCGTGCTACTGCCAATGCCACTACTACACAACCAAGATGTATGGCATGTGGTAAGTCCAATCACACTTCATCTGAATGCCGTTCTAAGTCTAAACTGAAATGTACCTTCTGCCTAAGGCAGGGACATATTGAAAAGGTATGTCGTACCAAAGAACGAGCCCATAAAACAGGTTCTAACTCAACTGCAAATACTGCTACAGAATCAACTGAATTCTCATTCACCGTCAGCGCAGATGACACTGAATACGCCAACACGATATATCACAATGACAATAAACTATTAGTAGACTGTGGGGCCACATGCCACATGGTCAACAACTCCAGCCATTTTGTATCTTACGATAGAAGTTTCGACCCGAAGCGACATTTCATACAAATGGCAGATGGACACAAGACAAATGAATTGGTGACAGCCAAAGGTAAAGCTAAATTTACCATAATCGATTCTAAAGGCAGGCAACAAAATGTGACACTAAATGATGCACTACTAGCCCCTGAGTTTCCAGTTAGTTTGTTTTCGGTGCAATCTGCTGTGCAAACTGGTGCGGAAATAACATTTGCGAAAGATAACACCAAACTCACAGCTAACGGTACAGATTTCGACATAGCCCAACGCGGTAAACTGTACTACTTACACACTGTATCCGATACGCCATCAACTATCAACACCGCTGACGAATCAGCCAATGTTACGAAGTCACTAGATGAATGGCATGTAGCCCTAGGACACTTAAACCACAAAGATGTTCTCAACCTACAAAAAGTAACACTTGGTATGAAAGTAAGCCAAACTACATCAACTCCAACATGTACTACATGCACCACCAACAAAATGACACGTCTACCAAAGTCACATGACAATCCTCCTATCTATGCTACAAAACCTCTAGAGCGTGTACACTCAGACCTATGTGGTCCCATATCACCATCTTCTAGAGAAGGACATCATTATATCATGAACTTTATTGACGAATATTCAAGCATGATATTTATCTATCTACTACGAGCTAAAAGTGAAGCACACATTGCGCTACAACAGTTTCTCGCAGACATTGCACCTATCGGAAAGGTAAAGGAACTACACAGTGACAATGGAGGTGAGTACATGTCTGACTCATTCAAGAAGATACTGTTATCAAATAGTATTAAACACACAACTACGGCACCCCATACTCCATATCAGAATGGAAAATCCGAGAGGTCTTGGCGTTCGCTACTAGAAATGTCAAGATGCTTGTTAGCTGATACAGAGCTTCCTAAAAGCTACTGGTCCTACGCTGTGCGACATGCTCAATATCTGAGAAACAGGAGCTATCAAAGACGCACTAAGTCTACAGCCTACGAGTTATTTACTAACGCAAAACCCGACATGTCAAAACTTCATAATTTTGGTTCCCCTTGTACCCACTACATTGACGGATACAAACAAAAGCTAGATAAACGTGGGAATGTAGGAATATACTTAGGTGTCAATCTGCAAAACCATGGATATTATGTACTCAGTGACAACAAAGTCATCACGACGCGTAATGTCACTATACATGATAACAGTTCCCGAAACCATGAAATGCCTGAGGTAGATCCGTGTAGCATGCCTCTCCGTGGTACAAGTCAAGCCATAACAAGGGACAATGATTCTGGTACCATGCCTTCGGACCAGGAACCTGAGCCAGTGAACCAGCCAGTAACACTACAGCAAGCTGACCATAGTACTGAGCAGACAACTTCCATTCATGTACCTACCAGACCACGTAGAGAGAGGAAAACTCCACCTTATCTATCTGATTATTATCTGTCAGTAACTGATTATGCATACACTACAAACCTGGTTCCTCTCATACCAACGACTTATGAAGAGGCAATCAAATCTGATAACTCTACTCAGTGGAAAGCTGCAATGGACGCTGAAATATCTACACTGCAAGCTAATGATACATGGACCATAAAACCTCTTCCTGTCAATCGTGAGGAGACCAAAGGCCGCTGGGTGTACACCATTAAACAAGGCAGTCAACCAGGCAAGATACAGTACAAAGCAAGGTATGTGGCCCGAGGCTATTCACAGATAAAGGGTATAGACTATGACGAGACTTATTCGCCTACTACTAGGTTCACATCTATTCGAATTCTACTACAGAAAGCTGTAAATGAGAACTTACACCTACATCAACTTGATGTAAAGGGTGCATACTTAAATGCTCTTATAGACAAAGATATCTATGTACAGCAGCCTCCTGGATATGAGCAAGTGGATGCCAGAAACACACATCTCACATGTCATCTAAACAAGTCACTATATGGACTAAAACAGAGTGGCAGGAACTGGCACACCACGCTAACCGACTATCTGAAATCTATAGGCTACGCTGCCAATGATATTGATCCATGTTTATACACTAAACAAGATGGAGATGATCAGATAATCATTTTATTCTGGGTAGACGACATCATAATTGGAAGCAACCGCCAAGAGCTGATAACTACCACAAAGCAATCCCTACATGACAAGTTTAGAATGGATGACCGTGGTAAGTTACAATGGTTCTTAGGCATTGATTTTCGACGACTAGCTAGCGGCAATTACCAAATGTGTCAAGAACGTTATGCAGAAGCGATACTCAAGCGTTTCAACATGACAGACTGTAAGCCAGCTAAAACGCCAGCCGAGAATACATTAACACTCAGAAAGGCTACTGATACCGACAATATCGACACTAACTTTCCATACCGCCAAGCTATAGGAAGCCTTATATACCTAATGACAGGAACCCGACCTGATATCAGTTGGATCGTTTCCAAGCTTTCTCAATTTTTAGAGAAACCAACTAAGTCACATGTTGCTGCTGTGAAAAGAGTTCTGCGCTACATAAAAGCTACAAAATCATACTCTCTCACATTCACACCAACTAATGGCACATTGCTAGGCTTTACTGATTCTGACTGGGGTGGTGACTGCGATGACAGACGCTCAACCACAGGGTACCTCTTTAATCTCGGAGGCACACCCATTAGCTGGAAATCGCGTAAGCAACCTACTGTTGCATTATCATCCAGCGAAGCTGAATATATGGCGATTGCAGAAGGCACCAAAGAGGCATTGTATTTACGACAACTGTGTTCTTCTCTTGGTATGCCACAATCTAATCCTACTATTATACATGTTGACAACCAAAGTGCTATCGCACTAACTAAGGACACGGCCAGCAAACATAGCCGCACTAAGCATATCGACATCCGTTTCCATTTCGTTCGACAACAAACTGCTATATCGTATGTACACGTCGATACTAAAAGCAACCTAGCTGACCTCCTAACTAAACCACTTGGTCGAATTGCTCATTACAACCAAACACACGAGCTCCAGCTTGAGGGGGCATGTTGAACTGACAATCTGGCACTGTATGCTAGACATGTGATAAATAGTATATTCACTATTAATTAGGAATTATGCTCTCGGTAAGGAGTAGGCAACTCCAATCTATTCATGTATTACGATTGTGTGAATCACATTTTCTGTTTCCTGTTTCTGTTCGGCAATGCTTTGTACTTGTTGCTAAAAATAAATCATCAGAATTAATCTGCTTACATCGGCCTATTATGGCCACCAGCTCAACAATACTCCCTCCCCATTCTCCCCTATGTATATATATATAT
The DNA here is from genome assembly GCF_963576615.1 of Watersipora subatra. Classification (NCBI taxonomy): domain Eukaryota; kingdom Metazoa; phylum Bryozoa; class Gymnolaemata; order Cheilostomatida; family Watersiporidae; genus Watersipora; species Watersipora subatra. The sequence continues at coordinate 218,539 of NC_088717.1, read as the reverse complement.
ATGTATATATATATATATATAAATTTGTTAAGAAATTTATTAAAATTTGACTAAGCAAAAAATTACTAAAAGTTTCGTATTACACAAAAGGTGTGTAACACTCATCAGATAAAATGCTTAGTGAGGACTATACACAAGATTCTGCATTAGCTGGTAAGCTGAAATAAAAGCTCAGGTATTAAAAGCTAGATGGATAAGATCTATTATGTAATGCTATTTCGTGAAAGGTGTTTCTTAGCATGTCTACATGTAGATATTAGTTCACTACGTTTGTTAAGAGTTGCCTTCTCAGGTCTGTAAATGATGAAATATTTTTCTAATGTACATAATCTGCAATTTCCGCTGCTTTTAGAGTATGGCTTGGCGTGTGATAAAATCTTCCAGGCTATGTTGTAGTCAGTGCCGCTTTCCTTGAGTTCCCATATGTGGCTGCTTAGCTCGGTAGAGTGGCGTTTAGAAATGTCCTTGAATGTGGATTTGTGAAGGTTATATCTAGTTTTGAAGCTGTCTTCGGTTAGCCCTACATATGTGGCTGCAGGTTTATTGTTATCGGTGGTTGTTACGCTTGCCTGGTATATCACTGATTTTGCTAGGCAGTTGTCTGGTAACGGGCAGGTGTTCTTATTCCTGCAATTGCAGCCAATGTGAGTGTTACACACCTTTTGTGTAATACGAAACTTTTAGTAATTTTTTGCTTAGTCAAATTTTAATAAATTTCTTACCAAATTTATAGTAAGCTCTACTTTGGTATTGAGCACTTTATGCTGACTTTTAGCCTATACTTTATTGTATATATATATATGAAGTAAACGCTCATAGCCAGATGAACAACACTCTTGTACAAGGTGGTGGCCCTGAAGAGGGCCCTTTGGGAAAAAAATCAGCTCGGAACTGTAGGCTATAGTCCGAGTCGATCACGAGGGTCAGGTCAGATCGCGAAGACTGCTCGCTTTGGAGGAGCGTTGGAATTAGCATGTTAGAACTAGCTTACGGTATTTATGGGTAATAAGCGGGCGTATCGGAGAGAGGACTTGTAAAGCGGAGGTAATAGACACTCGTTTTGTTTGTTTGCGCTAACTTTTGTGGTAAGATTTGACTGGATCTTATCGTTTTGCTGTCTTATCCATGCGTGTAACCAATTACAGTCAGTAAAATTGACCTATATTATTTTAACCAATTATCTTAGTTTTTGCCATTTTTGTGTGTATATAAGAACATGCAATCGTGTTGTTAGAGTGTTCTGCTCGTGTTGTGCTTTGTGCTGATATTTGTGAATAAACTTTGACGCTTTCTCAAAGTGTTGTTAATTGATTCATAGCAGACTATCTAGTAGGGAGCACTAGCTTTATTTGTTTTGTCTTCTCCTCATAAGCCGTGGCTTAAGACTGCGTTTCATAGCTGCAGCCACACAAGGCTTCGAGGGACGACAGACAGATTTGGCGAGTCTGTAACGCTGTGCGTAGGCATGTGGTATTAGACAGCGAACCACAGCTGCATCCACGCTAGTGCACCACCTCAGCCAGACAAGTGTTCTGCCAACTAATAGGAACTAGACATTTAATGATAGTTGGATAATTTCATGCCTGAAGCCGAGTAACTCTAACTTCCAAGAGTTTTGTTCAGGAGTTACATTGTTGGGGTATACCGGCAACCAGGTTACGAGGCCAGTATTCGGTCTGATCCTATGAGGCCAGTATTCGGTCGGATTCTACGAGGCCAGTATTCGGCCTGATCCTACGAGGCCAGTATTCGGTCTGATCCTACGAGGCCAGTATTCGGTCTGATCCTACGAGGCCAGTATTCGGTCTGATCCTACGAGGCCAGTATTCGGTCTGATCCTACGAGGCCAGTATTCGGTCTGATCCTACGAGGCCAGTATTCGGTCTGATCCTACGAGGCCAGTATTCGGTCTGATCCTACGAGGCCAGTATTCGGTCTGATTCTACGGGCCTGTGTTCGGTCCCAAATTCGTCAGGGCCAGTCTTCGGTCCAGCTTAGTCAGCCTTAGGGTAGCTCCCGTATAATCTTGACGGTCGGGTGTGGCATCATTAGCGAGTATTACTTTATTGGTGGCAGCGGTGGGATCTTGCTGAAGAAAGATCAGAGAACCCACATAAAACAGGAGGATGTCGACACCCCAAGCCTCACCAATATCATCGCGAACCAGGGCAGCTATTGGAAATAGCTCGATTACAAGACAGATGGGAGCCATAGCAGCTGATGTGAATCATATGGCGGAAGAAACTGTACACCTAATGAAGGCATCAAAAAGGGCAAATCTACCTACACCTACGTTTGATGGGACCTCTGATGTCGATACATTTATACACCAGTTCACGCGAGTTGCACAGTTAATGCAGTGGGAGGAGCCAGAAGCTGCTATTAGATTTCAGATGGCGATATCGGGGCCTGCTAAAAAGGGACTAACAGCAACATCCTTCGAGGGGATGTGTACTCAGTTAACCTCCCGCTACCGTTTGAGGGAAGATAGCGCAGTGAAGCTATTGAAATCATTGAAGTGGAAGGCGAATGACAATGTTCATGAATTTGCTGCTTATGTGCGCAAATTGGTAGAAAAAGCTTTTCCGGAGCTGGATGATACACAGCAAGAGAAAAGAGCCATTAAGGAACTTACCAATGCGTTGCCATCGGGATGTCAGCCGCTTTCATGGGAGCTGCGCCATCGTACTCCTGACAGTTATGAAGAGGTGGTTGAGCTTGTACAGTCGTTTGGGGAGCTAAATTTTGGAGGACCCAATCGCATAAACCAGGTCGAGACAGATGAAGTGAGTTGCCTGCGGAAGGAAGTTGCAGCTCAGGCCGCCTTAATTGAGCAAATGGTAGCTTCGCAGGCACAAATGCAAAAGCAGCTGAGCGCTGCCTTAACACAGATACAGCCCAGGCGTACACCAATTACATGCTACCGTTGCCAAAAGACTGGGCATATGGCCAGGAGTTGTCCGACCATGCCTAGACCAGCCCCAAAGCTGCAAGCGGAAAATGGCAATGTTCAGCAGGGTCAAGCCTGAGCCCTGCTGAACAGGACCCTATCAGGCAAACCATTGTATTTAACATTGGAGGGCACACATCTGCTCTATTTGTTCCTACCAGGTTTGAGAACAAAACTATGCCCATGCTACTCGACAGTGGTTGTACACAATCCGTCATTCCAACCGCGGTGCTGGAGACCTTGCCACGAAGTTGTTACACACCGGTATCGCCCACCCGAGGTCGCGGGGTGCTCGCTAATGGGGAGGAGATCCGGTTAGATGGGGTCACAACACTAACCTTTAAGCTGGGTCGTCTACAAGTAAGTGCACCATTCTGGGTGGCGGACATCAACAACCACGCCTTATTGGGGCTCAACTTTTTCCAGGAGCATGACAGCTCAATCGACTTTAAAACTTGCCAGTTCCAATGCGATGGTATCAAAGTCAGCTGTTGCTCAAAAGAGGGAGAACCCTTACAGGTCGGGGTGCAAGCCAGACACGCAAGCAGGATTCCTCCGCAAACAGAATTGGTCATACAGGCCCGACTAAATCGTGTCTGGGTACATGGGGCTGGGTGTATTGAAACCACTCAAGCAGCCCCAGGAGTGGTAGTGGCTAGCTCGTTGCACCGCCCTAATGGGCAGCTCTTACCCATACGGGTGATGAACTATAGCGATCATCCAGTGACCATTCCTGCGGGCAAACGGATTGCGGTTTGTACAGCAGTGCAAGCAATAGAAAGCCTAGACATGGCCACCCCAGCCATACCAGACAAAAACTGGGAGGATATTGTCTGCAGATGGTGTGAAGGTCTGGATCAAGAAGGATCTGTAAAAGCAAGGAATCTGCTCAGCAAACATCACGCAGTATTTAGCAGAGAGAAATTTGATCTGGGTCGAACGGATGTTGTACAACATGACATAAATCTCAACACTGGAGCTAGGCCTATCAAACAAAGACCGTATAGACATGGGCCTGTGCAAGAGGAAGAGATTGAAAAGCAAGTTGAAGAACTAAAAGCACATGGCCTGGTCAAGGAAGGTCATGGTGCATGGAGCTCTCCAGTGGTGCTGGTAAAAAAAAGAGATGGCAGTTGGCGTTTTTGTGTCGACTATCGTAAGCTAAATGAGGTCACACAAAAAGATGCTTACCCCCTCCCGCGCATAGACGACAGTCTGGATGCTCTTGGCGGGAGCCGCTTGTTTAGCACCTTGGACTTGACATCCGGATATTGGCAGGTGGGGCTAGCTAAGGGAGCTCGAGAGAAGGCAGCCTTCGCCACACGTTCTGGTTTGTGGGAATGGCAAGTCCTCCCCTTTGGTCTAACCTCAGCTCCATCGACATTTGAAAGACTAATGGAACGAGTACTGCGAGGGCTACACTGGCGAACTCTGCTTATATATCTAGATGATATAATCGTGTTTTCCAAAGATTTGGACAGCCATCTCAGTAGGTTGGAAGAAGTATTCACCCGACTGAAGGCTGCGGGGCTGAAATTGAAGCCGAGCAAATGTACGCTTTTTGCAAAACAAGTAAACTACCTGGGACATGTTGTCAGTGCAGATGGGGTGGCAACAGACCAAGAGAAGGTTGCAGCTGTTAGAAATTGGCCAGTACCGCAGCACAAGACTGATGTGCGGGCTTTTCTGGGAACTTGCGGGTACTATCGTCGGTTTATTGCCGGGTTCTCCGAACTCCAAAGGCCACTCAGTCAACTTTGTAAACGGGAGGCAAACTTCCGTTGGGATGAAAATTGTCAAAGAGCATTTGATATACTCAAAGAGAAGCTGACATCAGCTCCTATTTTAGCTTACCCAGATTACACTTTACCCTTCATTTTGGACACAGATGCCAGTCAGGTGGGAACTGGAGCTGTTCTCTCCCAAAAGCAAAAGGAAGGTGAGAAGGTTGTCGCCTACTACTCCAAAATGTTTTCCCCGGAAGAAATGAACTATTGTGTCACCCGCAAGGAGCTTCTGGCCATAGTCAAGGCAGTAAACCATTTCCGGCCACAACTATACGGCAGGAAGTTTGAGATACGGACGGACCATGCCTCACTTCTCTGGCTTTTACGAACCTCTGTTCCAACTGGTCAACTTGCACGTTGGATGGAAACACTGTCAGAATTCGACTTTTCCTTGGCTCATCGTTCCGGGCGCAAGCACAACAACGCTGATGGATTGAGTCGCCAAGAGTGTCAGGACTGCAAGCAATGTGCTAGGTTGACAGGGGAGATTAAGTTGAGTGCCTTAGACAACCCAGAGATTCAAGAGTCAAAAATAACCTCCGAACAATTGGCTGACCCACACATTGGACCAGTCCTACAGGCCGTGAAATCAGCAGGTGCTATTGATGAAAAGCATGCATCGGCAGAAACTCTCAAATTGTGGTCAAGAAAAGAATTTTTGGAGATAGGCCCAAACGGGGCTCTCCGGATCCAATTGCCAGATGGGCGCCATAGAAGTTACCAAACTGTGTGCCCTCAGGAACGGCGGTTGCCAATCATGACTGAAAATCATAACCAGGCACACCTGGGAGTCAACAAAACCCTACTAGCTATTCGCCGAAAATGGTATTGGCCTGGTATGACTGGAGACATCCGAAGATTCGTGGCGTCATGTACAGCGTGTCAACAAGCCAAGGTAGCTCGCCATCGCCACTTCCACCCCAAGAATCATCTAACGGCAGGCCGGCCTTGGCAAGTGGTTGCTGTAGATTTGTGCGGACCGCTCCCTGAGACAGAAGCGGGAAATACGCAAATATTAGTGCTGGCAGACCATTTTACCAGATGGTATGATGCCATTCCGATTAAAGATGGCAAAGCTTCCACCGTGGCTAAAATACTGGATGAACGGGTGTTCTCATATTTCGGCATTCCTGAAACATTACACAGCGACCAGGGGGCGCAATTTCAGTCCCAGCTGCTAGCGGAATGCTGCAAGCTCTGGAACTGTAAGAAGACCAAGACGGCACCTTATCACCCACAAGGGAACTCGGTGGTAGAAAGATTAAACCGAACGGTAGGGAATTCCCTGCGTGCCCTATTGCGTGATTCAGAGCATCGAGAATGGGATGAGCTTTTGCCACAAATTATGAGAACCCTACGTGCCACGCCCCACCGGATGACAGAAGAAACACCGAATTATTTGATGCTCGGAAGAGAAACGCGACTACCACCTGATCTACTCCATGAAGGACGGGAGGAATCCGTGCTGCAAGAAGATTATGCCCAGCAACTCCAGGAGTGTTTACAAATAGCTGGAGAAAAACTTCGAAGGGAACAGCTAATGCCTCGAGTCTCAGATAGTGAAGAGCCATCAAAATATATGGTTGGGGATAAGGTGTGGTTGAAATCCTTCTATAAACCTACTGGGAGGGGCCAAAAACTTCAGCCCAAATACATTGGTCCATACCACATTACGGCAGTGCTTCCATATCAGAGTTACGAGATGAGCCGAAATGGCAAGCTATCCGTTCAACACGAAGGACGTATCCGGCTATGGCAGGGAGGGGAACAATCGCAAATGGAGGAAACTCCAGCTCAATCAGATACAAATGAAGACACCCAAGAAAGCCATGACATAGGCCGCCAGGTCGCAAGTGCCGTTCAGAGACAGCAGGTGTGGAAGTCACCCCGAGGAAAGAGGAAGTCTCGTCGACCCAGATACCTAGATGAGTTCCACTTGGACCTGTGTAAGGCTCAGGATATGTTTCCGGTTGACAAAGAAGTAGCTATTCTGGGACAGAATTCAGTTCTTGTTGGGGGTAGTGAAGTAAACGCTCATAGCCAGATGAACAACACTCTTGTACAAGGTGGTGGCCCTGAAGAGGGCCCTTTGGGAAAAAAATCAGCTCGGAACTGTAGGCTATAGTCCGAGTCGATCACGAGGGTCAGGTCAGATCGCGAAGACTGCTCGCTTTGGAGGAGCGTTGGAATTAGCATGTTAGAACTAGCTTACGGTATTTATGGGTAATAAGCGGGCGTATCGGAGAGAAGACTTGTAAAGCGGAGGTAATAGACACTCGTTTTGTTTGTTTGCGCTAACTTTTGTGGTAAGATTTGACTGGATCTTATCGTTTTGCTGTCTTATCCATGCGTGTAACCAATTACAGTCAGTAAAATTGACCTATATTATTTTAACCAATTATCTTAGTTTTTGCCATTTTTGTGTGTATATAAGAACATGCAATCGTGTTGTTAGAGTGTTCTGCTCGTGTTGTGCTTTGTGCTGATATTTGTGAATAAACTTTGACGCTTTCTCAAAGTGTTGTTAATTGATTCATAGCAGACTATCTAGTAGGGAGCACTAGCTTTATTTGTTTTGTCTTCTCCTCATAAGCCGTGGCTTAAGACTGCGTTTCATAGCTGCAGCCACACAAGGCTTCGAGGGACGACAGACAGATTTGGCGAGTCTGTAACGCTGTGCGTAGGCATGTGGTATTAGACAGCGAACCACAGCTGCATCCACGCTAGTGCACCACCTCAGCCAGACAAGTGTTCTGCCAACTAATAGGAACTAGACATTTAATGATAGTTGGATAATTTCATGCCTGAAGCCGAGTAACTCTAACTTCCAAGAGTTTTGTTCAGGAGTTACATTGTTGGGGTATACCGGCAACCAGGTTACGAGGCCAGTATTCGGTCTGATCCTATGAGGCCAGTATTCGGTCGGATTCTACGAGGCCAGTATTCGGCCTGATCCTACGAGGCCAGTATTCGGTCTGATCCTACGAGGCCAGTATTCGGTCTGATCCTACGAGGCCAGTATTCGGTCTGATCCTACGAGGCCAGTATTCGGTCTGATCCTACGAGGCCAGTATTCGGTCTGATCCTACGAGGCCAGTATTCGGTCTGATCCTACGAGGCCAGTATTCGGTCTGATCCTACGAGGCCAGTATTCGGTCTGATACTACGAGGCCAGTATTCGGTCTGATTCTACGGGCCTGTGTTCGGTCCCAAATTCGTCAGGGCCAGTCTTCGGTCCAGCTTAGTCAGCCTTAGGGTAGCTCCCGTATAATCTTGACGGTCGGGTGTGGCATCATTAGCGAGTATTACTTTATATATATATATATATATATATATATATATATATATATGCATGTGTATGTATGTATGTGTGTTTGTATGTGTGTGCATGCGTGCGTGTACAGCATATTGTGTTTCATTGACTCAAGAGCAAAGTTGCTATGCAAAATTTTGTTTCATGAAAGATGCCACAACTTTTTTTCCATGCATGCTCACGTTCTTTACAGGCTATGTATGGTTAAATCATTTGAGATGACATAATTTTGGTATTATGGCTAAGATATGCACTTTTTAGGAATTGTAGCAAAATAATAGTGTTTTAACACAAATCTTCAATTTCAACTAATAGCCTATGAATTCGATTAATAGAATGTCGGCAACAACAGTTTCAACCATTATCTTTTAAACTAAACCTCCATTTACCAAAATTACTCCAGAAAGTGTGTGGCACGTCTTGAAAAACATGCTTTTTTGTCATGAATGTCGATTATCACAATAAATAATGTAATAAAAAAAAGAAAAAACAAGTAAGCAAATGCGATGACTTTGACAAGATACTTAGTGAGTGTAAGAATGTAATCTTACTACGAATATCGGCAAAACTTTCAATACTATAATGGCATAATAATAATAATGAAACAGTAAAACACCAGTCTCACATCAAACCAATTTCAGGGTAAGTTATTTGGCAACTCATTTCTTAAACTTACCCATTGCAAACTATCGTTTATAAGAGTATGAAACAAACCGGAAGCGAAGAAGGAAATTGCCAGCGGCCCCATTACTCATGGACTCGCTAGAGAAGGCATTCGGCCGTAACCAAGCTGTGAACAGTGTCGCATAGGGAGTGTTACGCCATCAACAGAGCCTATACAAACGCATCGAAAGTTCCAAACAAACATCGGCCACGCCTACTTTTATATAGAGTTACAATGGACTGCTCGTACCTGTCTTTGTTTATCAATTAATAAAACTACTTTGGGTAACCTTAGAGCACTATCAAGTATACCACAAGAAAGCTCAGGTTTTGCTCTAACTCACATAGCAGTTGTAAAAGTGACAATTCCATATTTACAGGTTTTCTGCTACTTCATAGTAAATAACTCCTATTATCTGCACTAGAATGTCTTAGCTAAATTGTGTTTACTTGCAATTTCACAACTTTGGGCTGCCAAACAAACAATTTAATGTATTCACAATGATAATTATATTTATAATATCATCACTTGCCAATTTTTTTGTTCATAAAAATTATAAACAGGCTTGTTTTATGCAAATTAATGGACAACCGTTAAGTTATTACGGTTATTACAGATTTTAACTAAACGTGCAAGAAGTATGAAGTACAACATAATAATTGAACAACTTTCCATAATAAAAACTGAATACTAGAAGAGCATATTATACTACACAGAAAATCTTTCATAGTAGTGTTACAATAAAAATTATTAACTTCGAATAAACAAGTCAAAGAAGCTAAGCTGTACTAGTACTATAGTAAGGTACGCCAACGTAGTATTCTGTGTGCAATGGCTGACTCACACATGTTTATAACATATATACATATTATACTAGTCAACAAGAATGAGTACAGCAAGAATACAGAAAGCATCAAATTTCAACAACACTTAATGATGAATATTCTGAGCTAGTGTTCGCATGGCCATGCTTTTGCTACCAAACTGCACTGATTGTGAGGAGGAGGTATGTTTTTACATAAAATATGAAGTCTAACATTCACAAACTTTCTCACTAGTTTCTGCATAATAGGATGACAAGTGGGCACTGCTCACATGGCATATCAATATTCAATACCAATGGCATATCAATATCAATTTTCCACATCGCTTGGTTGCTTGACCCCATGTCTGAAGTAACAGCAACAACTTTCAGACCAATACCGCTTGCATGTGTTATGATATCAATAATAAGGGAAGCTAGACTGTCCCCGGAAATAGATTTACCAGTGAGATGGAATGCGACAATTTGTTTCCATCTTTCAGTAATTCCTGCAAAGATACAGCCAACACTTGGATACGAAGTACATGTAAAAGTGGTAAAACTGCAGACACAAAGAGGAAAGTAATAAATGAATTAAACAAGAAATTAACCTCACCAACCTCCAAGCATAACCACTAAACCATGACTAGCAAGGCCACTTTTTGAGAGCCATTTCATGGGTTTGGACTTTTTCTAAGGTAGCCCTATATTCTTGTTGGACCTGCAAAAATTAAACAAGTGGCTACATTGTTGAAAATGTTCTTGATTACCACTACTGACCCTATTGAGTAATTGACTATGCAAGTTGATATTAAAATAATCAATAGCAACATTATAGATCTGCATGTTATCAAACTGCGATCAATCACAATTCTCAACAAGCATATACATGTTAGGGTTTCAGAGAACTTAAATTTCCTCAAAATTACTCGCATAAAACTGTTCTATACCAATATGAGACTGAACTGCTCTTACCTCGATGCATAATAGCGTAAATCAGCTTATATTTTTAAAATAATCTATATCAAATGATAGTTTTCAATAATCTTCACTAATAACCTACTTTCTTAAGCTTCTTCCGTAACATTTGTTCTATGCTCTCGATTTCGGATGTGATCCAAGTTGTAGGCTTACTTGTCGCTAGTTCTGATTCTAAGACATTCGGTGAATCAATTTCTAAAATTCCAAATATACCATATTAAAATAATGACAATTATAGTCACTTTTAAGATTTAAGCATTAGCAAATGGGGAGCACTGTTACTTTCTGGACAGCGCATAAACTTGCAAATCAATATGAATAGAATGTGAGAAACGTTTGCCTGTGTGAATTGAAAATGTGCAGCAAGCAATTTATCATCATTGGCGATGAGGGATTGAATTCATTAGGAAATACGTGTATGTTAGACAGATATTTAAATCATACATATCACTTATACATGCGCCCTTAAATTCTACTGGCCACAACAACTTATAAGATAATTGTTGTACCGCTAATAGAAAAAATGTTATAGAAGTGAGTGTCAGCTAGGAAAGTTAGAGTGTGTAAGAAAGCTACATGTATAAAGAATACAATTGTTAATCACACAGCAATTTTGTTCCCATACCTCTTTGTAGTCACCTGTTACAAGATACATTTAAATTAATAACTGAAACTTAGTGTAATATAAAATTACCTTTGCAAATATCTGTTGCACAGTTTGATATATCATAAGCAATAAACCAGAAATTGAATATAGAAATTAATGACAAAAATTTCCTCACCCATATTTTGGCTTGTGCTGGGGAATGTAGAAGAGCTGCGGCTTGTGATTATAGTATTTTTAAAGCAGTTTTTCTTTCAGAGACAGGTGGTGGCCTGTGAGCAAACAGAGTAGGAATGGCATCACTTGTCAGTCCGACGTTTTTCCGTTTTAGTCAGTGTAAAACACTTTTCTTCAAAATGTCTCTATAAGCAAACAAAAAAGAGGAGAGGTAAGCAAGGGAAACAGTAGGCTAATATGAATACTACTATTATTATTAGGCCTACTAATAGGGCTACAACTATTACTATTCAACCTATTCTTAGATGCCTATACAACTTTTTCCAATACTTTTAACCGGTTATCTCTTAATGAATGCAACATACTATATGCTATTTTTATCAACTTCAATAATAAAACAAATGCAAAGCAATACAACAGATAAGAAAAATTTGGTAATAATAATAAAACATGACAAAGAACAATAGTGGTACTATACAAACAACTAAACTTATGAATAGTATTTATGTTAATTGTAAAATGTATTCTAACAACTAGCAGCAATAATTACAATGACAATAAGAATACCAATATGGTTTAAAAACCGATATACGTATAACAAGATAATTTTATATTATATTTTGACTAACCTCACAAAGTTTAGAAGAAGCAGTTGGCTGCCGAAGTTTTGGATTCCTTTTGCTACTTCCAGAATCCAGCCTGTAATTTTCACATTGACACTGTTTAAATAAAATAATAAAAAATGACTCCGTTCACATTGGCCTGGCATAGCTGTGAATAATAGTCTACAACTATTATTAGCTTTCCTACTAATCAGTTCAACATTAAGTTAATAGTAATATCTAAATCTATACAAGTGCAAACACTAAAAACAAGGTGAATCTTACCTGCCCACTTTAACAATCCATGCATTCCTTCTTTCAGGATCTTTTGGGAACTGAAAAACCTGTAGGTCTAACTCTGATCTGCCTGAGTATCCCACAGCCAACAATTAACCATTATAATAAAGATGCTATTTAAATCACAATAAAATTTAAAATAATAAAAAATAAAGGAGAAAAGTGTTGACGCAAAGATCGAAATACATATAACTCAACGCTGTCGTATAAACGGAATTTTGCTTTTAGCCTGGTGTAAATCTAATTAACCACAGATAAGACGTTCGTGTTATACATGAAAAAAAATCAGAAAATTCTGACGATCTTTGTGGTATATAAAAAAGCTAAGAAAATGGTGATTTCGACTGGGTATAAGTCGTATTTCTGATTCGATACCTTAGTTTTCAACAGAACTTTATATAGCAAAGCGAGTTTGTTTGGAACTCTCTAAAATGACGTAACTCCAGTTGGCGTAACTCTCCCTATATGACACTGGCTGTGAAGACTGCAAAATGTTTTTAGACTGAGAGAAATTGTTTTTTGCAGCTTTCACTTTATCGTTCACTTTATACATGTGTATTCATAAAGTGAAACTAACACTACGCAATTCGTTACGTTGTTCCGTTGGCATGGCGTTTAAGTTATTTAAAGGTTGACTTGCAACAAAATTCACATTACAGTTATTTGGTATCAAAAATTCACCGTGTCTTACTCTGTTGTGTTGTAGGTGCAAAATATGTGGAAATGTGATTACAAGCTCTTGTTATAGCTGAAAATCATGTTTTTGAAATAGCTGTATATTAGCAATGTTCCCACAAACGTAAATGTCAAGAGATTAGTTGATAAGTAAGAAACTTAGCAGTTACAATACATTCCTACAGCATATATTATCTTCCACTAACGGAAACAAGTATGCATCAACAACCATTGCTTACATGCTGCATACGTGTACAATATTCTTACCATTTGATTGTGGAGTTGGGAATTATTTACTCAGTCCATAGCATCACTATAGTAGGAACACAACTCCTATTCAGTCCATCCAATTAAATAGAAGTAGCTTAATAATTATGTTCATTCCATGTCTAGCAACTAAGGAAGCAACATCATTTAATTGTATACTAATAGTTGATCGATCAACATGTATATTGTATCATAATATCTTACGTCTAGACTGCTATTCTAACCCCAACCCAGTCTTCAGAGGGTTGGTTGGAGGTGTATGTACAGTAGCGTATATATGAGGCATCGTTACATAAACTATAGCATTGGATTAGCCTTGTTGTAGAACCGTAACCTGACCATCACTATACTACCTCCCACCTATCGGCATCGACCCTTACATAGACGGTGAATAACACTATAGCACCAGCTAACCAGAGTCCTCTGCACCTAACGACAAACACAACTGAAGTGAAGCCCAGCCAACAAGTTTCCACCAGCCAACAACTCGCCTTCAGTTTCAAATCAGCGTTTGAAATCTTTCCTGCTGGTTCTAGCAGTTTATATGACAAAAACAGGGCAATCTGTCGGTTTCGGTAATGTATAACAAGTTGCTTTCAGTTCTGTTGTTGACTATAACAGGCCGTATCACTGAAAGTGATGGGAACACTGCAGCCTTTTGGTTTTAGCAACATATACAGAGTCGGTTCCAGGTCTCTTATTGGCTCACACAGATTGTGTCATGATGAGTTTTGACATCGACACACGTGGATGGTTTCAGTAGAGAATAACAAGATGGTTTCAGCTCACTTCGTTCGCCTCTAGCTGGTTTTCTCTCAGTAGGTACTGAGTTCGGTACATTCTCTTGGCTTCTGCAAAAACCTAGATAGTTGCGGGATATTATGTAAATATTCGAGGTTACCTAGTGATTAGCCGGTAACACGGGGCTGGCTTTTATGGAAAGCCAGGACTTTGAAAAGCTAGCTTTTGACAGAAAAGCTGAGGAACTAACAGGTCTCGCTATATAACCAGGCGTTAAACAGATGCTTGGGAGAAGGCAAGGAAAGCAAGTGAGCTGATCATCTGTATTGCCGTGCTTCTACTGACAAGAAATTTGCGCTGTGGAGATCGAACTTTAGAACCCATTGGGTAGCAGTGAGGCTGCTGATTTGGTTTGCTTACGAGTTGACAGTAGGGACTGCCGTGAGATCGGTGACAGACAGCATTTTGCTGTGGGCGTGTATCGCCAGGGAGGTGAAGGCTGGTGGCAAAAGGGAGGTTGGTTTGGCATCGTAGCAGCTTGGTTGTGTTGCTAACAATAGTGTGACAGGGAGCTTAATTGTGAGAGTTATTATCGTCTTTCTTTCGGAAGAATATGCGTTTGTGCGGGTACGAGTGTATTAAGGAGCTGTATAACATAATTCTTTCTAAGTACGCATGTAACAAGATTATAGTGTTATTTTCCCAGTTTTAGTCAAACTGCTACGCTATGCATAGCTGTTAGTACATCGTATATAGTATAATGCAATACTATGGACATCTCTTAAACAGCTCTCATTCTCATTTATAAGTTGCTGACTAGCTGATCATCCAAGTCTCTTCTCCCTTGCATTTTGACAAATGTTATAAGCACCCCCTTCTTTCATCTTACCTCCAAATGTGATGTCACTGCACCTAATAAAGCTGGCATGAAATCTGTCATAGTTAATTACCATTGATGAGTACTTCACTATTTATATTACGTGTTTGGAAAATTAATGTTGAGATCGCAAGAGTTACTATGCGTGAGTATAAGCAAGAGTTACTATGCGTGAGTTTAAGCGAGAGTTACTATGCGTGAGTATAAGCGAGAGTTACTATGCATGAGTATAAGCGAGAGTTACTATGCGTGAGTTTACGCAAGAGTTACTATGCGTGAGTTTAAGCAAGAGTTGCTATGCGTGAGTTTAAGCAAGAGTTACTAAGCGTGAGTTTAAGCAAGAGTTACTATGCGTGAGTTTAAGCAAGAGTTACTATGCGTGAGTTTAAGCGAGAGTTACTATGTGTGAGTATAAGCGAGAGTTACTATGCGTGAGTTTAAGCAAGAGTTACTATGCGTGAGTTTAAGCAAGAGTTACTATGCGTGAGTTTAAGCAAGAGTTACTATGCGTGAGTTCAAGCGAGAGTTACTATGCGTGAGTATAAGCGAGAGTTACTATGCGTGAGTATAAGCGAGAGTTACTATGTGTGAGTTTAAGCAAGAGTTACTATGTGTGAGTTTAAGCAAGAGTTGCTATGCGTGAGTTTAAGCAAGAGTTGCTATGCATGAGTTTAAGCGAGAGTTACTATGCGTGAGTATAAGCGAGAGTTGCTATGCGTGAGTTTAAGCAAGAGTTACTATGCGTGAGTTTAAGCAAGAGTTGCTATGCGTGAGTTTAAGCAAGAGTTACTATGCGTGAGTTTAAGCAAGAGTTACTATGCATGAGTTTAAGCGAGAGTTACTATGCGTGAGTTTAAGCAAGAGTTACTATGCGTGAGTTTAAGCGAGAGTTGCTATGCGTGAGTTTAAGCAAGAGTTATTATGCGTGAGTTTAAGTGAGAGTTGCTATGCGTGAGTTTAAGCAAGAGTTACTATGCGTGAGTTTAAGCAAGAGTTACTATGCATGAGTTTAAGCGAGAGTTACTATGCGTGAGTTTAAGCAAGAGTTACTATGCGTGAGTATAAGCGAGAGTTACTATGCGTGAGTATAAGCGAGAGTTACTATGCGTGAGTTTAAGCAAGAGTTACTATGCGTGAGTATAAGTGAGAGTTACTATGCGTGAGTTTAAGCAAGAGTTACTATGCGTGAGTATAAGTGAGAGTTACTATGCGTGAGTTCAAGCAAGAGTTACTGTGCGTGAGTTTAAGCGAGAGTTGCTATGCGTGAGTTTAAGCAAGAGTTATTATGCGTGAGTTCAAGCAAGAGTTACTGTGCGTGAGTTTAAGCGAGAGTTGCTATGCGTGAGTTTAAGCAAGAGTTATTATGCGTGAGTTCAAGCGAGAGTTACTATGCGTGAGTTTAAGCGAGAGTTACTATGTGTGAGTATAAGTGAGAGTTACTATGCGTGAGTTTAAGCGAGAGTTACTATGTGTGAGTATAAGCGAGAGTTACTATGCGTGAGTTTAAGCGAGAGTTACTATGCGTGAGTTTAAGCGAGAGTTACTATGCGTGAGTTTAAGCGAGAGTTACTATGCGTGAGTTTAAGCAAGAGTTGCTATGCGTGAGTTTAAGCAAGAGTTACTATGCGTGAGTTTAAGCAAGAGTTGCTATGCGTGAGTTTAAGCAAGAGTTACTATGCGTGAGTTTAAGCAAGAGTTACTATGCGTGAGTTTAAGCAAGAGTTACTATGCGTGAGTATAAGTGAGAGTTACTATGCGTGAGTTTAAGCGAGAGTTACTATGCGTGAGTTTAAGCAAGAGTTGCTATGCGTGAGTTTAAGCAAGAGTTACTATGCGTGAGTTTAAGCAAGAGTTACTATGTGTGAGTATAAGCGAGAGTTACTATGTGTGAGTATAAGCGAGAGTTACTATGCGTGAGTTTAAGCAAGAGTTACTATGCGTGAGTTTAAGCAAGAGTTGCTATGCGTGAGTTTAAGCAAGAGTTACTATGCGTGAGTTTAAGCAAGAGTTACTATGCGTGAGTATAAGTGAGAGTTGCTATGCGTGAGTTTAAGCAAGAGTTACTATGCGTGAGTTTAAGCAAGAGTTACTATGTGTGAGTATAAGCGAGAGTTACTATGTGTGAGTATAAGCGAGAGTTACTATGCGTGAGTTTAAGCAAGAGTTACTATGCGTGAGTTTAAGCGAGAGTTGCTATGCGTGAGTTTAAGCAAGAGTTACTATGCGTGAGTTTAAGCAAGAGTTACTATGCGTGAGTTTAAGCAAGAGTTGCTATGCGTGAGTTTAAGCAAGAGTTACTATGCGTGAGTTTAAGCAAGAGTTACTATGCGTGAGTTTAAGCAAGAGTTACTATGCGTGAGTATAAGTGAGAGTTACTATGCGTGAGTTTAAGCGAGAGTTACTATGCGTGAGTTTAAGCAAGAGTTGCTATGCGTGAGTTTAAGCAAGAGTTACTATGCGTGAGTTTAAGCAAGAGTTACTATGTGTGAGTATAAGCGAGAGTTACTATGTGTGAGTATAAGCGAGAGTTACTATGCGTGAGTTTAAGCAAGAGTTACTATGCGTGAGTTTAAGCAAGAGTTGCTATGCGTGAGTTTAAGCAAGAGTTACTATGCGTGAGTTTAAGCAAGAGTTACTATGCGTGAGTATAAGTGAGAGTTGCTATGCGTGAGTTTAAGCAAGAGTTACTATGCGTGAGTTTAAGCAAGAGTTACTATGTGTGAGTATAAGCGAGAGTTACTATGTGTGAGTATAAGCGAGAGTTACTATGCGTGAGTTTAAGCAAGAGTTACTATGCGTGAGTTTAAGCGAGAGTTGCTATGCGTGAGTTTAAGCGAGAGTTGCTATGCGTGAGTTTAAGCAAGAGTTACTATGCGTGAGTTTAAGCAAGAGTTGCTATGCGTGAGTTTAAGCAAGAGTTACTATGCGTGAGTTTAAGCAAGAGTTACTATGCGTGAGTTTAAGCAAGAGTTACTATGCGTGAGTATAAGTGAGAGTTACTATGCGTGAGTTTAAGCGAGAGTTACTATGCGTGAGTTTAAGCAAGAGTTACTATGCGTGAGTTTAAGCAAGAGTTGCTATGCGTGAGTTTAAGCAAGAGTTACTATGCGTGAGTTTAAGCAAGAGTTACTATGCGTGAGTTTAAGCAAGAGTTACTATGCGTGAGTTTAAGCAAGGGTTACTACGCGTGAGTTTAAGCGAGAGTTACTATGTGTGAGTATAAGCGAGAGTTACTATGCGTGAGTTTAAGCAAGAGTTACTATGCGTGAGTATAAGCAAGAGTTACTATGCGTGAGTTTAAGCAAGAGTTACTATGTGTGAGTATAAGCGAGAGTTACTATGCGTGAGTTTAAGCGAGAGTTACTATGCGTGAGTTTAAGCGAGAGTTACTATGCGTGAGTTTAAGCAAGAATTACTATGCGTGAGTTTAAGCAAGAATTACTATGCGTGAGTTTAAGCAAGAGTTACTATGCGTGAGTTTAAGCAAGAGTTACTATGCGTGAGTTTAAGCAAGAGTTACTATGCGTGAGTTTAAGCAAGAGTTGATGACAAGTTTCGAGGGGTGGGAAGATAACCTGAGTCTACAGGAAATAAGTGTTGTCTGTTTGATTAGCAGGACACCAAGCACATGTACTTACATTAGGGAGGCTACAGGCTCGACATCAAAATTAGACATGCCTAATAGAGAAGATTATTTGTATAAACTCTTTAATTTCAAGGCAGCTATTTTAGCTTCTGATAACTCTTTTTCTAGCAAATGTTTCCAAGTAGTGGAATTAGTGATACGATGTACAACTCAGTCACAATTATAAATAGACATATGGTTGCTTCTCCGGGTAATGAACTTTTCTTAGTAGAAGAAGCTTTCTGTTGACTTTATAATGTGCCAATTTCTGATTATATTTCAATAGATATATTATTTGATTATATTTATGACCAATATGACAATAGATTCGATTTCAAAAAAATCAAATCTGTTGAACTATAGATAAGATCTTTTGGAATTTGTAAATTCAGCGATATGACGGATCACCAATTGCTTAAAGGTTTACTTGCAACAAAATTCACATCACAGTTATTCAGTATCAAAATATTTACCATGTCTTACTCTGCTGTGTAGTAGGTGCAAAATATGTGGAAAGGTGATTACATACTCTTTAAAGCTCAAAAACGAACAGTTAATTGCCGCCATCACAAAACTGCCGTAGATTAATAGATTCTTTTCCAGCATAACAACTACCTCATAACTTGTACAAATCTAAAGAACATCTTGTAAGAACAGGTTAATGAACATATCCATTAACACTTTAGCCATGATGTTTGCTGACTAAAGTAATCTTCATGAACAAATCTAAATGAATTTATTGTTTTGCTCTCATTTTATTTCTGTTCTGATTTCTTACTTTTGTTGACTTCAACTAGAACCAAACCCATTACACATTAATATTTCATTTAAATTTTAAAAGCAGCACTTTTGACATTCAATGCCTGAAGAGCGTATTGAAAAGTTTGATACAGCAAAGTGAGACCTTCCGTAACAAAATGACAGAAAACCTGTAAAAAAATTGACCAACTAGTCAACGAACAAACTTAACACAATGAACAAAAAAATATTATGAATTTTAACATTTATATGAATGCAACCAAAACGGATTAATTGGTTAAATACAAAAAGAAAAGAACGTCTTATAAGAACAGAAATTTTAAAAATACTCCTTTTCTGTAATTATCTGTAATTATCCTTTACTGTATTATCTATAACATTGTAGTACTATTATTAGGATGTGATTTAATGAGACTGGCTCACCAATGAGAGCAGCAATGGCAAAGTCATGCTGAAAAATTAACATAGAATGAGCTAAGATTAAGGTATACAATATCTGTGTATGGACTAAATTATTTTCATGAATCACAACTGGTAAAAACATGCATCAAACCACAGAGTTAGCAAAACTATAAAACAACAAATCTAGCGAAACTGTGTTTCTATAAGGTATCAAGCACAATAGAAGTGAAATTGTGAGCAACCTGTTCCAAAGCATCTGTGATGGTGAAGCGATCAATCAGATACACGCACTCGCTCAGATATTGACAGATAACACCCTCAGAGGGTCTGAACACTAAGTAGATGAATAATACTATGCTCTAACAGAAAGTCAGTTATGTAACTGAGAGATGTACATCTGTACCACACCAACAAGTAAGGATAGTTGATGCTGTAGAGCATACTGATTTTAGTCTTGCTGATGTGTATCGTTGAGCTCATCGAAGGAGTGCAACAGGCTGTAGTGTCATGCTATACAGCCAATATAGCAGCTGGCATTTCTCATTTCAACCATAGCTAGTTGGCTATGGGTGTAGCAAGACAAGTTGTCAAGATGAGTAAATGCTACACAATTGGAGTCTTTCTGACACACGTATGTACATGTTTCCAAGTTAGCTCCCCGTAACACTAGTGTTGCAAAATAATGGTTTGCGCACGCGAAAAGTGAATTCTTTTTGAAGACTTTTCTTCCGTCACATTTTGCTGTATCTTGAATGCGAAAAATTACATGTTTTGAGTTATCAGCAATGATAAGCTGTTGGTTGTCAGAGCTAGATATCATCACATCAATCGTGAGAAAAGTTAGCTGTCCATAACATTGTTGCAAAGCGACTTGACTATCCTTCCTGCAATATGCATGAATCCTGCCAGTGCTGACATTTTTATAGAGCAGCTGAGAGCCGATCCAAGCGTACTTGGCAAGGACAGCTGCGGAGCCAAAACCAGCTACTTCTATTTGCCTGCTGCAGTCCGTACTAACAATTTTTGCTCGCCAGCCTGACATGAATGTGTCAAGGTCATTTTGAGACAGGGATATCGCGGCATCAATGTCAATAATATAGACTATATTATTTATGAAATGTTCGACGAGATTTAAGTCATTGGAGCAGAATGAAGTTTGAAAGTCGGGTACTTGATGAAAAGAAACTACTTGCGATCTAAAATCGCATGAAGCTAGCGTTAACTGACCCATGTGCTGGTCTGAGACTATGTAAAGGTCTTTATGTTGTTCTGTCAAAGCTGTCTGTGACTTGCTGAAGAACATAAAGTCAGTTGTTATTTCAAAGTCATTTCCGTCACAATCATCCTTGTAAGGACAGTCTTGCAAATCTGTAGCTCCTATGAGGGTGTAACAGTTGCTTTCATTGTCTATCTCAAGCAGAGTATATTTTGTGGCAGCGATGATACTGCCAGAGAGCTCTTCCTCGGCCATGTGGGTGATTGTTAAAGAAGAAGGAACCTGGATGTGCTTTGTAATAGCTAATGTCACATCTTCCACGGATCCATCCCAAACTATCAACACATTAAGTTAAACATGTCCCCATTTTGCTGCTAATCTTATTGTACCACGAGCTAATCTAATTGTACCATGTGCTAATCTTATTGTACCATGGGCTAATCTAATTGTACCATGTGCTAATCTTATTGTACCATGGGCTAATCTTATTGTACCATATGTTAATATTATAGTTCCGTGTGCTAATCTTATTTTACCATATGTTAATCTTATGGTACCATGTGCTAATCTTATTGTACCATATGTTAATCTTATGGTACCATGGGCTAATCTTATTGTACCATATGTAAATCTTATGGTACCATGGGCTAATCTTATTGCACCATGAGCTAATCTTGTGGTACCATGTACTAATCTTATTGTACCATGTAGTAATCTTATTGTACCAACTGCTAATCTTATTGTTCCATGTGTTACAATCATTGTACCATGTGCTAATCTTGTTGTACCATGTTCTAATCTTATTGTACCATGCTCTAATCTTATTGTACCATAAACTAATCTTATGGTACCATGGGCTAATCTTATTGTACCATGTGTTAATCTTATGGTACCATGGGCTAATCTTATTGTACCATAATTATGTTAATCTTATGGTACTATGGGCTAATCTTATTGTACCATGTGTTAATATTATTGTATCAAGTGCTAATCTTATGGTATCAAGTGCTAATCTTATGGTACCATGGGCTATTCTTATTGTACCATGGGTTAATCTTATTGTACCATGTGCTAATCTTATTGTACCATGAGCTAATCTTATTGTACCATGTGTTAATCCTATTGTACCATGTGTTAATCTTACTGTACCAGGTGTTAATATTATTGTACCTAATCTTATTGGGCTAATCTGTAATTATTAAAATGCCAATCTTTTATCTTATCCTAAACTTGAAATGATTAAACACAGAAATTTTGCGTATCTATTATTATTATTATTGTGTATCGAGAAACTCGAAACTTAAAATTTTGTCACATGTTAGTATTTACGCAGCTGAGTGTCAATGATCTGTAATGGGTTATTATTATCAGCTGTGTGTTATTATTATCAGTCATGTGTTATTATTATCAGCCATGTGTTATTATTATCAGCCATGTGTTATTATTATCAGTCATGTGTTATTATTATCAGCCATGTGTTATTATTATCAGCCATGTGTTATTATTATCAGCCATGTGTTATTATTATCAGCCATGTGTTATTATTATCAGCCATGTGTTATTATTATCAGTCATGTGTTATTATTATCAGCCATGTGTTATTATTATCAGCCATGTGTTATTATTATTATCAGTCATGTGTTATTATTATCAGTCATGTCTTATTATTATCAGTCATGTGTTATTATCAACCATGTGTTATTATTATCAGTCATGTGTTATTATTATCAGCCATGTGTTATTATTATCAGCCATGTGTTATTATTATTATCAGTCATGTGTTATTATTATCAGTCATGTCTTATTATTATCAGTCATGTGTTATTATTATCAACCATGTGTTATTATTATCAGTCATGTGTTATTATTATCAGCCATGTGTTATTATTATCAGTCATGTGTTATTATTATCAGCCATGTGTTATTATTATCAGTCATGTGTTATTATTATCAGTCATGTGTTATTATTATCAGCCATGTGTTATTATTATCAACCATGTGTTATTATTATCAGTCATGTCTTATTATTATCAACCATGTGTTGTTATTATCAGCCATGTGTTATTATTATCAGTCATGTGTTATTATTATCAACCATGTGTTATTATTATCAGTCATGTGTTATTATTATCAGCCATGTGTTATTATTATCAGTCATGTGTTATTATTATCAGTCATGTCTTATTATTATCAGCCATGTGTTATTATTATTATCAGCATGGTTGGCATTTGTCCCGGGACAAACTGTTTTTCCCAGAGCAGTGGGAAAAACTGGTAAAAACTGGTTAAAACCGGGAACAGTTGGTAAAAACCGGGAACAACTGGGAAATATTATAACTTCAGAATTTTTTATTCAAATATTTTGCTAAACAATGAAACTTAATAAAAATAGAAAATTGGACTAAACAATTAGTTGTGCGACTTCATATTTATATCAACCAATAACAATGGAAATAAAATAGTGTTTAAAAGTGGGAAAAATTAGACAAAAATCAACACCCATAATATGGGCCAGTGTTAAATAACGATGAGCCTTTTACAGTCCAATAATATAACTGTTTTGACGTGTATTGTTTAGCACTTTTCCTTAGTGCAGACCAAGCTGTGCAACAGGTTTGGTGTGGAGAAAGCGTCCAAACTGGTAGCTTGATACCAAAACCTCAAAAAAGTTTCATTAGAGTATGTTTTGGCCGAATACGAGGATTAACTTTTCTTAGATAATTCAATTCTCAATACTCTAATCTGTTTGTTCAGTTCACCGGTCTCGACTACTTGGCATTATTTTTATGTGTTCTCGTTTTCAATTATTTTCTAATTGTTGCATTATGCTTACTGTCATGTTTCACACATATCAATTTTGTTTTTCATTCAATATTACTATTTAATATATGTAAATAAACAAATATTATCTTGTGATCTAGTCTTTTTATTCAATATTTAGTAAATAAACCAATTATAAAGGCTATGCAATTTCTTAGCCGGAGTACTGGTAAAGAGTCATTAAGAAGCTCTATGACAGCTAGTGGTATAAGTGTATTGTTATTCTTTGCTTAAGCATTAGTCAACTTGTCAAAAAAGAGGTTTTTTAGTTTTTCTTGCTTTTTCCCACTTTTGGACAAAAATGAGGTTTCCCGGGGCAGTAAAAACCAGTATAAACCGGCGGTAATAACCATCAGGGGAAATACTATGCCAACCCTGATTATTAGCCATGTATTATTATTATTATTATCAGCCATGGTACAATAAGATTAGTATTATCAGCCATATTTTATACATTTAAATGTTAAAAGAGTTGAATTTATATTTCCTTACATCTTGGGTGCATGAGGTAGAATGTTTTAGTCTTTTTTAAAGGTAATGCACAGTTTCCGTGACAAAGGCTGCGCAAGTGCTATGCCTGTGCAAGTGACAAACCTGTGCAGGTGACAAGCCTGTGCAAGTGACAAGTCTGTGCAAGTGACAAGTCTGTGCAAGTGACAAGTCTGTGCAAGTGACAAGCCTGTGAAAGTGACAAGCCTGTGCAATGGCTATGCCTGTGCAAGGGCTATGCCTAAGCAGGTGACAAGTCTGCGCAAGTGACAAGTCTGTGCAAGTGACAAGTCTGTGCGAGTGACAAGCCTGTGCAATGGCTATGCCTGTGCAAGAGCTATGCCTAAGCAGGTAAGAGGCATTTAATGGCAGCATTAAACTACATGTATCAGTAAGCTTGAAATCGCAACATATCATCGATAGATTAGTAAAAATAATATTTAAAACATTTTGGATAAAATGTAACACTGCATTAAAAATCCGACCAGGTGGTTTCAGAAAATGCCGGCAGATGTTGCTGGACCTAAAGCCGATAGCCTATCTAGTCTGCTTTCAATAGTTGTGCAACTTTAAGTAAAATTCCAGTATTATAATAAAGATATGTAATATGCATGTCTGCAAATTTTACATTAGCTACCTCTAATGTTATGTTAGTTTGCTTGCATAATTGGGAGTTGTTTACCTATGTTATCTCTTTAGCGTGTTAGATAAGAATAGTGTTCCTTCATTCTTGCTCACTGTATTTTTATGTAAGCATCAAATAATTTATCAAGAAATTTAAATCCATAAACATTCTTCAACCTCAAATCTATAAAGAACCTAGCAAGAACGTGCCGCTTTCGTACTAGTAGCCTAAGCTCTGTCCGCATGAACATTAAAGAACCTAGCAAGCACGTGCCGCTCTTGTACTAATAGCCTAAGCTCTATGTCCGCATGAACATCAATAGCATTCTAAAGAAGGCAAAAACATGATGCACTGTAATGCTGGGCAATTGTTAAATATACCTGAACAAGGGTAAACAGAGCGTGTCAGCAGGGCACCTTCAGCAGCCTTCAGCGTACTGCTGTTAACCACATTTCCATAATGGCTACAGCCAGGTCTCTGCATATCCACCAGTGGTACAGAATAATTCCACAGGTTGAAGTTGGCAATACTGCCAAGAAATGCCTTGTCAAGTTCCAGGTCACCGCTTAGAACTTTTAAAACAAAACACTACACAGTTAAAAAATTGTTTTTACCAGCAAACTAAACACTACACAATTTGACCAGACTTTTCTCATGCCAGTTTTTTTAGAGGGAACTTTGCAAACTTTCTAATAAGTGATGTTAGCAAAAAGTTTATGTAAATAGTTCATATGATCAACCGCTCTCTTGTGCTACTAAGCTGTGCTCTAATAACTGGTTCTTGTGGTACTTTTTAAATGCCAATATATTACAATGCAAGATAGAAAACACAACGACAATCTCATGTACTCATGAAAGTTACAATAGGAGCAACATGGTTAAACAATTTGAGAGCATTTTAGTTAGTTATTGCAGACAGAACACAAGAGTACGGCGCATGGCAGAATGAAGTTCAATTGATGCAAGGAAAGGCAACTCCTAAATTATACTTGAATAGCTGCACAAAGACCGATTAGCTGCTATCTTTTTTACTTGTTGTTTGTACTATTGCGATTTTTATTGACATCATTCTTGCTTTTACCATAAATTAGTTTTTGTGATTGGAGTAACCGGTTTTAGTTATAATATATATTTGTTAAGGTGGGCATGAAACCCATGCCTTACTTTCATTTCCTGTTGATTAAATACATTTCTTTATTGCAGAAACATGCGCACATTAGTTTGAATCAGCTGATAACTAGTGAGTGTTCAGCCTCACCGTTTGTTCAGTTGTGCAGTAGCAACCTCGCTCAGCATTCTTATAGCCTGTAGTCATTAAGATTGATGTGATATTATAGTTCAAATGAATTATTAATAAAACATAAATTTAAATTTTAAAGTAGTTAGTTTGTCATTTTGTATGTCATATATGTAAAGTTTTATTAGCAAGTAGAATAGTATAAAAAGGCATTGGACTTATCAAACCATTGATAGCATAACTCTTATATCAAGATTTTTAGTGGCTTTATCAGACAATATTAAATAAAACAATATTTTGCAATACAACTATTCACCCAATCAGATGACTTGTAATAAACTGCCATAGCTTACAATAAGAAGTTTGCTCATTTAGAAGGACGAGTTTGCCTTTGGTTCCCAGCTCCAAAGAGTTGCTTCCGAGTGAAAACTCTTGGACCAATTCAACCAAACCAGGTAGACGACTGTCTGCCTGGTTAAATAAATAAATCAGTTAAGTTACATCTTAGCTAATCATATGTCAAATCCATTCAATTTCTGCTTCTGTGGTAAACTGCAAAACCTCTCACAAAAAATGGTGTGACAACATGCAGCAAATACATATGCACTTGCAGCGCCCTTGAAAAAGGTGTTTGTAAGAATCAGAAAACTGATGATCGCTTGATTTATTCCTAAGTTGTGATGAGGTTCACGCTGTCGTCAGATATGTGCTCTAAATTAATACAGAAAGATAATATATAAGAAAATAATTTAGCTCGGAGTGTATTGGTTCAGATCATGCCCAAAATAAAGTTCATCAACCCAAAACTTTGTAATTCTATGTTCACATTGATCACTTTACATCCTGCCTTGATCCAATACAAATGGAAGGAAGTTGACAAAACAAACGTTTTTATCTGTATCGTGTGTCTTTGGAGCTGAATGGTAATCATTATGAACCAGGCTTAAAATTAGAGTTTCCTATCTTGACCTTTACTTTTAGAATGCTGTGTTTAGTATTAAATTTTTCACATCTACAAAGCCTATTAATTCATAAACCCAGGTAATAGCTCGTACACCCAGGTTATGGTTCCCACACCCAGGTAATAGTTCCCACACCCAGGTAATAGTGCATACACCCATGGTGTTAGGTCCTACACCCAGGTAAAAGTTCATAAACCCAGATAATAGCTCATACACCCGGGTTATAGTTCCCACACCCAGGTAATAGTTCCCACACCCAGGTAATAGTGCATTCACCCAGGTAATAGTTCATACACCCAGGTAATAGTGCATTCACCCAGGTAATAGTTCATACACCCAGACGATAGCTAATACACCCAGACAATAGCTAATACACTCATTTGACTGAATACGAAATTATCCTGATAAAATCCTTTGATTGAATGTTTAATAGTCCGGATAAAGTCATTTTCCTGAATATGCAATTATCCGAATTGAATCATGTGACAGAATACTCAACTATCCATATCAACTAATTTGACTGAATATTCAACTATGCAGATCAACTAATTTGACTCAGCATTTAATTATGCAGATAAAATAATTTGATTGAATATTTAATTAACTAGATCAGTTCAGTTGAGCGAATATTTAATTAACTGATTAAGCTACAGTGTTTCTATAAAAACATCCAGTCATTGAACAAATTAATTTTAGGCATTTGTTAAACTAAACCTTATCTTCCTGTTTGTCACTAAACTTCAAAAGTTACCTGTAGACAGTATAGATTTTAATCCCTTTTTAAATGCTTAAAATAATCTGATTCGTTCTGTATACATGCTGGCTGATACCTTGAGCGTGTTGGCTACACTTGACCATGTGTAACAATGATGATGCCTCTCACTCCACAGATTGATAAGTGAGTCAGCCGCGTAGCTATTCTTGTCATTGTTTTGCCACACAAGCAATAAAGATTTATCAAAGTCAAATCCCAGCATAAAGCTCCTTGTCTGACCTATAAAGCAAATGACATCATAACAAAACGTATCTTTAGCAGTAAAAACTAAATTGAAAATAACTACTGATTCTTTATCTACGAGTCACCTAGTCTGGAGATGCTTAAAATGGATGCCTTTTCCTGATACCATCCTTCTGCTGTGCTGAACCAAAAGCATGCTGTCATCTCAGACATAGCTGGCAGGTTCCACTGGTAGAGGTATTTAGTCACATCTGATGTTTGCTCAAACGTCTCCCATTCTACTTCTGTGATATCTGTATTTATACAGATATGTCTTCAACTATTTGCTTCAATAAGGTCATGTATGTGTTTTTTTAAATGCACAAAACTGTCTAACATACAATCATATGCATCACATTATTACTGGTTGCATTGTTATTGAGCCATAATTGAAAAAGTTCATAACAACCAACATGCTTTTCTGACGGATGACAGTGGTTTTATGCTCGCAATTTGATTGTCTAGCTGCCAAAGGAATCTTTATAGGCACTTTTGTATGTTTCTAAATAGAGCAACATCATCGTATTGTTTCAAAACTGTAAAACATCCATAAATTAGTTGATTGCTAATCAGGGTACAAGTTTTAATGAATACCCAACTGTATAAAAATAATTTCTTGCAGATTTTTTTGTCTTACAACTCCAAAAATGTGACATTCAACTGATGCAAAAAAGAAAAGTTTTTTTAATGAAATTATCTGAGTCTGTGGATTGTCTAAGTCTGGGGATTGTCTGAGTCTGTAGATTATCTGAGTCTGTGGATTGTTAATATAAGAGATGATGAGATTCAGTGACACGCAAGTGGAAAATAAAATGTTGAAATGGGTTAAAAAGTTAATAATTAGAGTTTTGAATTATGGAGTACATGTAGTGTATGTATCGTCATAACTCACTACTATGGAAACTTGTATAAAACCACATGATAAAACTGCTCACTTTTGCATGTGAAGGACATTTCAACCGCCAACACAACTGTTTACAGTTGTGTTGGCAGTTAAAACGCAGCTGTAAACAGTTGTGTTTTACAGTTGTGTAAAACACAACTGTAAAACACAACTGTAAAACACAACTGTGAAACACAACTGTGAAACACAACTGTGAAACACAACTGTAAAACACAACTGTAAAACACAACTGTAAAACACAACTGTAAAACACAACTGTAAAACACAACTGTAAAACACAACTGTAAAACACAACTGTAAAACACAACAAAACACAACTGTTTACAGAATGTCCTGACAGTATTACCTTCGCTGATTGACAATAATAGATGAGACAGGCATAGGCTGAGAAGCACTAGTAATTTGGCTGCCATATCTTATGGGCTGACGGCATGGAACTCAATCCTCAAACGCTGTCCGAATCACTTTAAAAGATTTATGCACAAATTCTGTAATTAATCGACGTCTAGCTCGACAGCAGCTATTTGTGTGACAATACTTCTCCGAGTCTTGTAATGATCAATTTTATGTAAGTGTTTGATAGTCATTAATTTCATGATGACTATTTGCTTCTCTTGGTAGAGATTTCCTTAAACTGCGGTGACATATTGATCATATGATAAACTAAAGCCATCAGCATCGTTATGTTGAAAGTAAATTCAATAATTAGATTATTATCTAAACAAAATAACGTCCTGTAACTTAAACCTACTAAAAGATTACCACTTTGAAAGCAGTACTAATTTTAATTCATTCCTATAATGCTACTCATCTCCTTTGTCAAATAAACTACCTTTAAACCTTGACCTTGGGGTTCATCAAACCATGCTGTTGGCTGGCAAAAGGTTTCCAATTGTGCTAGAAAGCAATTATGATGTTGTTAGTTCTTTACAAGGGCTTTGTGTTAGTCGTTACCATTTTGGCAGTATTCAGTAACAGTATGTGTTAGTCGTTACTATTTTGGCAGTGTTTAGTAACAGTACGTGCTTGTCGTTGGCACTTTAGCAGTGTTTAGTAACAGTACGTGTTAGTCGTGAGCGCCTTAGCAGTATCTAGTAACAGTACGTGTTAGTTGTTGACACCTTAGCAGTATTCAGTAACAGTATGTGTTAGTCGTTGGCACCTTAGCAGTATTTACTAGCAGTATGTGTTAGTCTTTGGCACATTAGCAGTATTCAGTAACAGTACGTGTTAGTCGTTGGCACCTTAGCAGTATTTACTAGCAGTATGTGATAGTCCTTGGCACATTAGCAGTATTCCGTAACAGTATGTGTTAGTTGTTGGCACCTTAGCAGTATTCCGTAACAGTATGTGTTAGTTGTTGGCACCTTAGCAGTATTTCAAGGACTTTAAAATGTGGTAAATGAATATTTACAGCTAAGCTATTTAAGCTAAGATATTGTTGAGCATTTGTAGATATTTTTTTGCAGACACACCAATATTATAATAAAATACTACAGTATACGTATTAGGTAACAATACGCAAAAGCAAGTGAAACTTCTTCTCTCTGAGTGGCTTCAGTTATCAGCACTTTTTGAAAAGAAGGGACAACTCCAGACTGGCCACTTTTGACTTGACTACTCAGCCATGGTGACTTGCTACCATAGACATATTAACTATACTATGCTGTATAGTTAATAGGTCTATGCTTGCTACCATGAGCTTCGCATTCCTCTGGTGTCATGGCAAGAATAAATTTGTGCTATCTTGGAAACCTGCTCTCAGACTTCTAGCATAGCCACAATGATAACCAATTTTACCAAGCTTTCTGTGATAGCTTAGGTTGCTGGGCTTTGGCTGATGCCAGCAATAAACCAGCTACAAGGTTAGTTATCCCTCTTACCGCCACAAAACCGACAGCCTATAGTTGAGAAATCAGCTCAACTATCAGCTGTCAGAGGGAAACAATAAAACTTGTTCACCACTCACGAGATTGCAGCAAACTTCAATGTGTAGCCTTACTGTCTCTGATTGTTGGGCTTGCTGAGCTTTGTATATTATGGGAAACTCTGGTGGGCATTGCACCATAAAATACGTATATAATAAAAAAGCATAGAGATTATATACAACTGAGATGAGAGCACAAAGCGTTATGGTTACTGTATCCCTTGCTACAAGCTGATAGGTTCTATAAGCTGATTGGTCTGTCTAACACAGTATTACATATTCTAAAAATGCTAGACTTATCTGCAAGAATGATAATCATTTGTACCCCCACTTTATGGAAAAAGCCTATGAGGGTGACTTCCAGAATTAGTCAGATGTTGTGTCTACTGTCAAACAACTGAACATACCCATTTGGCTTGGCCAAATGCTTGTAGCGACTTCAGTCCTTTCAGAGTAGTGTGTTTAGTTCATTGAGCATTGTTTCGGCATCTGCATCAGAAATACCCAAGTGCTTCCATCTAAAGAATACAGTCCTGGCTCAATAGCAACTGATCTAATAATCTGTTCTCACCCGAAAAGTGGAAAATCTCTAGCAGTTGGAAAACTGAGGATAATACTTTTATACAACTATTCTTAAACCATGCCTATTATGGCAACGATGATGAACCTGTTTCTAGCTTCGCTTCCTAAAAAGAATTATCAAATATGTCAGCAACACTTTAAATTAGTTTGTGTAAAAAATGATCAGAAGTTGCATTGAATGAACCTTTAGTCATGTGATAAAAACCTTTATATTTTTCAGACCTTTTCACGTTCAGACAATATAACAAGATAGCATCTATTTACCATAAGGGCTCCAGCCGAATCTCCAGTAACTAGAAACAAGTTAGGATCATGAAGTGTGTTTCTCAAACTTCATATATCTCTTTCTGTGTGTTTCGTACCATTAGGTTAAACTGTGGCGCAGTGTCCAGCTATATTTAAATAGCAGTTCCTCAAATGAAAGGAAGGTGGAGCCTGTCGCTAATCTGTTTTGCTTCTCCTTCCTTGCCTTCTTCACCCTTTTAACCTCTTTCATAGGCATGTCAAGCCTCTTTGGCCATCATATGTAACTCAATGTGTGCATAGGTTGACCGGCTGTTTGTAGGCTGGTGAAGGCAGGTACAAAGGATGATGTTGATGATGAATATTGAATTCTTCTCAGCTGCTTCGCTTGGCTGCTAGCCAAGCAAATGGTTGGATGTCATTAATACCACCACCAGTGCCCTTTTTGAAGTATTGCGAAAAGATAATTGAGATGATAGAGCTAAAAGTAACGCACCCTCACACACTGGTAATTATGTAACTCAATCACACACACTGGTAACTATGTAACCCACTCACACACACTGGTAATTATGTAACTCACTCACACACACTGGTAACCATGTAAATCACTCACACACACTGGTAACTATGTAACTCACTCACACACACTGGTAACTATGTAACTCACTCACACACACTGGTAACTATGTAACTCACTCACACACACTGGTAACTATGTAACTCACTCACACACACTGGTAACTATGTAACTCACTCACACACACTGGTAACTATGTAACTCACTCACACACACTGGTAACTATGTAACTCACTCACACACACTGGTAACTATGTAACTCACTCACACACACTGGTAACTATGTAACTCACTCACACACACTGGTAACTATGTAACTCACTCACACACTCTGGTAATATTGTAACTCACTCACACACACTGGTAACTATGTACGGTAATTCACTCACACACACTGGTAACTATGTAACTCACTCACACACACTGGTAACTATGTAACTTACTCACAAACACTGGTAACTATGTAACTCACCCTCACACACTGGTAATTATGTAACTCACACACACACTGGTAACCATGTAAATCACTCACACACACTGGTAACTATGTAACTCACTCACACACACTGGTAACTATGTAACTCACTCACACACACTGGTAACTATGTAACTCACTCACACACACTGGTATCTATGTAACTCATTCACACACACACTGGTAATTATGTAACTCACTCACACACACTGGTAATTACGTAACTTACACACACACGCACACGCACACGCACACGCACACACACACGCACACATGCACACACACACACACTAGTAACTATTTAACTCAGAATTAATTGTAACAACGGTCAGACTGTCGAGGAATAAGCTGGCAACTCTCCTTTCATAAATGAGAAGCATCAGAGTGAAACTAACAACTATGTCTACCAAACACCTTCTCTAGGTTTGTGGATTCGGGACAGCAAGAACCCTAGTTGGAAAAATGGAGAAATCACTAGTGGATAAACGGTCATTCACTATAATTCATATTTCAAATCACTGAGTTTTTGTTGCCACTGGACGAGAATACGACTAATCAAGTTATTAGATCTCTGTAGCGGACCATGGGAACCACTGAAATTGAGGCACAGCTTCTGCCTGCACAAAACCAGCCCACAAAGTCCTGTGACCAGTAAAAGATTTGACAGAGACAGGGTAGGGAATCCTAAAAGGTCTCAGCTCCCAGCTACGTGTGGTCCACATATGATGAAAGCTCATCAGTTGTGGATCTTTCAAAAAAAGATCGAATAGAAAAAAACTTGAAAAAACACAAAACTGACTGAGCAATCTTTTTTTAGGGATCGTCTCGCCCACCTAAAACCAAAAGGGGGACTAGTGATTCAAATATAGTATGTTTTACTTATACTTGAATGTATTACCCTGTTATGTTGCACCTTATTGTAGTAAAAATAACAAAGGACATTAGCAAAATCATCAGTGATCAGAGCAGTGATTAGCCTGTATGGTGTACTGAAATTGTGGTGCATGAACTCAGACGAGAAGATATTGATATCGCTACATTGCAGAAAACAAAGCTAGCTGACTAAAGCCAGCTGACTAAAGCCAGCTGATTGAGTCTAAGATGGCTGGCTTTACATTATAATAGAAAAGAAAAAAAGCTGACAATAAATGGTTGTATTGAAAAGGTTCTTCTGTAAAAAAGAGCTTGTAAAACACAAGGACCATCTTGTAGGTAAACTTGAGATCACCTGAGGACTCTGCTACGTTATTCAGTGCTCATGGTCTCACTCTCCTGGCTGAGCGGGAGTACTAAAAGCTATTCTAATCAGCTCTTGCTGACGTAGTGACCACTACCCAGACTGTTCTGCTGGAGGAACTCACTTCTAAGGTCAGCGCTGACAGCTAAACATGGGATGAAATTTTTAAAAAGGATAGCAACAGGAATAAGAATATTTGTAAAAACTGCTTGCAATACAGCCACAGCGGAGAAGAACACGGAACGCCTGAACCAATTACAAGATTATTTTTCTCTCCCAACCATAAGTAAAATAAGACTTTCAAACTAAAGTCAAATAGAAACAGGATGATATTACAGATGAGGAGAATGCTGACTCAAATAATTGACTAGTATTAAAAGCTTTTTAGCATGTGAGCAATTACTTTCAAAAACTGAAGGACACCATCATGATAAATTGGACAAAAATGATGACAAAATGAAAACCATGCAAATAAGTAATGAGCCAGATTTTTCGACTAGTATGTTTTTAGAAAAAGAGAAAGACAGAAAGCTTACCTCAGCATGAGGGGAGATGTGTAGCAATGATTTGAAAAATGCAGAATGAGAGGGGACGAAAGAGGTCAAAGAAATCCATAGCTTAGCAGATACAAAGAAGAATAAAAACTTCATTGCTGAGACCAGCAAACTCTGCGGTTCAAGGTGGTTCCCATTGTGTGCGTGCGTTTGTGCGTTTGTGCGTGCGTGCATGAGTGTGTGCGTGCGAGCGTTCATTCGTGCGTGCATGCATGCGTGTGTGCGTGTGTGTCACAAGCTTTTGCCTACTGATGATAAGGATTGACAAGTATGTAGAAATCAAATTAACCAAGAACCTGCACAGCATACCCATGCTTCTATGGACAAATAAGTCAATACCTGACAACCTACAGGGTGCGCTGATTGTAGCCATATTAAAAAATGAAAATTTATATCAAATTTTATGAAATTTTAAGGCTGCAGACAAGTGTAAAGAGAGGCTGCAAGGTGAAGCTCCAACACTGTTTATTATTAATTCCTTTTTTCTTTTATTCCTTGTTAAACCAGAACATTATCAAGGGATCAGACTGAACTGTATCATACAGGAGCACTAGTAAACTACCAGAAACATTGATATAAAACTTTACCATCAAATTGAAAGTTCTTTGTGCTGCAATATGCTGATTATAGTGCCTTTGTGGTTCATACTGAAATGTCCTCAACAAGCCACCTTCGCCTTAAAAAATAAATAATAAAAGCTCAAGTACTCTGGTAACTTGAGTCTAGAAAACACAAACCCACTCAGTTGGTTGAGGTGAATGGCTGCTCTATTTATGGCTTCTATGACTGACTTGAGAAAAAGAGATTGAGCTGAGGCTGCCGGCAGCTAGTAAAGCTTAGAGCAGACTTAGACAAAGAGTTTGCAAAATTCAGGCTCACAAGTCAACAATAAAATATAGAAAAGATACCAACTTAACTGTGATATAATGGTGTGATTTTATTCACACTGCCTTATGCTTCTGAAACTCAGAGGCATCTAAGATATGAAGGGGTCTGGAGGAATAATGCGTGTAAAAACTAAACTGTATACTGAAAAGTGAATAGACGAACAGACAGATACACAAACAACAGTGTGCATCTGCAAACCGATGCACTTAGTTGAAAGTAGAAGGTAAAACACCTAACCACTGGCTCCCAATGTGGATACTGCATACCTTGCTAGGAATGTCAGAAGATCTCATAGTGGACAAAGAGAGCCGGTCAAACACAGTTTCAAGGACAATATAAAACAATATCATAGACATATTATAGAGACATGAGAGGAGAACACCATGAGAAAGCAGAGATTGCAAACATTTACTGGTAAAAAACTTAGAATCATTGAAAGCAAAATAATGTAAGATAGAATTGAGATATGATTGGAGGAAAGGGCATGGCTCAGATAGAACTATGGTGTCATTAAATGACCCTGCAATAAGCAAGCAGATTTCCTACTCTAGGAATAGGGTGAGATCATAATGAGCTTGAAGATGTCCAAATAAATTGCTCTTTTATGAACTCCCTGTAAACAGCAGCATGAATCTTTGGTTGAAAGTAAAGTAAAAGAAAAATAAATTTCGTTCTTTTCCAATTACATGTAGACCTAACCATAGCAAAATGTTTCAAAATTTTTCTGTATTATTGGATTTATTTCACGAAATAATTATGATTTGGGTTCTTTTGTTAAATTCAAATAATGCTGTCTGTGCATTTTTTCTGCTGTCTATGCAAAACTTCATTTTAACCTTTCATGATTAATTAAGAAATCGGGCTCTCTTACTATTTAAAATGTGGCTAAGAATATAATATATAATATAGTGTGTTGGACAAAAACTGACTTTAAACTTATACATGAGCGATATACAATGACTATGAAAGATAGGGGCATATAATATCGTTAACTTCTTCAATGTGACTCATTTAGTAAGGTTAGCGCTGAAAAACATGCACAAATAATTATATTACTTGAAGGATTTATCCTCGTCACTGATATTAAACTATCTTAGAATGGACTCTTAGATTTGAATAATATATGTAAAACTCATAACTAACAACATACTGATGGTTGTTAGTTGACAATATACATATAACTACGGTCAGCATTTTTGCCATTGCTATGTATTGTGGGTTATTTTAAAAATATGGCAATGTTAAAAAGATTCCATGAGAGGATTACTCAAAATCAAAATAAAGTTATTGGCGTTTGATGGTTTAATTTGTTAATGGTTAAAGCTAATGGCTTTGATACGTGCTCCACATACAAAATTCTTACATTTAATAGCAATATTGCATTATAAATTTATCATGATAGATAACCAAATATTATTTTCTATTTTAAAATACTATTATAGTATGTCAGTAAAAAAGATGATTATGCTATATATTATATATTATATATTATACCACCAAGGCTCTATGTGTATAAGTTTTTATTGGTGTACTTTTTAAAGATAATGCTTGGATATGAGCTTATCATTGAGGCTTCTGTAGCCACAAGGTTGTTTCAGCAACAAAATATATACATGTACATATAAGAATTTGTGTTTTAGAGTTTCCAAGGAGAAAGCGCAAGGAAAAATAAGGAATTGGTTTAAAAGGCAGAAACACAAGTTTTCAAGACTCCGCTGCTGCTGCTGTAGCAGTACTACATCAGCACCTTCAACATATTCACCTGAGTATCTTTCTAATAACTTCATAGCAGATGTTAGAACAAATGTGAGTATCATACTGACACTTCACCTGAATGACATAGTATATTACTATAGTTCAATTATCCTACCATTCATTTTCTGGTATCAACTCAAGAAAGAACTCTTGCAGCTCTAATATATTACAGATCTACTTGTAACTCAAGAAGACCAGAATTCTACCCTAGAAAACTGTTTATAATTATTATGTGATAAACGAGTCTAATGATCCTAGTGACTGCAAAACACAACTGGAAAATTGTTATATACCGGAATGTTATAAAACACTCAAAAGTACTTTTGTCAGCTTCTCATGCGAAAGATCACAAAATTCGATGTAGTGCAGCTAAGTTATAATGTATCCTTATTAATAGATATTCCAAGAATGAATGGTGTTTGAAAACTTTGATGTCCTTCCCTCAGTCTTTTATATGTCTGATCGTGTAAGTAACTTGGTGCTTATGAACTAACTAGCTGTGCCACCCGGCGTTGCCCGGGTAATAGAAAAGTCTTTGGACAGAAAATTGACTTGTATTTAACATATAACAGCATTTGCCATTCTATCAAACTGCATGTCATGAGAAAAGTGTTTTGTCTTAAAAACAATGAGAAGTCGTGAGAGTTGTGCGCTATTAGCCAGTTTAATATGAGCGAACAGCTTCTTGCGACGTTATGCTATGACCCGCGTCATACGCAAAGCAGTTAGGTATTTGCTCTCATATAATGACTTATATTGGCAAACTAGCAGTTCGATTTCTGTAGTCTAGTGGGTAAGGCGTCAGACTAGTGAACGACAGGGTCCGAGATCGAATCTTCATCGGTATGGAATATTTATTCCTACATTTTAAGATCTATAGCCACAGAATCAATCCTACAAACGACAAACTTTGAGAAATATATATATATAGAGATAGATAAACTAGAGTGAACCTTTAAACGCAGTCTCATCCTTCCGTAGGGTTGTGATTGAGACTAGATGAAGGGTTTCATTTGGATTATGATTCCACAGATGCATTTGAGACTTGTGGAGTTATCACACCATTACCAGAATTGACACATAATAATCAACTACTCCTTTAGCCTGCACCTTATCTATGACTTGTGCACAGGGTTATTATGACATGCATAGCTTTAAGAATTTCAGTATAGAAAATAAATTATTATTAATAAAAATATATTACAATAGTAGCTATTTTTGTTTTTATGTTATATATTTATATTGTATATTTATATTAGCTTAGTATGTTTATATATTATATAATTATCTTAGCTGAATCTGTTTACATATTATATATTGATATTATATATTTGTATTAGCTATTTATATCTTTTAGTCTTGTCTTGTCACATCTGTTGAATATAGAACGAGAAACTCTCAATCATTACATGTCCAGATATTAATGCCAACTTCTTCCATATTCTTCTCAGCCACCGACACGAATAATTCAAATACAACATTAGCAAGTTGTGTTAAAGCTTAATAGGGTTTGTCTTCTACTGCCAATAATGTGTTGTAGATTATAAGTTGGGAAAACCCGCAGAAAAAAATTTGTTTGCAGTATAGTAGTAGTGCCAAATATTCATAATATAAAAATGTATATTTTATCTTTCTTGCATTGCCACTGTTATGCTCAATACGTATTTATAATAACTATTTAGCACATGCTGAAATGTTTTAAAATATGACCTTAAAACTTGAAACTGAAATACCAAAAGCCATTTTTAATATTTTGACCAGTTCTAATCAGATAATAATATTGTTTTTATTACAATAACAATTAAGAAAACACAAAAGAAAAATGAGGAGGTGGTTCAAAAGGCAGAAACACAAGTTTTCAAGACTCTGCTGCTGCTGCCGTAGCAATACTACAGCCGCACCTTCAACATATTCGCTCGAGTATCTTTCTAATAACTTCCTAGCAGACGTTAGAACAGGTGTGAGTATCATACTGACACTTCACCTGAATGCCATAGTATATTACTATGGTTCAATTATCATACCATTCATCTTCTGGTATCAATTGTACTCTTGCAGCTCTAATATATTACAGATTTACTTGTCACTCAGAAAGAAGACAAAGAAATCTATCCTAGAAAACTGTTTATAATAATTGTGACCCATTTTATATGTAGATGAACTAATTTTGTTCATGCAGCAGCTCAAGAGTTGTCTTCACTTGCATGTTTAACCAAACAACCATGGTT
Organism: Watersipora subatra; assembly: GCF_963576615.1. Taxonomy (NCBI): domain Eukaryota; kingdom Metazoa; phylum Bryozoa; class Gymnolaemata; order Cheilostomatida; family Watersiporidae; genus Watersipora; species Watersipora subatra. Next base: position 179,297 of record NC_088717.1, on the reverse strand, counting down.
ATCAACACAACTACCTTAAATTCTCATGAAGTCCTGTATTAAGACTTGCATTTTACGGCACTCATTGCTGTTCATTGCTGAATATGAGAATTGGTATGATGCATGCTAGTTCTAAAAATTCCATTAATACAGATGAAGGCATGATTGCTCTATATATTATACTTATGTTTTCTTAGTGTCTGTGCATTTTATTGATATCTACGATTGCAATGGGTACATCCTTAGACTATGGTTGGCCATGATAAAAATACCTCATGAAAATGAAAGTATCTCCAATACCTTCATATAAAAGCCTCACACTGATATGAACAATGAATTAGAACTGGCTATGAATAGAATGCGGTACCCACATAGGTTATATACAGCATTAATAAAAAATAATAGACTAATTTGATCAATTCTAATCAGATAATAATATTGTTTTCATTACAATAACAATTAGGCGCTGAAGCACCTATAGAGGTTTACTATTTTTATAGTATAAACATTTCTGGTAAAACAATTTCTTTTATTTTTAATTTTCAATTTATATTTTAGCATATAAATGCAAAAAATCATTAGAATTGAACATTGGTGTATTCGTAGACGAAGAAGATGTAGAAATCTGGTTTAATGCTGATGAACCAGAAGAAGGTGAGAGAATTCGTATTTTATTTGAAGCCGCATCATTGCTTATTCAAATCATTTTTGTGAAAAGATTTGCTGAGAAAGAGAGAAATATTTAATTGTGTACATGATCATGCTGCTTATGTAGCTCTCATTTACTTAGTTGCTATGACAACATACAACATGGCTGCCAGTTGCGTATTCAGTTTGACTAGAGGCAACATGCAGTAGTTCACACCAGATATAATATTTTATCAAGAAAACACCCAGAAAAGGCAGAGATTACAAGCATTTGCTGATAAAGGAATTAGGATATTTGAAAGCAGAATAATGTAAGATAGAATTGAGAGAAGAGTGACGGAAAAGGCATGGCTCAGATAAGACAATGGTGTCATTTAATGACCCTGCAATAAGCATGAATCCTTAGTTGAAAGAAAAGTAAGAGAAAATAAATTTTGTTCTTTTTGAAATAGACGTAATCGAAGCAAATTGTTTCAAGATTTATTTTGTATTATTGGATTTACTTCAGGACACAATTATGATTTGGTTCCTTTTGTTGAGTTCAAGTGATGCTGACTATCCATTTGCTATGCTGTATATGCACAACCTTATCTTAAAATTTATAAATAATTAAGAATTCGGGTTTTTTTACTGTTTAAAATGTGGCTAAGAATAAAATATATAGTATAACATTTAGTGTGTTAGACAAAAACCAAATTAAACTTATACATGAGCGATATACTATGACTATAAAGGATAGGGTCATATAATATACTTAACTTTTTCAATGTGACTCATTTGGAAAGGTTAGCGCTAATAAACATGCACAAATTAATTATATTCCTTGAATATAGTTATCTTATCAACTGATATTAAACTATCGTAGAATGGACTCTTAGATTTGAATAATATATGTAAAACTCATAGCTAACAACACACTGATGGTTGTCAGTCGACAATATACATATAATTACCGTCAGCATTCTTTGCCATTACTATGTATTGTGGGTTATTTTAAAAATATAACAATGTTTAAAAGATTCCATGAGAGGATTACTCCAAATCAAAATAAAGTTAATGGCCTTTGATGGTTTAGGTTGTTGATGGTTAAAGTTATTGGCTTTGATACGTGTTGCGCAGATAAAATTCCTAAATTTAATGGCAACATTGCATTATGAATTTATCATGATAGATAAACAAATATTTTTTTTATTATAAAATACTATTATTAGTATTTCAGTAAAAATACAAGTATGCTATATATTATATATTATACCATCTAGACTCTAACTATGCGTGTAAGTTTTTATTGGCGTACTTTTTAAAGATAATGCTTGGATTGTAGCTTATCATTGAGGGTTCTGTAACCACATGGTTGTTTCAGCAACAAAAGATATACATATAAGAATTTATGTTTTAGAGTTTCCAAGGAGAAAGCACAAGGAAAAATAAGAAAGTGGTTCAAAAGGCAGAAACACAAGTTTTCAAGACTCTGCTGCTGCTGCTGTAGCAATACTACATCAGCACCTTCAACATATCCACCAGGGTATCTTTCTAATAACTTCATATCGGATGTTAGAACAGATGTGAGTATCATATTGACACTTCACCTGAATAACATAGTATATTACTATAGTTCAATTATCTTACCATTTATATTCTGGTATCAATTCAAGAAAGAACCTTTGCTGCTATAATGTATTACAGATCTACTTCTCACTCAAGAACACCCAAATTTTATTCTAGAAAACTGTTTATAATAATTGTGATGAGTCTAATGATTACAGCGACTCCAAAAGGATACTAAAAAACTGTTATATCCTGGAATGCTATAAAGCACTCAAAAATACTGCAGGTTGTGTAATTTGTACTTTTCTCAGTTTTTCATGCAAAAGATCACAAAATTTTATGTAGTGCAGATAAATTAATATGTATCCTTATTAATAGATATTCCAAGAACGAATGGAGTTTGAAAACATTGATGTCCTTCCCTCAGTCTTTTATATGTCTGTTTGTGTAAGTAACTTGGTGCTTTTATAAACTAATAAACTAGAGTGAACCTTTAAACGCAGTCTCATCCTTCCGTAAGGTTGTTATTGAGACTAAATAAAGGGTTTGATTTGGATTATGATTCCACAGATGCATTTGAGACTTGTGGAGTTATCACACCATTACCAGCATTGACACATAATAATCAACTACTCTTTCAGCCTGCACCTTATCAAATACTCGTGCATGGAGTTATTATGACATGCATAGCTTTAAGAATTTCAGTATAGAAAATAAATTATTATTAATAAAAATATATTACAATATTAGACAATAAGTGACAATATTAGCTATTTTTGCTTATATATTATACTAACTGTGCCACCCGGCGTTGCCTGTGTAATAGAAGAGTCTTTGGACAGAAAAATGATTTGTATTTAACATTTAACAACATTTGCCATTATAACTTTCAAAGTACATATCACGAGAGAAGTGTGTCGTGTAGTTGAAAAAAATTAGGAGAAAAATAAAAACAACTGTAAAGGTTTTAAAACTTTGTCAAACAACTGTACCTTTCAAGCTAGTAGCGTGGCATATTGCCAATGGAAAACTCCACTAAGCTAGTTAATATAAGTTTAACGCTTATAAGCTTCCAATGACGGTAAGCCATGATTTTGAGTCTGTATTGTTGTCCAGCTCAGCTGTTCTAATAATAGCTATAGCCGGATTTCCAACAGACGGACTTTGAGAAATATATATATAGATATATTTATATTATATGTTTATCAAGTCAAGTCAAATAAATTAATCGCATTCGCCCCATAATGGGGCATTACAGCGATATCTTTATTAAGTAACATCAGTAGATTACTCTTAGTTTGGGTTTCTTCCTTCCTCTCTTTCTTTTCCCTTTTTTGTGATTTTTAAATTTGGTTAGGCAGTGTTGTTATTAAGGTTGAGGGTAGGATTAGGTGGGGGCAAGAACTTTCAATAATTATTGAAAGTTCATGGTGGGGTGGCGTGAACAAAAAAAAAACAAAAAAAATGGGTTAGCCGTTAAAGGTCCTCACAAAAAAAGAGTGTTTTTTTAACATTGGTGTTGATTGCACCTTCAGCGCTTTTGTGACGTGTATTGTGTAAGTGGGCATTTGAGATGAAATGGGTGAGTATTGCAATTTCTTCATTCATTATTTTGTTTTTTAGATTTTGGTCGGTCGTTTTCCGACGCTCTGCAAGGTTGGCCCATGACCACTCAGAGATGAGACCAGAAATCCTCTCATTTTTTTAAAGTTTAAACAGCCACCTAAAAGCTTTTCTGTTCACAGACTTGAGGGAGTCTATGTTCTTGGATAAAAATGCAGACCAGACAGTTGATAAATATTCAAGAACTGGGCGGCAGATGGTTTTAAAAGAAAGGGTTTTTGTTTTGGGTAAGCAACTTCTGAGAGACCTCATGAGCATGTAAAGTGTGGATAAGGATTTGGTTATAGTCTTTTCTATGAGAAGGTTAAAGTTGATTTTGTTGTCTATAATGACTCCGAGGTATTTAAAGTGATTGACATAAGTTAGTTGTTGGCCTTTCATAAAATATATGTGAAAAAGGGTTTCTCATGAGACCTAAAAAAGAGTTGTCTCACATTTTATGATGTTAAATTCCATCTGCTATTTATCAGCCCAGTCTATGAGCAAATCAAGATCTGCTTGAAGATTTGCACAGTCGCTGGCTGACTCAATCTGGGAATATAAGAGAGCATCATCAGCAAAAAGTCTGAGTCTAGAGGTCTCGATAATCGCTGGCAATCATTTATAAAAATCAAAAAGAAGAGGGGGCTTAAAACAGATCCCTGGGGCACACCAGAGGAAGCTGGACATGGTTTGGAGTATGTTTCATTAATAAAAATGGTCTGTGTGCGATCATTCAATCCTCGACCCAGGCGATAATTGTTCTGTCTAGATTAGTTTGGGTAAGTTTGAATAAAAGTTTGCTGTGGGACACTTTGTCAAAGGCCTTAGGAAAATCAAAGATAACTGCATCAAGGATAATGGCATCAGTTTGGATTCTAGTATCAAATGATTCTATGAGTTCATGAGTCGTGAGGATTAGCTGACTTTTGCAGCTTCTCCTCGAGCGAAAACCATGTTGGCAGTCATGGAAAAAATCAATGGAGTCTAAAAAGTTGCGGATAGAGTGTGCGACTATGTGTTCTGTGGTTTTTGACAGTATACATCTCAGAGAGACTGGAAGATAGTTAGTTGGCAGGATCCTGCTACCATTATTTTTAAAAATGGGTATGACAGTAGCCGTTTTCCAATCCTTAGGGACAGTATGGTTGGATAAAGAGTATTGCATTATTTTGGTAAAAGTGGGTGCAATATATAGGAGGCTAGGTGTTTCAGCAACGAGGGGCTCAGTTCATCTGGGCCAGCAGCCTTAGAAGGGTTAAGTTGTTTTAAGAGTTTTAAGATACCATCGTTGGAAACAGTTATTGCCTTGTTCTTCTGTTTGGTGGAGTTTGCTACAGTTTCGTTTGTTGGGGGAATGGGATAAGCACTATTATCAAATGTGAAAATAGAGGAAAAAGTGTCAGCAAAAGTGTTGGCTATATTATCAAATAGTTTGCCAGTGTTGTCGTGCAAGGTTTTGACTGGGTTACTGGATCCTCTTTTTGAAAATATGAATTTAAAAAAGAGGTTTATTGTTGCCTTCTGTCAAATCATGGCAGATATGGACATTTAAAAAGTTATTATAGTCTTGTCTAGTTAGTTTTTTACATTTTTTAATCTGAAGCTGGAGCATCTGTTTATTTTCGGTGTTCGGGTACTTTTTAAATGTTTTAAACAATCTATTCCTTCTATGAATCTCTTTAATGCTGATGTGTTTAATCCAAAATTTCTGTTTACATTTTTTAAGCGGAAAATGAGGGATAGAAGCCTTAGCTGCTGCCATAATTCCAGTTTTAAAGTATTGCCAAATGTCATTAATGTTGGATTTGATTGATATGAGATTAGTTACTTGTCTGTCAAGGGCTTGAGATTGGATTGTTAGTTCAGTGTTATTAGTTTGGTTATATTTAATTTTAAAAACGGGCAATAGTTTAGGGAGATTTGGCTGTTTGGGGCTATCAGGTATGCTCACCTCAAAGTGCACACAAAAATGGTCAGATGTGCTTGGCTCTTCATGGGCATTATTAATTTTCATGGAAGATAACACAAGGTCTAAAGTGTTTCCTTTAATATGTTTTGGAAAATCCACAGGTTGGAAGAGACCATGTGTTTGAAGGAGGTGAAAAAAATCGGTATGCATCTTCCTGTCTCGATTGGATTTTAGGGTTTTACCAGGCCACTGTATCTCAGGTAAGTTAAAGTCACCGGTAATGACAAAAAATGGGCTGGCAAGGGATTCAACACAGTTGAGTAGGCCATCAATGTTTTTTACACAAGGTTGATGGTAAAAACAAGAAAAATGAAAGGTAAAATAATGTAAATTTATTTTGAGAGTAAGAAATTCTGAATCTATAAGTTCATCTACACATAATACGTATATAGGAGAACTGTCTTTGATGGCTATAAGGACACCACCGCCTAAGCCTGGGCCTTTAGTCCGATTTTTATTAAAATTTGTTAATTCACCATCTTGCACACTGGTATTAAGTTTGGTTTCTGTTATAGCTATGATGTCAGGAGAGTAGGTGTAGATTAATAGACTAAGTTTGTGTGTTCTATTTCTTAGACCATTGGCATTCTAGGTAATGCATTTAATAGATTTTAATATTTAATTAATTCATCTCCTGAGACCTTATATATTTTATTATTTTTAATCTTATATTTGATTTTTGGATAAGATACCGATAGCTCTCTTCTCTTTTGGCGCAGAGGAAATGCTTCTGCGCGCTTTGCCTTGGTCATATCATTAGTAGGAAAAACGTTAGGGTTAGGTTTGTTAGAGTTTAGCCTTCTTAAAAAGTTATATTTACTAATTTCAGATTTAAAACCTATTCTGACAGGGCGGGTTTTATTCTCGTGCTGCTTACCAACATGGCTGATGAAGACAATGTTGAACTCTGGATTGCCCAGTTCTGAAACTAAATCAAAAATGGTCTTTTCAAAAGTTTCTCCTTCAACTTAATGATATTGTGGGCGATTGCAAAGGGTTTCAGGCTCTCTTTTTCTTTGATTTTATTCTGTTCTAGAAGTATATTAGTTATGGTTTTAAGTTCTTTTTTAGTTGCTTCGCTGGCAGGTGTTGTAGTGGCAGAGACACTGCCCACAGCTTCGGCATAAGATCTAGAAGTTTTAACAGTTTTGTTACCATTGTTTTAATGGTTTTTACCATAGAATCTAGGCTAGATAGCATGTATTTTATGGAAGGGGCATAACCATATTCTTTTAGTTTGGGGGACGTTTGTATTAGCTATTTATATATTTCAGTTTTGTCCTGTAACAACTGTTGAATATAGAACTAAAAACTCAATCATTACATGTTCAGATATTAATGCCAACTTCTTCCATATTCTTCTCAGCTATAAACACGAATAATTCAAATACGATATTGGTAAGTTGTGTTAAAGCTCAACAGAGTCTGTATTCTACTGCTAATAATGTGTTGTAGAGTTATAAGTTAGGGAAACCCACAGAAAAAAACATTCTTTTTCAGTAAACTAGTAGCACCAAATAGTCATAAAATAAAAATCTCAATTTTATCTTTCTTGTATTGCCACTGTTATACTCAATACTCAATATTTTCACACGCTGCAATGTTTTAAAATATAACCTTCAAACTTAAAACTGTAATACCAAAAGCCATTTTTGACACTTCGACTAACTTTATAACATAAACTAGAAGTGTTGAGTCTGGGGAGTAGAAAACTATGTTTACTCATTCCCTATTGGTTATTTGTCATAAGGAAAAATTTTGTAAAAGGCGTTTTTTGATCTTTTAGTTTAGTAATACCAGCTATTAGTTGCCACTCTGTGGCAACTAATAGTTGACTCTGAAAGAAAAGAAAATGGCAACTGAATAGAAAATTGACGCTGTTAAGAGGGTGCTGTGAAAGGGGCACTGTGAAAAGAGCGCTGTCAAATGGGCACTGGTAAAGGAGTGCTGTCAAAGGGGTGGTGTGAAAGAGGCACTGTGAAAATGGGCTATGTGAAAAGGGTAGTGTGAATATATTAGCAACAAGACAGATTCAGGAAAAAATAGAAAACAAAACACTATGACTCATTTATTTTTTTTATTGTTTTTAGCACTATTGACAAAAAATGTCTTTGGATTGTGCTTAGAAAAGATCAACTGTTCTCCCAGGTTTGCAGCAAAAGTGCAGCTCTTGCGTGATTAAATGACTAACAGTGTGAAATTTTAAGGCTGCAGACAAGTTTGAAGAGAGGCTGGAAGGTGAAGCTCCAACACTGTTTACTATTAATCCCTTTGCTCTTTGATTCCTTGTTAAACAGGAACATTATCAAGGGATCAGACTGAACTATCATACAGGAGAACTAGTAAACTACCAGAGACATTGATATAAAACTTTACCATCAAATTGAAAGTTCTTTGTGCTGCAATATGCTGATTATAGTGCCTTTGCGGTTCATATCAACAATGTCATCAACAAACCATCGTCGGCCTTAAAATAATAAAAAAGCTCAAGTACTTGTCAACTGGAGTCTGGAAAACACATAAACTTACACAGTTGGTTGAGGCGAATGACTGCTCTATTTATGGCTTCTATGGCTGACTTGAGGAAAATAGATTGAGCTGAGGCTGCCGGCGGCTAATAAAGCTTAGAGCAGACTTAGACAGAGAGTTTTTCAGAATTTAAACTTACAAGTAAACTATAAAATATAGAAAAAACACCAACCTAAATGTGATATAATGGTGTGATTTTACTCACACTGCCCTAAGCTTCTGAAACTCAGAGACATCTAAGATATGAAAACACTAAATTGTATACTGAAGAGTGAATAGACAAACAGACAGATGAACAAACAAAAGTGTGCATCTGCAAACTGATGCACTTAGTCTCCAGATCATGAAAATAGAAGGTAAAACACCTAACCACTAATCTAGACACCGCGTACCATGCTAGGGATGTCGGAAGATGACGGAAGTCGGACAAAGAGAGTGGGTCAAACACAGTCTCAAGGAAAATATAAAACAATGTCATATACATATAGAGACATGAAAGGAGAACGCCATGAGATAGCAGAAATTGCAAACATTTACTGGTAAAGGAATTAGGATATTTGAAAGCAAAATAATGGAAGAATGAACTGAGATAAGATTAGATGAAAAGGCATGGCTCATATAGAACTATGGTGTCATTTAATGAGTCTGCAATAAGCAAGCGGATATCCTACTCTGGGAATAGGGTGAGATCACAGTGAGCTTGAAAATGTCCAATTGAATTGCTCTTTTATGAATTCCCTGTAAACAGCAGCATGAGTCTAATCTAGTTGAAATAAAAGTAAAAGAAAACAAATTTCATTTTTTCGAAATAGATGTAGTTAAAACAAATAGTTTCAATGTTTTTGTATTATTGGATTTACTTCAAGACAGGATTATGATTTGGTTCCTTTTATTAAATTCGATTAATGCTGACTATGCATTTGCTCTGCTATTCTTGCACAACTTCATCTTAAAATTTTATAAATAATTAAGAATTCGGGTTCTTTTACTATTTAAAATGTGGCTAAGAATAAAACATATAATATAACATTTAGTGTGTTAGACAAAAACCTATTGAAACTTATACATGAGCGATATAATATGACTATAAAGGATGGAGTTATATAATATACTTAACTTCTTCAATGTGACTCATTTGAAAAGGTTAGCGCTAAAAGACATGCACAAACAATTATATTACGTGAATATTATAGTTATCTTATCGACTGATATTAAACTATCTTAGAATGGACTCTTAGATTTGAATAATATATGTAAAACTCATAGCTAACAACATACTGATGGTTGTTAGTCTACAGTATACATATAACTTCCGTCAGCATTTTTTGCCATTAATATGTCTTGTGGGTTATTTTAAAAAAATGACAATGTTATAAAGACTCCATGAGAGCATTACTCCAAATTAAAATAAAGTTAATGGCCTTTGATGGTTTAGGTTATTATTGGCTTTGATACGTGTTGCACAGATAAAATTCTTAAATTTAATGGCAACATTGCATTATGAAATTATCATGATAGATAAACAAATATTCTTTTCTGTTACTGTATAAAATACTATTATAGTATGTCAGTAAAAATACAAGTATGCTATATATTATATATTATACCATCTAGACTCTAACGATGTGTGTAAGTTTTTATTTGCGTGCTTTTTGAAGATAATGCTTAGATTGGAGCTTATCATTGAGGCTTCTGTAGCCACATGGCTGTTTCAGCAACAAAATATATACATATAAGAATTTGTGTTTTAGAGTTTCCAAGGAGAAAACAGAAGGAAAAATGAGAAGGTGGATAAAGAGGCAAAAACACAAGTTTTCAAGACTCTGCTGCTGCTGTAGCAATACTACAGCCGTACCTTCAACATATTCACCAGAGTATCTTTCTAATAACTTCATATCGGATGTTAAAACAGGTGTGAGTATCATACTGACACTTCACCTGAATGACATAGTATATTACTATGGTTCAATTATCCTACCATTTATATTCTGGTATCAATTCAAGAAAGAACTCTCGCAGCTCTGATATATTACAGATTTACTTGTCACTCAAGAAGACCAAAGTTTCATCTTAGAAAACTGTTTATAATAATTGTGACTCATTTTACACGTAGATGACCTGTAAATGACATGTAGATGACATGTAATTTTGTTCATGCAACAGCTTAAGAGTTGTCTTCACTTGCACGTTTACCCAAGTAACCATGGTTATCAACTCAACTACCTTAAATTCTCATGAAGTCCTGTAATAAGACTTGCATTTTACGGCACTCATTGCTGCTCATTGCTGAATATGAGAGTTGGTATGAAGAATGCATGATTGCTCTATATAATACTATACCTATATTTTCTTAGTGTCTGCGCATTTTATTGACATAAGATTGGAATGGGTAAATCCTTAGACTATGGTTGGCCATAATAATCATACAATGTGAAAAATGGTCATGAAAGTATCTCCATGACCTTCATATAAAGGTCCTCACACTAATATGAACAACAAATTAAAATTGGTTATAAATTAAATGCTGTACCCACATACGTTATATACAGCATTTGTAAAATACAATAGACTATTTTGATCAGTTCTAATCAGATAATAATATTGTTTTTTATTACAATGACATTTAAGTACTGAAGCACCAACAGAGATTACTATTTTTATATTATAAAAAATGTCTGTTAGGACAAATTCTTATATCTTTAACATAGCATGAAAATGCAAAAAAGTCAATAGAAATGAATATTGATTTAGTGGTAGACGAAGAAGATAGAGAAATATGGTTTGATGCTGAGAAATCAGAAAAAGGTGAAAGAATTCGTAATCTCTTTGAAGTTGCATGGCTGCTTATTCAAATCAATTTTGTTGAAAAATTTGCTGAGAAAAAAAAAGTATGTAATGGTGTACATGAGCATGCTGCTTGTGTAGCTCTCATTTACCTAGTTGCTATGACAACATACAACATGGCTGTCAGTTGCGTATTCAGTTTTACTAGAAGCAACCTGCAGTAGTTTATACCAGATATACATGTAATATTATCCTACGTGAGAAGTTTGTTTAATTGAGTGTCAAAAGAAGGTTGTTACTGTTAGAGTCGAATCATACATATTCTTTGTTATGCTAACATGTTATTATGAATTTAGGTTATCATTCTTCTTTGAACAGTGACTTCTAGGTCACCTGTGTGTATCTTTAGCCCTACTATTTATTTGTATTTATTGATAATTGTATTTTTAATAATAATAATTTATTTTAGTTTACAGTTTTCAAACACGTGAATTGCTACAGAACTAAAATATTAATGATGCTGCTAATGAACATAAGGACATTTCTCTCAAGTGGTCAGGTTTAGCTTTTAAATGAGCCCACACTCTTTATTGCTATCCTTCTTGCTGTCAGATTGGTTGCAAAACCTTTAGTTTGTCCTCATGGATAGTTTGCTACATCTAACCTTTGACCTGTGATCAGGTTCAATTTGCAATGTTCTTGTAAATGGCAGCATGTAAAACCGTACAAAGCTTTGACAAACAAGTTTTTTTTTATTAATTTTTACTCTATAAATAATATAATAACAATGATATTACAAGTAATTGAACAACTCGGGGCTTCCTACAGAATTGTGATAAATTTTAATGGTAGTAACATTCAGTAGCCAAATAATACGGAGTTATCTCTTCTCGACTTTTGATAGATTATACGGGGTATACAAAGCTATGTACTAGATTTACGAGGAAAAGAAATCTTGAACTCGGGACTTATATAAGTTTTACTTCTCACAAAACATTCTACTTGACAAGCTATATATTTAGCTTGTATTCTTATCAGTTCCAATACTCTTGTATTACTTCAATTTTTTATTCTCAGACTTTGTACTGTAAACCGTGTTGGAAATATGAAATTCCTAAATTTAATGGCAACAGCTTATGTTAAAAATAACGCAATAGACAAACAAAATCTTTTTTATATCGTAAAATACTATTAAAGTGCAACAGTAAAATAGATGAGTATGTTAGTCATTATATCATCTTGTCTTTCACTTTATTGATTTGTATTTTTAAAGATAATGCTCAGGTTGGAGATTATCATCAAAGCTTTTGTAGCTAGGCGGTTCTTTTGGCAAAATTTGTTTCAAAAATGAAAGGGGTGTTGTAAAAGGGGTGCTGTAAAATGGGTGCTGTGAAAGGGGTGCTCTGAAAATGGGCTCTGTGAAAAGGGTACTGTGAATATATTGGCAACAAAACAGGTTCAGGAAACAATAGAAAACAAAACACCATGATTTCATTGATCTTTTTATTGTTTTCAGCGCTGGTGACAAAAATCTTTTTTGAACTGTGCTTAGAAAAGATCAACTGTTCTCCCAAGTTTGCAACAAAAGGGCAACTCTTGCATGATTAAATGACTAACAATGTAAAATTGTAAGGCTGCAAACAAGTTTGAAGAGAGGCTGGAAGGTGAAGCTCCAACACTGCTTACTATTAATCCCTTTGCTCTTTGATGCCTCGTTAAACAGGAACACTATCAAGGGATCAGACTGAACTATTATACAGGAGCAGTAGTAAACTACCAGAGACATTGATATAAAACTTTACTATCAAATTGAAAGTTCTTTGTGCTGCAATATTCTGATTATAGTGCCTTTGTGGTTCATACTGAGAATGTCCTCAAAAAGCCATTTTGCCTTAAAAATAATAAAATCTCAAGTACTCTGTTAACTAGAGTCTTGAAAACACAAACCCACTCAGTTAGTTGAGGCGAATGGCTGCTCTGTTTATGGCTTCTCTGACTTGAGAAAAAAAGATTGAGCTGAGGTTGCCGGCAGCTAGTAAAACTTACATCAAACTTAGACAGAGAGTTTTGCAAAATTCAGACTCACAAGTCAACTATAAAATATAGAAAAAATACCAACCTAACTGTGATATAATGGTGTGATTTTACTCATACTGCCCTATGCTTCTGAAACTCAAAGGCATCTAGGATATAAGGGGGTCTGGAGGAATAATGCGTGTAAAAACTAAATTGTATACTGAAGGTTGAATAGACAGACAGACAGATACACAAACAACAGTGTGCATTTGCAAACCAATGCACCTAGTCTCCAGATTATGAAAATAGAAGGTGAAACACCCAACCACTGGCTACTAATGTGGATACTGAATACAATCCTCGGAATGGCGGAAGATGTCATAGTGGACAAAGAGAGCGGGTCAGACACAGTTTCAAGGACAATATAAAACAATATCATATACATATATAGAGACATGAAAGGAGAACACCATGAGAAAGCAGAGATTGCAAAAATTTACTGGTAAAAAACTTAGAATCTTTGAAAGCAAAATAATGTAAGATAGAACTGAGAGAAGGTTGGAGGAAAAGGTATGGCTCATTTAGAACTACGGTGTCATTTAATGACCCTGCAATAAGCAAGCAGATATCCTACTCTAGGAATAGGGTGGGATCATAATGAGCTTGAAGATGTCCAAATGAATTGCTCTTTTATGAACTCCCTGTAAATGGCAGCATAAATCTTCATGGGAAAACAAATAATAGAAAACAAATTTCGTTCTTTTTCAAATAGATGTAACCAAACCAAATTGTTTTAAGACTTTTGTGTTATTAGATTTACTTCAAAACATGATTATGATTTGGGTTCTTTTGTTAAATTCAAATAATGCTGACTATTCATTTTTTCTGCTATTTATGCACAACTTTGTCTTAAAATCTTATAAATAATTTAAAAAAATTGAGCTTTTTTACTATTTAAAGTTTGACTAAGAATAAAATATCTAATATATCAATTAGTGTGTTGTACAAAAACCAATTTTAAACTTATACATGAGCGGTATAGGCCTACTATGAATATGACAGACATGAGCACATAGTATACTTAATTTCCTTAATGTGGCTCATTTGTAAAGGTTTGTGCTGATAAACGCTGAAAAGCAATTATAGTACTTACAGGATTTATTTTCATGACTATATATATATTAAACTATCCTAAGCAAGACTTTTGGATTTGAATAATATATGTAAAACTCATAGTTAAGAACATACTGATGGTTGTCAGCCGACTATATACATATAACTTCCATCTAAATCTTGCAGATTATTTTAACAACACGTCAAGGTTAAAATGACTCCATGAGAAGATTACTCCTAATCAAATTATACATTAGTGACCTTTGATGGTTTAGCTTGATTAATGGTCAAAGTTAATGGCTCTGATACGTGTTGCACATATCAAATTCTTAAATTTAATAGCAACTGTGCATGTTGAAATTATCTTGATAGATAAACAAATATTCTTTTCTATTATGAAATACTATTAGAGTTTGTCAGTAGAATAGATGAGTATGCTATATATTATATATTAAACATTGTATATCATACCATCTAGTCTCTAATTACGTGTGTATATTTTGATTGGCATATTTAAAAAAAAAAAATTGCTCGGGCTGGTGCTTATCACTGAGGTTCTTGTAGCTACATGGTTGTTTTAACAACAAGAGATATATATAAGAGTTTGTGTTGTAGAGTTTCCAAGGAGGAAGCACAAGGAAAAGTAAGACGGTGGATAAAGAAACAGAAACACAAGTTTTCAAGACTCTGCTGCGGCTGCTGTAGCACCACTACATCCCCACCTCCAACATATTCCTCGAGTATCTTTTTAATAACTTCATAGCAGACGTTAAAACAGATGTGAGTATTATACTGACAATTCACCTGACTAACATACGGCGTTATTACAGCGATCATTGCTGGAAAATGAAGATTGGTATGATGCATGCTAGTTCTTCTAGTAAACTTATATTAATACAGATGAAAGCATGATTGCTCTATATATTATACCTATATTTTCTTGGTGTCTGTGCATTTTATTGACATCTACAATATTAATGGGTACATCCTTATACTATGGTTGGCCATAATCAAAGTATAATTTGAAAAATGGCTGTGAAAGTATCTCCAAGACTTTCTTATAAAGGTCTTCACACTAATATGAACAACGAATTAGAACTGGTTATAAATCAAATGCAGTACCCACATAAAATATGAACAGCATTGATAAATTGTAATAGACTAGCTTGACCAGTTCTAATTAGATAATAATATTGCTTCTATTACAATGACATTGAAGTACTGAAGCACCAACAGAGGTTTACTATTCTTATATTATAAAAATTTCTGGTAAAACCATCTTTTTTACCTTTAATTTCTAATTTATGTTTTAGCATAGCAGGAAAATAGTAAAAGATGTTAAAATTGAGTATTGATTTATTTGTAGACGAAGAAGATGTAGAAATATGGTTTAATACTGAGGAATCAGAAGAAGGTGAGAGAATTTGTATTTTATTTGAAGCCGCATTATTGCTTATTCAAATTATTTTTGTATAAAAATTTGCTGAGAAGGAGAGAAATATGTAATTGTGTACATGAGCATGCTTCTTATGTAGCTGTTATTTACTTATATATATATAGTTGCTATGACAACATACAACATGGCTGTCAGTTGTATATTCAGTTTTATTTGAGGCAACCTGCAGTAGTTCATACCAGATATAATATTGTCTTACGTGAGAAGTTTGTTTATTTGAATATCAAAGGGAGGATGTTACTATTAGAGTCAAATCATACATATTTTTGGCTATTCTACCATGTTATTATGAAATAGGTCATACTTATTCTTTGTTATGCTACCATGTTATCATGAAAATAGGTCATAATTATTTTCTAAACAATGACCCGATGAACCAGTGTAAACCTCAAAAGCTACCTAGCTGCTATAGCACAACCTGAATGAGTCTAGTGATTCTAGTGACTGCAAAGTAATACTGGAAAACTGTTATATACCGGAATGCTGTAAAACACTCAAAAATACTGCAGGTCGTGCAGTTTGTACTTTTGTCAGCTTCTCATACAAAGGACTACAAATTTCCATGTAATGCAGTAAAATTAACTTGTATCCTTATTTATAAGTATTCCAATAATAATGGTGTTTGAAAACTTTGATGTCTTTCTTTCTGTCTTTTATATGTCTGATTGCGTAAGTAACTTGGTGCTTTTATGAACTCATAAACTAGAGTGAACCTCTAAACGCAGTATCTCATCCTTCTGTAGAGTTGCTATTGAGACTAGATAAAGGGTTTGATGTGCATTATGATTCTACAGATACATTTAAGGCTTCTGGAGTTATCACACCATTACCAGAATTGACCTCTAATAATCAACTACTCCATCAGCCTGCACTTTATCTATGACTCGTGCATAGCTATATAGACATGCAGGGTTTTAAGAATTTCATTATAGAAACAGAATTATTATTAATCAAAATATATGACAATGAATGACAATATTAGCTATTTTTGTTTATATATTATTCCACGAACAAATGAGCGGAAGTGAAGTTTGAAGCAAAAACTGTTATTGATATAGGCCACTACGTAATGACCGCTGGAATATCGTTTGTTGCTCTCTCTCGAGTTCGAAACATCAATGACTTACTTGTTAACAACTTTGCTAGGGAGCGCATCACTCGAATAGCTATCAAGGACCAAATCTTACAACGCAAAAGAGAGGAGACTAGACTGCGCGACCTTTAACAGATACTGCATACTTATAATAGATATTGCAATATCAACAATTAACCAATTACTCGTATACCTGGTTTCAACCCAACTTTACCTCCAAAATAAATCGTTAGTTGCACCTTTTTAAAGTCGGGCTCCCTCAAATTTATTTTACATCATCTCAAGCAAGTCTCATTTACGCTACACTCTGTCAATTCCTGCTGAGAACTACATTTTCAATAACCAACAGTACCCTTTCTTTTTCCATTATCACTTTGGTCGTGGGCTGTATGACAGTGGAATTTCTAGTATATTTATATTAGCTAAATATGTTTATATACTATATATTTATATATTATATATTTATATTATATATTCATATTAGCTATTTATGTTTATATATTATATACTTATATTATATATTTGTATTAGCTGTATATATATTATAGTCTTGTCTTGTCACAACTGTTGAATATAGAACTACAAACTTTCCAGCATTAAATGTCCAGATATTAATGCCAACTTCTTCCATGTTCTTCTCAGCTATAAACATGAATAATTCTAATATGATATTGGTAAGATGTGTTAAAGCTTTATAGGGTTTGTCTTCTACTGCCAATAATGTGTTGTAGAGTTATAAGTTTGAGAAACACTGTTTGTTTTTAGTAAACTAGTAGTGCCAAATAGTCATAATATAACATCTATATTTTATCTGTCTTGTATTGCCACTGTTACACTCAAAATGATAATTATTTAGCTATTTCTATACGCGTCAATGTTTTAAAATATAACCTTAAGACTTAAACATGTAATACCAAAAACCATATTTAATATTTCGACTAACTTTATAATATATACTGAAAACATTGAGTCTGAAGAGTAGAATAATATGTTTACTCAATTAATATTGGTTGTCTGTAATGGGGTACAATTTTGTAAAAGCTACATAATTTGGGTTTGATCAAATGCAAGCTTTAATGTAATGGTATAAACTATTATCTGTTGTTTATTCTTTAAGTTTGGTGCTGTACAGACTTGACCAGTAACAAAATTCATTTTTATTCACTTTTACCGCTATCAGTTCAGTAACGGACAATATTAATCTGATCCCAAATTATAATATGTATTTAGTGACATATTATTATTCTATAACTTTATTATTGATAATCTTTTTAAAAGAGCGTATGTTGAAAAGCAATGTCCCAAAGAATGTGTGCTGACAAGCTTGGGATGCTGTAATTAAGATGCTGCCACTGAAAAGCTTAAGTCGATTTGTTTTTGAGTATAATTATTTTTAAAATGTTGTACATTTAGGGACCCTTATATTTTATAATAAAAATGGCTGATGGGTCAGCAAAAAGACTCCATAAACAGGACTATTAGGTGTGCTGACTTGTAAAAACCTTACCTGCTAATTTATTTTTTATTTGAAAATTGTGGTTAATCACCGTTATCTATATGTTTAGTGTTATAACTTCAAAACTCCCTGTCGTGTTTGCTAAAGTCATCAAAGTACGTGAACCTAGTTTACATTTTGTTATAGAATCATGAGATGTAAAATACCCCTTTCAGAGGATCAAGATGGCATGTAGCCTAAATCATAACCAACCTAGCAGCCGTGGAAACTTGAGAATACATTTAAACTTGACCAGAGTTTGACTACAACAGCAAACATTCCGGCATAAAAAATAACAACCAGTACGATGAAATGTATTTTTAAAAAGTATGCCACAATTTTTGCGACCGCTTCACCTGAGCAAATGAAACATACATAAGATATAGTTTATTTACTTAACTGAAACATAAAGCGGTAGGCCTACTATTAAAATATCACTATTGGAGAAACTACGGTAAATAATTTGAAAAAACCTAATATTAGTTAATTTGTTGTTTTGTTTCCATCAGAATTACATCAATATGTAAAAAATCGAAAATCTCAAATGTACAACATGCAAACCAGTTACATCAAGGAAGTAGTGTATTAGCCTGCGTCAGTCTTTTGAGTTCTTTGTGGTCAAGGAATTTCCTATATTTTTTGCATACTAAATTATACTTTACATTAGTTATACTTATTATTAGTTATTCTTACTGCTAGCTTTTCTTATTATTAGTTATACTGATTAGCTAGCCCTTAGAAGAGAATACTATGTTACTTGAAACGTAGAGACCATTATCCGCATGGTAAGCTACACCTCCTGTATTTAGTGGTGAAATCCTCTTTCCGACGTTGGCAGTAAATAGCTGGCTGCTGGTAGAGACCAATATGTTACTTGAAACATATTGGTCCTGATCAATATGGTAACCTCGAGCTTCTGTATTCAGTAGTGAAATCACCTCACTGAAGTCAATTCTGTAAAAAAATTACACATTCTTTTTGGAGCAAGTCAACAAAACTTTTTGCCAAACTTCGCAAAAACAAAGTACTTAAAACAATATGCTTTTTACTTAAAAAAGTAAAGAAACATTTTGTTATAAGTTTTGAAAATTAATTGGTTTAGTTAAAGCAAAAACAAAACCAGCCATGCTGAGTAGGAATAATGTCCTTTTGAATTTACTTTTAGTAATATGTCATTTGATTTAAGTCTCTTTTACCATTTTATAGTTTTTCTACATAAATGAATAAGTTTGGAGCTTTTCAATGTCAAAATTTAAGCTTTTGCTGCTTGTCTTCTGTAAGAATGACTCATATTGTGCTTTAAAAATGATTTTCACTCAAATCTATTCTCTATTAATATACTTATGTACTTGATTGCAATATCTAAATATTTGCTTACCTTTTGCACAAGAAAGCATTCAAAATCTAGCCATGCTACTAAACCCTTCAGCGCAGCCATTTTGAAAGTCTAACAATAAACAACATAAAGAGCAACACGATGTCATGCATTATAAAAACTCTGTGAATATTTTCTTAGAACTTGCTGCACAATAGCTGCAATGCTTTGTATAATTTGCAACTAATATTGTTGGATTAAAAATACATGTCTATTATTTACAATCACAACAAAGCTTGCAGTATTGAGAGAATGTATTTTTGTGGCAACGTTCAGATGGGATGACAGGAAGCAACTACTAAGCTATTAACTAAAATATACTTGTTTTGTGTGCTCCCATTTTCTACTTGTAATAAATTAATGGGGTTTCCAAGTGTGCGGAAACAAGTAAACTAATCAAAAAATACCATTTTGATTCATAAAGTCAGGCCAACTGAGAGCTTGGTAAAGTTTCAATCTTTAAATTAAGGAAGACTGCTCGATTGAACGATTGTAAAAGATGGCATTTAGAATCCAATTAAACAATGGAGCAAATAAGCATCACCCGATGGTTTTGGAACCTCAGGTCCTTACAGCTTCGGCTACTCAGCTCACAGTTCACCGGAACAACAAAGTCTTGAAGCCTTAAAGTATCAGAGTTTCAAAGCCGCGCAACCCTGTATCTATAGAGCCTGATGCCCCGTTCCCCAAAGCCTGATTTTGCAGAGCCATAGAGTTCAAAAGTTCAAGCATAAACCTTTCGCCAAATACATTGATTTGTCTACTTTGTGTCAGAGCTTAAATTTGTCGGAACTTTGGATAAAACAAGTAATAACTCATAGCTTTACGGTAAATGTTATATATAATTAATTATATCTATATAAATCTCAACGTTTGTCTGTCTGTCATTCGTCTGTGCAGTTATAGCAATAAAAAATCACCTTCACTGTGAATTTGAACTTGTGAAATTCAAATTGCAAGTCGACTAACAAGCTCACGTAACCACAAGGCTAAGCCATTCTTATCATTCTGACCGCTCTTACCATATACTGTATATCCTTTTCACGTTTTCACATGCTAATTGTGCACTTTTTATTATTAATTAATACTACCTTTCACATTTTTATTTGCTCGAATATTTTTTGAAAGCTAAATTTTTTTATTGTCACCTGTTTTTTTATTGTGTAATTTCCAAATGTGCCGTTTCAATTTCAAATAAGCCGTTACACCCATATTTCCGGTTTCGATAATTATGTAAAAGTTAAATGCTTTTTACGTAGACAATTGTATTAAGTGGAGGAAGAATTGCCTCTACATTCTCTCTCTCTCTCTCTCACAGTAACCTTTTTTATACACACACTTCCATGTACTCATTGGTTATTTTCTCTTAAATTATTTGAACTGCAAAGAAACAGTATTTTCATGATATGAAGTATAAAAGTTGAAGTGATAAATGTTGCAGTTGCAGGTTGTTGCAACTGCAACATTGGTGTGAATAAAGTCATTGGATTAGATAGTATTAAACAGTATTAGGCAGTATTAGGCAGCATTGGGCAGTATTGGGCAGTATTGGGCAGTATTGGGCAGCATTGGGCAGTATTGGGCAGTATTAGGCAGTATTGGGCAGTATTAGGCAGTATTGGGCAGTATTAGGCAGAATTGGACAGTATTGGGCAGTATTGAGCAGTACTGGGCAGCATTAGGCAGTATTGGGGAGTATTAGGAAGTATTGGGCAGTATTAGGCAGTATTGGGCAGTATTGGGCAGTATTAGGCAGCATTAGTCAGTATTAGGCAGTATTGGGCAGTATTGGGTAGTATTGGGCGGTATTGGGCAGTACTAGGCAGTATTGGGCAGTATTAGGCAGTATTGGGCAGTATTGGGTAGTATTGGGCAGTATTAGGCAGTATTGGGTAGTATTGGGCAGTATTGGGTAGTATTGGGCAGTATTGGGTAGTATTGGGCAGTATTGGGCAGTATTGGACAGTATTAGGCAGTATTGGGTAGTATTGGGCAGTATTGGGCAGTATTGGGTAGTATCGGGCAGTTTTGAGTAGTACTGGGCAGTTTTGAGCAGTATTAGGCAGTATTGGGTAGTATTGGGCAGTATTGGGCAATATTAGGCAGTATCGGGCAGTATTGGGTAGTATTAAAGGTTGACTTGCAACAAAATTCACATTACAGTTGTTTGATATCAAAAGATTCACCATGTCTTACTCTGTTGCGTTGTAGGTGCCAAATATGTGAAAATGTGATTACAAGCTCTTAAAAGCTCAAAAATGAAAAGCCGCCGTAGATTGGAATCTCTTGATTTCGATGACATATCCACGGAGTTTGGTTATTGTCTTGTCACATGATGTTCTCGCGTGAATTGAAAGGCCAATAAAAAGCTCAATATAAAACTTATCGTAGCAATAGTTTATGACAAACACTTCAGGTTTTACCTAAGACCCGTATCAAATATAGATGCTCGCTACTTTACAGTTTCAGCTTGGCCAATCCGTCCGACAATTCAAAATACGTGTACATTTCCGAGTTGAGATCATAAAAAATGTCAAATTCTGAAGAGTTAAGACCCTGGCATTTCGAGCCTGACGCTCTATCTGAAGAAGATCCTCAACAGAATCAAACCTCCTAGCAAGTAATCACCGCCACTAGTTAGCTCTTATGTGCCAAGCTAGCTAGTAGTAATAGTTGTAGCTAGAGAGTGATAGAACGAATATTATTATATATATGATTTTAATGATTATAATTATCACTTCATATTGCGAACAAACATTCGTATTGACAACTTCATATTGACAACATTAACAATTTTACTAGAAATTCCACTGTCATACAGCCCACGACCAAAGAGATGGCCAGAGATATTGGCAAAAAATAAAGGGTACTGATGGTTGAGAAATGCAATATTAGCAATCAAATGGCTCTGCAGTGCAATAGGATAACTGCAATGGTAGCTGTAATGTACTGGGTGTGGGTGTTATTATATACAACAATAAACAATAATGAATGGAAAAGATGTTTATATTTTCCCCCTGCAATAGGAGAAATGCAATATTGGCCAATATTAGAAGTAAAATTCACTGATATTCTTAGAATAATCAATTTTATTAATATAGTAATAATAGAAAAACAATACACAATTTTGTTTACATTTCAAAATGTCATAGGTAGCAATATCGAGAAGTTGTGGTATTTATATAGGTTTTTAGAAAATTTATTTAAAAAGTGTTTGGTCATGACAAACAACAACAATGAAAGGAAAATATTACACGTTTATATCTCTCCCTTGCAATAGGAGAAATGCAATGTTGGCCAATATTATAAGTAAAATGCACTGATATTATTAAAATAACCAATATTGTTAATATAGTAATACAGCAATAATAGAAAACCTATGAGCGTTCATGCGTCTCGAAGATTTCTGCAAACTGCAGCAAAATAAAAGCTGTTATAAAAGTGTTATAAAGCTGTAGGCCTAATTTACTGTAATGTATGTAATTCAACAACAATAAAGAAACATGTTTATTATAACTCTGAAATGCAAAATTAGAAGTAAAATGGCAAGCTACTGTGTACTATACACAGTTTGAAAGTTGGTTGCGTTGAATGTAGAATGGTTTTGATAAGCGATCTTTAACAGAAAGCGAGTAAGAGCATTCACGCGTATAAAACTGTAGCAAAATAAAAAATGTTCTCGTCATGAAGGGGCGTTGTAGTTCGGCCCTAGCTTGTACATAAGTTGTAAAGAATTTCGGCTAACATTTCAAATAATGAAACCTTCGGTGATTGGACAAAAAACACAGGCTGATGAACTGTGTACCACAATTTCGTACCTGTAAATCGGTCTACGCCTCAAACGGTCTACGTTTATTACAGAAACCTTCGAATAAATTCGATTACAAGTAAAAAAATGCCATAGACTGATGAATTGAGCACAGTTTTCTCGTGAAATGCGCACTGCTAAATAGTTCTACAATCGGTCGCACGGGTTTATTGGCGTTTCAATTTTCGGTCTTAACTTTTATTAAACCGAGCTTTTCAAGCTTTTTGTGGCAATTTTCGTTCAAATTAATCTGTCTATTTGTGTATAATCCGATCAGATAGGTAAGTTTTAAAATATTATCGTAGGTTTACAAAGACTTGGTAACATATTTAAATAGGTTTAAATGTGTTTTGTATCGTTATTATACTTTAACGACTTTAAATTCCGATGCTTAAATTTTTTGATGAAATTTCTTGACGAGGGTTCGTCTCATTGTTGATGAATAATTTTCGTAAGTTGTGTGCACATGCATTTATCATAAAAACTCCCACACTTCCGCTCCGTTTGTGTGGTCGTGGGAATATTTAAATCTAGTGCTGCACTGATATACTGTTGGATAACATTGACCTGATGTATTAGCTATGGTTGCATAGACATATCTGTTCATTTCTTTAGGGGCTAATACCACCGGCTACAGAGTGGTGTGTCTGCAAGCGCTGTCAAAACACGCCATCTCTTCCTGAATGTTTGTTCTGCCATGATGCTGAGTTTGCGCATCGTCTCTATGATCGCGGGGAGCATGAATGCCTGTGTATGCATCCTGGCGTAGACAAACTTGTGGCGCCTGCACCCCTTGAGTTGGGGTGGAATAACTACCTGCGATATCATAGTGAGTTGGATTTTCATTTAATGCCAACAGCACCAAAGCCATGCTAATGTGTCAAGCATTATCCACAATTCTTGTGTTACACATTTAATGCATCGGTTGAACACACACATATTCCGAGCTCGTGGAACACAAAGAGAATTGTTATATTTAGCTTGTACACTTACTACAGTAGAGAGTGTATTAGTTTTATGATTTTATTATATAAAGATCGAGATTATTTTGATGATCAGCAATTATTGTTTTTCAATCATTGTTTTGGTAGATAATCTATTCTCATTTGGAGAGCCATCGCCAAATGCTCGGAAAAGGTTGTGTGCATACCGCAATCTTGTGTTTTGGTTTATGCCAGAAATCTTGTTTGCAAGCCTGCAAACTCTTCTTCATCATCCGTTGGTGGGAAAAGAGCCCGAATCTTAGACACCAAGCAGGCAGGTAGAGGCCGTTGCTCACCGCAACAAATTTGGGGCAAAGGCCAAAACACAAGCTTGGGGTATGCACACAACCTTTGTAACAACATCCGTTGTAATGGACCTCACTCTCAGGCCGTGGGAAATTAGATTGGACTGGCATCGCTTGAAGCCTTCCAGCTTCATGGCGTTAGAGCTGGTGGTCTCCGTTGACTGCAAAGTAAAAAAAGTTACGACCAACAATCACTTTCACATTATTTGAATGAATGAAGTAAAAACCATCAAAGTTTTACCTTGACAAGATGGCTGCTGACTATTAAACTGCAGCTCTGATCCATCATAGTGTAGGCCCCATATAGTGCGCAATGCCCCGGACTATTGCATCCACTGTCACTTGCCAAATCAAGCTCCTAATCGATTGCTGCTATCAATCCCTCGTTATGCAGGGTGTACTGCTCAGCAATACACTGTAAAATATTGTAAAACTTCATTATACAAGATTAATTTGTATCATTATCATTAGTCTAAGAATGTAGAATTCTCTTCCCCCTTTTTGTGTTATATTATGATAAAGAATCCGAATTTTAAATTATAATATATTTCACTTGAAGGATGACATATTTTCAATTCAAGAAAAAAATTGTTTCTAAATGTCGTTATTCAATTAGTGTGCTTAGCTTTTACTCACATTTTCCAAGTTTATGGGTAAATATTAACACTCACACCATGTAAGTATTCTCTTTGTTGGTAGAGGCAAACGCTGTGGCTTAGTATCGCGATGTTCAGGAGCAACAGGAAACGGAGGTTCTGCGTAAGGCATCCGCCAGAAAAGAGTGATGCAACTACCAGCGGGGGTTGATGACGTGAGCTCTGTTCACTCTGGCAGTTGTTTCCCAAGTGTATGATTGGTGACAGGAGGCACATGTAACCTTGAACTCTACCCATCTGCCTTGTCGCACCATCGCGAATGAGCAGGGGAGGGCGAAGGCGTGACAGTGAAATAGTCGCTGGAGTGCTGTCCCACTTACTATTATTTTCTCCACTTTGAAGGAGGATTCGGGTCTGAAATCACAACACAATGGTTGACTTGCAATAAGATTTGTACAACATCATTTCCTGTTATTATATCATATTTGCTTGATCAGAAAAAGAATAAATATATAGCCATGCAATCATGACACAGATTTTACAAAACCTTATCAGAATCCATGAAATTGTAAACATAAAAATGTGAGTAATAACTCTATGAATATTCTTTATATTTTGTCAAGTTTGGTTAAGTTCAGCTCTATCTTACATGTAATTGGAAAGTGTTTGACGCTGGCCAACATAGCGCCCAAACTCTTCCCAGTCTTCCGTGGTTGGCACAAACTCTTCATCATCTAATGCTAATAATAATCATCTAATAATACTAATATGCTATTAACGATGATACCAGAAAATGACAATAACTATTTTATATAACATATCTATAACGAAGTGGGGTTAAGAAATTTGGCGAAATCAATCGTGAAACTTATAACATTATTTTATCAATTATAGATTAATATATTACGTTTTACAGATAGATATGCAGTATGAATTAGTTTTGTTATTATAATAAGAATAATACACGTAATTAAAAAGATAAAATACTAATAATATCATATTACAATTAAATGACATTAATATTGTAATATTAAATATAAATTAATACAGTAGTATTAGGAGAACACTAGAAAATAACCCGAGTTACTACTAATACAAGTAGTTCATAAAATAAATTACTCACATGCTTTGGTGACATGTGGAGTATGCAAACAGGTTACAAAACATTTCGTCTTTGAAATGGCGAAAACAAAGGTAAGAGTAAGCAGGCGAATAAATAAAGTTTGTCACATCCAGCTTCACCCAGTTTCTCCACGCCCTGTGATGGTCTAGTCTTTTCTCTGCTCTTGGCCAACAAAAAAGGTGCTTCTCAGCTTGCCAGCTGCACAAACACGATGTGGCGCGTTAGACATTATGAAGAATTGAAATTAACAAGTTTAATACGAGAAAGCGTGTCTGTTATTTGCGATAGATCAAACTTGAACTGAAACTAACATTATCTGATCATGCGACTTACAATTCCCGCTATATGGCGCGAACAATTTCTGCAGCATTTTTCGACCATCATAACGAACCAAAAGGTTCATCATGTTTGTCAGAGGATGATATGCAATCGTTCAAGCTAAGTTAAAAAAATTAAACATATTTTTATGCTAGGTTTTGAGATATCACTGCTCAAAGTTGCAGCATTACGATACCGATAAAATAGACGCGTAAGAACAATAGAAATGGTTTTTATTGCAAGCGTGAAGTATATTTGTGAAAATATTTCGACGAATAAAAATGCATGAAAGTGTAAACATAAACTATCTCGGACACATACGTCACATTTTAGCCGTTTTGGAAAACGAATCCAAACTAGGGCGGTCTCGTGTGGCTGCGATTTTTTGTCCGTTTTTAAGCTTTCAAGAGCTTTTAATCACATTCCCACATATTTTGCACCTACAACACAACAGAGTAAGACATGGCGAATCTTTTGGTACCAAATAACTGTAATGTGAATTTATTGCAAGTCAACCTTTAAGGTCTGGGCACACGTAACGAATTATTCGTTCACTCTGACCGAATTAACAAATTTCACAGAATTCACAGATTTATTCGGCGGAATATTACAGAATTGTTTGAACTGTGCATGCACATCAAATTCGTCGACGAAACGATTTCAATTGGCTAACCAAATTATTTAGCGAGCATGGTTCTGGCAGCTTTGACAGTTGGTATAGTCCAAGACACGTACGACGACACACAGTAAAAGTATTAGCGCGATATGACCTGATACATACGATGCAACTGCCTAGATGTGCTAGACAGAAATTGTCACAAATTTATCAACTGAAAGCCATCTAGGTATTTACATGTAGGTCACATATAACGGTGTTGAAAACAATTTAAATTAATTTCAATTTTCAACATAGTTTTAACTTCCAAGGCAAATTGGAAAATTGCTAGACCGTAATTTAAAAAAAAGTGTCTATTTGTTGCACAAAAGAAAATTGTTAGTTCCATTATGTGCCTCTGAAGCCAGGCAGGCTGCCAATAGTTACAATGTACTATTTTGGATAACCTTCTAGTTATATGCTTCCTTCAATCAGCAAGTTCTACAATGTAGAAAGGCAATGTTCTTGGTTATGCAATCGAGCTTCAACGACATGTTTATTGCAAACTAACAGTGAGCCTGGTAGAAGAACATTGACATAGAATAGTGGACATAGAACATGGACATAGTGAGCCTGGACATAGAATTCTTTTAGATTCAATCCGACAGCCTGCAGGTGTTTAAGAGGCTAGTTTTCATAAACCAGATAAGGTTTCGGAACCAAAAGTTTTCTGGCGATTTGACGTAAAGCAAATGTTGTGTTCTCACTGTAATGTTCTTTATTCCAGTACTGAGTCTACAATGAATTGGTAAAATACATCCCAAGTATATGCATGTATAGAGAACTGTTATAGCAAAAGTATTATCCTAAAATTATACATTAAGCAAGTAAAAGTAATATGTAATTATTTCATAAATAACCAGCTATGTATAATACTATAATGACATAGTCAATTTCATTCACAATGTAATGCATTGATTGTCCATTGTAATGTCCCAACACCTCGCTGCTAGCTTGAAGTTGTATGGGTGACTTTAGCGATTAGATTGTCTCTTTGAGCGTCTGGGATTGTCCCTGTTGTATTCATTTCTATCAGGTAATGTTGGATTTCTTCTTTTCGGTTTTGGTACTATAGCCGCAGGCAAGGGTTGTGATTGTGGAAGACTGCTTGGAGTGGTTGGTATTTTGGCAAGCGGTTCGGCATCTTCTGGTGAAGGATGTCTAAAACAAAGCTGTTCAAGATGTCTCTTCCAGGTTGGTCCTCTGGGTAGTACTCTAACATTGACTGTTCTGCTGCCAAATACTTTGATAACAACAGCTTCCACCCACTTGGGCTGTTTATCTCTTTTGGGTTCACAGTATAAAGCTTAGCTTTATACTGTTTACACAGGGGATCCAACTGTGTAATGATGAACTCTTTTAGTTGATCGGTTATCCTGCATCTGTTTGCTTTGAGCTAAGTGCTCAATCTCCTGCGATTGACATTGGTTGATTAATCCATCAACTGAGATTCCAAGTTGTCGAATACCATTCTTTCCTAAAAGGTTGAGATTTTGTATTTTGCTTACGACAAAATGTAATTGCTTCTCATGTTGATGTAAATCTATCTTTGTTTTGCCGAGACAGACTCCTAGTATGTTGATCTTGTCTTTTGTTGCAGACTCATAATGAACATTTGAAGTTTTGAGTGTAGGTCTCCCCATTTTTCTCCAGTTGTCCAGGAATATGAAGCTGTCTCCCACTCCAGCGTCCACTTCCAAGGTCATTGTGTTACCTTGTAAATCAAGGTTGACCTGTAGCTGTTGATTAGTGTTGACGGTTTTGACGGCCTTCACTAAGTTCAGAGGCTTAGCACCTTTCTGCTTTTTACGGCAGACGACTTCTAAATGTTCTGTAAGTTTACAGTAATTGCAGGTAGATTTCTTATATCTGCATTTGGTAGATTTGTGGTTAGACTTTCCACATTGGTAGCATTTCTGTTGATCTGCAGATTTTGACGGTTTTGAAGTTGTCGTCTTGTTTACCACCTTGACAGGATTTGCTGCACCATAGACTGTTTCCTTTCCCACTTTTGCTGCTTCCTCTATTCCCATAGCAATTTTGATAGCTCTGGCAAATGTCAGGTCTTCATCTTCAATTTGAATAGTGCTTTAAGTATTGCTTCATTCCCAACTGAACAGATGAATCTTGTACGTAAAGCTTCATCTTGTGCATCAGTAATATTTGCAAAGTCGCAAGTTGTAGCATCATGTCTTATTTTTGTTGCTAACTCTTGAATTGTCTCTCTTGGATTTCTTTTCATATTGCTCAAGTAACGATATCTTTCTCTAACGATAAAAGTTCTAGGGTTATATTGAGTCATCATGTAGTCCTCAATATCTTCCATTGTCAGTTTGTTGACTACTTTCTTGGGAGTTTGTTGATCTGACCAATCAAGTAATTGTTCATAAATAACTTTTGATTGATTGGTTAGAAAATTCTGTGGAACTCTGTCCTCAGTAATAAAATTGGCTCCTATGAATGTCCTGAAGTGCAGTAAATAGTGTGTCCACAGCTCTATATTTGGGTCAAAAGCAGTAAAATTAGGAGTATTTCCTCCTGATTTTATTTTGGTCATCTGCGTAAAAAGTTCGATCGGCCGTTTATTTTCTTCTTTCTGTTGTTCCATCTGCTCCTTCTGCTGCTCTATTTGCTCTCTTTGCTGTTTCAACTGCTCTCCCTGCTGCTGTCTCTGCTGTTTTATCTACTCCTTCTGCTGCTCCATTTGTTCTCTTTGAAGAGCCATCTGTTGAGTCAGCAGTTGAATCAGTTGATCAGTTTGAGTAGACATTGTAGGGAAAATTTAGAGTAGAGTTGAAGTGTAGAATTTTCGGCTAAAGAGTGTCATTGTTGCCAATTATATGTTGTGTTCTCACTGTAATGTTTTTTATTCCAGTACTGAGTTTTCAATGAATTGGTAAAAGACATCCCAAGTATATATATATCTATAGAGAGCTGTTATAGCAAAAGTATTATCCTAGAATTATACATTAAGCAAGTAAAAGTAATCTGTAATTATTCCATAAATAACCAGCTATGTATAATACTATACAGTGCACCCTCGAGAAACGATATTAATTCGTTCCAGAGTTGGCATCGTATGGTGAAAAATTCGTATATCGAGGTATAAAGATCATTGTAATTATACAATGCAAACACCCCCTGGTAAAAATCGTCAATTTTGTTTATAAAAACGTGTACATATTGACAATTAGCAACAAAATAGTATGTTAACTTTAGTAATTATAGTTACCTACAGTAACTGTATTGTATTTAGTGTATTTTAATGGTTATGATCTGCAATAAAACAAAAAATTATAATGTGTGTACCAAATGTAGTACGTACGGTAAGGAGTTCTTGCCTTCAAAAAGTACGCAAAACATAAACTTTGAATTCACTTCAAGTAAGTTTAGCTTGCTAAGCCTACACTTAAAACTAAGTTTTAGTATGTATTTTGAACTATTTTACTGAATTTCAACTTTTTATTACGAAATTTTATCCTTCAGCAGTTCCTATGGTCACTTTCACTATAAACTTTAGCCTATCTGGTTGAAATCTTTTTCGACCTAAATCAATAAGGCCGAGCGATGCAGTTATAGAAAGCGGCCTCTCGCACACTTGACCATTTAATGGCTACCGAAAAGAAAAATAAAGTTATATTTTTTATACTGGACGTACATACCTTTGGAGTAACGTAGCTGGTACATATAGCGGGTAAAGCAGAGAGGAGGCAAAAACGTATCAATGTTAATTATGGTGCTGTACACTTGAAAATAAATTTAAAACGTAATGAATTGGAATTTTTTAGCACACTAAAAGAAGTTGTCCATTCCTGTCCAATTTTTCTACGAAAAAATTGATGGTGCAATGCAGAAAATTGCTAGCTAGCGCTTGTAAAAGGATCCAGAGAATGTGGTACAGTAGTTTGTCTTGTATGAAATGTGCACAAGAATCAATGTAACCATACATACAAAGTTTGTACGTATTTATACCCTATGGGGGGGACAGGGCTTTAGCAAGTTTCAGAAAGTAATGTGGATGCGTCAACTATCTTGAGTAGCTAGTTATATGAGTTACATACATACATACGATGAATTGTATTCACGTAGAAGATAACAAGCCCATATGCAAAGACATGGTTAAACAAGAAAATATAACATAAAATCAAAAGGAAACAAATAAAATGAATAAAATATGAAAAACATGCCACACAAGAGATAAATAATATATATTATACATGCATTGTTTTAATGTACCAGTCCACATCAGTAAATTAAACACTTGAAACATTTCTGCGAATGTGGGATTTTCTTTATTTTCTAAATCCTCGCCTTTACAAAATGGTTGCTCCTTTTGAATGCTGATCGCGTGCATGACCTAGCTCATTCAAATCTTCAGTCGGAAGCTCTTTCTTGTGCTTGCTTTAATGGAGTTCTTGTTTTAATAATAATTGCAAATGCTGATTGGTTGCGATCATATTCCTTGACAATGTTAATAATACGGGTCCCTTCTTTTTATTTACGACATCCAACTTTGTTGACATAGAAATCATTTTTCCTTCGTTTTGTAACGTTTGTATCGGTCTCAGATTCCATAGATAACGAATTAAATGTAGATAGTTGTAGTTATATACGTATGCTGACTTGAATGTTTATAGTAAAAGCTATAATAATGCTACAAATGAATATTTGCTCTCGCTTGTGTATTTTACACGAAATTTTCCACGCGGACACGAGAGAAGTCGATCATCGTCTCTTCTAAACGTTCTAAGAATGTTTTTGGCAAACTATATTTCGGTGTCTTTTTTATCTCGACGTGTGTTATGAGCACACCGACGGCCAAATTTGAACTCGGGCGAAACTTTTTTCAAATTTGTATGGTGAAATAAAATTCGTATAGCGAGGTGAAGATATCACAATATTTGACTTCAAAAGGTGAAAAAATCGTATATCAGGGTAATCGTATCTCGAGGGTGCACTGTAATGACATGGTAAATTTCATTCGCAATGCGATGCATTGATTGTCCATTGTAATGTTCTAACAGCAAAAATTATGTGTGTGTAAAGTTTAGATGAAGCTAAGCAAAAACGTGTAAATACATAGCAATTAGACACAAACACAGACACAGAGGTACACACTCACAAAACCATGCACTCACACTCTTACACATATATACATACGCTCAAACACACACAAGCGCACACAAACACATGCCCACACACCCAAACACACGCACACACGCACACACGCACACACACACACACGCACACACGCACACACACCCACTTACTGACTCATGCTCTTACGCAGTAATGCGTTCATGCATTCATGCACTTAAACCCTCATGCACTCACATGCTCAAACATTCAAATGCTTGCATGCTGGCATGCATAAACATTAATATACTCAGCTTCTTACTCCCCCACACACTCTCGCACTAATTTACCCGCTCATGCCTTCATATGGGCACACACAGTGACAAGATGGGGTTTGTCAATATAGTTAATAATAGTAAAACAGTGCATACTAGTGACTCTACAAGCAAGAGAACTTAAGTTTATCTATAACTAGGTGAATGTCCGGCGTTGCACTGGTAATAGAACAATCACCCAATGAATTTGAGTAACTTACCTGAAAAGCTTGGTCTTTATTAAAATCT
Organism: Watersipora subatra; assembly: GCF_963576615.1. Taxonomy (NCBI): domain Eukaryota; kingdom Metazoa; phylum Bryozoa; class Gymnolaemata; order Cheilostomatida; family Watersiporidae; genus Watersipora; species Watersipora subatra. The sequence goes on along the minus strand of NC_088717.1, from coordinate 146,260 downwards.
TCATTAAAACCGACATTTTGGGCCAGCGTAACGATTAAGTGCTGGTTATTAATCTCAAGCAAGTGCTTTGAGTGTGAGTATTTTATACAATATAATGGCTCACTCAGAACTCATTGTATTCTCCATAGCTTAATGTTGAAGTTCGTTGCCTTTAGATATGGAGGTCCCGAGCTCGAAGACTTTTGCCAAATGGGTTTTTTCACTGCTAGATCTTAATTGCTGTAACTGGACATTTGGTTTACCAAAAAGCCAAAAAACAAACATTAAGATTTTTATTTATAGATAAAGTATATCGAGTTCCTTCAAAAGGCTAAGACTTAACATTCCAAGTGTGTTTTAGTACTTCAACTTGCAATATTGTGAAATTGTGAAAAGTTGCTTTTTGTGAAATTAAAGAATTTTGTTATTCAACAAAATCCTTTAATTTCACAAAAGGCAACAGAAACTAACGTTCTATAAAATAAATCTCAGTTACAATGACATAGCTTGATTAACATCTGACAGTTGAAACAGCTTTGCATTTGGGTTTCTAAAATACTTTGCTGTAGTTAAGGTATTTTATAAGAACATGCATAAATAACAAGATTATTGTAATGATACATAAAACTTTGTAAACATTAATAAAAAAAGCATAAGAAATCTATAAAAATAATAGCTCAAATTTGCAACAATGCCTGACATATACTTCCTGCTAATATAGGTAACAGTGGCAATCAATCTTATTTTAAACATTTGTTATTCCGATGTGCTAAGACTGTAGAGGTTTAAACTTTATAACTAATTTTCTATAAATTGTATGTCAGATTAACTAAACGATTATATTTTTATTTATTCCATTAAATAACAATAAATAAAGTTAGATTAGATATACGTTTATTCAAAGAGTCTAAAATGTTTAATTACCAAAGCAAAGTTTGCTAAATGTAAACATGTCTAAATAAATTATGACTACTCTCTACTGCAGTTAAAAGGTAAATGTAGGTTATTTACTTTCTAAATAAACATAACAGTGCTTTGGTTCAATTTTTAAGCTCATTGCATTTGTATGCCAATCTTTAACATATATTTTTACATTGCTACAAAATGATTAAATATGTTATTGTGCACCAAGCTAATTTGGTTAATAACTTAGTTGCACGCAAAATAATCAACATTTATGATAAACCTTTACAAAACATGCCTAGTTTCTTGAACTTGTTCAGTCTTAAGAAATATATTTATAAAAGACTTCACAAGCTTTGGCTGTGAAACCTTGGCTGTTATAGTCATCGAGCTAGTTAGTTAAAGTGCACACCAGCAGCTTGACGTTGTCTTCGGGCTGATTACAGTCATCTTCAAGTCATGCGGCCACTAAAATAAATACTGTAAAACCTCTAAATAAATGCCACCTTTATTTAAACGCCACCTTCATTAGAAAGGTTGAAAAATAGAGTGCTACCTTTTAATTAAGCGACCATCTCCATTTGACCGCCACTTTGAGATCCTTTACTTTTTACGAAACCATATTAGCAAGTGATCAGCAATAAAAATGTGTCATAAAAATTGCGCTAATAATGACTCGGTTAAAAACAATTGACTCAAAAAAAATTAATTTTGTTCCAATCAAATCTCATTTTCCAACTCCAACAATTTATATTTTTTTGTTAAAACTTTGACAGCAACACTTTAGAATTAATTCATAACTGTCGCTGGCTAATAGTAGTTCCTTGTTTAAACCGGTATTGATACTTCAATGCATACGCCAAACAGTTTACATTCATGGTGGTATGTGAGTGACTAGTTTCAGGCTAAAAGTTGTGCTTAGTGATGCTGCTAAAAGTTTATCATTTGTGTAAAACGCACACGTAAATGTTTGGCTTAGCTAAAAAATTGTTTGGTCATTAATATCGACTAGTTTAGCAGCGAAAAAAAGAGGTTGAGGTCAGAAAACATTGTGGAAAGTATTGAACAGCCGGAAGATCTTCGTTTCATCAAAATCATCAATCAGAATGCAACTGGCCGAGCAAACAGTGCAAATATATTTGTTCAAAAATTCCAATTTTTGTTTCTGTATTTATTATAAGCGTAAGTCGTATATGGCACTTATTTTTAAATATATACTTGCAGCATTTGATAGAATGTTATTATATAACTCAAAAATTTGCAGATTTATAGCATACTATTTGTTAGCATCTTTCAGTTATTTTAACACTGTTTACAAAGGATTGGTGCGGGCTCATAACTCTTATTCTATTGCATTTAAAACGCCATTTTTGGCTGCAAACTGTAGCAAACATAGCAATGAGTACAATGGGTTTTTAATGCTACATTGTTGAATATAATTGGAAAATGTAAATACACCTTCAAATTTAGAACAAAATGAAAAGCACCAACAAGTTGCAAAACCAACCATAGGGCAACAGGCTATAATATTATTGGAGGTTAATTGTAAACAATAGACATCAACTGGTAAAAATATTTCTCAGCTTTCCAATGCATGTTTGTTTTAAAGATCATTGACAAGTTAACAGATTTATTGCATTCAAAATGGTTTATGTCGCTCTGCTCAAAGAAAATTGCAAAATATCGGTGACGTTCACTTTGCCCGTTAAAGAGTCAAATTTATCTTTCCTAAACTATGACAAGCTATTGGAAAAATACTACGCCAGCCTCTATTTGAACACCACTTCCATTGGATTGTTGCTATAGGAAAAGGGTTGAAAAATAGGGCTCCACTGCATTCAAATAAAAGTTTTTACAGTATTTTAGCCAATAAAAAGCAGCATGGAAAACTGACAGCAACAGCATCAGCCTCTGCTGCAAAAATCCGTAAAAGGCACTGATGAAAAGCATCTACACAATATTTTTGTTCTGAATAATAATTAATATTTTAACATCTATTTTTCTATTTACAATTTTAATATTAAAATAAATTTTTATTCAAATACAGGTATCTTGTGCTAGTAAAGCCTTCATTTAAGGGCCATGGCGCTCTACTTTTCAATTCTTCTCTCATAGTGGACTTCAAATAGAAGCGTCAGCTAAATAAAGGTGGTGTTCGAATGCAGGTTTTAAAGATTGACTTGCAACAAAATTTACCTTACAGTTATTTGGTATCAAGAGATTCACCATGTCTTTCTCTGTTGTGTTGTGGGTGCCAAATATGTAGAAATGTGATTACAAGCCCTTAAAAGCTCAAAAACGAAAAGCCGCCGTAGATTGGAATCTGTTTATTTATCTGACGTAGTCATTACAGTTTGGTTATCGTCTTGTCACGTCATGTTCTCACGTGTATTGAAAGGCCAATAAAAAGCTCACTATAAAACATATGGTAGCACTAGTTTATGACAAACACTTCGGGTTTTACCGAAGTCCCTAAATTAAATATAGATGCTCACTACTTTACAGTTTTGTTTCGGCATTATTCAATCGTCAAGTCGTAATCTGATCACGTGACCCAATACATCGCAAATAATTTTTGCAGCACTTTTCGATTATCACAGGTAACCAACAGGCATGTCATGATTATCAGATAATGATATGTACTCCTTCGAGCTAAGGTTAAAAACTTTAACGATTTTTTTTCGGTAAGTTGTAAGATATCAGTGCTAAAAGTGACAGCATTACAATGACGATAAAATAGACGCGTAAGAACAATAGACATGGTTTTATTGAATGCGTGAAGTATACCTATTTGTGAAAATATTTCGACGAATGAGGTTGCATGAAAGTGTAAACAGAAACCATCCTGTAACAACTACATCACATTTGAACCGTTTTGGAAAGCAAATCCAAACTACGACGGTCTCGTGTGGCTGCGATTAACTGTTCGTTTTTTAGCTTTTAGGAGCTTGTAATCACATTTCCACATATTTTGCACCTACAACACAACAGAGTAAGACATGGTGAATCTTATGATACCAAATAACTGCAATGTGAATTTTGTTGCAAGTCAACCTTTAAGATTAAGCAGCTTGGTAGAGTAATTGTTTCAAAAGTATTTGCAGTGAACCACGAAACAGCAGGCTATCACTGTTTCAGAACTTTGGAATTGTACCTAACACCAATGCTTGTAGTCATTAATTATTCTGAAGTCTAAAAGATTAAACACCATGATTGGGTATTTAGAACATAAAAAAGCTGGAAGCAGTAGAACCAGTCTTTTTGAAGGAGGCAGCTCTGAGATTTAAGCAGACAAACTTTGGGTGAGTTTTTTATAGTAGAGCAGGTGCGTTCAGCAAGTGCCCTTAAAGCAGGTGCCCTTAAAGCAGGCGCTCTTAAAGCAGGTGCCTTTAAACAAAACATAGTAAAGCAGGTGCCTTTAAACAAAACATAGTAAAGCAGGTGCCCTTAAACAAAACATAGTAAAGCAGGTGCCTTTAAACAAAACATAGTAAAGCAGGTGCCCTTAAACAAAACATAGTAAAGCAGGTGCCCTTAAACAAAACATAGTAAAGCAGGTGCCTTTAAACAAAACATAGTAAAGCAGGTGCCTTTAAACAAAACATAGTAAAGCAGGTGCCCTTAAACAAAACATAGTAAAGCAGGTGCCTTTAAACAAAACATAGTAAAGCAGGTGCCTTTAAACAAAACATAGTAAAGCAGGTGCCCTTAAACAAAACATAGTAAAGCAGGTGCCCTTAAACAAAACATAGTAAAGCAGGTGCCCTTAAACAAAACATAGTAAAGCAGGTGCCCTTAAACAAAACATAGTAAAGCAGGTGCCTTTAAACAAAACATAGTAAAGCAGGTGCCTTTAAACAAAACATAGTAAAGCAGGTGCCTTTAAACAAAACATAGTAAAGCAGGTGCCCTTAAACAAAACATAGTAAAGCAGGTGCCCTTAAACAAAACATAGTAAAGCAGGTGCCCTTAAACAAAACATAGTAAAGCAGGTGCCCTTAAACAAAACATAGTAAAGCAGGTGCCTTTAAACAAAACATAGTAAAGCAGGTGCCCTTAAACAAAACATAGTAAAGCAGGTGCCTTTAAACAAAACATAGTAAAGCAGGTGCCTTTAAACAAAACATAGTAAAGCAGGTGCCTTTAAACAAAACATAGTAAAGCAGGTGCCCTTAAACAAAACATAGTAAAGCAGGTGCCTTTAAACAAAACATAGTAAAGCAGGTGCCTTTAAACAAAACATAGTAAAGCAGGTGCCCTTAAACAAAACATAGTAAAGCAGGTGCCCTTAAACAAAACATAGTAAAGCAGGTGCCCTTAAACAAAACATAGTAAAGCAGGTGCCCTTAAACAAAACATAGTAAAGCAGGTGCCTTTAAACAAAACATAGTAAAGCAGGTGCCTTTAAACAAAACATAGTAAAGCAGGTGCCTTTAAACAAAACGTAGTAAAGCAGGTGCCCTTAAACAAAACATAGTAAAGCAGGTGCCCTTAAACAAAACATAGTAAAGCAGGTGCCCTTAAACAAAACATAGTAAAGCAGGTGCCCTTAAACAAAACATAGTAAAGCAGGTGCCTTTAAACAAAACATAGTAAAGCAGGTGCCCTTAAACAAAACATAGTAAAGCAGGTGCCCTTAAACAAAACATAGTAAAGCAGGTGCCCTTAAACAAAACATAGTAAAGCAGGTGCCTTTAAGCAAAACATAGTAAAGCAGGTGCCCTTAAACAAAACATAGTAAAGCAGGTGCTCTTAAACAAAACATAGTAAAGCAGGTCCCCTTAAACAAAACATAGTAAAGCAGGTGCCTTTAAACAAAACAGATATACATAAGCATGCAAGTAATGAATAGTATGGCAATTTAAATGACACAGTGGAGTTCTGAATGAACTGCTACAAAAGATAATACAAAATGTTATGGATGATCTAGTCATTAAGTTACACTCTGCAGAAGTCCGCCATATCTAGCTGAAATACTACAATAACCTGCAATCACTACCTTAGAATCTGCAGCAGTTTGCTATGTAGTTAACCGGAGTACTACAATTATAGTCTACAGTCATTGCCTCAGCCTCTGCAATAGTTTCCCACTTCTACCAAAAATGCCGCATTAATCTACAGCCGCTGCCTTAGATCTTGCAGTAGTTTGCTATATCCAGCTGAAACACTACAATAGTTTACAGTCACAACCTATAACAACTCAATAATGTAGAGTCAGTGCCAGATACCATGCAAAAGCGTAGTTAATTTTTACAACTTCAAGTTTGGTGATGACTAGACTAAACACTAAGATCCGAACCTACTTCTTCAGCCTAGATATTTAAATGAACAACCATTTTTGTTCTTTGTCTGCGGGTTTGGTGTCACAATTTTGCTTGTTTGGACAACTACGTGCAACTATGAGTTATACCTTTTTTAATGTTATTTTAAAACAGTTCGACTTCTAATCTTGTTGGTTGAAACATTGACAAGTTTATTCTCCTTTTAATATTTTGTTTGTGGTTCATTCATCAGGTAAGAATGTGTGATTTTTTAAAATCTCTTTTATTTCATCTTCTTTTAAATGCATTTTTTTAACCCTACTACTCAGCAAACCATCGTACTTTTTAACCCTATTTCTCAACAAACCACCATACCGTTTAACCCTACTTCTCAATAAGCCATCATACTGTTTAACCCTATTTTGCAACAAACCATCGTACTGTTTAACCCTACTTCTCAGTAAGCTATCGTACTATTTTACCCTACTTCTCACTCAGTAAGCTACCATATTGTTTAACCATATTTCTCAATAAGCCATCGTACTGTTCAATGGTATGTCTCAGTAAGCCGTCGTTCTTTTTAACGGCGTGTCTCAGTAAGCCGCAGCACTGTTTCATATCATAGAGTCAAGGTTGGTACTATCTATAAGTTGAATTCGAAAGTCAAAGCATTTCCTCACCAACCTAAAAAACGCAGTCAATTGCCAGACATGTTTAACAAATCTAAAGATACGTTGTTTTGATATCTAAACCTATGTTTAGATATGTTTAGAGTCAAATAATTTAGTGATAAGATTTTTACTAATAAATTTCCTTTTATATTTTTGATAGTAAAATCTACCTGAAGTACGAGGAGTGACAAACAGAGGCTGCTGCTGTCTTTGATAGAACTTCCAAAATATTGTCCATCAAGTTTATCTTATTGCTCTCAAACAAAGTTTTCTCAAACAAAATTGAAGATTCTTTAATGTCACTAAACTGGTACTAAAGTTACTAAAATACTAAATGCCTCAAAGCCCCACAGAGCCAAAATGCTTTAAAACCAATCAAATTAGCAGCTTTCTAAAAAAGTTTATATGACTAGAAATTCCCCTCTCATACACCCCATGATCAAAGTGATATTGGAAAAAAGAAAGGGTACTGATGGTTAAGAAATGCAATATTAGCCATCAAATGGCACTGCAGTGCAATAGGATAACTGCAATGGTAGCTGTAATGTACTGAGTGTTATGATATACAACAAGCAGCAATAATGAAAGGAAAAAATTATATGTTTATATTTTTCCCCCTGCAATAGGAGAAATGTAATATTGTCCAATATTAGAAGTAAAATGCACTGATATTATTAGAATAACCAATATTATTAATATAGCAATAATAAAAAACCAATGCACAATTTTGTTTACATTTCAAAACGTCATAGCTAACACTAAAAATTCCACTGTCATACAGCCCACGACCAATGTGATATTGGAAAAAAGAAAGGTACTGATGGTTGAGAAATGCAATATTAGCAATCAAATGGCACTGCAGTGCAATAGAATAACTGCAATGGTAGCTGTAATGTACTGGGTGTTATTATATACAACAAATAGCAATAATGAAAGGAAAAGATTATATGTTTATATCTCTCCTCCTGCAAAAAAAGAAATGCAATATTGGCCAATATTAGAAGTAAAATGCACTGATATTATTAGAATAACCAATATTATCTATATAGTAATAATAAAAAACCAATGCACAATTTTGTTTACATTTCAAAACGGCATAGCTAACAATATCACAAAGTTGTGATATTTATATAGATTTTTAGAAAATCTGTACTACGTAGTCATTGTCCTGTAGTCATCCAAACTTATAATTAATTATTGCAATAACCTCATTAGAACCGTTAGAAAAAATATCATCGTCATGCCTTTACTTACACTGCGTTAGATTTTTAGAAAGTCTGTACTACGTAGTCATTGTTCTGTAGTCAACCAAACTTATAATTAATTATTGTAATAATCTCATAAGAAATGTTAAAAAATATCATTGTCATTTGCTTTACTTATACTGCGTTGGACATCAGTTAGAATGGGAAAGTATTCAAATGTGTCGGCAAATGAAAATGGAAAAATTGAAATCGGCAAAAATGAAACGATTTCTGTACTCCTATGTTAATTGCCAAAACCTTCGGCAATTCTACAATGCTATAGACTGGTGAAAAGTGCACGTTATTTTTTCGTGAAATGCGCAAGACTTCATCGTTCTATTATTTGTCCCTCGACGTTTCAATTTTTGGTCTTAACTTTTATTAAACCAAGCTTTTCAAGTGTTTTGTGGCGATTTTCGTTGAAATTAATCTGTCTATTTGTGTATAATCCGATCAGATGGGTAAGTTTTAAGATAATACCGACAGTTTACAAAAACTTGGTAAGATATTTAAATAGGTTTAAATGTGTTTTGTATCGTTATTATATTTTAACGACTTTACATAACGATGCATAAATTTGTTGATGAAATTTCTTGACGAGGGTTCGTCTCATTGTTGATGAATAATTTTCGTAAGTTGTGTGCACATGCATTTATCATAAAAACTCCCACACTTCGCTCCGCTCGTTTGGTCGTGGGAATATCAAGAAGTTGTGATATTTATTTAGATCTTTAGAAAATCTATTCAACAAAACTATTTAGAAAAAATAATAACAGTAACATATTGCCCATCATCGATGTTGTTCGTGTGACTATAACACTTGAATAGTCATCCAAACTTAATTAAATATTGTAATAATCTCAGAATCGTTAGAAAAACATATCATCGTCATTTCCTTTACTTTCACTGCTTTGGACATCAGTTAGAATACCAAAGTACTCAAAAGTTTCCAAAATGTCAGTTACTTTGAAATCGGCAAAAAAGAAACGATTTCTGTACTTCTACGCTAATTACAGAAATCTTCGGCAATTCGACAATGCTATAGACTGGTAAAATGTGCACGTTATTTTTTCGTGAAATGCACACGACTTAATCTTTCTATTCTCTGTCGCTCGGCGTTTCGTTTGCCAGTCTTAATTTTGATAAAAGTAAGGCTTCCCCAATTTTAATAACGATTTTTGGCCAAATTAATCTGTCTATTTGTGTATAATTCGATCAGATAGGTAAGTTCTAAGATTCTGTCGACAATTTACAAAGACTTGGTAACATATTTAAATAAGCTTATATGTGTTTTGTATCGTTATTATACTTTAACGACTTTACAAAACGATGGTTAAATGTGTTGATGAGATTTCGAAACAAGGGTTTGCGAAGTTGTTGATGAATGATTTTCATAAGTTGTGTGCACATGCATTTATCATAAAAACTCTCAAATGTTCGCTTCGCTCGTTTGGTAGTGGGACAACAAACAGCAATAATGAAAAGAAAAGATTATATGTTTATTTCTCCCCCTGCAATAGGAGAAATGCAATATTAGAAGTAAAATGGAAGCTGCTGTGTAATATACAGTTTGAAAGTTGGTTGTGTTGAATGCAGAATGGTTTTAACAGTGATCTGTAACTAAAGTGAAGAAATGGGACATGATCACAGAAACCATGGTTAAGTCGGGTGTGTGAGATTTAGAGTTATCTACACTTGCAGAAGGAGACAATTCTCAGTTATTTTGCAAAAAACATTCGATTCCAGCTTAATTACAGCAGATTTCATGGTCAATAAACTAAATGCATGTTTACCATTAGTGCGAAAACATAGTTTTGAAAAAACCGGTGTTAAAGTTTGAGAAACGAAAACCAATGCACGATTTTGTTTACATTTCAAAACGTCATAGCAACCAAAATTAAGAAGTTGTGATATTCATCTAGATTTTTGTATTTATACGCAAAAAGTTATGCTGAATTTAAAAATATTTTTAGTTTATAACTACATTTAAAATGTTGCATAAAAGCTCATTGCACTCATTAATGTGTTTGCTACAGTTTGCAACTAAAATGGTTTTTTATGTGCATTAGAAGAAGAGTTTTGAGTGTCGATACCTGGTAAGATCAGATTACTGCAATGGTGCTAACAAATAATATGCTATAAATCTGCAAATTAATGAGTTATATAACAATAATCTTCAAATATATTTTCAAAAACAATTTACATAAAAAGCCACCCCTATATGTATAATACAGGCAGAAACAAAAATTAATATTTTTGAAACAAAGATATTTGCATCGTTTGCTCCGCCGGTTGCGTTCTGATTGTTGCTTTTGAGGGAATGAACATCTTTGCCTAGTTGTTCAATACTTTCCACAATGTCTTCTTGTAAAGGTCGCCATGGCAGCTGCTTTCAAACCTGCTCCCGGCTTATTATCACTTGTTATTATCGATTATGCTGACTACAGAAGTCACTTATGCAGTCTGGGCAAAGGCCCAGCTAATCCAAGTGTGCTAATCCAGCTAATCAAAGTGCTAATCCGGCTCTGTGTCCTTGAAACAGATACCTGGTCCAAGTAGTCTCCTGGTAATATGGGTCAATAAATAAAGCTGTTTGTTGTGACTAAAATATGTATATTTATGTGGGGTCCTACCACACAAAGTTGTCAGAATTACCACTTTTAAAATTACTGTCGTCACTTTTAAAATCCCTTTCGTCACTTTTTTCAAGTTGGTAACCAAAACAACCTCTTTCTTTACATTTGTTATTTTAATACAGATATTCTTTCTGGTGGCACTGGGTTGGGATGCGTTGAAAACCTTAAACTGGCTTAGCTTGAACTTCTGCTCATTAATACAATGGCTCAACCAGTGACCTTCACAAATTTTATCAGCGATGTTTGGGAGCGCTGCTGATTACTCCACGAAGAGTGACAATCGTCTTAGGTTTTTAGGGCTACAATTCCTGTACTAGAAATAGACCGAGATTGTCTTCATTAATCACTGTCAGTCCCAGACTTGGAAACGGATTTGCTAAGATTTGCTGCCAGTGTATTGTGGCATTTCATAAATGTTTATATCAATTACCTGTCAGTCTATGATTGCTGCGCCAGATGCTTCAAACCAAAACTAGTGAAGTTTCGTTTGATCGTGAGGATTTATGAACAAATAATAAGGCAGTTAATAACCTTACTTACAAATGTGTTTAACTTAGTTAGTGATCGTACTTAATAAATGGTTAGTAATGAATTAGTTAGAATGGTTAGAATTAGAATGAATGGTTAGTAATAACTGGTTAGTAATCCTACTAAATAAATATGTTTAACGATTAGGTTTAACATTAAATGAGAATAACTTTTAGTGATACAAGGTGTCTTTATCCTGTGTCTGTTTAGAAACTCTCCCAAACCTAGTGTATGTTGCAACAGGCCCTCTATCCTCTAGATCATCAGAACGCTGAGTAAATTTTACTGTAATATCATCAGGTGGTGAATGAGTGAGGTGATGATACTCTTCATTGTCATTAAAATTTCTATATAGATATATTGGGAAGGTACTCTCCATATCCATAGTACAGTGCACCCTCGAGATACGATTACCCTGATATACGATTTTTTCACCTTACGAAGTCAAATATTGTGATATCTTCACCTCGCTATACGAATTTTATTTCACCATACAAATTTGAAAAAAGTTTCGCCCGAGTTCAAATTTGGCCGTCGGTGTGCTCATAACACACGTCGAGATAAAAAAGACACCGAAATATAGTTTGCCGAAAACATTCTTAGAACGTTTAGAAGAGACGATGATCGACTTCTCTCGTGTCCGCGTGGAAAATTTCGTGTAAAATACACAAGCGAGAGCAAATATTCATTTGTAGCGTTATTATAGCTTTTACTATAAACATTCAAGTCAGCATACGTATATAACTACAACTATCTACATTTAATTCGTTATCTATGGAATCTGAGACCGATACAAACGTTACAAAACGAAGGAAAAATGATTTCTATGTCAACAAAGTTGGATGTCGTAAATAAAAAGAAGGGACCCGTATTATTAACATTGTCAAGGAATATGATCGCAACCAATCAGCATTTGCAATTATTATTAAAACAAGAACTCCATTAAAGCAAGCACAAGAAAGAGCTTCCGACTGAAGATTTGAATGAGCTAGGTCATGCACGCGATCAGCATTCAAAAGGAGCAACCATTTTGTAAAGGCGAGGATTTATAAAATACAGAAAATCCCACATTCGCAGAAATGTTTCAAGTGTTTAATTTACTGATGTGGACTGGTACATTAAAACAATGCATGTATAATATATATTATTTATTTCTTGTGTGACATGTTTTTCATATTTTATTCATTTTATTTGTTTCCTTTTGATTTTATGTTATATTTTCTTGTTTAACCATGTCTTTGCATATGGGCTTGTTATCTTCTACGTGAATACAATTCATCGTATGTATGTATGTAACTCATATAACTAGCTACTCAAGATAGTTGACGCATCCACATTACTTTCTGAAACTTGCTAAAACCCTGTCCCCCCCATAGGGTATAAATACGTACAAACTTTGTATGTATGGTTACATTGATTCTTGTGCACATTTCATACAAGACAAACTACTGTACCACATTCTCTGGATCCTTTTACAAGCGCTAGCTAGCAATTTTCTGCATTGCACCATCAATTTTTTCGTAGAAAAATTGGACAGGAATGGACAACTTCTTTTAGTGTGCTAAAAAATTCCAATTCATTACGTTTTAAATTTATTTTCAAGTGTACAGCACCATAATTAACATTGATACGTTTTTGCCTCCTCTCTGCTTTACCCGCTATATGTACCAGCTACGTTACTCCAAAGGTATGTACGTCCAGTATAGAAAATATAACTTTATTTTTCTTTTCGGTAGCCATTAAATGGTCAAGTGTGCGAGAGGCCGCTTTCTATAACTGCATCGCTCGGCCTTATTGATTTAGGTCGAAAAAGATTTCAACCAGATAGGCTAAAGTTTATAGTGAAAGTGACCATAGGAACTGCTGAAGGATAAAATTTCGTAATAAAAAGTTGAAATTCAGTAAAATAGTTCAAAATACATACTAAAACTTAGTTTTAAGTGTAGGCTTAGCAAGCTAAACTTACTTGAAGAAAATTCAAAGTTTATGTTATGCGTACCTTTTGAAGGCAAGAACTCCTTACCGTACGTACTACATTTGGTACACACATTATAATTTTTTGTTTTATTGCAGATCATAACCATTAAAATACACTAAATACAATACAGTTACTGTAGGTAACTATAATTACTAAAGTTAACATACTATTTTGTTGCTAATTGTCAATATGTACACGTTTTTATAAACAAAATTGACGATTTTTACCAGGGGGTGTTTGCATTGTATAATTACAATGGTCTTTATACCCCGATATACGAATTTTTCACCATACGATGCCAACTCTGGAACGAATTAACATCGTTTCTCGAGGGTGCACTGTACTCTGCTGTCCGACAGTGCGCCGTTTCAATCCTGACAAAATCCACACAAATTTTTTACATTAGATTCTGCCACAAACTTGGGGATGGGTTGGTCAAAACATTATTTTACCAAAACATTATTAAGAACTCTATACACTCAGGCGATTCAGCCGTGTCTCTTGAAATGCGATGCAACAAAGTGCAGGAAAAATTTACACATAGTTAGTTGTTGTCTCGTTGTCAATCAGCCCACATATCTCGGTCATTATTTAAACTAAATTGTTCAATGTACAATATTGTCTAAATGGCTGATTGGTCTTAAGTTGAGGTTTCGGATAGTATGATTTTTTGCTGGTATAATAATGGTAACGTGAAGAAGTTGCTTTCTTGACAGTCTCATCTATGCCAACTGTCAATAGATTGTTGTGCTGTAAAAATATGTGCATCTGATATCTGCTGCGCATCTGCGAGAACAGATGTTCACACGGTATTGATAGAAGCGCTTGTTGTTTTATGCTATATGATGTAGATTGACAGTGTATCTGAGCACACAGCTTGTCAAAGTTGGCAGATAGCTGAGCAAGCATCTTTATGTTACCATAAGGGAAGAGAGCCATGTGACCCATTCGACTTCAGATCAGATTGACCTGTTGATGCTCGCACCCCAGACAGAATTTCCTAGTACTTCAAACTGTTAGATTTTAGACAGCTCGATATGTGAGAGGAAGTTTGGGTTATGCGGTATCCGATATTACCTGAGTGCACAATGAAGGACTGCTAGAGTTTTTGTATAGTTTTGTGGTACTTGAGTAGACTAGAAATGCTTGTAACTAATCTTATGAAGTTTGATGATCGATAACAGACAAAAATTGATTTATTTTCAATGCAGAGTGCAGATGGCTGAGCATGAGGACTTGTCTTTGAGAGACCATCATGACTTTTTACGACTTGATCCTCATCAAGCTTAGACTGAGGAAGTCCAAAAATCATGTGTGTGTATCTGTTTTCAGAGTGGGACAGTAGATAGAGGACATCATGCTCCCTATCGGATATCACCACTTTATCATCAGAGGCAGAAATTCCATTGACCCAGAAGTCGTCATCTAAATCCAATACTTGATTCAGGTCAGAAGTGGCAGTGTCACATTCATACAGTCTACCTTTTTAGCTGCCATCATAATCTTTGATTGATGTGTTGCTATTTGTGATATTGTTGGCACAGGAATATTGCATAACTGTTTTGGCTGGCCACTCACTCACCTTTCTACGTTTATTTGTGACTAGCACTTGCCACAGACTAGCTGTGGAGTCATAAAACACAAACAAACAATTTGTGTTGGTAGAATGAGCAACCATGGCAGTTGGTTTCAACAGGAAACCTTGGGGCCTTAGTTTTTCTGTAGTCTGTTTTCATGATGATTGTCCATGCAAAAACTGAGACATTTAATTTCTGTTCTTGTTTTGAGGCTCGGCATCACCAGCCAGCTTCAGTTTCAGGACTTTTTGTAACAATTCAGCTCTAGTGAATGCAGATATGGGAGAACTGTGCAACACCCTAAAAAGAGAGCTCAAAATATCTAGTTTCGTATATGCATGTACAAACCAGTTCACCAGTAACTCCTATCAAATGCCCAATTCACTGTTGTCACATTATTTGAACTACATGTAGTGTATTGAAGCTAATGAGTAAAAGTTACACTTAAGACATAATGCATTTACTGTTCAAATAATAAAAATAATAATAATACTACTAACCTGTACATGATACTATCTATTCCACCACCGTAAACTACATCGCCACTGTATGCTATGCAAGTAGCTTTTATTTCTTTCACTAAAACATCAGTCTGGACTGGCTGGTGCATCCTGAGTTTTACAATCCATTCCTTTACATCATCTAGCACTAGAGTAGTGTTATGTTTCTGCACAGAAGCAATCAAATAGAGTATTAAATTAGAGAAATGTGGTTTATTGCACTCTCCAGAGACAACTGATTTGATAACAGAAAACCCAAGTATTTATATGTTTGGTCATAGAAAAGCTTTGTAAAAAGCTACAAGCATTATTAATAGCTATAATGAGACAGTAATATATAATATTAGCTTGTATAAAGCTTTAGCTAAAAAGCATAATGTTTGTTGGCAAAGTACCAGTAATACTTGGCACTTGCATGACACCTCCTCACTAAGCTAAAGGTTCTTTCTGGTTCTCTTAGACCTTCGGGGTTTGTCTCTGCTATACTCATCTCCATCAGGTAGACGAGGGTTGCGTGGTCTTCTTCTAGACGGAGGTTGCTCTGTTACAGTTGTAGGGGCTGATAGTTGCAGTTTTGTCTCCTCTGTTATATCAGGTTTATCTCCAGGGTTTTGATCTTCTTCTGTTGAGTATCTTGGTCTGAGTTGTTCAACATGTCTTCTCCAAGTAAGTCCCTTTGGTACCACTTTGAAATTGAGACTACGAGTTCCATATAGCTTAGTAACAATGGCTGGAACCCATCTAGGTTGTCTGTTGCGTCTAGGTCCATGATCCAAGGCATAGCATGGTGCTCCAAGATTGTAGCTGTGTATCTTGCTAAGTCTGTTGGCTGCTAGAGCTGGAACTCCTTTGGTAGGTCCTAGAAGTGTGAGAAGAGGTCTGTGGTCAGTTACCAAGATAAACCGTCGACCATACAGGTACTGGTGATACTTCTTTAGAGCAAATATGATTGAGAGAGCTTCTTTTTGTATTTGTCCATATTTCCTCTGTGTGCTGGTCAGTGTTTTTGAAACATTGGCTATTGGTCTCTCACTTCCATCAGGATAACGATGAAATAGTACAGCTCCCAGTCCAGTTTCTGAAGCATCACATGAGATTCCAATGTCAAGATCTGGGTTGAAGTGTGCTAAGACACTATCAGTTGATAGCATATCTTTCAGTTTGTTGAAGCTCTTTTCTTGTTCAGTGCCCCACTTCCAGGTCTCTCCTTTGCGTGTCAGTTTGTGCAATGGTCCTGTGAGTTGTGACAGATTGGGTATGAACTTGCTGTAGAATTGTGTAGCTCCTAAGAAAGATCTTAGCTGAGTTAAGTCTGTTGGGACTGGCATCTGTTGTACTGCATCTGCCTTCTTTCCTTTAGTGATTCCCTTTGAAGTGAGTTTGTGTCCCAGATACACTACTGTAGGTTGAGCAAAACAGCACTTGTCTTTTCTACATCTGAGCCCTCTTTCTTCTAATCTTTGAAGAAGTCGACGTAAGTTTTGTAGATGGCTCTGTGCATTGGCTCCACTCACTAGTATATCATCTAGGTATACTGCTACTCCTGGGAGGTCTTGTGTCAGTTGCTCCATGATTTCTTGAAAATATCCTGGTGCTGAGCTTATGCCAAAGGGCAACCTCTTCTGTAGTAGTACTCCTCGGTGTTTGATAGTGCTAGTCGTCGTTGACTTTCTGGTGCCAACAATATTTGATTGTAGGCATCTGCTAAATCAATCTTTGTGTAGCAATAGCCTCCACCTAGTTTTCTGATTAGATCTTCTGGTAGTGGGATAGGTTTCCTATGTGTTTCTAGCTGATTATTGATAGTCTTGGAGTAGTCTCCACATACTCTGATCTTCCCTGCAGCTTGACCTGTTGTAGATTTGCGTACAGGTACAACTGGTGTTCCATACTGGTTGAATTGAGTTGGTTCCCATATGCCTTTAGCTACACCTGCTTCGTATGCTTGGTTGAGCTCTTCTGTCAAGGCAATAGGAACTGGTCTGGGTCGGCAGAAGACTGGCTTTGTTGAAGGTTTGAAGTTTATCTCTAGTTCAAAGTTCTTGAGACATCCTAGCTCGTCTTTGAATATTTCTGGAAATTCTTTGCACATCTCCTTACACTTGATTTGTAACCTCCCATCTGGCTGGTTCTCTGTGATTGTTGATACAAGGTTCTGTTGTAGCTTGTCATCAATAGAGATGCCTAGTTGCTGTATAGCAGTTCTTCCTAGTAGGTTGAGATCTTGTACAGCACTAATCACAAATGGTAGTCTGACTTCTTTCTGTGCATCCAATTGGGCAGTTAGCTCACATCTGCCAAGCGTCTCTATGAGATGTCCTGAGGCTGATTTGTAGTTAACTGTAGTAGGTTTTAGGTTTGGCTTTCCTAGCTTCTCCCATATTGATTTACAGATGAAGTTGTCACATGCTCCAGTGTCCAGTTCAAGTGTGAAGTTGTCTCCCTCCAGTTTGATGTTTTCAGCAAGTTTCACCATCTTGGTTGATGTGCATTCTATCATCTTTACTGGTTTTTCTGCTGCAGATGATTTCTTTTTCTTGCATGCTCTTTCTATGTGACCTTGTTTAGAACAAAAGTTGCAGGTGGCTGCTTTGAATCTGCAGTCATCCGCTGTATGGTTAGTTCGGTCACATCTGTAGCATAGCTTTCCTTCCTTCTGCTTGTCAAGTGTAGAGTTGTTTTTCTGGATTGGTTTGTATCTTGATTTCTGTTGAGCAACCTTGTTGACTTTAGACGAGTTTCCATAAACTGTCTCTTTGGCAACTTTAGCTGCTTCTTCTGTTTCCTGTGCTACTTGTATAGCTTTGTTGAAGTTGAGTTCATTGTCCTTGACCTTGAAGAGAGATTTGAGAACTGCTTCATTGTTTACAGAGCAGATAAATCTTGTTCTGAGAGCCTCATCTAATGGATCTGTAATGTCTATGAAGGCACATGTAGTTGCATCTTGACGAATTCTGGCAGCTAACTCTTGAATAGTTTCTCCAGGTTTCCTCTGCATGTCACTCCAATACTTGTAACGCTCTCTAACAATGAAGCGCTTAGGGTCATACTGGTCTTTGAGAAATTCCAGTATTTCATCCATGTTGAGGTCGTTGATCTGCTTGGGTGTTGAAAGCTGAGCTGCCATATTACTAAGCTGCTTGTAGAGTGTAGGCTGTTGGTTGGTGAGAAAAGTGCCAGCAATCTTGTCTTGATGAATAGAATTTGCTGCAATGAAGGTGTTGAATCTGTCTATGTAATCTGTTAGTAGCTCTGCTGTTGGGTCAAAACCTGGGAAGGCTGGAACAGCGGTTGCAGCTGTTTCTTGTTTCCGTTGTAGGTTTTGTAGTAGTAGCTCCATCAGTTTCTTATTCTCCTCCATTCTTTCATCTTGCTGACGTCTGTATTCCTCTTGTTGCTGCTTGAACTCCTCATGTTGCTGTTGTCTATGCTCTTCTTGCTGACGTCTGTATTCCTCTTGCTGCTGTCTCTGGTCCTCCTGCTGCTTCTGCATTAGCTTGATCAGGTCTGCTACTTCTGCCATTGTAGTGGTGCAATTTTGAACAGTTACTCTTGTAATAAACTAGAACTTTTTGTATCGATTTTATCAATGATAAAATCTGAACAAAACTCTTTGTAACTGTTCAGAAGAGAAATCCTTGTCGCCAATTAGCTTCTGTTATGTTTCTGCACAGAAGCAATTAAATAGAGTATTAAATTAGAGGAATGGTTTATTGCACACTCCAGAGACAACTGATTTGATAACAGAAAACCCAAGTATTTATATGTTTGGTCATAGAAAAGCTTTGTAAAAAGCTACAAGCATTATTAATAGCTATAATGAGACAGTAATATATAATATTAGCTTGTATAAAGCTTTAGCTAAAAAGCATAATGTTTGTTGGCAAAGTACCAGTAATACTTGGCACTTGCATGACAAGTAGAGCCTGGGAGTCCTAGCAAAAAAAAAATATTCTATTGGTCACAAGCTATCGCTTCATTCAACACAACAAAACCCAATTTCACTAACCCATCTTAAATATGGAGGTTTTTGTAATCGACCTATTTACCACAGTGCACAACTACATTAGTTGTACTATGCTAAAGGTCAAGCAAAGTATGAATAGATCTAAGGCACACCAAAATTTGTATCTATAGTTTAATGCGGCAAAAAGGCTAACCTGAGTGCATCATTATAGGCATTTAGAAATAATCGAAAGGGCTTTTGCCAATGACTTCAAGCACCCATGAACAATCACCCCCTATTTTGGTGTGTATTCCCTGCTGATTTGTCAATAAAAACAGATAAATGGCTGGGGTGTTGACCTACCTACACATATATCATTGCTGACAGAGCTCTTGATGCTTGGATATTTAGATTTCCAGAACAGGTCAGGATAGAAAGTATGAGTGACATAACCGCCAGCACTCTCTGCGTGCTTTTCAATGGTTGACTGAAGTATTTTTCCAATTGATTGAACTATTGAAAAATAGTGTATTCTATCTCGATTCCTTAGGGCAGTGTTGGATACTATTACTTTTAGGTTTGAGCTACATGTTGTATCGAATTGTCTAAGCGAGCATATGAGAGAGCTGATGACACGGTAGCCATCAACTAAGAGCCACCAGTTAGCTGAGGCTCTGAATACTTTTTTCCAGCATGCACTACAACTGGTATAGAATGAGTGAATAGTATGTGTAGAGAGGTGGAGTCAGTTTTCATATCAAGATTCCTTATGGCGGTGGCATTATTAGATTCACAATGCATGCTAAGAGCAAAAAGGACAAGTTTTCTGCACTTTATTCTTAGTGTTTCACAGCATTTGCAAGCTCTTAGTTGAAGGTATGGTGTATTATAAAATAGAGCATAACTCTCACAAGATTCATCCAGATCACGTTTAGAGATATTGAATAAACAATCTTTACACACACTATCACATTGTAAAATGCCTGATGATACAATATCCAAACAATGTACATAGTAACACTCAACAACAGTGAAAAAAACACATTTTTATATGTGCGCATGCATCTAGGGCTATGATGGATATTGATACAAGTGGGCAACTGAACAACAAAAATGTTTAATAGACGGTTTCATCCATTTGAATTTATTAAAGCAAAGTAAAAGTATTGGCAGTACTGAGAGCATTAACAATATTAACAGGCACTAACAGAGCTCTACTTAATATAGGGCTATGTAAAAAAAACTTTCCCAGGATATTCTACTTTTGAAGTTAATGTTTTTTTAGGATTTGATTTATCAACAGTCTTTTCCTAGATTGAATTCAGTCCAGAGCAATGACTGACCATTCACCACTGTCATCATCTGACATGCTTGTTCTGGCAGGTTTCCTTGCAACAACAGCTGCAAAAATGTCTCTGATATTTCTAGTCCTCTTACTCGAGGTTGAGGTTGTTGCCAGAGACTGCACCTTTTTACAAAGAAGATAATGAGCTTTATCTAAAACCATTAAAATGAGAGATTATATATATATATATATATATAATCTTTTCTGCAATATATACATATATATATATATTGCAGAAAAGTGCGCTATTGGGAACAGCTAAGATCTTGAGGCGAGTGCTCAAACTCCCAGGTCTCTGGTAGGAGACCCGAGTTAGAGCAGAAATCACCAACCATACGGGGTATCCGGGGTGAGGAAACAATTTATATATATATATATATAACTATATATATATAACTATATATATATATATAACTATATATATATATATAACTATATAACTATAACTTCCTAAGAATTATGAGCTAGTATTACTAAAATTAGAGTGCTCATCAATATATTGGAGCAGCTATATACTAATAAATTATTTAAAAGCATTACTTATCTTTTTTTCTCAGCTACTGTCAGTTTCATGATATTCTCATTCATCAGGCTGTGTTGAAATAAACAAGATGGTGACTAATCTCTTCTTGGCTATTTTTCCCTCCCTTAGTTCTTATTGTTTAATTTCCTCTTCTTCTGATTGGCTGTTGGTTAGTAGCTACAAAATGAGAGAGGAGATAACTTCTGGAATGACGACAGGTTGAGACTAATTCAGATTTTTTATTAAGTGTTGCTAAGTCAGGTCTATTAATGATGTAGTATTTTTCTGTCAAACATAGGTTGCACCTTTTGCTGGAGTTGTTGTAGGGTTTTGTTTGTTTTAGTACAGTCCAGTCTAGTTTGTAGTTAATTTCTTGGTCTTTCAGTTTCCAAATGTGTTTGCTTAGTTCAGTTGTGTTTCGCTTGGTGCTGTTTTTGATACTAGTTTTGTGGTTACTATATCGTGTTTTAAAGTCAGTTTCACAAAGTCCTATGTATGATTCGTGTCACTTTGGCTTGGTATATCACACTTTTTTGCAGGCAGTTTTCATTAAGTGGGCATTCACTTTTGACTCGGCAGTTACAATTTTTGTCATTTACTGGAGTTTCATTGCTTTTACCAAGGATTTTTTTGTTGTGTGCATCAATTTTACTCTTCATGTTGGGCATTGTGGAATAGCTGATTTTTACTGTGTTCTTGTTGAATATTTTGCCTAGTGGGTTCTTTCTGTCAAAGCATTTGTTTACAATTTTCAAGAATTTTTTGCCAATGTTAGTCTGTACATCGCTGTTATATGGTGGGTTGTACCATATTACTTTTCGTTGCCTGTTACGTTTTTTAGTTGTGGTTTCTGGTTTGTATTTTAGCCTGTACTTGTAGTTACTGTCATTTAGTGCTTGTTGGTATGGTGTTTTTGATTGCTCAAATATATATTTGTTAGCAAAGAGTCGGGAGAGTCTTTTGTTGACATTTTCTGGTAAGTTTTTAATGATGTTAGGGGGGTGGTTACTTTGGGCATGAACATATTGTATGTTGTTGTTGGGTTTAGTGTATGGGCTGTGTGTACCACTGTTTAGGTCTAGGGTTACATCTAAGAAATTGATGATTTTTTGATTAGCTTCAATAATGATTTTTAGTTTGTTCTGTTTGAAGGTTTTGCATATTTGTTTCTTCATGTTTTCAATGCTGCGAGGTGTGCCATCGCAGATTGCAAGTCCGTCATCATGATAAAGTCCAGTGATGCGTTTGAGTTCATCTGGAAGTAAAGAGAGTAAGTAAGTCCCTACATGTTCACAAGTCTCAGCTCCGTCATAGCTTCCCATAGTCACGTCGAACATGCTAGCATTTTCTTTTTTTCTCCAAGGTTCTTGTCCATATGTCAAGTATGCGTTTTTTGTGTGAATGATTATGTGTTCTTCATTGTCAGTAATGGTAGTATATTGTCGGGCAAAACATATTGCATTAGTTAGTAGTTCCCGTGTTATTGAAGGGTAAAATTCACAGACGTCAAATGAGATGAATGAGTAATTTTGCTTGTTAGTAATGTTTTTGAACCAGTCTATCACTTCTGTAGTGTTTCTCCATAAAGTCGCATGGGTTTTAGTTCACAGTGTTTTGTTTATTTTTTCAAGTATGTGCTTACTAACTTTTCCAAGTTCTGGTTTAGTAGGGTTGATTAGTCTGTGAGTAGGGTTGTTGGGAAAATTGGGTTTGTGGTCTTTTATAGTTATAAAGGCATCTCTTCGAGCGGTTTGTTCAATGCGGTCGTCAAGTTCTAGTTGGTGGGCAATTTGTTGGTCATTAGCAGTTATTTTATTTATGGTGTCACTGTCAGTCTTTTTGTAATTTTTTGTAATGTTGTTATGTAGTGCCTTGTTATAATTGTCTGGGGTTATTTTGTAATATTTGGTTGTCTTGTCAGCTTTCACTAGTATGTTGTTTTCCTTGTTGATTGTTTTTAAGTCTGAAGGACTGTACTAAAACAAACAAAATCATACAACAACTCCAGCAAAAGGTGCAACCTATGTTTGACAGAAAAATACTACATCATTAATAGATCTGACTTAGCAACACTTAATAAAAAATCTGAATTAGTCTCAACCTGTCGTCATTCCAGAAGTTATCTTCTCTCATTTTGTAGCTACTAACCAACAACCAATCAGAAGAAGAGGAAATTAAACAATAAGAACTAAAGGAGGGAAAAATAGCCAGGAAGAGATTAGTCACCATCTTGTTTATTTCAACACAGCCTGATGAATGAGAATATCATGAAACTGACAGTAGCTGAGAAAAAAGATAGGTATTGCTTTTAAATAATTTATTAGTATATATATATACTATATATATATATATATATATATATATATATACATATATATATATATATATATATATAGAGAAATAGTTAGAGAAATATCTCCCTCTTGGAGAAGAAATTGAAAAATGCTGGAATGTAAGAACAACTGTAATCCCAGTAGTCATTGGGGCACTGGGCGCAATAACACCGGCGCATAAAATGTGGCTTGCCCAAATACCAACAACAATCAACTCAGGTGAGTTGCAGAAAAGTGCGCTATTGGGAACAGCTAAGATCTTGAGGCGAGTGCTCAAACTCCCAGGTCTCTGGTAGGAGACCCGAGTTAGAGCAGAATTTACCACCCATACGGGGTATCCGGGGTGAGGAAACAATTTTATATATATATATATATATATATTGAAGTTGACACAGGATTATCGTGGCAACCCAATATCCACAAGTATTGTATCTACGTTGGCCAATTTAAGTGTGCATGATAATTATGATACTGGGAATTGAGTAGTGCATAACATTAAGAGTTTTGAGTTTATTGGGATTTTTTGATAGAATTACACGTCTACATTTACATATCATTTTTTCCAAGGTGCTGGTGACATCTTAATCGGTTAAGCTGACGGATTGACCCACAAATACTGCACTTGATGGTAAGTTCATCCACTGCTTCCGCAGCCTGGATAGAGTTTTGAAACCTCTGGAAATGAAAATCCATGACACAGATCATTAAACTAATGGTTCAATTACTAGTACAATAATAGGGCATGAATAGTTTCTAAACTACAGTATTAGGCCTCAAACTGGATGGGTTGGGGAGAATTGTTTAACCCAATACCAGTTTGGGACCTAATAGTAAGGCTAGATACATGTAGTTTTGTTTATTTACAGCCAGTGCATGGAGTTAGTTTGGTTTAGCTCGTTTAACAATTCATAAAAATTGATCTTCTCCTCAACTGTGTAATGGCATGAAAGTGTGTAACTACCAAGAAAAAACTAAAGGATCATTTTGAACTACAACAGTTCAACTAACCATTTTTCATCTGGTCAGACAGTTGTTGTTGGTGAGCTGTCAGAGCGGCATCAATCACATGCCGTGGGCTTTGATTAAGGATAAGCTCTCTTAAAGAAGTGGTTGCGTCAAATTTGAATTGATTTTAAAAGAAAGTATTTTTCTTTGTTTATAAGTTGATATGTTGTTTGTTGTGTTAGACGATCTCTTGTCAAGATATTTGAAAATTAAAATCGAAAACAATTGATCGTGTTAGAAATGCTCAGGCCAAAAAAACATGCCCAGACTTGCCCAAAATGATGTAATGTGAGATACAACCTGTCTTCCTTTCGTATTCACATCGGCTATTGCGATAAAAGTCTAGTCCTATGCGGCTCTATAATTGGCATATATTTTATCTTGTATTTGCTCAAAATTTTAAATCTAGCTACAGATAAACTATTACCAATGTCTCAAACGCCTCAAACAAGAGAAATTAAAAACTTGTTATATTAGCTTCTTCTAAATGCTGTGTGAACATCTTAGTATCGACTACCAAGTCTACCGGTCTACGGTAATTATGTCAAGCAAACTATGTAGAATACAGTCTTTGTATCGGCATAGCTCCATCGCCTCCCACACTAATAATATACACTCCCCCAAAGGCCCTTCCCACATGATGCCTGTCGCCTATCCTTGGCGGAAGGGGTGTATATCATTGCCCACACCAAAAACTAGTGTCTTGCTAAGTAAAATAAGCAAGCTGCATCTTTGAAAAGAACAAGTGGCGAAACCGACTACATCCCTAAAAGTCATGTACATTGTACAGTTGACTGTCAACGTTATCAAGTCATTATTGGCATCATTTTGTAAAAAACAATTCACTAGTCACATTTGATTAGTTGATTCAAGCACTAAACACATGGTCGAGCTATGCAAAAGTGCCTGTCCATGCAGCTCTGATTCCACTTCCTAAATCCATTTATCAGACAAGATTTCAGCACAGGTGTCAACGGGGCTATATAATGTATTCAATGTTCTGCAAATTGTGTTTTGCATTATCTTCAACAATATTATTTTATTATATAATTTTTACAAGCAAAATATTTTTCATATCGGCATAAAGCTTTTATTAAAAATATCTATCCAAGTCGTGGCCACTCACATAGTTTCAGCTCATACAATAGGACAAATTCATCTACTGCAGCAAACTCAAACAAAACATGGTTTATGCAGAACACATTCAAGTCTCTCTTTCCCATTTATGGCAGTTTCTACACTGACAAAGCTGCTTCGGCTGGTGGGACCAGATAAACATCCTGTAATCAATAAAGCAAATGCAATAAATACATGTATATGTCATTCATAGATATTTCGTTCTAACGCGTATCTACTGAAAGCTTTTAAATCGGGAGTTAAATAGATTGCGAGTGTAATCTTAAAAATGAATATATGTTTAACAAAAGCATAAGTAAGCCAAGCCAACGATTCGAAGCTTTGGTTGTGGAAGTTAAAGATGTGCATTGATCAATCGACTTTCTTTATTTTCTACAAGTGAGAAGTGAACATCTAAAGTCAAATCATGAATCTAATTTACTAGGTAAAACTGCCAAAGAAAATTTGAATCAAATATAGCTAGGGGAGACGATAAAAAATTATAAAACGATGATTGGTGATGGCAAAAAGTTATAATTCTATTAATTAGTAAATATATTCATGAGTACTAAAATTATTACCTTTAGTATGTTCATCAATCTAAGCCATTGTATTGCTAGATGCAATGGATTAGAGAGAAGCCATCAAGAACTCACAGTGCATCCATATCTCACACGCGCGCACAGGAAATTACATTATAGCCTCAAACCGGGAAATATAATCTGAATGTAAACACAACAGTATATCTATAGGAGACTCAAAGTAAAAGACAAATTTACCTCCATTCTCTTATCTTCCTCTGTATCACTTTAACCACCCGATGCTCAGAAAACTCGGAGTCACCTTCGCAGTAACCTTACAGTAACTTTTCCAATTCAGTTGTTCACCAATAAAACGTGTCGATCGAGTAATTCATTAAAGTAACAATGTTAATTAATGTAGTAAATATTGATGTCCATGCGATCTAATTATAGAGTAAAATCCTTAAATTTGAGATCACAGACAACGCGCTGTACAAATGATAACATTTAATACGACCTATTTAAAAATTTCATGCTGATGATTGGCTAATGAAGCAGTCTTATATTTATCGCTCGTGGACTCTTTTCAGATGTATCACTCATTACATCACGAATGAAGCACCCGCTGGAATCTGAGCTTTTTAAAAGATGGCCTCATTCAAAGGCATATATCTCTGGACAAGGTTAGTCTACAAAGACAAAAATGACATCAAATTGTAGCTGATGTTTTAGCTTTTTATTGGTCTTAGTTTCCTTAAATCGACCTTTTTGACGCAACCACATCTTAAAGACTACATCTTTTCGCTTCTTTTGGCTTATTCTTGTTTGTCAACATTTTTTTTGGTAGCTGGGCCAGGTGGCAGTGTATATGCAATCTCGATACTTTCATCTGAAATGAAGGATACATGTAGGTAGAGGTTACTGTGACATTATGTCATAAAGAATAATTGGTATGCTAGGAAAGGAAAGGCAAGGTAAACTCACGGTTACAGGGTGTTAATTCATATGATCTCACAAATATTACCAATCAAAGATGCTGTAGCCTGCTGTAGCATGGGTAGATGGTCTTTCAGCTCTAGTCTAAGTGCACAGACATAAAAGCTGGAGACAGCACCTACCCTCCACTTTGGTGAGAAAAGAAGTAAGATAATAGCGAGGCAGGGCTATTACAAGTATCTGTCTCTACATCTGAGAACTTAGAGTAGACCAGTAGATAAAAATAAAACCAAAATATAGCCAAGGGGGCCCAAGGCTGGCCACAAACACAGGCAACACAACACATAAGCTATTAGGGGCCATTAGTAGGGAAAATAAAAATAGGCAAAATACATATTACATACTATAATATTCTATGGTCTGGCCATGGCCTTGTTTGAATGACTGGCCATGATATGAATGATGGCCTATAATTCTTATTCGGAAATCTGATAAACTCAAGCTACAATCAAAATAGACAAAAATCCCGATCACTCACGGACTAGCTCCTAATTTTCTGGTGAGATTACAATGCCATTGTACAGTAATCCCCAAGACTCCTCTTCAACATTAGCATAGCCTTTCTTTGTGTCTTGCTTCCTGCATCTGAGGTGATTTAAGTATTTGCCCAGATTGAGAGCTTGAGTTTCCAACATATACAGTTGTTTACACCTTTTTAGAAAATAATCATATGACTAGATCAATTTTATCTTATGGATGTTAACCCAAACCATCTCTTTCTTCACAATCATTAATTTGATACAAATTCCCTTCTGGTGGCACTGGATTTGAAACTTGCTCTGCTTGAACTTCTGCCAGTCAAAAGCGGGTCTCAACCAGCGACCTTCACAAACTTATAAGTGATCTTTGGAAGCTTTGCTGATCACTCCGCAAAAAGTGACAAGTGTCTCAGGTTTTTAGGGCTACACTTCAGTACTGAAAATAGTCTGAGATGTCTTCAATAATCACTGACAGTCAGAGACTTCAAAACTGATTTGCTGTCAGTGTATCATGGCATTTTATAGCTGTTTTCAAAAATTGCCTGTCAGTCTATGAACGCTGAACCAGATGCTTAAAACCAAAACTAATGAAGTTTCGTCTGTTCCCTTATGGTCAAATAATAAGGCAGTTAGTAATCCAATGTGCATAATCATCGTCATCTCGCAAACGTCACCGACAGTGATAAATGGTAATCTCGTCTGTCACTTTTCAGTTGTCCCTGTCATTAGGTTGGCAAAATGGTCATAAAATATAGTAGGATCAAGGTCCAAACAAAAACTACCTTTCATACAATTCAGGCTCCTTATATGTACAGCGACGTCTTGGTAAAACCTGTGTAAAACTTGCACGGACATGAAACTAACTAGAGGTCGCTCTGACCATAGTTCATGTTCCGGGTAAACAACAATACTATTGTTAATATGATATACAAAAAATGTAATATGTATAATTCTACAAGTACAATTTAATATCAATATAATCAACATACATGTACTACTGTTACCACACAACTAAAATGCCACATAAATCTAACAGTTAGGAAATAAACTGTCATTGATTGTTTTTCAGCTGGAGTCCTTCCTTAATCGGTGGCTATTGGATTCCACTCCAGTCTGGGCTGCCCTAAACTCTTTTTCTGCACTGCTGAATTAGTCGACATTAGCGTCCAGACAATATTTTCAGCAAAACAAAACTTCTCTGCGTTGAATTTAGCACAAATAGTGAGAAACCTTTAGTCGCATGCGCGTCACAACTTCTAATCTAAAACAAGTCATTCATATGCCATTGTAAATATAAACCGTTTTTAACATACATTGAAGTATCAAGACTGCTTTAGACAAGGAAGTACATGTACTAATACTGTACTAATAGGCTGATTGATGCAGTTAATATCTGTTTCTATGATGTTACTTTCAAAGTTTTAACGAATTAAACTAAAAGCTCTAGAGTTGGACAATGAAGTAATTAATTGTTATTAATGTAACCGAGTCATTTTTACTATGATTTTGTGAACAATTTTACTGATCTCTCGCTATTATGGGTTTATAAAAATCACAAAATGTCAAAATGGTAGTCAAATAGAGGTGGCGTTCAATTAAAGATTGGTACAATATTCTATTTTTCAACCTTGCTCCTATAGGGGCGGCCAAATAAAGGTGGTGGTCAAATAGAGGTGGCGTTCAGTTGCAGGTTTATCAAAAACTACATTAAAGAAAAGGAAAATAAGAAAAAAAACATAAGCCAATAACTGTACGTAGCCAAAGCAGTTTGTTTTTATTGCTAATCAATTTAATAATCGTAAAATCTTCATTTGTTTGCATACAAAATCTATATTATTTTACAGTTCTGCCACAAATTGTATGACAGTGACTGATTACTGAAGCCTTTTTCAAGTGTGAATAGTAAAATTTTACTGTTGTTAGTCATTGTAAAGTTATACTGCAAAGCCTCAACAATAAAGAAAATAAATAATTTAACCTAATTAAATAAAAGCAAATAAAAAAACACTAAAAGCTTCGTAAAACTTTGGAACTTCTCATAATAACTTTGTTATGGGCATTTTGTAATAAGTGCGCATATATGCAAGCATATGAGCACACATGCAAGTATGTGATCATGTGTGCAAGCATTTGAGCACGTGTGCAAGCATTTGAGCATGTGTGCAAGCAAGTGAGCACAAGTGCAAGCATATGAGCATTTCCAAAAGTGTGTATGAAAATATGAGAGTTTGTGTGAGTATGTGTGCATGGGTGCAGATTTGCACGTTAGCGCATCAATGCATGAACACATGTACATGTGTAAATTTACTGGTATGTACGTGGCACATGTCTGCATGTTTGGATGTTATGTGCTAACTATATACGGCGTATATACGTACAACATATGTATATGTTGTAGCATGTAGCATAGTTGAGGACTTCCAAAGAATTGTTGACTAAACAATTAAAACTGCTACAATGTATGTACATGTATTAATAATATATTCTTAGCTGATGTTTTTCCTAAACCCATGTACTGCAAAAGCTCTATTTGAGCGCCTTGAAACTGATATTTTCAACTCTTCAATTGTAGTGGCATTCTATTAGAGGGGGCATTCAGATATAAATTTTATGGTAGCTCAAGCCAATTGATTTTTATCAATAAATCTTTTAGGTTTAATAAACTAATGAAAACAATTCAAATAAAAACTCAGTTGGGTTTTTCATTTTAATAAGCATCTCTACACAACTTAAACTTTTATCCACAGTATTCTTGTTAAGGTTTACAAAACATAATGCTGCTAAGACAAGAATAGCTTTTGGCTGAGAACAACCAAACGGTCGGTGAACTCATAATTGTCAAACATACAGCTTTTATTCCATAAATGACATTAATGCATCAAAAAAATCTTTGTCATTTTCATCATTGTCAACCTCATTGTCATCACTGTTATTAGCATCGGGTTTTGGAGACGGAGGTTCAAAGTTTGGAATTTCAAGTGTGGGTTTAGGAAGTTGAGGTTGAGGGGTCGGTGTTTTGGTTTTAAAGTATTCAGTTGTCTCGATAAAGTCTAGTCCGGTTTGGCTGTCAAATAATTCAGTTGAATCCATCAAATCCAGTTCTACTTGGTTGGGCACTGTTCCTTCAAGATTTAATTCTTCCATTTTTTTGCTGAACTCTTCAGCTCCCTCTGAGGAAAGGTCGTTGAGTTCAGTAGTAAATTTTGTTGGTGGGGCGTTGAAGCATAATACATGAGGTACACTCTGGTGTTCATGATCAACTACTATCAGTCGTTCTGTTTTTAGACGATGTGGCCAATATTGTAATCCATTTTCCTTTTCTTGCTTCTGTTTTGGTCCTCCATAAAATCGGCTATCAAAGGCTAAGTCATATGTTCTGTCTTTTAACAGCTTTTCTTTGTTTTCAATTATAATAGCCTAGATAAAACAATATATTATAAAACTTAGCAACCGCAAACAAGTTTAAACGTAAAATGATCCGCATATCAACCCTTGAATTGATGTGACTTTCTCGGTAATTTCCTTTAGTCACCGACCTTTTCTCTGTTTACGTATATATACAATGACTAACTACAGTTTATCAGTAAAAGGCTGAAATAAGTTCTATAACCTGTATATATCATCTGTCTTATCACAATGCATATAGCCTTCTGTTAACCTTGCTAATAGAGCTATCGTAGACCTACATCGCATGCGCTGCTTGAAGCACTAAGTTTACTATATTTGGGAGAGTCTATCATAAGTGTTTTTTGTTTTCATATTCAACTGAATGAAGTTAAAATAGTCAAATGCTTTATTTTTAAGTCTTCAGGAACAAGCAGAGCATCTGTAACAAATTATTTTTTAGTCATTCTGAATTGATCAGTGTTATGCGGTTATCTGTAATGCACTTGGTATAAGAAGAGTGATATTCAACTATTGCAGGCTTCTCATCAAGAAGCCCACAATTGCGGGCTTCTTCTAATTTCTGATTTAAATTACTGTACGTAACAAGTCTCATTAAACTCATGAACTACTGAGATTCATTCACATATCAGAATACAACTGTTTGTTTCAAAAACTACAGTAAGTCAAAGTCGTTGTGACTTCAATATCTAAAAGGGCATTAGCTCGATAGTCAAATCAGCAAGATAAAACAAAGTCCTTTCAGACGAAATCAGAAGCTTTAACGATTTGAGTTTTATCTATCACCACTTCTAGTCAAGTAAGCTCGAATATATTTTATTTATGTGTGGTGTCAGTGTACAGTTTAGTCTAAAACCTTTCTAATTTAGCCTAAAGTCTTGATGATGACACAGTAACCTAGCCATAGCACCTCACATCTATAAAAATCTCAGTTATAACGGTAAAATTTTAGGAATGAAAAATCAGCTTTGCACAAAAATTCAACTCGGAACCTCCAGTTTCGTAGACAAGCATTTATTCGATACACGCCACTCTCCAGCTGACTTTACTATGGAATAAATTGTGCACATACTTATAACATCTGCCAATATTTCATGGCTTTACGCTTAACGCTTCATCTAACACTATGTATGTAATCGTACCAAAAAAATGTTTGATTATGCGTAAAAAATGCTTAAAACCTCATGGCCAAAGAGACTAACAATCAGCATAAAACTGAAGTAGGCATTACAACTGGTACAGTACAAAAACACAGAAATAATTATGGTACACCAAAAATAAACAAATATCTTCATTTTAAAGTTCAAATGGTATATGCTCTATTTGTTGAATAAAAGTGAATCTTCTGTGCAAAAACCTTTGTATTACCAGTGCAACACCAAGCATTTAACTGGTTTACATATATAGCACACATTTTTCATGACACTACTGGTGAAGTAGTGTGGTGAGGTAGTGTGGTGAGGTAGTGCGGTGAGGTAGTGGGATGAAGTGGTGTGATGAGGTAGTGCGGTGAAGTAGTGTGGTGAGGTGGTGTGATGAGGTAGTTTACCAGCTTAATAATTTACTAGGCATTAAAAAAGTCTGGTTTTTGAAAGAGGTAAGTTGCATGACAGTAAATAACTCAACATTTGTACTCTGCTCATGCTGTGTACTGTAAAGATTCTGATAGTAATCCAAACTTCAATTAGCTAGGTCGCTACTCAAAACATTAGATCAGACACTTCTCAACTTTTATTACTGCTCTATATAAAATACTTTGAATCAGTCGCCAGCACTGATTTAGAAGTTTAATTTGTGAGTGGTAGCTTTGATTTAACCTAGAATTTATTGAAATATACATATAATTATACCACAACTATTATACAATTATAACAAATCATGTCATCAGTTTTAAGTAAAAGGTTAAGTTATTATGTTACTTTTAACAGCAGAATCACTTAAAGTTCAAATAATCTAACCTGATATGATTCTGCCGAAAAAATGAAAAGTATGATATAATCTGAAATAGCATTTAAACTTTAGGGTCTTACCCATCCTTTCTTAATAATCTCTGTTCTTCTTGGTGAGTTTGTAAGCGCTTTATACATTGACTGAAAGTACATGTAGGCTGCATCAACATCTCCTATGCTCCTTGATAACCACAAGTTGCCCAGATGGCTGGCCAGCAACATTGCCTGTAAGAATATGAAGGAGCTGCGAGTATGATTACAATATAATGTAAGATGGGTGTAAGATAGATCTTGTATAATTAGTCTAATGTCTCAACAAACAGGCGAGTAGTTAAACTGGTAAAGATTTAAATAAATTTTAACAAACTATTGAGAAGGTATTTGAAATTTATAACTTCCTTCAACTGTTGCTGGCAGGCATTGTTAAAAATGCATGACCAAAGATCTTCGACCAGAGATCTTACATATTTTTATTTGCTGATTTTTCCAGTTTTATTATTTATTATATTTGAAAATTATATAAGAAAGATCTAAAAGATGACCATGTGATAAAGAGGGGTAGAAATAGGATTAAGCCAACATTTCTTACACAAACAAAGCATAAATAAATGGGAAGATTTATAGTTTACTTGCATGTGAGGCATGAAATTTTGTCATCTGCTAATGAATCTAACAGTCAGTACTTTCATCAGTTTAATTATGTTATAACATGGTTAAGTAGGTGCATATAGGTTTGCAAGGATCGGTTAACAATCATAGCTTTGTATTTCAATCTTTACTATATCTTTACTATAATAAGAACCACGTCCATCCGTCTGTCTGTTTGTTTTAAGTCTGAAGTCAGGTTAGGAGTTTTAAAAAAAGATAGCGCAGTATGAAGATGACACCCAGGTGTTCAGATTCCCAGCTAAGCGTGCTGCAATCTTAACCACCTTTTAAATCAAAGCACACAACTATCACGCCTAATGATCTCTCATGGCGTAGGTCTCTCAGGACTGCCAGGGTAATAGCACTTATTAAACAGGTTGCTATTTCACTGAAGGCTTTTTTGTCACAAACAGTAATAGCTAGTCTCATGCTAACGTCTGTCTATCCATCAAGTTAAAGTTTACTGGCTATAATTTGGAATCAACTCAGCTTGCATTATTCAACTGGAAAAATTAGTCACTCTACAAGATAACAAGCAGAAAATAAAAATGCCGTTGCATAGATTACTCATCTATTTATGTTTGCAGTAAAATTTTGAAGCGAATAATCCCATTCTTACAGCCAAAATTCTGTCAAATAGAACAAGTGAGCGCACTGGCATCATGCGTGCTTCTATAATCCTTGTGAACCAGTGATACTTTTTGGACATCTCATCAGTTTTAGCTAATCGAGTATTAACACTTGTTTGTAGCCTTCTGTATTCTATGCTTGCCTCTATTTTGGTTGCTGAAAAAAAGTAGAGTTTTTTTGCAGCGCGGTATGCGTTTTTTCACCCACATAGCGACATAAATCGCCCATATAAATCCATCAATCTTGCCTAGTTAAATTGGCTAGATATTTGACTGATGATTGCGAGGTTCAGAGATCAAATCTAGCATGGAACAGACATTTCCTTTCTAAATTTTAATAGCTATAGCTGGACACACAGAATCACTCACAAACTTTGAGATTAATACATATAAAGTCATACTTCGACTTATGAGCTTAATGCGTTCCGAAACTGAGCTCGTATGTCAATTTACTCGCATGTTGGTGCAATTTATTTATATATAGAACAATTAAATATATATTGATTGGTTTCCATACTCTGAAAAAAGCAAATGAAACACTCAAAACAAGATATTGTAACAGAAAGAACATGTTGGTTATTGTCCTAACGTACTAAATGCTTTCAAAAAGCAACAAATAAAAAATAATGCAAGGAAATGTGATTAATTAAAATGTAAAATTAAATACATACAATAGCAGTTAACGCTCGCATTTGTTAGGGAGGGAGATATAAGTTATCCTTCGTTACAACAGTTGACTTTGATAAATTTGAATTTTATCAAAGTGTTAAAAGACAAACTTAGAAGCAAACCTAAAAGCAAACTTTCATTTTCAATTAAACGTAATTAAAATTTCTTCGGTGTTCATAGTTTGAAGTTTCTCGCTGGTTAGCGAGAAAATTTTTCTTTTTTCCGCTTTTACGACTAGCCGACCATTTTAAAATACACCTATCTAAGGACGTTTGCCTTTGTTGCCCTTTCAACATGTTGCGATTAGGACGAACACAGGTGTCACAAATGGTTAATGTACGACCACTAGCCAACTTGTTCGAATGTCTATTAAACAGTTTGGATAGATAGCGCCGGCCTTTTCACATAGCATCGTTTCAATTACGCTGTCACCGGCCAATTGTTTGTCCAATGCCATCAGCGGTCGTGAAGATCGCTGCACCGTTTAGAAACTATGGTTAGTCCTTTTGCAAACAAAATGCCCTGAATATAATCCTTCTGCTTGATAATTGTAAGTTACTAAGCAAAAATTACGCAGTACCAGACTGCCAGCCGTGACACTCCAAAACCTCTCCTTATGTCACCCTCACTCCACCTGCATGTTTTACCAGAAAACACCGTAGTGCCAGACTACACCAGTAGGGTTACTCACGAGTCACTAAGACTCAGAAAGACTTTTAATAATCCTTTCAACACACGACAAGCACAGAGTCACAAGCTACGCGAACGGCGCTCGGAATCCCAATGACAACATGGCCGTTTTTGCTCGTCCGGTGGGGCATGCCCACGAACCCTTCGAGCTACCTGTATTTCTGTCATATTGCCGAGCTAGCTCAATCACGCATACACATTGCGCATATTTTTCAATATTTTGCCGTTTAATATTAATTGTTATCATTTGCTTTTTCTTTGTATTATCTTTCATTTTACTGGCAAACTTTCGGTCTACGCACAGTACGTTTAATTCACATAATTCTGCACAGAAAATCTAGCACAAAAACACGGTACAAAAGGATAACTTGAGCAGTTAAAAAATACAGAGTGATGCTGTTCTCATAAAACACCTCCGGCATACTTGGCAACTGACTCAAGTGCTCGTATTTCAAACATGGCTCGTATGTTAGTGCTAAAACTTGCTTGAAAGCTGGCTCGTATTTCAAATTTCCCGTACGTTGGAGCACTCGTAAGTTGAAGTATTATTGTACATGCATATAGATTAAATACTTTCTATTCTATATTAGATAGTTTTTATTCTGTAGATACATTATACCTTATATTCTGTTGAGACTGAGACGAAACAAAATATTCAAGTACACAAAGTGTCGGTTAATCAGAGACTTCTAGGAATGAATCACCATTGGTTAGCTTCAACTAGCTCTTAGTGGAACTTGTTTTGCTTCAGAATCTATACAAGGCATATATATATGCCTTATATAGATACATAGACATATATATGTCTATATATCTATATAAGGCATATATATGTCTATATATCTATATAAGGCATATATATATGCCTTATATATATATATATATATATATATATATATATATATATATCAACCAAACTCATGAGTATAAGTATGAGTATGTAGCATGTAGCATGTAGCATGTAGCATGTACCCACGTAGTATGAGTATAATGCTCCCTTATTTCGTGGTGTGGTGTGGCACTATTAGCCTTTGTGCAAAGCTCATCACTTTTGTGATTTGAGCACTCTGGTGTCAGCACATTGACTTTCTTAAAGTCTGTGAGGCAACCTAGTTGTTTCATGGCAGGAAGTCAACTCTCATTGGTAATGGGGGTTGTGTCCCTTGCCTAAGCTCTGAGCTGCACTGATGAGGCTTCACTAGCCGAAACAGTACTGTCTGTAGCATGAGTATATATATATATATATATATATTTATGTTTATATAAGGCATATATATGTCTATATATATATATATATGCTGCCCAGTTTTTCATACGCTGCACTCTGCACTTGATGTCCTCTTTGCTGATGGTGAGTCCTTGCTGAGCCACCGTGTGTTGATGGTTCTCTTTAAGCCTCTTCAGCCAATTTGCAATTGTGTTATGAGTAGTCTCTTTCTCCCAGATGTCCTTCCAGAACTTTGAAGTGCTAGATCGCGGAGGCTCAGACATTGGCCTCTGCAGTTCACCTTTGAACTGGGAATACACTCTAGATGGATTATTGATGAACAGTTTGTTCATTCTCTTGTTATCCCGCTCTTTGGTGTCCCGCTTCAGTCGTGCCGAGAGTGCTACTAGCTGCTGTTTGGCAGACTCTAGAGCTTCTATTGTGGCCTCCCTTTTTGGACCCTCCAAACTGTGGTTAGATCTCTCACTGAGCCTACTAACTTTCTTGCGCAAGTCCTTGATCGTATTTTGTAGCCTCAGCTGCCAGGGTGGAATGGCTTGAAGCCTTGTTGGCAGTGGCTTAATATCCATCTCCTCCAAGATGACGGTTGCTGTACTGTAGATTAAGGCATTAGTCTCACTGATTGATCCAGTTGAGATCGACTCCAGTGCCAAGTTAATGTCTTCTAACAGCTTCTTAGATATGGCCTTTCTAACTCTTCGTAGTGGTACCCTGCTTCCATAATCATTAGCAGCTGACATCTTGTTGATGATATTTTCCGCAAGCTCTCTCACCCTTGGGTCAAGGTCCAAGTGCATGTCTTCTTCAACCCGTGAGTCAACACATGATCGTGTATGCGTGACGGTGTGTGTTGATATGCACTCCTCGTTGGTTGAGGTTACTTGGGTGAACTGTTTCTTAATTTCATCTACCTCAAGTTCCGATCTGAGGTGCCGCTTGATTATGTTACTCCTCTGAGCTACAAGTTGCTTAGCGGTTAGTGGCAATTCAGGGCGCATGTTTATCCACAGTTGACCCATCCTTCCCATGTAGCCCCACTTTTGAGGTTCACACATAAAGTAGCACTGCATGAGGTCTGTGTTATCAGTCCGAGTCCATTTCATCCGTTTTGAACCAGTAGCCCATTTTTCACTGCCTTGTCCTGGTTCAGCTACAGGCAGCGCGGACCTTGTTTGACCGGGCGACGTCCGAGCCGGCATGGCTTTGGTTATTGCACTCATCATAGAGGTTGTAGGCATTATACAAGCAAGGGTCTTGTCTAAGGACCACCAGAAAAGTGCAGTTGTTGGGGTTTGAACCGAGGACCTAATGATCACGGTCCCGATACCTTACCAACTGCGCTATCTGTCCAGTATATATATGTATATATATGTATATATATATATATATATATATATATATATATATATATATATATATATATATATATATATATATATATATATATATATATATATATATATGTCTATATATCTATTTAAGGTATATACATGTATATATATGTCTATATATCTATTTAAGGCATATACATGTATATATATGTCTATATATCTATTTAAGGCATATACATGTATATATATGTCTATATATCTATTTAAGGCATATACATGTATATATATATGTCTATATATCTATTTAAGGCATATACATGTATATATATGTCTATATATCTATTTAAGGCATATACATGTATATATATGTCTATATATCTATTTAAGGCATATACATGTATATATATGTCTATATATCTATTTAAGGCATATACATGTATATATATGTCTATATATCTATATAAGGCATATACATGTATATATATGTCTATATATCTATTTAAGGCATATACATGTATATATATGTCTATATATCTATATAAGGCTATGCATTTTTCGAACAACTTGAAGTTTGCCAAATCGTGGGATAAGGCTGTAGCCCAATTACTATTAACAAGAAATGTAGTCAGTCTCTAGTTGCTGACCAAAAGAGACTGCGTATACAAAATTAGGTAACTTCCAGATATTGGTGTCTTTAATGGGTGTTTATCCCTGAATAAGGCTGGAAAAGCTTCAAGCAACAACATCACATATGGAAGTTATCTGTTGCCTGAATCATTTGATAGGCGATCACTTTGCAATCAGCGGACAAAAATTGGCTATGATCACAGAGTAAAAACTGAGTCTTATGTTTGCAAAGTATCCGAAAGGTGAAACCTGTGCTGGACAGGTGAAAACATGCCTAGACAAAATACATGCAGAAAACACCAAACTCTTGAGCATACCATCTATGTATTTTTATCTGTTCATATTTCATTTTTTCTGTTTTAGTGAGGTACCAGAGCAGATACTGGAGGCACTACAATAAACTACTTACACTGTGTATGTAGTAGTTACATGTAAGTAGTATATTGCAGGCACTACAATAAACTACTTACATGTATTATAGAAGTATGTAGTAGTTACATGTAAATAGTTTATTGCAGGCACTACAATAAACTACTTACATGTATTATAGAAGTATGTAGTAGTTACATGTAAATAGTTTATTGTAGGCAGTACAATAAACTACTTACATGTATTATAGAAGTATGTAGTAGTTACATGTAAGTAGTTTATTGTAGGCACTACAATAAACTATTTACACATAATCACCTTTCCTTTTGCATTAATTCTTTACCAATTGACAACTTGGTCAGTGAGAAAGGCTCTCTGGTTTATGTCAGAGGTTTATCAGTTCCAGACCAGTGTGATCATCTTAGCAAGGTTGCATCGTTGTACAACCACAAAAGTTTACATTTATTATGCATAGTTTACTTTTACAACTAAATAGCTAAAATAAAAACAAGGAGAAGGTGGTTTTTAATGCTTGCGATTTGAGAGTAGGAGAAATACTATTTACATTGAGTTATTAATTTGGACAGATGTACACATATGCGGTGGCTTCAGTTGAAATGAATTCATTTGGAAAGTTTAAGCTCTTGTTGCAGAGTGGCACAGATTTAACAAGGAATTTGAAAAGTTTTATCATGAAAACAAATTCTCAAGCAAATATTAATGTAACAGAATTAATCAATGCAGGAATATTTGTAAAAGGAATAAGATCATTTTGTTTAATGGGAATCAAGGTTTAGCCATTTGTACTTTCAATTAATTCACGGACCAACTTGAAATATTTTTGGAGCTTTTGAATTCCTTTGGCTAAGCTCAGACTATCAGTTTATTAAACTGAGAGGTTATTATAAATTCTATGAAAATTATCAATTGCTGATGATTTAATGCAAACAATCAACACTACAGAAAACCACAATAAACAACACTACAGAGAAATAATAAATAACAAATAACAAAACTACAGAGCACCACAATAAACTCTACTCAGTGAACAAGAGTTTTGCTGTAGAAGCAATCAGTAGTAGATGCATATCTACTTATTTACATATCTACCAACCTATCTACCTACCTGCATATCTACATATTTACATGCTTACATATCTACATAGTCACATACCTACACATATCCATGTATCAACACATCCACATATCCACATTTCCAGATATCTACATATCCACGTTTCCACATATCTACAAATTTACATATCAGCCTACCACTTTATATGCAATTTTTTGTAAAAGAGGTGCATGATACAGAATTACTTATGCATCCACTTTTTCAATTTCTCTCAGGGGATTGAACATTGACTTATTATTGAACTCAATGGTTGGCGACACCAAAACCATTGGCAGTAAGAAGACGATCCAACCACAATTGCTCTGGTGTTGTATCAGTAAGGGATGTGCAGAACTTGCTTAAAAACCCTTCAAGCTTTCGCAAATGGTTATCAGACTATAAAACAATCTGTAAACTTTTTGCACTAACAATTAAAACTTCAGCTTACCGATTTCTTCAATTACGCTGAGAATTTCTTCTCCTTCTTTATTTAAGTTATTCAAGGCATTTAATGTCGATGCCTGCCTCCGACGGCTCTTTGATAAGTCAACTATACACCTGCATACAAAGAGTGACTTTTGAGAAAGGTAAGAGGCTTGAAATACACTAAATAATATATTTTACAGCATAAGTTTTAATAATTTTGTTGGAAGTTCTTTTTCATTGAATGTAGGAAAAAAGTTCCTCATAATTTGAAAGGCTAGAATATATGTACATATGTCATCAGCTTGATGGATCAACAATAATTTATTACAAAAATTATAAATTAACATCAATAAAAACTTGTATGTAAGAGCAACAGCGTGTTATGTTTATTTTAATATACTTTTATTAATGTGATGCATGTGATTCAGTAAGTATGATACGTGCATTGATCAGAAGAGTAATTTTTGTCAAAGAGCATTGTAGATAATCTTTTACTGTCAAATCATTCCTGTTTTTATTTGTAGTGCGATGATTTGTAGATGATTTATCACAGAGATATTGTATGTTGACACAAATGGCAGCAGTGTTTTCAAAGCCAAGTGAGATATTGCCAGATATGAGACTCCATTTCTTCTTAAAGCTCTTTAATTTTGGCAATAATAGACATGGATACATCGGTGCTCTAGTTGGTTTGACTATTAGTTTAGTTAGGTACCAAGTTTCAACCATGTTAATCAACATAGCAAGATGTGTACAATTAAAATGTTGATTGTTTATGACAGCTTCTCTTTCTTAGTTAATGATGTGGTAATTGGCGGAAGTCATTGGACTGTGCCACGGAACTAGAAGAATAAAGAGCCTGTCCTCACACATCAGCTTGGGTAACATGAAATATATGGTGGACTGTGCCACGGAACTAGAAGAATAAAGAGCCTATCCTCACACATCAGCTTGGATAACATGAAATAGATGGTGGGCTGTGATATGAAACTAAAATGGAGGCAAGGCACTATCAAGTGTTTTGAAAGTCATCTGGCAGCAATGGTATAGAAAGTAATGAGGAAAATATTATTTAACAGGTTTTAAAACGAGAGCCTATTTACCATCAGTTGAAGCTGTACATGAAACAAACATAGGCCTTGAGCAATGCTGTTTCTGAGTAGTAGTGGTTGACCACGACTACCTCTGCAGATCCTTTTTGAATGCGGGTTTGCTTAGATAAGGCAGGTTTGACGGAATTTGCTTGTCCTAATATTAAAGCAGGGGTTGGTGTCCAAAGCAATAAGAATTCAAGTCGATACTGATGCCATGTTACAAACTAAAGATTGGTATTCCAGCTTTATGCTTGCAAAGTTTTGCAATATACCTGTTAGAAAGCGGGGCACAGTCAGCAGTGCCATTATTTCAGAATACACGTATTAAAGTGTGAAACAAACTGCTCAAACAATTTGAAATTCTGAGAGATTGATGTATGTAAAACATCGATGCCACGGACCATTACACAGACTTTGAATACAGCTTTAAAACCTTATTTCATGTTAAACATAGTTGGAGTAGGAGAAATAATTCAAAAGTTAAATTATACGCAGTCATAATTGGATTAGAAATATTTCAACATTGTCCCCATAAATAGCTATGAACTACCTACCCTTCTCTTTGTATATTTGTGCAAGTTGATCTTGCTAGAGTAATTCCTTAAAAGCACCTCCAAGGTTGTTCTATCTAGATTGCTTATTTTCAACCCACCTCAGTGCGACTACTACAAAATATCGAGGGTTTCTTCTCTGCTTGGCTGATAACTAGCGCTCGCTCTTTCAGTTCATATCATTTTTGTTGACGCACTCGATATAATTCTAGTCAGATTTCAACTGGGTCTTATGTAATTTGTGAATTATTTTTGGCCATTTTGATGCCATACCAACAATGATAATCATCAATCATCATAGGTAAAATTATTATTCGTTATCCATACTACTTTTTTACCCTTGATTATTTGTTTACCACTAATTTATTGAATTATGTTATGATACTACCTGCAAAATGCAAATTGGATTCAAGTGTAAGTTATACCAAATTACAATTTTGTTTTGAATACTACCCGTGTCATGGTGCCATGTACTATGGCGCCTTACAGTGCCTCGCGTTGCGTGTTTGCAACTCGAGTTGATCAACTCGAGTTGCACAACTCAAGTTGTGAACGCGCAACACGACTTTTCAAAAGTAAGGTGCAATATATTGGTATTAGGGTAGCATAACCGTAGATATGTTTATATTAACGATGGTACATCAAGAGGCACCCGTTAGCTAATAGAAATTAAACTATGTGTGTACTGTAAAACTAGAACTAATAGCGAATTATTAGAATTATACTGTGCCGAGTTTGCAACTCGAGTTGTACAACTCGAGTTGCACAACTCGAGTTGTACAACTCGAGTTTGTAAATATAACTCGAGTTGCACAACTCGAGTTCATCAAAACCCAAGCCGAGTTCTTTCAACAGCAACTCGAGTTCAACAACTCGGCTTGAGAACATCTCATCATTTTATTTTCTCTAGCTATATGGAATTTTTTTTGTGCATCATTAAACGCCGTTGAAATAATTTCTATGTTCATTTTCGGTGTTCATTCAGTTTCTTGTCAGATTCTAGAGAGATGACTCCTTTTCATTTGAAAAAGAAGTTGCCCGGCTGGCTGCGAATTTCTTTTTCCCAAACAGGTTTACATACGGCAGTAAAATTTTGGCTCATGATTGGCTTTAGTAATTGAGTTTTAGTAACCAAAACTTACATCATTACATTAGAAATCAATAGTTACCATTAGAAAGGAACACAAAATTCTAAATAACGTAGCAAAACTGATGTTATCATTCAAAAAGTGCTGTTAAAACGTAAGAGGCGCTCACTTAAAACTCATTAATTTAAGCCATTTTGAATAATATTTTGGAATTTTGTGTTCCTCTCTAATTACAACTATTGACTTTCAATGTAATGATGTAAGTTTTGATTACTAAAACTCGATTACTAAAGCCAATCATGAGCCAAAATTTTACTGCTGTATGTAAACCTGTTTGGGAAAAAAAATTCGCTGCTCGGTTCTCATATAGATTGTTTTTAGTTTGCTTTTTAATAATATAATAATGCCAATATATAATTTAAATATGTATACATATTTAAATCATTATTATT
The DNA here is from genome assembly GCF_963576615.1 of Watersipora subatra. Classification (NCBI taxonomy): domain Eukaryota; kingdom Metazoa; phylum Bryozoa; class Gymnolaemata; order Cheilostomatida; family Watersiporidae; genus Watersipora; species Watersipora subatra. The sequence continues at coordinate 102,449 of NC_088717.1, read as the reverse complement.
ATTAATATTAAATTTTTGTAAATGAGACACCCCAATTACTCACTTTGCTTTCTTTACGAACCCGTGTTAGTTTTGCGTATAGGTAACACAACTTGAGGTCATAAACCCAGGCCGAGTTGTACAATTTGGCAACTCGAGTTGGACAACACGGCAACTCGAGTTGATCAACTCGAGTTGTGAACGCGCAAGGCGAGGCACTGTAAGGCGCCATACATGTACACATTGCGTTCCAAAAACATAAGAAATATATTTTTAAAAATTTCTTGATTGACTAATTCTTGAGCTGCGATTGGAAGCCCCATTTTCTACAAGTCCACACTCTACTAGTTAAAATTCTGTGAATTACTGCATCAACAAGATTGTTAAATAAATTAAGAGCCAGTTTGCTTACTAGCGTCAGTAGATGACAAAGAACACCTACATCCAAGTGTTTCGGTTTATGAACTTTCTGTAGCCGCAACCTTCAGTGCACTATCTCAACTTTTTCACAATACTATTAGATTACCAACTTTCAAAACACGTTTGTTCAACTCATACAATAATTCCTGATTTCTGTCTTTTTATTTTTCTCTTTCTTTTGGCAGATGATTAAAAACATCATTTTGCTGATGATTGTCGATGCCAATAAAAAGCGATACATCGATATACCTCATATACCTTATATACCAATATAATACCTCAAACTAAAATTCTGTTACTTGCCATAAATGAAAGGTGAGTTGCTACTGACTTTTTTCCCAATTTTCCTTCTTGCATCGATGTTTTGTTTGTCAGCGTAGTGTACATCAAAGAGCAAATCAATACTGTAACTGCGCGAGTAACTAATTTAGTTGAGGCATATAACCATGACTTTAGACAGAACCTTTTGTGTGATAAACATTAAAAGAAATAACCTTTGACTTGTCTGGTTGATGCTGCAGTCTGAGCAATCAGTAAATATTTTATCTATTTCCTAGTATTAGATATTGTTTCAAGGTTTCGAAAAACAATCGTTTTTCAAAAAGCAGCCGCAAACGGTCATAGTTTAAAATGGATCAGTGGCAGCTGAAACACAGAACAAGCTTGTGGCTTACCGCTTTGCAACAAAACCATAAAGCATGTCAACGGTGGAGCATGGTGAGCAATATTCTCTGGTGATTACTATTGAGTCTACACCGTATTTATCTACGATCATGACATCGGGTATCTGAAGGGTTGAAACACGGAATTCTTTCAAAGTTGTGTCGGTAATGCTTGGCTGGTGCTGTTTAGGCAAAGCCTCATCAGGCTCTGTGTATGGTCTTGGAAGACCGATGAAGGATGGGTTGATAAGCAGGTCATATGTAGGTCTTTCAATGAGTTTGTCAACCAGACTTGGGAGGAGAATCTAAAATCATGTATAAATTTTCAAAGATAATTAGATTCTTTAGTAATTACTTGATAAAACTTACTACAAGTTGTCACACAGATATGTCTCCATATCAACTGAAGTCGGTGTGTAAGCTGGCTTATATTTCTGCTTGTTTATGCACTTGTTCACATGCTCATACACAAACAAGTTAGCAGGAAAATATGTAGCCACTTGCTGAAAATCCCCTACAGTATGTTCTTCAAATGTTGAATTTCTGACCTTGACATATAAACTTGAAAGTAATACCATTACAAGTTCATGTTATTATTTTAAATTTTTCTTCCGATATTGCTTGATGCTTTCAAAAACTTTGTTAGAACATCGTATGGCTGAAATTGTTTTTATTCAACTTAATAGTTGGCAGACTTAAGTTACTTGGCAACAAAATTTTTAGTGTTGTCGCACACGCCATCCTATCTGTTAGAGATCAAAACACAGCTTAGAAATTTTCTGTTCACACCTGACGTTGACTTGTGATTTCTACTATCAAAATTTACCCTACTGCTTTTTAGGGTACATTTTTCTATTCACCAATCAAAGATTAAAGTGTGAAAACATGTGCAACTAAAAAAGATCAATACAATCAATCTACACTAAAACATCGGTTCTCGAATGCTCCTGTTTTCAACGAACTCGGTTTTCGACCAAAAAATCTGAGATTTGTAAGTTCATGATCTCAAAAACAAATTCGGTTGTCTACCAAACCGGAGCATGCGCATTGGAATTAAACGTTCGGAACAGCTTCGGAAACAGCATAGAAACATTCGTTAACAAAGGGAGAAACAAGTTACGCTTCATAAACTCTTTACAAAAAGAAAGAAACCATCTGGGACGACGTCCCTCTACTGAAGAGATTTGCTGGGGAGACAACTTCTTCAGTCGGGTTACCCTAAATTGTTTTGGAGGAGGATTCTACTTCAAAGATGTCAAGAAATGTGCCATTGCTGTTTATATATTTTTTCACACAGTTTTTTATGTAAATTATCTGTTGTATTTATTGCTATATTTATATATTTATTTACATTTATTTATTGTATCTTAATCTAGAATGTTTTCGGTGTTTTAAGAGCAAATCATAGGAAATGTTTACTTTTTGTTTTCTCTTTTCAACATCATGGATCAAAGAGCTTTTATCAAAATTAAACATGACATATATCTCCCCGTTTTTATTTATAGTATGCACTATACAGTCCAGTTTATAGCGTAAAATGTTAAAAAAAATACTTTACCGAAGTTTTTTCTCGACTTGAAACGAATTAAAATTGACATACAATAATTCTAATGGGAATAATTGTTTCAGATCTCAAACAACTCAGTTTCTGAACAACCTTCTGGAACAGATTATGCTTGAGAACTGAGGTTCCACTGTATGTATATAAATTTCAAAGTATTTTTGCTATTGTCTGTCTGCTGTCGTCTGTTGTCTGTCCAGCTATAAAAACTAAAATCTAGGAATGAAAAATGCACGTCATGCTAGATTTGAACCCAAAAAGATTGCAACCGTAAGTTTGTGAACATGCACACCTAACCACAAGTCTCGTCCATTTTTATCATTCAATTGCTCATACCATATACCGTACAACCTTTTCCCGATTGTACACGCTAAACTATTATTTAATACAGCACACCCTTGTGTCACACTGCCCCTGTTATAAGTTTTTGTTGCTTTATTGCATGGAACACAATGCTTTTTCATGTTGGCCATACAGGGACAAAATTTTTCTCCAAATTAAAACTTGGCTGTCGGTGTACAGTTACAATGAAATAACAAAAATGCTGATATGCTATTTGCCAAAATCTCTTTCAAAACGCCTGAGAGCGATGTGATGCTCGCTTGTGATGCTCGCTATCTCAGTTCAGCATTTTTTGTAATAAGTAATAGCAAAAACGAAACCAAAAACAGATAAGGGATAAAATTTTGGCTTGTGACAAAGTTGAACGTTAGTTTAGTAAAATACATACTAAAACTTAGTTTTAAGTATGTATTTAGTAAGCTAAATTCGTTTAAGTTAAATGCAACATTTACGTCATACGTCTGTCTCAAAAGAAAATATTCTCAACAGTATGCACTGCACAAAGTACATTGTAATGTTACATTTTCTTACAGATCATAACCACTAAATACACTAAAGTTACTGTAGGTAACTATAGTTTTGAGATTAACATATTATTTGGTTACTAATTTAAGTACAGTAAACATGTGAAACTTTGAAGATTTTTACTTAGGGGTGTTTGCATTAGATAATTGCCATGAGTTTATGTACCAGTTTATATGACATTTTTGCCTTACGCAGCCAAAAATGCAACAAATTAAAATCACATAATTGTATACCAAATAATTTTTCATTGTAGTCGAAGCAAAACAAAATTTATTTAGCCGTTACTTGCTAATTACCGTAAAACCTTAAATTAAAAGCTACCTCTATTTGAACGCCACCTCTATTTGACCGCCGCTTTGTCATTGTTTGATCGTTATGAGTTCATAGTATTAACTGATCAAGAGAAAAATGTCCACAAAATCATATTAATAATAAAGTTTTTATATCAATAACAATTAACTTTCTTGTTGTTCAACTTGAAACTCTTCCTTTTTTTCATTCAAACTTTGAAAGCAACACCATAGAAATAATCAATAGCTAACTCAGGCTCGTAGTAGTTCTCTGTTTAACGCGACCTTTTACATCCAAGTAGCCTACATACATATGGTCAAACTTGGATAACTCGCCCTCGGATAGCTCGAACTCATGATTTACTCGAACGGATTTGTTTGGTCTGTTCCCACGCAATGATAAATTGCTTTAGATAACTCGACCTCAACTTCGTTAACTCAAACAGTTTTTTGCCCAACAACTACCGACACTACCGACACTAAAATATCACTTTATTCCAAGCCATAGAGATAAACCTCAACTTTTAGTAGTTCATAGGCATCGTTATTACCATCATCGGAAATATTTTTGTTAACAACTTTTCTAATGGTTTGCAACAAATCAAATTTTACCAAGCATCCGCTTATCAATGGTCCTTCGAATGCAAGGAAAAGCTAGGTAACTTTCGGATAAAAATCGGCAAATATGATCTTGGTTAAAACGCTCAAAAGAAAAAGATGTCTTTTCTTCTGAGCATTTCAACAGTGACCATGTATGGCCAATTTTAATCTGAAAACGTCCTGGCAGTCACAACACCTAAAACAACAAACAAATCTCAAGTGATAGAAAAATCTCTATATTTTTTGACAGAAATTTTGTAAACTTTACATTAGAAGTATTTAATTTGACACAAGCCATTTATGCTTTTGATTTATATTATAGTTTGTATATGTACAAGTTCATGTACTAATAAATACATGAACTTGTGACAATAACTTGAATGCTTTGATAGCTTGAGCGCTCTGATATCTCGAACACTTTTGCTCAGTCCGTAAAGTATGAGTTATCCATGTTTGACTGTACTTACTAGTTTGAAGAACATGCATATAAAAACTGGTTTGCAAGTTTTGGACCAACGGTTAAGTTTATCGAGCAAACTTTTTGAGGTGCATTGGTGCAAAATAATGCAGCACATGCAAGTTTTGTTCTGCCAAAAGTTTGTTTGAATGCCATATCGACTAGTTCAGCAGTGTAGAAAAAGAGTTGAAACCAAAAGATATTGTGGAAGGTATTGTACAACTAGAAAATGTTTGTTCGATCGAAAGCAACAATCAGAAAGCAGCTATCCAACAAATGATGGAAATATTTTTGACTTAAAAATGTTAATTTTTGTTTCTACATGTAATATAAGTATGGTTAGGTCACCTGTTCATGAATATATATTTGTATCACTTGATAGATTATTATTGTATAACTTATAAATATGCAGATTTATAGCATGTTATTTGATAACATTCTTGCGGCCATCTTAACACGGCTCACAATGGATCGATGCTCATAACTCTATTTTTATTACGCATAACAAGCTAGTTTTGGCTGCAAACTGTAGCAAACATATCAATGAGTGCGACACGATTTGATTCAGCAACGTTAAATTTAGATATGAAATTAAAAAACGTCTTCAAATAAAATTAAATTTGAAAATGCCAACAAATTGCAAAAAAGAACACAGGCTATAATATCATTGCAGGTCAATTGCAAGCAATAAATAGACTTGTTGGTTGCAATTGCCATCAACTGGTAGAGCTATTTTTTGATTATATTACCTTTTTCAACACACATTGATTAATAAATCTTTGACATGTTGGAGGTAAGTTAGCGGATGTATTGTGGCCAAAAGGTTTAATATTGCTCCACCAAAAATAGAGAGAGAAAAATATAGGTGACATTCGCTGCGCCCGTAATAAGGTTAAATTTATCTTCCCAAAATTCTGACGAGCCAGTTGAAAAATACACCATCAGCCTCTATTTGAATGCCGCCTTCAATTGACCGCCACTATAGAGTAAAGGTTGAAAAACAGAGTGCCATGGCATTTAATTAGAGGTTTTACGGTATCTTATATTTACATTTAAAAACCTTTACAGTTTTTCCAATTTATCTCAACAAAATACTTTGCTCATGATATAAAGTTTGAAAGTTACAGCTGTTTAAAAAAGTTTGAAAATCTCAACAGTTGTTTTATTTTTATCTGGTTTTATTTGAACTGCAGAAAACACTACTCTCAAGCTATGAAGTTTTAAAGTTAAAATGGTAACTGTTGCTATGTGTTATATAAAGAAAAAACTTCTGTGCAAAGACATATTTTTATTACACGGGCAACGCCGGGCATTCAACTAGTATAAGCTAGGTGTGAAATGAATAACTGTTAAATATATCTTTTATTATTGGGCTTTGACTACAACCGTTTTATAAATTCAGTATTGGTGCGAGGCATGTTTATTTTTTCTCATCTATGAAATTTGTGCAGCAAATAATGATAAGTAATAAAACTGCTAACAATGTATTTAGAGCAGCATTTCTTTCTTAACCAATTTATGATGAAAACAACAGATTTATTTTGGTAACAAAAAAGAAGCATTGAGAAAATTACAGCAAAGCTGAGAGCCTGGAAAAACCAATCTATTTCTGACTGATATCTGCATAGATTAGGTACTTAGTGTTAATGCAGCTAGTGCAGCTAAGTGTAGCTAAAGTACTCAAGGCTAAAGTGCTCTCAAATGTTTGATTCACACTTTGTGAAAATATACAGCTCGTAAGTAAAAAGCAATAAGTTAAAAATATTGTGGCAAGATGCAGAATTGCACTATAACGACTCACTTGGGTCTATATACTATCAATTAGTTTTACTACTAAAGTTGCCTCAGAATAAAATTTGTGAGTCGTTTGCATTGCAAAAACTTTAATTTTAGCTAAATGAGAGCAAATAATACATTTTAAATTTGATCGATATTAATGAATCAATTCAAAGTGACTCGTAAAAGATCATAATATCCAGTCAGAAAAAAAGTTTTATAGTCGAGGTGTTTTGTGATAGACATTAATATGTGGTTAATGCTTTGCGATGATGTCACCAACAATGAATGTTTAAACATTTTTGCACCATTGTGCTTATCAATAATGTCATAGTAATAATGATAATAGTTATAATAAATAATAGTAATAATAATAATAGCACTAATAGGTAATAGTAGTGAAAATAAAGAATAATAGTTATGAAAACACTTGGTGATATCAAACAAGCTCATTTAAAAAACTGATAGAATAGCAAAACTGTAGTCATGTTTTCTGTAAAGTTAGATTTTTGAGTAAAAGCTAATTCTGCTCAAGTATAAACTTTCATTATTTATGGCAAAACAAGTTAAATTACTTAGGAGATTAGGGATTTTAATTTTGATAAAGTAGTAAGCCAAAACTTGACCAAAATGCAGTAAAATGGACTAAATTAAAAACAATATGCCAGCAAAGTGCTGATAAGAACAAATAATACAAACTTACTAGTCCAGCCTTAATGACTTGCTTATGTGGTATCACTTTGAAGACTCCAAAGAAAAAGATTTGCAATTCTGTAACTTTGAATTGGCGTACTGCCCAGATCATAGTATCACTGAGAAGCAGGAGAAACTAAAAATGAAATAGAACAAGATCAATAGTTGAACCAGTTGTAAGTCTCAACTGTTTTTGAGTGAGACCAGTTATAAGTCTCAACTGTTCATGAGTGAGACCAGTTATAAGTCTCAACTGTTCATGAGTGAGACCAGTTATAAGTCTCAACTGTATATGAGTGAAACCAGGTATAAATCTCAACTGTTCATGAGTGAGACCAGTTATAAGTCTCAACTGTTCATGAGGGAAACCAGTTGTAAGTCTCAACTGTATATGAGTGAAACCAGTTATAAGTCTCAACTGTTCATGAGTGAGACCAGTTGTAAGTATCAACTGTTCATGAGTGAGACCAGTTGTAAGTATCAACTGTATATGAGTGAGACCAGTTGTAAGTCTCAACTGTATATGAGTGAAACCAGTTATAAGTCTCAACTGTTCATGAGTGAGACCAGTTATAAGTATCAACTGTATATGAGTGAAACCAGTTATAAGTCTCAACCGTTCATGAGTGAGACCAGTTATAAGTCTCAACTGTTCATGAGTGAGACCAGTTATAAGTCTCAACTGTTCATGAGTGAGACCAGTTATAAGTCTCAACTGTTCATGAGTGAGACCAGTTGTAAGTATCAACTGTATATGAGTGAGACCAGTTGTAAGTCTCAACTGTATATGAGTGAAACCAGTTATAAGTCTCAACTGTTCATGAGTGAGACCAGTTATAAGTATCAACTGTATATGAGTGAAACCAGTTATAAGTCTCAACTGTTCATGAGTGAGACCAGTTATAAGTATCAACTGTATATGAGTGAAACCAGTTATAAGTCTCAACCGTTCATGAGTGAGACCAGTTGTAAGTCTCAACTGTATATGAGTGAGACCAGTTATAAGTTTCAACTGTTCATGAGTGAGACCAGTTATAAGTCTCAACTGTTCATGAGTGAGACCAGTTGTAAGTATCAACTGTTCATGAGTGAGACCAGTTGTAAGTATCAACTGTATATGAGTGAGACCAGTTATAAGTCTCAACTGTTCATGAGTGAGACCAGTTGTAAGTATCAACTGTATATGAGTGAAACCAGTTATAAGTCTCAACCGTTCATGAGTGAGACCAGTTATAAGTCTCAACTGTTCATGAGTGAGACCAGTTATAAGTCTCAACTGTTCATGAGTGAGACCAGTTATAAGTCTCAACTGTTCATGAGGGAGACCAGTTATAAGTCTCAACTGTTCATGAGGGAAACCAGTTGTAAGTATCAACTGTATATGAGTGAAACAAGTTGTAAGTCTCAACTTTTCATGAGTGAGACCAGTTGTAAGTATCAACTGTTCATGAGTGAGACCAGTTATAAGTCTCAACTGTTCATGAGTGAAACCAGTTATAAGTCTCAACTGTTCATGAGTGAGACCAGTTGTAAGTATCAACTGTCCATGAGTGAAACCAGTTGTAAGTATCAACTGTATATGAGTGAAACAAGTTGTAAGTCTCAACTGTTCATGAGTGAGACCAGTTGTAAGTATCAACTGTTCATGAGTGAGACCAGTTGTAAGTATCAACTGTTCATGAGTGAAACCAGTTGTAAGTATCAACTGTATATGAGTGAAACAAGTTGTAAGTCTCAACTGTTCATGAGTGAGACCAGTTGTAAGTATCAACTGTTCATGAGTGAGACCAGTTATAAGTCTCAACTGTTCATGAGTGAGACCAGTTGTAAGTCTCAACTGTATATGAGTAAAGCAAGTTGTAAGTCCCAACTGTTTACGTGAAACCCGTGGCAAGTCTCACACCACACACACTCCACACACACCACACAGGCCACACATGCCACACAATCGCCACACACACTCCACACACTCGCCACACACTTGCCACACACGCGCCACACACACAGAGCTACCGATATTTGCGCCAAAGCATTTTATAAGTCTTTTGTAGTGCTGCTACTGGAAGCCTTTGCAGGATAAATAATTGCATCTCTGGTATCATGCTGTATAATTGATCCTCCATTTTAATTAAATATTTTATTCATTTGGCTCGTGCTGCCTTTTGATGCAAACTTGTTACGTAAATGCTTCGTAGAATTTTTTTATACAAAATAAAAACCTACTGAGCTGTACTCACTGTCATTATCCGGTCATATGTAAATAACCAATTAAGGCTAAGAATGTTTTGATTCACGAGCCTCATAAATATACTGATTGATAATTTGTTGTTGAATCTTTTTTGAAAGGCGTTCCAAATGAGCTCATACAACTTTGTCTGTTCAATTACTTTCCCTAAAAGAGCAAAGAAAACAGGTAAGATATGATAAATGAGTTTTTGTCTGTTTTTAAGCAAGCAGCTCAAGTGAAAAATTCCAAATCAGCATTCAGGACAGAAAATTGTCAGTAAGAAAGACACCACACTATAACCTCACCACCCATTTACCATATCACTATATTACAAGATATCTCTAGTACTGTGTAAATTTATGAGCATATCACTCTATGATTCCATCCCTATATGACTGTATAACTCTATGACCATATCACTTTATGGCTATATCATTCAGTATCCATACATAACGAATAACATATACTCATTTGAATGGGGCTAAATTAGCTACTCCTAGGTTTTTATGGTTTCGGGGAAAACTGAATATCACTTCAAAACCTGTTTTCAATTTACTTCAGCATCATGATCAGAGAAGGCGAATCTCAAAGGAATCAAATAACAATTTAGCTACTTTTAGAGCAATTTTTGAGGACTAAAGATTAAATTTGCTGTTTCTAGAGAGTTCATGTTCACTCACCAAACTTTGACAGTGCTCTACCAATGCTCGTGTTGCAATAATTCCTTTGACGACATCTTTGAAAAAGTTTAAGTGAATACAGCGGTCCAATCTTGTTTTCCATTCTGTGAAATAGCATTAGTTCCATTAGCTTGTATAGCTGATCCAGTTGAATGTTAGCATGCATGATGTCATGTTATCCCTTTAAGAAATGACTTGGCTTGTCTATGACAGCCACGGCACTACACATACACAAAGGCTCAGCATTCTAAATTGTTTTAAACTTTTTTAGTACAAAACTAATTTTATTTGTATTAAATTTCTGAATAATTGTTTGAACAATATCATAAAGGCTGAAACTTCTGCATCATTTTAAAAATATCAAAATGAACCTACTTACATAGCTAGTTGCACTCTCTCACTGAGTTGTTGGCGACACATCAGTAGCGTACATTGTCTATTATATTGTAATACTAAATGAATGCTGGTGTTGATCTGGTGATAAAAGTTATAGCACAGACATTTATTTTAACATAAAGCAACAGTTACCATTTTAACTTTACAATTTTGTATCATGACAAAAGTGTTTTGCGTAGCTTAAATAAATCAAGAAAAAAATAAAACAACTGTATAGGTTTTCAAACTTTTTCAAACAACTTTGACTTTCAAACATGATATCAAGAAGAAAATGTTTTGTGTAGGTCAAATAAGTTAAAGAATAAAATAAAACAAATAGAAAAGTGTTTACATGTAAATGTGATATAATTGGCAAGTAATAGCTAAATCAAGTCTGTTTTGCTACAATTGCAATAAAAGCTGAGTTGGTACAGACCATAGATACATAAACCTAGATTGACCAATAATAGCTATTTCCATTGGTTGCCTTGTCAGACTTAATAGCATGACGTAACGTCATTGTATTGTACCTCATGCTTGACTGCACTGTTGTTAACAATTGAGCTAATGAGGAGAAGGTGACAAAATCACATTTATTTTCACATAAAAACCTTCTTGGATACATAATCCAGTAAACTAAAGCAATTCTGTGATAATATTTGATAACCACCATAGATTAAGACTATAAAAGCTATGAATTGTTGCACACAAATCATGAGCCATCAGGGCTTTATTTTCCACCCTCTCTTATCCCCATTCTCTCTTTTCCCATTCTCCAAAGAAGAAGTGAGAAGGGGAAAAGAGAAAAGGGAGAAAGGAGAGGGGGAGGGGGGCAAGTAGCCCACCCACTCGAAGAGCCAGACCCTGACTAGGTAAATAGACTAATATCATGCTGAACTAAACATGACTAAATATGATGGCTTTTAAATTTCATATTATGAAAGAAGTGTTTTGTTGAAATATATTAATAGGAAAAATACATTAAAACTGTAAAAGTATTTAAATGTATATGTGAAATCTTTAGCAAGTAATGGCTAAATATAGTCTGTCTTGCAATGATTACAATTAAAAATTATTTGGTATACGATTATATGAATTTTCATTCACTTTTGTGTATGCATCATAAGACAAAAATATCGTATAGACTTATAGAGTGGCAAAGAAACCCATATTAATTATATCATGCAATCACTGCCTGTTAAAAATCATCATCATTAAAAATAGTAATAAAACATTATGTTAACCCTAGTAACTTTAATTTCCAACAATAACTTTAGTGCATTTTGTAGGTATGACTTGCAAAAAATATAACATTACAAAGTACCACAAGCAGAGTTTTTACCTTCAACACAGACGTCTAACATAAACACTGAATCTAACTTATACGAATTCACACGTAGCTTACTAAAAACACCTTTGAAGAAAGTTTTAGTATGCATTTAAACAAATTTTTAATTAAAATTATATCCCTTATCTGTTTGCAAACCCGTTGTTACCATAAAGGATGATGCTGAACTGCGATATAATCACCAAACTTCAATTTCAAGAGAAATTATTGGTGATATCGTTTTGCGGAAAACAACCTAGCCCTACTACAGCGAAGACAGTCGCATTTCAATTAGTTAATAGAGTTTTAAAAATTATATCATTTAGCGTATAAAATTGGAAAAAAGGATGTATAGAGTATATAGTAAAAGCAGTGAATTGTTAATAAGATAAGGAATTGGTTTGCAAACCAATTTGGGTTGCAATCTTTGTGAGGTCAAGTCTAGCAGAATGCAAAATTTCAATATCCAAGATTTTAATAGCTATAGCAGGACAGACTGACAGATATACAAATATTGAGAAATATATACATGTATATATAAATAGGCATTACCTACGCCTAGACAATTAAAACATCAAATGATAATTGGTGAGAATAACACAAATATGAGACAAACTGGATATTGTTGCAAATTGGCGCATGAGTTGGCGAGGGCTGCAAAATTATAACTTACGTTTAAATTGTTGAGATAAATTTTAGTTTAATTTTGAAATATAAAAAATGTTAAATGTTAAATTCAAGTAGTTCAAGGCAGTAATTTATTGTGATTCAACGTAGCAAGATGTTTCACCTAGTCTTAATTGCCAAAATGCTTTGTGAAAATGTAGGAAACATGTAATTTATCTTTTGGCAGCAAAAAGGGCTAAAAACTGCAACAATAAAAAGAAATATAATCAAGAATTAATAAGACTATTGCAGACTTCGGTCTCAATTTGTAAGTTTTATGGACAGATTAAATGTAGAGTGAGCTTACTAAACATAGCAATTCAGGAAGAGCTAATCAATGATGCTACAACTCGTCAAGATGTAATAAAAGGGTGCAAATACAGTAAAAAGGACAATAAAACTCTAAACAAGTAATTGTACAATTGGTAAAGAGCGTTTAAACATATGAAGCAATGTTAAAACAATATAATATTTAGCTTAGTCTTACTTAAGCCTGGCTACAGTAAATACAGCAATACTTTGGTAGAAAACTAATTCTGCTCAAAGAACTCAGTCTAAGGGCAGGGGTTATAAAAATAGGAACTATATAATTGCAAAGCTAAATGAGAACTACGGATCCTCTTTCAGTGTTGCATAATATGAACAAACGTTTTTCCTTTTTGCTGGTCTACAGTTTTATAAAGCACGATGCACCTGAGGTTGTAATGGGCAGGTGTTTCAATCATGTTGTTGGTTTTTTTGCCCACAATATGTGAGTCTCTGTTGAAGAGCAACTAGCAGGGCAGTGTAAGTCTTGACTCAAACTCCTCCCAATGTCGTATTTTGGTAAATAATCACTAATGTTTCTCCCTCCATCATTTAGTTGAAACTATTCGTGCTTTATCAGCTGTTGGGCTTGTTGATGAACAGCTTTATCAGCTGTTGGGCTTGTTGATGAACAGCTTTATCAGCTTTTGGGCTTGTTGGTGAACAGCTTTACCAGCTGGTGGGCTTGTTGATGAACAGCTTTATCAGCTGTTGGGCTTGTTGATGAACAGCTTTATCAGCTGTTGGGCTTGTTGATGAACAGCTTTATCAGCTTTTGGGCTTGTTGGTGAACAGCTTTACCAGCTGGTGGGCTTGTTGATGAACAGCTTTACCAGCTGGTGGGCTTGTTGATGAACAGCTTTATCAGCTGTTGGGCTTGTTGATGAAAAGCTTTATCAGCTGTTGGGCTTGTTGATGAGCAGCTTTATCAGCTGTTGGGTTTGTTGATGAACAGCTTTATCAGCTGTTGGGTTTGTTGATGAACAGCTTTATTAGCTGTTGGGCTTCTTGATGAAAAGAGCTTGCAAAAGTTTATGCTAGTTTTATCAGAAATAAATAAGGTTTATTCAACTTGAATGTTTCACAGAGACACATAGGATTAAACGCATAAAGAACTGCTTCAAGAACTGCTTCAAGAACTGCTTCAAGAACTGCTTCAAGAACTGCTTCAAGAACTGCTTCAAGAACTTCTGCAGGTACCAGATATCCTGAAACAGAAGCTTCTAGAATGTTAAGTATCTATCCTCATTGTTGTTGCAGAAGTCCGGTGCCATGGTAAAAGACTGTTATGACTAATCAGTAGATTACATCTAATCACTCTCAAAAAGGTAAAACCTGGGATTGAGATTGCTCCTTGAAAAGTGCTAAGATCTACACTCACCAACGAAAAATAAGTTGTAGCCTTACACTTGTGTAAGACACTTTGAATTCCTTATGTATGTGTTTCAGTGTTCACTAACAAATGACTGTCTTGCAGTCCGAGATCAGTCCTCAAATTCAAATCCAAGCCTCCGAGTTGATTTAGTTGGTAACAGGCATTATATAATTATGTACAGGTATCCTTCTAGACAGCAAATAAAATTGTATAACTGTCACAAACTGAATTTATAATATGGCGTCAGAGCGAGTGGCTGATAAGAATTAAGACAGACATTACTATAAAAATAAAACAATAACACGGCGTTAAGAGGCTTAAAGTCATTGGCGAGCTTTGCACATTCTACTGATAATTAACAGTGAAACAAACATAGGTTAAGAAGTTTGGCTAGAGCAAAATGACTTTTACATGGTAGCGACCTGGAATAAAGGTAAGGAATATATGTGGAGGTGCGATACAAGTAGCAAATGCATGGATGGTTTTTTGCGCATCATGTCAATAAATCTTCCTGGCATTAAGTAAAACTGACCAAAGTAACATTGCAGATATAAAACAACATACCACAAAATTCAACTCTCAAGTATAAACAATTTTAATCAGTCCATTAGTCACAATTTCACAACAGAGGTCTAAAGTAGGGTGGCCATACGAAAGCTTCTTGACAGTGTTGAGAGATCTTATCAAAATCTGTGATTGAAATGTTAACAAAAAGTAAAAGTGCTATTGGACAAAGTCAAATATCAAAAAGGACATATCAAAAAAGCAACTCAAAAGGATTTATTTAATCTGCCAAACAATCCTACACTGCATCAGGTCGTATCAACATGGCAACATAAAGAAATGCCCACACAGTACCTCAGAGACACGAACTCTGCGTTGGATATTATTAGCGTTATCCAAATGTCAAAGCCACCTCAACGCAAGGTATTCTAGGTCTCAGTTCAAGAGCCAACCCACTAACAAAGAACAACACAGAGCTAATTGGTCAACACAAATAAAAAATAAAAAACTTCAATCTCTGTGTTATGAAACATTGGAGAAAAATGTGCTCAGTGTACGAATAGGTGTGCAAAAAAAGGTTTCCACAAAAATCTTTTCTACAGCATGCATATCTACACAAGCCAATACTAGCAACTCCCAAAATGAAGTGCTGTGCGAAGCAATACCAAGACAAGAGATGTCGCCTTTGCCATCAAAAATGAGTGAGACTAGACAATCAGCACTAAGATCAACGGTAGGCCATTTACATTCTAAGTCGAGTCTGTAACCTTATGGAATGTCACAGATGGTGTTGAACAGCATAGATATTTAGGTGTCGATCGTTCATTATACTATGTTGGTTCATCAGTTTCTTTTACTGGGCGTGTATTTGAAGTAGTAAACAAAATAATATCGCTGTAGGATGTTATCAATAGGTGTCTCTCTGACGAGTGAGATGATGATGAATGTCTGAAAATATATAGATCAGCAATTCCTCTAGGAAGGATCTTTCAAGTCTTAGTAGTAAAGATGAGTATACACAGGGTGACTCTGGCAGGCCTTCCAGATTGCAAACAATTTGGCTAATGGGCTGGTTCTAATACATATTGAGCAGCCAGACAACATGCCTATGTGTTTAACGGTTTCGTATGCTGCCCTGTAAACATGATTGACAGCTAAAAAAAAAATCTCAGCTAGTAATACATAACAGTAGGAGGGTCAAAATTAGACTGGAAGATAAATTAATGTATTAATCACAGAACATGAAAAGGACTGATACAATTATAGATAAAGTAAGAAATGCTACAGATCAGGTATACCTTGTAACAAACATGTTAAAATATAATGAGAATTAAAACTTGCTGGAACAAAAATATAAAATTGGAGTACTTCGCTTTACCATCAGCCATTGAAACTTTTGCTAGACTTTTAAAGTTTACAGTAATCACCACATTAGATACAACTTCAGTTTTTTTAGGTTTAGTTAAATGAGGCTAATAGTCTGTTGACGATATTTGCCGCTTTATGTTGTAGATATCAATAATTTCCCAAGCCGTGTCAGAAATGTTTGAAAATGTTGATTGAGTAGATTCGTAGGTGGATGATTGGGTGATTCACTCTATGACTAGATGGATGATTGGGTGATTCACTCTATGACTAGGTGGATGATTGGGTGATTCAATCTATGACTTAAGTTGCGCAGAATAAAGGTTTAGAGTTGGTGTTGTAAAAATGCAAATTCTGTAATCTCGACTTGAATGAGTCTGAATGCAACATTGGGTAGTTCAGTCTGAGTTTAAGCATGCTGGTCACATTATAAAACCGAATATTGTGGTGAATGCTGGGCAATGACTTTTTTATTCTTGTCATTATTTCTGTGTATATCTTGCATGTTGTATTTTCTTTTTTTTAATATATCGTTAATAGCTTGTTCGCTGAACTATGCTGCTTTTGTTTTTGTCGTATCGCTGTTGTAATGCATTATAGCTATGCCAACGCACTAGCAACTCCATTTATATTTATTGTTATACAGTTTTTCTTACTCGATTCCATTATCTGAAACGAGTGAATTTATTGTATATAAAAGGGAGCACGGTCGCTCAGTAAGGCAGAGCAATAGTCGCAAGCTTCTCAACTAATGTGTTTTCCTTCACAAATAAGGCGAACTGTAAAACCATACTCATTATCTTTTCTCTATGCAACAGTCTAGATCGTGCCAAAGTCAAGGCCGGGAAATTCCTTTACAATACCATAGCTAATGATTCTAAAGTAGAAGCAATAATTGAAAGGCCGAAACCAAAAATTAGGGTACAGCTTGGCAGAATTTTAGAGATGATCACATATTGGAGAGTTGTTTCGAGTTATCTCTCTATGTATACACATTCCTACACAGTAGAATGATAGTTGAATCTTATCCAGCCAAGAGATAATGGCTATCGCTTATTTTAATTTCACCTTGTGCAACTTTGGTAAGCCAGTCAAGCATGTATTTGCTGAGAAGTTTGTGGAGCACCCGGTATCGATTAGAAACTGAATGATCGACCATATAATTTCCTTGGGAGAAAATAGCTAATCGAGTAGCGCCAATCTAATGCCTGTGCCCTAATTAGTTTTGCACCCTCTCTATTCCTGTGAACAATAAAGTCCGATCCAAGAGCTTTTGAGTCTCCACTTTTAAACCAGGGCTTCGGTATGCCACTGGAATAGTTTTCATTGATCTCTATCAGTTTGGTCTACTAATGGCCACCATACCAGAAGTAGCCTGGGTGTGTCTGGCTGGTTCTTCTTCAGTCCAGCTAGTGATGTGTTCATGTCGCTAGACTCACCTTTCTCAGAGCCTCATAGTGGGTGTGGTTAGCAATGAGAAACTTTTCACTTCCTATTGCTTGCTCTTGAGATCCTTTAGGCATTAGCACACCCTGATTTTGCTGTGTTGGGCAGTCAATCAGAATACCTGCTGCCAGGGTTACAAGTTGTGGGAGCTTTATTCAACTAGTAGTCAGCAGTACTGTTGCAGTCCATGGTGGTTTGTTTGGTTCAGGTGTTTTTATTAGGGCAGTGCTACTGAATGGACCTTCTGGTACTTCTACCAATGCCAGTCAATGTTGCTGCAAGCAGAAATTGTTCAGTGTGCTGTAAAACAACTCTTTTGTTGCGCTGGCCTGGCGAGGGTGTGGCAGATTGCCACAGGTGACTCGAACTAGCTGTTTAACCCTGTCAGTGTGTTCCTGGATTCCATGTATTCATGGAATTTTGGTGTGTTCATTTGCAACATTTGGCATTCATTTCTGCTTGAGCTTACCAAAGAGACAAGCTGAGCAAAGCCCTGATCCTGTCAAAAGCGTTTTAAATATGGTTGGCTCTGGTCACAGTTCTCTGTTTCTGTTTTTAATGTTATGTTTCCTTCAAGTGCAACAATGCAGTAGCTTCCATTCACAAGTTGGTTGGCTACTTTAAGAAAGTGGTTCATGAAATATTCTACATTCCCCGTACCTATGTATTGAGGGATTTTAAACTGATGGGCTGAGATCAGGGTCACCAATACAATCATCCCCCTTTCAATACATCAATCTGACATCCCATGTTTTTGCATTTTTACCCCAATAAGTACTCATAAAAGTGGCCTCTTCGTTACAAGCTTAAGCTTCCCCTAAAAGGTATAAAGGCTGGCTGTCATTTTTACTCCAATAAGTACTCATAAAAGTGGCCTCTTCGTTACAAGCTTAAGCTTCCCCTAAAAGGTATAAAGGCTGGCTGTCATTTTTAGGATGACTTCACCAGTCTGCAGGGTGTCTCACTCCATGCAATTTGATCTTTCTGGGTTTTTTCTTTAGTGCCAATTTTAAATGGTTGCAGTGGAAAGATCATGTCAGAGCTTGCTGGCTTGTGTAGAACTTAAATGCCAAAAGATTTTACTGCTGCCACCGGCGTAAGGAAATCCTGTGATCTTTTATCCCCCTTACTAAAATTAACTACTTGTTTGAGTTAGAAAAAATATACTTGAATACAAATATGTAAAGTATAAATAGATATTTAACAGAATAAATAAGTCAAGCTGTAGACTGTCCTTACTTTGATTTTTCAGGCTAAGCTTTTTTTTATATATACTGCTGGCTCTGCCTACACTGTCTCGGGGTTGAGTGGTTCATTTCGGTCTGGCAAATGATTGTCCGATTGTATCTTTGACCGATCCTTTTTAAAATTTTTCAATCTTTGTGCCAGCCAGGTAAGCCTGCCACTGGTTGGGATCTCAAATGTCTAGCTAATATGGAGATTGGCCGGCATCTAACACACACCTTTGGGTAGCCAATCCAAAACCTTTCCTACACTTGTACATCGTTAGACTAAAGCAATGGTTCTACTAAGTTATTCAAAATCAAACTGAAACAGTTTCAGGAGCTATAATAAGGATTACCTGCCGACACAGTAGGAAAATATTGACTGTACAGTATGAGGATGGTCAGTAGATCGTTTTTTGGTAGTTTCAACTTTCGTTTTAGTGTTCATTTTGCGACTTTTACGTGGTTTCGGTGCAACATATTTTTTTAATTTTTGGCATTCGTCTTGATTCACATTTGGATGAGCGAGCACAGTGCACTTGTCTGACTGATCGTAAACAGTTTGCCCATCAGCTCTTGGCAGAGGTGCTTTACAAAAATATTTCTTTAAGGCTTCTGGAGGGATGCTCATTAATTTGGGGTTTCGAATTATTTTACAAGGTCTTGTAGCTTTTAATACTGAACGCTTTTTCGTGTGCCAGTGCATCTACAAAAAGAACTGGCTTGGTCTGAAATGTGCCATTTATGACGAATTACATGACACATTTTACATCATATAAACATGTAAGTACATGTACATATATACATATATATCACTAGTTATCGAAAATAGTTGTACATATCTTTGCTTATCTAACTTAAGATACAATGTTTATGCCACTTTTAGTTACTTCATAGATAAAACCATTAAAACTGTTAAGACTTATTGGCTGATTGACTATGGTCATTAAAGGCTGCATAGAAACATCAGGTTTTTTAATTTAACAGTAAGAATTTGCTGCATACATTGATGAGTTCATTACGTTTGTTTAATAATGCTAGGTGTTGCCTGCATACGATGCATAGTTTTTCTTTCAGACACAAGACACAGTTTTAGAGCCATTAATGAGTAAGATAGATTGCGCCAGTATTCTCCAGTTGATAGAATAGTTAGTGTTTGAGTCTTTTGATCGCTATATGTACTTGCTGAGTTCGGCGGAAATTATTTTGTTCGGTTGTGTGAATGACGCTTTGTGGTTGCTTAATAGAGTGTTTTGAATGCAGCTTCTGTAAAGCCAATGTAGTTTTTTTCACTTCCTGAGATGTGACAGTAGCTTGGTAAATTATAGCAGACTGCAACCATTTTCAGCACCAATTTTTAGGCCTGTGTAGATAGAAACAGGCGACTGCTACTCAGCAAAGTGCAGGTAGCACGTGATGGGGTGGTGTTGAGCCAGACAAAGATGGTCGTTTTATGTTGAATTTTTACACAAAACTGTTGCTCTTTGGGGTTGGTAGATGGTTGCTTAGAAGGTCCCCCACTAGCTACGACGTTGAACCAGCGTGGGCCATAAGAATGCGTAGTCACGTGGTGCCTGAACCTTATGAGCCAGCCTCTAAATCTCTAAAGGAGTAGAGGACCACCAAGTGGATGACAAACCACCTTCTCCTGGCTCGGATCTCACATCTCAAAGTGTAAAAATGCCGGTGGTAAAAGTGCCAGCCTACCGAAATGAACCTGTTTGTGGCAGCCAAAAGAAACTGCACAGAGCCAAGACAAACTGATTGACCAAGAAACTACTGATGCTTTATCAGAGCTTGTTCTGCATCAGTGATGGCGAGGTGAGATAGAGTGGAGTGGAGTGAAGCACTATAAAGCACCTATAAAGTGAAGCACTCCATTATATAAAAGGAAAGAACCTGGCCCATTCAGCAACCTCTGCATCAACAGGGACCAGAAAAAGAAATTTGGGCAAGGCAACAAATCTAATAACTGCTCAGTAAGGGACTCATTGAGCCAGCTGGAAATTCTTAAAGTTCGTAATGATCCTTATCTGAAAGAAAAACAGAAAAGCGCATTTCTGTGTCAATTACTGTTGACTGAATTCAGTCAATAAGCAGGATGCTTGTCATTCTCTCATAATTGACAACAGCCTCTGTGCTGATTGGCAGCAGATTCTTTATCACACTTGACTTGGTCAGTGGCTACTGGCAAATGCTCCTAGGCACTGATGCACAGAAGAAGTTGTTGATTGCTATGCACTCTGGCCAACGAAAGTGGTGGAAGGTCCTTCCATTCGAACTCACCTCTGCACCGGCCACCTTCCAGAGGCATATAGAGCTCGTACTACACGGCCTGCATTGAAAGATGATGTTGCTTTACCTGGATGACATCATTGTCATCTCTCCTAACTCTGACACTTACCTACGGCAGTTGGAAGAAGTGTTCCAGCAACTGAAGAGAAACGGACTAAAGCTTGAACTGTTCAAGTGCGAGCAACTTCAGTCGCATATGTGTTACTTAGGCATGTTCTTAGTGCTGAACAGTTACTGACCCTAAAAAAGGATGGCTTAAAAATGGATGACTTCTAGGAGGCTCAAAGAGCTGCAGGGCTCTGTGGGCAGAGTAGGGTATTACCATCAGCACATTTTTGAGCTTTGCTACTACAGCACGGACTCTGCAGGCTGACAGAAAA
Organism: Watersipora subatra; assembly: GCF_963576615.1. Lineage (NCBI taxonomy): Eukaryota > Metazoa > Bryozoa > Gymnolaemata > Cheilostomatida > Watersiporidae > Watersipora > Watersipora subatra. The sequence goes on along the minus strand of NC_088717.1, from coordinate 80,972 downwards.
AAGAAGGTAAGTAGATGTAGGCAAAGCGGAGCAGACTACCTTCGAGGAGGTAAAGAAGCACCTCTTTTTAGCACTGGAACTGGGCTAGCCCTATTCAAGTCAGCCATACATTTTGGAAATGGATACCAGCGGCTGTAGATTGGGCGTCCTGCTGTCAGAAGTGCAGGACGAGACTGAGAGAGTCATCACCTTTTTCAGTAAAACTCTGGTACCAGCGAAGAAGAATTACTTTGTCACCAAAAAAGAGCTGTTTACCATGGTCAGAGGCGTGAAGCATTTTTGGCTTCACATCTATGAACGATTGTTCTAATTTTGCCCCGACCATGCTTTTCTCTAATGACTGTGTAAGTAGGTGTCCTCAAACCAGGTAACCAAATAGCTAGACAGTTTAGCCAAGTTTTAGTGCAATATGGAGCCCCAAGCTGGACTAGGTTACCAGAACATTGATGGCCTAGCAAACAGACTTGTGAAGACTGCCGGCAATGCAAGCTCGTTGATTTGAAGGATGGTTGACTGATTTGGAAGTAGCTCACTATGGAAAGCCAAGCATTGTTGGGTCAACTCAAGGAAACCCTATCAGTGGCCAAAAATCTGTGGCCACCATAGAAACCGCAGTTGCTTCAACGGAGGAGCTGATTAAAGATGAACTGAAGCCAAGAGATTGAGAACTCCAATAGCTACACACGATTCAATTATTTAATCGGCTGTGACCGAATGGAGTATTGGAGGCCTGAACAACCTACATGATCAACTTTGGTGGTGTGCAGTCTGCCTACTGGCTATCAGGAAAGCAACCGTTTGGCAAACCCACACTCTTTCTTACTTTGGATGGGTAGAACAGGATGATCAGCCAATTCCGACTGACCTGGTACTATCCAATAATGATTGCCATTGTGATAATACTGATTAACAAATGTAAAATTCCCGTAACGCAGCAAAGCACATTGCTTAAAAAACAGAGGCTATATGCAGGTCGCCTTTGGCAAGTGGTGGCTGTGGACCTGGTGGAACTGATTTCAGCAACACCTAGATGAAACAAGTGAATCCTGGAACTGATAGATCACTTCACTAAATAGCAGGACACTACGGCTCCTTCGGAAGCCACAGCTCTAGTAGCGGTGAAAGCGCTGGACGAATGGATCTTCTGTTACATGAGTCTGTCAAAGCAAATCTCCACTGGCATGGAGGGACAGTTTGAGATTCAACTAATGATCAGGCTGTGCCAGCTGTGGCAGGTGAAAAAAATGTATACCACTCACTACCATTATCAAACCAACAGTATATTGGAGTGCATAAACCAGCAGCTGGCTGACTTCCTCCCAGCAATGCTGCTTACCCGAGGCCAAGAAGAATGGGAATATGGTGCTCCCAAATCTGATGAGGGCAAAATACACTCTACTTGGTAATAGGAGAGACAGCCAATTTACTGACACTTGCTAAGAGTTACGCCTGCCAGACCAGACCCACAGAGGGTCAGTCAATTCATGAATGTGCTGTGGAAACACTCAAGAGGCTGGAGGAGGTGCACATGGCTCTTAAGGAGAAACAAGTGGTCATCTAGCAAAAGAATAGAGAGAAACCTAAATTTTATGCCCTAAAAGAATGGGTTTAGCTGCTAAACAAAAAACGCATATGAAGAGACAAATTTAAGTTCCAGGCAAAGTTAGTAGGGCTATACAAGGTCATTAAAGCCATAATTGTCTGATCAAGCATCAACGGCAATCTTCAGTACAAATAGAGCTGGCTAAAACCATTCAATGCTTGTCTGAAAAAGCTTAGCTAAACACCAGCAACAATAAAGCTTTGCAGAAGCCATAATATGAAAGTGGTTAATGCAAAAAAGCAAAAGGTTTGAGTAGACTTGGGAGTCTAGATGACAAACTGAGAAACAAGGCTACCAAATACCCAAAGTTCAGCACAAAATTCTAAGCATGGCTGAAGGACCTCCGGAAGCATTAGAGGAGTAAGAAAGAGCTTATACTCTAGAAAAAACAGGAAGGCCCCAGAGTCCAGAGTCTAATGACACTTGGTGTCATTCAGCATAACTCTTGGCTAACTTGGACCCCATGGCAACTGGTCTGATATGAAGAGTAGGCGTGGTTAACAGCAGCGGCAGTCAATCCTGGGAGACACTAGTGTAGAAACACAAAGACTGAGAAGGAGCTGCAGTTTTGGGAGCTTAGTAGGTCAGAGTTATTTACATTTGCACGCTATAAAGAACAAATACTTTCCCAGAGACATACTAATACCTATACACGAAACACTGCTTTAGGCGAGACTGTAGAATTTATTGCAGAAATGTTGAGCCTGTTAGAGACATTGGAGCAGAAGAAGAAAAATGCTTGGTGGGCCTCCTAAACTCGAACAAGGAGTCCATGTCTGCGTGTAAAAACACTATCATGCCAGATGCGGATGCAGTGGAGCAGCACTCCAGCCGAGCAGTGGAGCTTTTCAGCATGTAGTAGACAAAGTGTCTTGGCCAGGCTGTTTTTTTGAGTAACTCTATTTCAGACAAAGAAACTCATGTCAAGTCACACCTGGCTGATGCTCAACTTTCTAACAATCAGCCAAGGCCATCTTGATATGCATCCTTTAAGAGAATGGCAAGTAGCCTACTAAGTGAAGAGCCCCTCGAGATTAACAAATTACTCAATTAGATGGAGGAAGTCAGTTGAGTAGAGTTCTCCGAGCTGGCTCGAATACCTTTTCTGACTGAGACGAGCCAGCTGGAGGATCGATCTTGACACAGACACGGCCTCTACGGCTACCAATAGAAATAAAAAATTTGCTTGCTAAGCCAGTTAAAAACATCATTAACACAAAGCATTTTGTTAGTGACACTACCTTTACGAGGGTGACCAAGGCAATTCAGGAGTCGGCACTCAGAGACTGAGTGGCATCACCAACAGAATTTAAAGGAATACGTAGCACGTAATGTAGCACTTTGTCATATAGGCATGTCTCTCCCCTGGCAACATATATTCCTGGACTAGGTGATGTCACACTGGAGAGCACACAAGGGTGGTGAGTGTGATAGTGCTGTTTATCTGGCTGACATAGCCGAATAACCTACCTTCTTACAGAAAAGAGAATGGCTTGTTGCCCTTTCCTTCTCAAGGAGCTAGAAACCAAGTCAGCCAGGGTGATCCGGCATATGCTTAAAGGAGGCCATGCCAAAAAACAGGTTGGGTGACTTGGCTCGGCTCGACTCGACCTTGATTCGGCATTCATGGGTTGCTTCTTCACAGCCGAGCTAACCTAAATTGACCGAGCTGCAAGCCAACAGCCTGCCTATCAAAATAAAGAGATAAACTAAAAAGCCAACAAACAGCTCTCCACTATAGTTCTAAAGATGAGGCAAGAAACACTCAGCAAGGACTGAGTCGTGTCCGAGTGACTAGCTTGACTGCTAGGGGCAATACATCCAACAAACTCATCTACTGCCACCAGGAGAAATGAGCCTTTCAGCTGTTAGATGACAGCTATACTGGCAGGATATGACCCTTAGGACCGCCAGCTTGATGTATGCTCAAAGATATATAGATGATACATGTATATGTATAGATTCAATATATATATATAGATATAAAAACATATATATATAATTATATGTAACATATATGTCATATATAACATATATATGTATGTATATAAATGTATATATATGTATATATATATATATATATATATATATATATATATACATATACATGTATATATATATATATATATATATATATATACTTAATACCTTTATCCTATACACTATATACCTTTACCTTACCAACTGTGCAGGACAGATAGCGCAGTTGGTAAGGTATCAGGACCCTTGCTTGTATAATGTCTACAACCTTTATGATGAGTGCAATAACCAAAGCCATGCCGGCTCTGACGTCGCCCAGTCAAACAAGGTCCGCGCTGCCTGTAGCTGAACCTGAAGGACAAGGCAGTGAAAAATGGGCTACTGGTTCAAAACGGATGAAATGGACTCGGACTCATAACACGGACCTCATGCAGTGCTACTTTATGAGTGGGGCTATATGGGAAAGATGCGACAACTGTGGACAAACATGCGCCCTGAATTGCCACTGACCGCTAAGCAACTTGTAGCTCAGAGGAGTCACATAATCAAGTGGCACATCAGATTGGAACTTGAGGTAGATGAAATTAAGGAACAGTTCACCCAAGTAACCTCAACCAACGAGGAGTGCATATCAACACACACTGTCACGTATACACGATCATGTGTTGACTCACGGGTTGAAGAAGACATGCACTTGGACCTTGACCCAAGGGTGAGAGAGCTTGCGGAAAGTATCATCAACAAGATGTCAGCTGCTAATGATTATGGAAGCAGGGTACCACTACGAAGAGTTAGCAAGGCCATACCTAAAAAGCTGTTAGAAGACATTAACATGGCACTGGAGTCGATCTCAACTGGATCAATCAGTGAGACTAATGCCTTAATTTACAGTACAGCAACCGTCATCTTGGAGGAGATGGATATTAGGCCAATGCCATCAAGGCTTTAAGCCATTCTATCCTGGCAGCTGAGGCTACAAAATAAGATCAAGGACGTGCGCAAAAAAGTTTGTAGGCTCAGTGAGAGATCTAACCACATGTTGGAGTGTCCAAAAAGGGAAGCCACAATAGAAGCTCTAGAATCTGCCAAACAGCAGCTAGTAGCACTCTCGGCACGACTGAAGCGGGACACCAAAGAGCGGGATAACAAGAGAATCAACAAACTGTTCATCAATAATCCATCTAGAGTGTATTCCCAGTTCAAAGGTGAACTGCAGAGGCCAATGTCTGAGCCTCCCCGATCTAGCACTTCAAAGTTCTGGAAGGACATCTGGGAAAAAGAGACTACTCATAACACCACTGAAAATTGGCTGAAGAAGCTTAGGGAGAACCATCAACACACTGTGGCTCAGCAAGGACTCACCATCAGCAAAGAGGACATCAAGTGCAGAGTGCAGCGTATGAAGAACTGGGCAGCACCTGGCCATGACATGATTCAAGCCTTCTGGTTAAAGAAATTGACATCACTTCACACCAGAATGGCTAAGCAGATGGAATGCCTAATAGAACAAGGTGACCATCCAGAATGGCTGACCAAAGGACGAACTGTACTTCTGATAAAAGATCCAAAGCAGGGGCCGATTCTCAAAAACTATTGACCAATAACATGCTTGCCCACTACTTGGAAACGGCTCTCAGGAATAGTTGCAGACAAACTGAAAGAAAACATGAGTCACTATATGACCAGTGCTCAGAAAGGAATTGGGCGCAACACCCGAGAAGCTAAACATCAGTTACTGGTGGATCGGACGGTCTGTCAAGACAGCAGGAGAAAGCAAACCAATCTTGCCATGGCTTGGATTGACTACAAAAAGGCCTATGACTCAATTCCCCAGAGTTGGATACTTGAGTGCCTCAGTATGTACAATGTTCACCCCGCTCTTGTGGCATTCATCAAGATGTCAATGACCAAATGGAAGACGGAACTGGAGGCTAATGGCAAAAAGCTGGCGAGTGTACAAATTAAGCGAGGCATCTATCAAGGTGACTCCTTATCACCGCTGCTCTTGTGCATATGCCTAAACCCTCTAAGCAATATGCTGGAGGAGACTCAATATGGGTACCAGTTTAAGAGTGGCACCAAGATAAACCACCTCTTCTACATGGATGACATCAAGCTGTACGCTAACAAAGAAAGGAACATTGATTCGCTAATACACCTCACTCAGGTATACAGCAAGGACATCAGAATGACCTTCGGTATTGAGAAATGTGGAAGTCTAATTCTTAAGAAAGGCTATTCTATGCTCACAGATGGCCTAAGAATGCCAAATGGTACCATCAAAGATTTAGAAGAAGGGTACAAGTACTTGCGGATTATGCAAAGCAACATCAACCACGAAGCCGAGGTACGTCACAAAGCCATTACCAAATACAAGAAACGCCTTCGGCAGGTCTTACGGAGCCAGCTCAATGCCAAGAACCAAATCATGGCAATAAACACCTACGCACTGCCAGTAATAAGATATCTAGCAGGCAAAATAAAGTGGACTGAGGAAGCCATCAAAGAAACAGAAATAGCAACTCGTAAACTGCTGGCCATGCATGGAGCACTTCACCTAAAATCTGATACTACTAGATTGTATCTTGATAGGAAAGGTGGCGGTAGGGGACTCAAAAGTGTACAGCAGACAGTGAAAGAGGAGAAGCAAAGCATCAAAGCATATGCAGCCTCCATGGCCATCTCAGATAAGTTGCTAGCTGAATTTCAATTGGCTGCTCCTACAACGGACCTACGCCCTGATGATGAGGAAATTGACTGGCACACAAAACCTCTTCATGGTGCTTACCACCAACAAATATCTAAGGTTGGGGATCTTCACCAGACATATATGTGGCTGAACAAAAGAAACCTAACGGCCAATACAGAGTCGCTAATCATGGCAGCCCAGGAGCAAGTGCTCCCAACAAGGCAACTCCAAACGAAAATCTATCACACTAGAGACGATCCTAGATGCAGACTGTGCAAAGATGCACCTGAGACCATCCAACACATCATCAGTGGATGCAGGCAGCTAGCAGGGTATGCATACACTGACTGCATAATCATGTCGCAGGTATTGTGTATAGAAGTCTATGTGATGAGTATGGCCCTAATAAACCACAACACTGGTGGGAAGCTTCTGGTAAGGTGAATGAAAGTGACCGCGCTAAGATCCTCTGGGACTTCTACATCCAAACTGACAAGCATGTCCTAGCAAACAAACCAGATATAGTGGTGGTGGACAAGGAGAACAAGAGGGCTACTCTAATAGATATAGCAGTACTCAATGACTACAATATAGCCAGCAAAGAAAAAGAAAAGGTAGAGAAATATCTCCCTCTTGGAGAAGAAAATGATAAATGCTGGAATGTAAGAACAACTGTAATCCCAGTAGTCATTGGGGCACTGGGCGCAATAACACCGACGTTGTGGCTTGCCCAAATACCAACAACAATCAACTCAGGTGAGTTGCAGAAAAGTGCGCTATTGGGAGCGGCTAAGATCTTGAGGCGAGTGCTCAAACTCTCAGGTCTCTGGTGAGTCGGGGGTGAGGAAACAATTTATATATATAACATATAACATGTCTATATATATATATATATATATATCTATATATATCTATAGAATAATTTAAAATAATTTAAAAGAAGATAAAAATTTTGACTATTATATTTACACTACTAATAGTTTCGTGTTAAAAACACTCATCAGGTGTTTATATATATATATATATATATATATATATATACTCATGCTATACTTCGGCTATTGATGCTTCATCAGGGCAGCTCAGAGCTTAAGCAAGAGACACAAAGACACAAATCCCATATATATACCCTACAGGATGAATTTATTCGCGGCGTTATCTTTCGCGAAAATTGCCATTTCATGCATATTCGCGGATTAATTTATTCGCGGCTGAAAACTGTCACTCTCTACGAAGAGTTAACTTTATTATGTCTAGCAATAGAGTTAACCCTCCGCATGTGCACATTGCGTGTTTCGTTTTCTATTTAGCTTACAACTACACGTACGGGTTGATCGTGCTAAGCTATACATTTTTCGCTGTGTTCAGAGGTTCTCACGAATATTCATGCACTATGTTTCCAAGGTGCGCAGTACCGCGATGCAGCCCCTTCCAAAGTTGAGGGGATTGTACGTTTCCATGCTGCGCAGTGGTTTTCAGCAAATTAGCCAGAGAAGAGAAATTGTATAAATTGAATCGCCTGATGGATAAATTGAATCGATCATGGATACCGAACGTCAGACACGGTCTTTTTATGCTTCTGTCATCATCATACTTTTATTTACAATACACATTCACAAGGTTTTACAAACCTTAACACAATTTTTACAAGGTAATATATTTTTAATAGGTATTTTTTAAGTAGTATATTATTTTAACGTTAATTTAGGACTTGCCACCTATTTTTCGAAAAGTGTTGGCATCGATAACAAAGTCTAGGAAAGTAATCACCTCATCATCCTTGTGGGTGCAGACCATAATTAAATTTAGGTGAAAGAAGATCGAAAGAATAGAAAAAAACAAGATTAGCAGGATAACATTTGTACAGTGCACCCTCGAGATACGATGTTAATTCGTTCCAGGGATGGCATCGTATGGTAAAAAATTCGTATATCGGGGTATAGAGACCATTGTAATTAAACAATGCAAACACCCCTTGGTAAAAATCGTCAATTTTTGTACAAAAATGTGTACATATTGACAATTAGCAACAAAATAGTATGTTAACTTTACTAATTATAGTTACCTACAGTAACTGTATTGTATTTAGTGTATTTTAATGGTCATGATCTGCAATAAAACGCAAAATTATAATGTGTGTACCAAATGCAGTACATACGGTAAGGAGTTCTTGCCTTCAAAGGTACGCATAACATAATCTTTGAATTCACTTCAAGTAAGTTTAGCTTGCTAAACCTACACTTAAAACTAAGTTTTGGTATGTATCAACTTTTTATCACGAACTTTTATCCTTCAGCAGTTCTTATCTTTACTTTCACTATAAACTTTAGCCTATCTGTTTGAAACCTTTTTCAACCTAAATCGATAAAGCTGAGCGATGCAGTTATAGAAAGCGGCACCTCGCATACTTGACCATTTAATGGCTACCGAAAAGAAAAAGAAAATTTTATTTTTTACACAGGACGTACATAACTTTGGAGTAACGTGGCTTTAGCTAGTACATGTAGCGAGTAAAGCAGAGATGAGGCAAAAGCGTATCAATGCTAATCATGGTGCTGTACACTTGAAAATAAATTTAAAACGTAATGAATTGGAATTTTTTAGCAGGCTAAAAGAAGTTGTCCATTCCTGTCCAATTATTTTACCTTTTCTACGAGAAACTTGCTAGCTAGCGCTTGTAAAAGGATCCAGAGAATGTGGTACAGTAGTTTGTCTTGTAGTAGTAAGTAAAAGCAAGATCATAATTTTCAATGCAAGCAACACTATTCCTGCACCAGCCTATAAACTCAACAATATAACTCTGGAACAGGTGTCTGACATCAAGTATCTGGGTGTGACACTACAAGACAATCTTAAATTCACCAAACATATAGACTCAAAAATCAACACCGCCAAATGGCAACTAGGGATCATCAAGCGTGCTTTGTACTGGGCTCCACAAAGAGCCAAAATACTAACGCACAAATCACTACGTCTTCCCCACCTAGAGTATGCTGCTGCCGCTTGGGACCCTACAAACAAGCACGAAGTAAATAATCTAAAGATGGTACAGAACCAAGCTATTCGGTTTATTGCTCAAATTAAAGGAACTGGATGAGTAAGTGAAGCACGAGCGAAGCTTGACTTGCCAACTCTAGAGATAAGACGACAGCACCAGTGCTTAAGACTTCTGATGAGAACACTCAGCAAAGAAGAAACTCACCCGGCATTAGTGAAATCCTATGACGAGCTGATGAACGTGGAGAGCAACATGATTACCAGAGCTAGATCCAAAGGACAACCCACTTCCATACAGACAAATAAAAATACATACCACAATAGCTTCCTACCACGGACAGTGCGGGAGCTCAAAGGAACGAGCCAACATATAACAGGTTAACTCTACCTGTACTGACACCAAACAAACATTAATATTATATTAACTACTCAGAAAACTGAATTAAAATAAGCAAAACCTAATTTATCATATGAGGCATACCCCTTACACCCCTAGGTGGTCCAGTATGATGTATTCTATGAGGTATATTACGAGGTATATTACGAGGTATGAAATGTGCACAAGAATCAATGTAACCATACATACAAAGTTTGTACGTATTTATACCCTATGGGAGGCCAGGGCTTTAGCAAGTTTCAGAAAGTAATGTGGATGTGTCAACTATCCTGAGCAGCTAGTTATATGCGTTACATAAATACATACGATGAATTGTATTCACGTAGAAGATAACAAGCCCATATGCAAAGACATGGTTAAACAAGAAAATAAAACATAAAATCAAAAGGAAACAAATAAAATATGAAAAACATGCCACACGAGAGATAAATAATATATATTATACATGCACTGTTTTAATGTACCTGTTGTATAATCGAGTTGTTGGGCCGCGGGCTACAGTAATGCCCGAGGTCATGGTAGTTACAGGTAGTTACGAGAGGTTACGGAAAGGTACGAGAGGTTACGGGAAGGTACGAGAAGTCAAGGCGCGTATAAAGGCGTCGGCAGATTGAGAGAGCTTTCTTCTTTGCTTCAACCACATGTGAGTACGCACGTTTATATAATTAAATTAATATATTAATAATTAATATTAATATTAATTATATTTATTAAATTATTTGAGTAAGTTCAGTAGCGAGTTGGCAGAGTTGTGCACGCCTATATATAAGGTGTCAGGGAGTAGATCACATTGGTATTGGGGTCCAGATCAGGAACAGGCTTTCGAGAAGGTTAAGATAGATTTGTCTAAAGCACCCATTTTGTGTGCCTTCGATTTGAGTAGGAGGCATAGGGTGTCTGCAGATGCTAGTAGAAACGCAGTAGGGGCAGTATTGCTACAATTGACACAGGGTAATGTGTGGCAGCCTGTGGAGTATGCGTTGAGAAAAATGTCTGAGGTAGAGGAAAGGTATGCGATGATAGAGAAGGAGGCATTGGCAATTACATGGGCATGTGAGAAGTTTGACTACTATCTAGTAGGCAGAAAGTTTGAGGTTGAGACTGACCATAAGCTACTTATTTCACTGTTAGGTGAGAAGGACTTGTCAGCCTTACCAGTCAGGGTTCAGAGGTTTAAAATGAGGTTAATGAGGTATGACTACACAATATGTCATACACCCGGGGAGCTAATGCATTTGGCCGACTCTTTGAGCCGACCTAATGGCAAGTTGGACAGCAAAAATGAAATGGGTAGGAGTGAGGATGTAAATACTGCGGTAGTTAGCAGTGTGGCTACTGACAATTTTACGGACAGTTTGACGATGGAGTTAAGGTCGGAAATGTTGAAAGATGACGAGGCTGCTGAATGTTTGAAATTTGTCACGGAAGGTTGGCCGAGAGGTGGCAAAAGGTTAGGCAGTGAGCTTCTAAAGCTTTATAGTGCAAGGGAATGGCTTACTGTACAGGATGGTTTACTTTTCTTTAGAGACAGGGTATACATACCTAGGTCTATGAGAAAGTTGTATCTAGAGAAGTGTCATGTTGGGCATCAGGGAATTGATAAATGTCGTCGGAGAGCTAGGTGCCACTTCTGGTGGCAAGGAGTTAGCGTAGATATCAATGAGTTCATAGGGCAATGTGATACCTGTGTCATCCATGGGACAGTCAAGCACCAACCCATGGTTGAATATGAGTTGCCAACAAAGCCTTGGGAAGTACTCGGTAGTGATGTGTTTGTATTAGATGGCAAGTTATATTTGTTGATAGTTGATTACTATTCCAGGTGGATTGAGGCACTGCACATCAACGCTCAAACATCTAGGAAGGTAATAGCGGTTATGAAGAAAGTGTTTGCTAGATTCGGTATTCCTAGCATGCTGCCATCAGATAACAGCCTTGTTATGATAGTCAAGAGTTTAGAAAGTTTGCAGATTTGTACGGTATCAGGGTAATTACTAGTAGCCCTCGATATCCGCAGAGTAATGGCAGAAAGTGCAGTTAAAACAGTGAAAAGTCTGTGGAGAAAAGAGCGGGATAAGGAGATGGCATTGTTAGTGTATAGACCAACCCCTTTGTCAACTGGGTACTCACCCGGGGAACTAATGTTCGGCAGAGCGGTTAAATCGAATTTGGGTGTGAGCAGTAAAGGGGAAGTAAATTACGAGGTCGAAAGTAGAGAAAGGGAAAGGAAGTTGAAATTGAAAAGTAGTTGGGATATCCCGCATAGGGTATCAAAATTGCCAGAATTAGAGCCAGGACAGGTTGTCTACGTGAAAGCGCCTACTGACACAGGAGCAGCAGGTACGGTGTTAAGGAGAGACAGTACACCAGCGAGTTATTGGATACGTGTTGGTTCGGGTGAGATCAGGAGAAATAGGAAACATCTTTTTCCTCTTAATAACAATCTCTCCTAGGGTTCCTCTAACGATACTAACACCGGTAGTCAGGGTGCTAACCATAACATCCCTAATGATTTCTGTGAGTTGTTTGAGGATAGTGAGAAAGGTGAAACACAGTACTGGGTAGACAACCAGCCTAGGCCTGGTGTAAGCGGGGAGAGAATAGGGGGTTTAAATGATGAATCGGAGGAACCACCCGGTGCCACGGTTGGAAGTGGCCTAGCCAGTGGGGATCCTGATGTGAGTAGTCGTGATACCCGAACCTCGCAGGGTACTAGAGAAGGGGCAATGGCCAAAAGCACAGTTACAAGCAGTGGTCGGGTCAGTAAACCTCAGCTAGATGAAGATAGTTTTTACTATTAACCGTTGTTAAAAGATGGTTGCCATGTTGCAGATTGTTGTAAAAAAATTTCATCAAAACTACAATCGCAAATGGAAAGCAGTTCAGGTGGCGATGCTAGTGGTGGCGGACGACCGGCGAAAGATCGCAGTGAGGAGAGAGTGGGGAAGAGGAAGGACGGTAATTAGGCTAAGAAGCCTGTGGTATATGGCAGTAGCGGTAAGATTTGGTGCATGATCTGTAGAGTTAAGCAAGATCACTTGGCGGTAAATTGCCCTGGTAATGCTTGCAAGAGGTGCGGGAGAAGTGGACACTGGCAGAAGGACTGCAAGGTACCTATCTGCCAGTGGTGTGGGGAGACTGGGCACGCTGTTAGTGGATGCCCCTGTCGAGGTACAGGTGGTCCAGTGAGCACGGAGGCAGGGAAAAGGAAGGGCAGTGAGGAAGTACCAGCGCCTCAGAGGAAGGCGAGGAGTTATGCTGAGGTGAGTGGCGGTGCTAGGCAAGTTGCTGCACCAGTACCCATTATGGGGAAGGTGAGCTCTTTTTTAGCAGACGTGACCAGTGATGGGATGATGGACATGGAAGGTTGCCGGAAGAGGATCGCTAGTATTGAGCAAGAGGAGGCGGAGGTACATAGGAAGTTTGAGACAGAGTTGGTCAGACTGGCTGCCGAGCGCAGGGCAGCAGTCAGTGAATTTGAGAATGCAGAGGCATTCAGGGCGGCCATTGAGCAGTTGGCCGAAGTTCAGAGGAGGATTGCAGGTAGTAGGCCTGCACCGGAAGAGGGTCAGGCCGAGGTGAATAGGTCTGGGCCTATATCAATTCCCAGCTCTGTGGCGCCACCCCCTGAGCAGCCGATTACGGCCCAGGGGGAGACTTCCCACAGGATGCCTGTTAGGCCCGTCTCCACTGGGGAGAGCGCGGTCAAGACGGAAAGGGCGGAATCTGAGGTTGAGGAGTCGTTATCGGCCCAACTACCAGTTTCCGAGCCAGTTGAGAGTAGTGGTGGTATTGGTGGAGGCAGTGTTGTTGGTGACAGAGGTCACGGTGGTGGTGACAGAGGTCACGGTGGTGGTGACGGAGGTCACGGTGGTGGTGACGGAGGTCACGGTGCTGGTGATGGAGGTCACGGTGGGGGTGACGGAGGTCACGGAAGTGGTGAAGGAGGTGGAGGAGATCAGGAGAGTAGTGCGGCCGAGTACGACAGCAGCCCCGGGTTGCTCGAGAGCGATTGTACGCAGGATGTGTTGATGGAGAAAGACCTGGGTTAAAGCATAAGGTAAACTTCGCCAGCAAGGTGAGTCGGTGAATGAGTTCCAATGTATTTCTGGAAGGTTAGTGGCCCATACAAAAAAAGAAAAAGAAAAGGGGCATGTTGTATAATCAAGTTATTGGGCCGCGGGCTACACTAATGCCCGAGGTCATGGTAGTTACAGGTAGTTACGAGAGGTTACGGGAAGGTACGAGAGGTTACGGGAAGGTACAAAAAGTCAAGGCGAGTATAAAAGCGTCGGGAGATTGAGAGAGCTTTCTTCTTTGCTTCAACCACATGTGAGTACGCACGTTTATATAATAGTACCAGTCCACATCAGTAAATTAAACACATAAAATATTTCTGCGAATGCGAGATTTCCTGTATCTTCTACATCCTCGCCTTTACTAAATGGTTGCTCCTTTTATATGCTGATCGCGTGCATGACCTAGCTCATTCAAATCTTCAGTCGAAAGCTCTTTCTTGTGCTTGCTTTAATGGAGTTCTTGTTTTAATAATAATTGCAAATGCTGATTGGTTGCGATCATATTCCTTGACAATGTTGATAATACGGGTCCCTTCTTCTTATTTACAACATCCAACTTTGTTGACATAAAAATCAATTTTCCTTCGCTTTGTAACGTTTGCATCGGTCTCAGATTCCATAGATAACAATTTAAATGTAGATACTTGTAATTATATACGTATGCTGATTTAAAAGTTTATAGTAAAAGGTATAATAACGCTACAAATGAATATTTGCTCTCGCTTGTGCATTTTACACGAAATTTTCTACGCGGATATGAGAGAAGTCAATCATGGTGTCTCTTCTAAACGTTCTAAGAATGTTTTCGGCAAACTATATTTCGGTGTCTTTTTTATTTCGATGTGTGTTATGAGCACACCGACGGCCAAATTTTAACTCGGGCGAAACTTTTCTCAAATTCGTATGGTGAAAGAAAATCCGTATAGCGAGGTGAAGATATCAAAATGTTTGACTTCGTAAGGTGAAAAAATCGTATATCAGGGTAATCGTATCTCGAGGGTGCACTGTACTAGTTTATGGCCCTTGAAGAATCCGTCTCCACGACATGAGAGCTATGCGCAGCCACTGCGCAATTGCTGTTTCCTTGCTGCAAATTTGCACTGACTTCGCACTGATCAGTGAGCAGTGATTTCAGTGCGAAGACGCTGTTGCCATGTATCGGAGAGGGCGTAATTCCGAAGACTGTGCATCATGGAAACATAGTGATAGATTGGGAGGCCTTTGATGAACCAACAATTTGTGGTAAGTAATGAGTTTTCACATTTACTAAATTAGTTAAGTTTTACTTTGGTTCTTCAGTAAAACACAATAATTATTTGCTCTATTCCTACCGCTTCATTATCTCTTTTAGTGTGAGAGAGAGATTTTTCATCATACACGGAAGCGCAATGATTGCAAGGGTGGTAAATGTCATCTTAGAAGATCACCAATCATTCAGGGAGGTCTTGAAATCGAGGTAGAAGTGACCGCAGCTGCTAACGAGGAGAATATATCTGTTTTAAAAAAGGAACAAAAATGCCTTTACGGGCACAAATCTTTGGCCAACCGGCAGAACTTTGCAATAGTACGCCACGAGGAGAGTTCTGATGATAACTTTCTTAGCAGTCATGTAGTAGCGAGAGAATCATCTTTAACATCTACCCAAGACAGTGACAGCGACAGAGCTGCTATTACCAAAATAACTAGTCAGAAAATACCATTACACGCTAGTATTCACTTATCAAGAGTACCAGTTTAATTTTATTGCTATAGACAACCGCCATATGGACTAAACTGTTTATATTTACTCCATTCATCGTTTTTTAAAACTTCATTTGTCTTTGAAATATTTTATTTGTACACTCAATTTTGTAATAAATTATAATATATCTATACATGAAATAAAATATATAATTTAATCATGTTTGCTGCAGCGATATCAGGGAGTTGTTGCCGGTGAAGGGGGTCTAGGTTGACTGGTTGCTTTTCTGCCAAAATTCCTGCCTTAATGAATATTACTACTTGTCTCTAGTTTTCGTAATCGGAGTAGGCTGTTTCATTCTCAATCTGTAGTAAACACAAAAAAGAAAAAATATTAATAAGTGTTACGGAAGTACAAAAACAACAGCTGAAGTATTTAATGAAAGTGACCAGTTTTTAAACAAATGAATTAACTGATGCAGTAAATTATGGAAAAACGTATCTGCACTGCAAATCAAATACATACCATAATGTCCAGATCATGGTCATCTTCAACTTCGGCATTAGAGATTGATGGGGTTGATTTCAATGTAAAAGGACTAGGAGAGATTTTTTGCGATGACGAAGCCATGCCAAATAACTTGTGAAAACCTTGAATAATTTTATAAAGTTTGATGCAATGGCAATAAAACTTGAAACCCGGTGATGATTTTGAACAAGTTTTGGAACTCGGCTACGTTTAGTACTTCTGCCTAGCGGCTATTTTTGTGATGACGCCATTCTGCATATCTTGTGACAACCTTGAACAATTTTGTAAATAAATGTGATGCATTGGCAATGGTGTTAGCTCAAAGCTCAGGCAATGACTTTAAAAATGTTTTGGAACTCAATTACGTTTAGTATTTATATTAAAAACTAGGCTAGCGACTAGTTTGATGCAGTAGTTATTCTCTCTTGTGATTAAAAATAGAACTAATTATTCACGGAATTTAATAATTCGTGGGATTGACTGTTCGCAAAATCGCGAATTTTTATGACCAACGAATATTTTCATCCTGTAGGGTATAGGGCTGCTGTAATAGATACAGCAGTACCCAATGACTACAATATAACTAGCAAAAAATGTAGAGAACTATCTCCCTCTTGGAGAAGAGATTGAAAAATGCCAAGATGTAAGGACAACTATTAATTTCAGTAATCATTGGGGCACTGGGCGCAACAACACCTGCGCGTAAAATGTGGCTTATCCAGATACTGGCAGCAATCAACTCAAGTGAGTTGCAGAAAAGTGTGCTATTGGGAACAGCTAACATCCCAAGGCAAGTGTTCAAACCCCCAGGTCTCTGGTACGAAACCCGAGTTAGTGCAGAAATTACCACCTATATGGGTAACAGGGGTAAGGAAACAGTTATATATATATATATCCATATATAGTGTATTTATATTTTATATCCATCTATGTACATGTACATATAAACCTTATATCTATATAAACTAAAGTGTTTGTTGATTAGTTTATCTGTCATATGTCAAGTTATAGCAATAAATAACACACTAAAACCAGCTTAGTATTGGAATCCAACTCCGAAAGACCAGCTCTGCAGACACTATCTCTAACACTAACCTGCTCTTCTAACCACTACACCACATGGCCACCTTGTCAAACAATGGAATCAATGTGGGCATACTTATTACACTTTGTAATATTTAATGGTGATCGGTTAAAATATGCACGCTTCACACCTCAGCTAGCACTCTTGAGCTATTCCAAAAGAAAAAAATTCTCAGACTTTCTCAAAATGCTATAAATATATGCAGGTGTATATAATAGCATAACCAAATAAATAAACAAAAGCCTTCATTAAAAAGTTACAATGATGAAAGCTAGATATGTTGAATAAGAGTAAGTTTACTGTGCAAAAACTTTTTTATTATTCCTGCAACGCCAGGCATTCAGTTAGTGTGAATAAATATACATGTATATACATGTACAACTTTTAGAAGTAAACAATTGCTAGCCATCAAAGTTCTATCTATTTTTTAGAACGATACCCGGTTTTGAAATAACAAGAAGGTTTGCAGTTGAGACCTTAATTGCAACACTTACAATCAGCCAGTCGCTTGCAAAAAATGGCTTGAACCTTTTTGGTACCAGAACACTGTCAAAGGCCCACTTTAACAAGTCAGCAGCTCTCTGTACTAAGTTTTCTGCTAAGTAGAGCTCGACCATCTCTGTCACCACAACAAAAACCTACTGACAACATATTTCATATTAATGCTTGTGGTTTAATCACACTAAAGTTTAAAATTGATGTTACAATAGCTTCTACACAGAAAAGACTATCATTCAATCAAATACATGTACAGGTAATGACCTGGCCAACTGTTTGTTATCAGTAGCTACATGTATATGACACAAGTCGGTCAGCTTTTGTCATTAAATAGCTTGGGCAGCGTTGTTGGCTGGTTAATAGAGCAACAGGTAGGAGCAGCAACAAGCTTCATGTGTTAGTAATATTTCTACGATAAGGATTTTATTTACTAAATTACTATAATTACTGGAATAAACTTCACAATAGTGAGACCAATTTTTCATGCTGTTTGATACTGCTACACTTTGCTTTTGATCATTTAATCTAAAAGACTTCTGAAGCATTATTATAAATTTAAGTCATTACCAAACTTGGAGAGTCTGCTTACCTCTACATGTACATTGAAACCTCAGCTCATGTTTAAATAAACAACCAAGGAATAGAAGATAAGTTAAGCGTTCAACCTGCTATTGAATAAACTTGGTTTATCACGGTTCAGCCGTGTTTTCGTAATTGTTAAAAATTATCAATACAATTATAAAAACTCTAAGAGGGGTTAGCTAGTGATACCGATTCATACATTGTTTTGTCCTTTTACTGAGCTATATATTTATAAAATGTAAGTGCCTTCATATTAATTTTTTTCTAGCAATAATTGCTTTGCATAATTATAGCGTAGTTCACAGTGTTAAATTTCGAATACTGTTTCTGTTAGAATGGTTAGGCTGTAACTTACCATCATGACCCAATCATCATGAATTAAATTTTCAGATGGTGGAAGAAAGCATTTTAACAGAAAATTTTTAAATATTCGTTCATCATCAGCAGTAGCGGTCTTGAAGTCTAATATTTTGGTTGCAATATTTCTTATTGTTTGCCAGTCATCAGTTTCTGTTATCTTTTTTGCTGCAACACATTTGGTCATCAGCCTAGCAGTTCTTAAGAAAACCTGAAGAGGACCAAACTAGTGGCAACAGACCTGTCTAGTTAGCTGCTAAGATATTGAAATCTTTAAAATATATTAACTACAAAATATTAGAGTTGGTAGTACAAGCTTACTTGTCTGCCATCTACTATATCTCCTTTTAAATTCTTGTTTAAGACACGGCCAGAAAATCTAAAGGTCATTGCTACACATCTCATTAAATAATAATGTTTTTGCAAATTTATTCAAAGATAAAAATAAGATTAACAGTTTAAAACGTGATAAAATTAAAAAATATTTTCAAGTTAGGAGTGGTTTTATTTGTATTTTTAAAAAGATTTGTGTTAGATATTGATCACAACTAAAATTTCATGTATATTTAAATTTACATTTTATTGTGCTATCAAATATGCTGCTCTTAGATGTACATAGATGTATTTTTGTTGTACCACATTGCACACAGCCATGTTATTTATCCTGAAAATTTTGAACTCTGAAATGTCACTAAAACAAAAACAGTAAACTGTAGTTTACTGTTCGCCATTTTGGTTTAGAATCCTTTTTTTACTTTAGGGTTCAACCTTAAACAACAATGAGTGACTATTTTAGTATTTATATCAAATTGGCATGCTTTCTTGGTTTTTGAGTAAGTTTTTTAATTCAAAAGATATTTAGCATGCATTTGAGAATACAAAGACCTCCATGCACATTCAACAGAAAAATAAATAGAAACACAAGGGAATGTATAACAATGAACCACAGACTCTATCCCAAAAAATCTGAAACTAAAAATGTGACTCACATTAGAGAGATAAGCACAGTGCCACATAATAAACACAAAATAAACACATAACGTCATATGTAGCTTATTTCTCTGATGCTTACTCAATATGTTTGGCTGATGATATGAATCTAAACGTTGTGGCTTTCTTATTTCACTTACTTCACTAATTTTTGTTGGTAATAATGTATCACTGTTATATCAATAACTAGTAAATGCCCAGCATTGCCCGAGAACAAAAGTTATTTTTTTAATAATGAGAAAAAAATTTATTTTTATCTAACATATACCTATAACAACAGTTACCATTCTAACTTTCAAACTCTATATCATAAGAAAAGTGTTTCGTTGGTTTAAAAAAATTACCAAAAACAATAAAACAACTGTATAGGTTTTCAAACTTTGTCAAACCACTGTAACTTTAAAATTTCATATCATGAAGAAAATGTTTTGTGCAGGTCAACTAAACTAGGAAGCAAAAAACACTACAAAAGTGTGTAAATGTAAGTATGAAATAATTAGCAAGTAATAGCTACATTAAGCCTGTTTTGCTATGATTACAATAAAAAATGATTTGGTAATGATACATTTGATATGAACTGAGAAAACAAAATAAAACAATGAATATGTTGAATTAATAATAACAATTTATGCGTAGAAGTGTGAGTGTGTGTGTGAGTGTTTGTGTGAGTGTGTGTGCATAAAAGAGGTTATTGTTCTGACAGAAGCTATCTATCAAAACTTTGAATACAGTACTACTGGTACCTCTCAATACCGGTACCAAAAGTAAAAAATGCAATGTAAAAAATATTCAAATTGAACGGGATTTGCCAACTTTACGACAAACTGGAAGTAGGATTCATGAAAACACAAAAATCATCACGTTTCATATGGTTGATAGAGTTCATAGAGGTTAAATTAATACGCCATTTAGAGTGTGAAATTGGAAAAAAGGTGTATACAGTATTTAGTAAGAGCTATGAATCATGAGAGCCTTTGTAGACTCGTGGTTAGACCATTGGATTACGAATATACTGCTGCAATCTCCATGAGTTCACAACGAGTAGGTCGTGGGATTTTAATTCCAAGATTTTAATAGCTATAGCCAGACAAGCTAAAGGACACACAGACAGACAGCCAAATTTTTAGATTTCTATACATATAAATCTAAAAAAATTAGACTTTTTCAGATTTTAGATTTTTTTTATATATCTACTATATAAACGGCAATCGTTGTCTGTCTATCTATCTATCTGTGTATCTGACCGCTTTATATAGTACCGTACTTTTCCTACTATTAGCCGCTACTAGGTATTTAGGGCGCGTTAACGGGATTCTCCGGTTACTACACGCCTCTACTATCACTATGTACATAACCTATTCATAGTTTTACACAGAGCACGTCATATCTGGTTAGCGCGCCTCTTTACGGCGCCCAACGACATTGGCGCGTTCGGAACAGCAAAGTTCGACCGTGTGGAACAGCACCGTTCTGAGTTCGGCAGCCTATACAGCTATACAAATGTACTAATCATTAAATAAAATAAATTGATGAATAGTAATTTAAATGCGATTAATATTTACTGCCAACGTGTAATGAGAAAGTCACACGAACGATGATTTCTTGCGGTTGTTATGAAATTACATTTTGGCGAGTCCAATGATACTAATTTTTATAGCTTATGTTCCTAGAATTATTTTTTGTATTGTGTGATTTTTCTTTTGTGATCAGATGGCTAGCTTTACTTTTAAATGAGATAGCTTTTTGTTTTGCGTTTAACTCACTCTCTTTTTGATGATCATTCAGTCAATTCGGACGTGTTTTAAGAAGAGTGTGTTAGAGGTAAATAGAATTCCATCGGACTTGTTAATTTTCCTGGTCGTATTTGTAATCGTAATTGTAAATTGTATTGTATTGTATCGTTGTATTGTATGTTTTGAATCTGGGTTGATTCTACAACTTGTTGTACAACCCAGATAGTATTCATTTGGAATAAAGTAAATACTCACTAGACAAAGGACCCGTGTTTTTGATTTGGAATGATATTTATTTGAGATATATAACCAATTCCATTTCATTGGGGGCTTGTCCGGGATATTTAAATTTAGAGTTGGGATTTAAGATTCTTAACTGTTGGCTGTACATAACTAACTCATCTACTATTCTATTAACTCTATTATTATACTGAATGTCCTTGACCTTGTTCTTACATATTGTTGTAACCTTGACCTGATTAAATAAAAAAGGGGACTTCCTGTCTGAACATCAACATGGTGGCAGTGTGTCCTTCTTTGCCTTCAGAACTATCTATTTAATCCTACTCTTAGCTGATTGCTAATAGCCATCCATTGCCTATTCTTAGCTGACAATCATGTCTAAGCTTGAGGCACCACAAGGATTTGACTTTTCATCACCAGCATCGTTTCCAGAATGGTTGAAGCGATTTAAACTGTATAGGGTAGCTACTGGCTTGTTGGATAAGGACGGTGGTGTACAGATAGCAACCCTCCTCTACACGATGGGTGGGGATGCTGAACAGTTGTATGAAACATTTACATTTGCTGATGATAACGAGAAGAAGGATTTTGATATAGTTTCTAAGAAGCTTCTGGATTACTTCAACCCAAAGCGGAACGTAATTCATCTTAGAAGTATATTTCATACAAGAGCTCAGAGAGCAGACGAGAGTATTGAGAGCTTTATTAGGGATTTATACAAACTCAGTGAGCATTGCGAGTTTGCAGCAGAAAGAGACAATACTATCAGAGACAGATTAGTCGTTGGACTGCTAGATAAAGAACTGTCTGCAAAGCTACAGCTGGAGGAAAACTTAGACCTTAGCAAGACTATCTATATGTCTCGACACCATGAGCTAGTCAAAAATGAGGTTGCCAAACAAGTAGAGATTGATTCAATTAGCAGATCATCTGCTAGCTGTGGCACCAGCCAGAAGAATAGCGACAGGCAGGCAGTAACAAAATCGTACGCCAACTACCAAGAAACCATTAATTGTAATAACTGTGGCCTTAAACACAAGAGAAGACAATGCCCAGCATTCGGTAAACAATGTCACCATTGCCAGAAGCCAAACCATTTTGCCAAGAAGTGCAGGAGTAGAACCAGATTAACTCCGGCTGCTGCAGAAATTGTCGATCAAAATATGCCAGAAGGAGAGACCTACTACTTAGATGCAGTGACACAAATACAGGACAACAGCGAGCCATGGTTTGTGAGTATCCCTATAAGCAACACAAACATTAAGTTCAAGGTTGACACAGGTGCCGATGTCACCATATTATCCAAAAACACTTATGACTTACTTATTGATAAACCTGTTCTATCTAAAGCCAATATTGAATTAAAGTCTGTTAACTCTGATGTAACTGTTTTTGGCTATTTCATATTGAACACTAAGTACAATGGTCATGAGTACTCACTCAAATGTTATGTAGCTGATTGTAGATCTAACCTTTTGTCTAGGAATGCAGTTAAGCATATGGCGGTCATCAGCTCTGTGGTTGGTGCTGTCGGGTGTGGCACGGCTTTCGCGGTCCGGCCTGGTGCTGTGTTGGGTAAGATTAAAGGGAAGCCTGTAACCATCAACCTCAAAAGTAACATAAAACCTACTTGCATCAATGCTCCGCGTCGCATCCCCTTCCCAATGTTAGACAAAGTTGACAAAGAGCTAAACAGAATGCTCAGTCAAAACATTATTAAACCGGTAACACAACCCACTGAGTGGTGCTCCCCCATAGTTCCTGTCCAAAAAAAGTCTGGCGATGTACGACTCTGCGTAGACCTTAGGGCTGTCAATCGCGCAGTAGTTAGAGAAAGTTATCCAATACCATCCTTCGAAGAACTGGCAGCCAAGTTTAGCAATGCAACAGTATTTTCAACACTCGACGCCCGCAGCGGCTACCACCAAATAGCTCTCGATGAGGAATCAAGCCTGCTGACCACATTCATCACACACAGAGGCAGGTTTAGTTTCACACGCCTACCATTTGGGATATCCAGCGCCAGCGAGTTGTTTCAGAGGACCATGGAAGGAATTCTATCAGGATGTGAAGGAGTCGTTGTCTATCAAGATGACATACTTATTTTTGGTCGCGATATGCAAGAACATGATCGGAGGTTAGAGGTAGTCTTGAAGCGAGTTGCAGAACATGGACTGGAACTAAACAGCGACAAGTGCTCATACAGGCAATCTAGAGTCAAATTTCTGGGCCATATGTTCGATGCTAGTGGCATCAAACCAGACCCATCCAAGCTGACAGCAATTGAGGCCATTGGTCATCCCAAAGATGTTCATACTCTTCGACGTTTTCTTGGCATGGTAAACTACATGCAACGATACATCCCGAACCTCTCACAACTCGCCAGCCCACTAAACAACCTGCTAAAGAACGACAGTGTCTGGACCTGGGGACAACCACAAGAGGAGGCGATGAAGGCCATAATAGAACGTCTTAAAGGTTCTCCCGGCCTTAGATACTACGATAAAAAACTCTCAGTTTCTTTGTATGCAGATGCATCTGCTGATGGTTTAGGGGCAATGATCTGTCAAGAAGGTCGTTGTGTGTCATTTGCATCCCGCACTACTAATGAGACCGAAAAAAACTATTCCAACATAGAGCGTGAGCTCCTTGCGCTTGTTTGGGCTTGCGAAAAATTGGACCAATACTTGCGCGGCTTGGAGAAATTCGATCTAGTCACTGACCATTCCCCATTAGTCCCCATGATTAACGGAAAAGACCTGAACACAGTCCCACCCCGTTGTCAGCGTTTACTGATGCGTCTCATGCGATATAATCCGGTGGCAAGATATCTTCCAGGGCCACAGATGGTCGTTCCTGATACTCTTTCTCGATCACCAGACCTTAGTGATGTGCCAGACGTAAAACTGACTGAAGAAATAGAGGAGCATCTCACCTCAGTAAGAACAAATCTCCCCATATCTGACACTAGAATAAACAGCATCATCAGAGCTACACAAAAGGACAGCATCTTGGTAGAAGCGCTTCATTATACTCTAGATGGGTGGCCCAAATACAGCAAAGATGTTGTCCCAGCACTACACCCTCTATTTCATGTACGCTCCAACCTATCCGTTGCAGAAAACATGCTTCTCTTTGAGAATAAAATAGTAATCCCAGAGTCGCTGAGGGAAGACATACTTGCCGCAATACATGAAGGTCATTGGGGGTTGGAAAAATGCAAATCTAGGGCAGCACAGGCGGTTTGGTGGCCAAGCATAAACAGCGATATTCAGTCCCACATAGCAGCATGTGAATTCTGCAACAAGCATAAGCCCGCCAATCAAAAAGAGCCCATGATTTTACAGAGCGTTCCTGAAAGTAAATGGCATACCATTGCGACAGACTTACTGGACTACAAGGGTTCAAAATACTTAGTAGTTGTAGACTTATACAGTCGTTACATTGAGATTATTCGCACTCAAAACACCACATCATATATCATAATCCAGAAACTCAAGTCCGTCTTTGCTCGCTGGGGAATCCCTATCAAACTAGTTAGTGACAATGGTCCTCCCTATAATAGTTATGGATTTGCCAAGTTCATGACTGACCTTGGTATAGACCATGTGACTAGCAGCCCGTATTACCCCCAGTCTAATGGGGCTGCTGAGAGAGCCGTTCAAACAGCCAAGAAGATTTTGTCACAAGATGATCCAGCAGCTGCCTTGATGACATATAGATGCTCAAAGACCGTTACTGGATACAGCCCTAACGAGGTAATGTTAGGTGCCGATGTTAGAACATCACTGCCCAGGCGTTTGACTAAACCTAACGTGGATACTGAAAGAATCCTGGGGAATAACTTACAGGCCAAGATGTCCGCCAAGAGGCATTACGATCAATCGGCTCTCAATCAACCTCTCAATCAGTTGACATCTGGTTCTCCTGTTCGAGTACGAACCAATGGAGAGTGGAGTGACCAGATCTATGATGTAATGGGCACGGCCGGAACACCCAGGTCATACATAGTTCAGAACCAACAAACTGGGCGCAGGTTTAGGCGGAACAGGCGCCAACTTTTGCCGTCACAAACAGCTCAATCCAGCGACTCATCACCATCAGACCTCACTGCACAATGCTCACCGCAACCACCAACGCCTAGTCAGCTAGCCAATCCACCATTACCCATAATTGACAACCCTAGCCTTACTGATAGCGGTCACAAACCTCAACCTGTTAATCATCAAGTCTTGCCTAGGCGTACCACCAGGTCCGGTCGTGCGGTTAATCCTCCTCGCCGGTACTCGCCATAGTCGGTGACCGTCATGTGCTTACTGATGTGTAACATAATTTTTCTAAACTGATTAATATCGTTATCTGTTGTTTTTTTTTGTTGTTAACATAGATTTTTTGGAGTTTACATGCTCTTTTAACACAGGTTATGTTATTGTGTTGTAGTTGCTTTGATGGGGAGGATGTTGGCTGTACATAACTAACTCATCTACTATTCTATTAACTCTATTATTATACTGAATGTCCTTGACCTTGTTCTTACATATTGTTGTAACCTTGACCTGATTAAATAAAAAAGGGGACTTCCTGTCTGAACATCAACATTAACTTTGAGTTTATTTGTCTAGTGAATTTGTCAGTCTGTGTTAGCAGTAGCTAATTGCAATTATGTCAAACCATGATGACTCTGTTGAGGCTGGGTATATTGATGGAGATGACATATTTTATGACAGTAGGGAAGACACTTTCCAATCTACCACTGTAGGTTTACCTACTATACCTTCATTTATTCCACAGAGAACTATTCCTCCCACACCTAGGCCTAGATCTACCGTAGTAGTTGGGTCATCTTATCCTTCTGTCACCCCCAGAGAAACGTTATCTGCTGAGACTGTGATAGATGATGCCTATAATAGGTGCTTTCCCAGCTCAGAGCCACAGATAGGCCTAAACATTTCTCCGGTGCCCACTGCTAGGTCAAAATTAGTGAGGATAAATCAATATCCTGATTCTTTAGGGAAGAGATTGAGTAGGCCTAACCAAACTGTAAATAAGTTTGAAACGACTCCTTGGGTTTCCGACGCCTACGCAAGTACAGGGCTGCCTGTGTTACATAAACCCAGTGCTGCTGAGTCGGCTCCAAAGCCGTTGCATTCTTCAACCTCAGCTCAAATTAATAGTAATACCGAAGATATGTTGCGGACTTTGGTCAACGAGTTCACCCACGCTATAGAGGAAAGGTCAACTTCAAATGTAGTCAAATCAACATTGAAAACCCCTCGCTTTGATGGTACAGGAGATGTACATCTGTTTATACAACAGTATAATGATGTATGCGCATTGAGTGGTTGGGAGGAAAGGGTGGCTTTAGCACAGCTGAGAGGTGCTCTCGATAAAGGAGCAAAAGAAGCCGGCAGAGCTGATAGTGTTAAAGAGGTGTTTCGACGGTTGTTATACATGTTTGGTCTTTTACCAGAGGAAGCACGTGAGAAACTTCATCAAACCCGACGTGAGCCTGGTGAAAGCTATATGAACTTGGGAAACCGGGTAGGAAGACTGGCTCGTTTTAGTTATGGGGGTCTTGGTTCAGAGGTGGAAAGTACTCTTGCTGTGGAAGCGTTTGATCGAGCGCTAGACGACCCAGCATTAAGGCAATATATATCCCTAGCCAAAGTCAATACATTGGATGGAGCTGTTAAAGCTGCAGAGCGCTATGTAATGCTTGCACAAGTACCTCCTAAACCTGCTCCACGACTGGAGCGAAGTGCTAGAGTGGCTGTAGTGGACTCCACACCTGACGAAACTTCAAGATTCAAAGCCGGTTGCCCGAAACCCGACAAATTTGAAACACTGTTAGCTTCATTCTCACAGAAGTTGGATGCACAAACTAAGCAAATTGAGGAACAGTCACGTCGTCTTGCTCTCTACGAGCAAGGTAACCGACGTCAGACTGACAATTTGTTGAGGCCTAATTCTTCTTCAAATCGTGTTAATGCAGAAAAGAATAGTCGGGCCTGTTACCAGTGTGGCAGTACATCGCATTTTAAGCGAGAGTGTCCACAATTAACCAGTGCTAAATCTAAAAATTCTAGCAATTCGGAAAACTAAGTAGGTCTGCACAGAACACTGCGGAGGCTGGTGGTAGACCGGAATCATATTTCCGCATAAACAGTGGTGGGGAGGAAACAGTAGTTAACATTGATAGCCGAGACGTGGTAAAAGAGCCAGTTGAGGTGCCTGATCACCTACTCACCAACAGGTTACCTGCGTCAACGTACGGTTCTTCAGTTACGACTACTTCGAACCAAACCACTGCTTGCACAATATCGGAAAACTTTTCCGTGAACATGGCATCATGCACACCTGCGTTATATTTGCCTGGAAGAGTTGGGCGTATAGCAGTTCGCTATCTATTGGATAGCGGATGTACCCTCAACATTCTCTCCAAAAGAATATTTAATAAACTTCCTCAGGTTACTAAGAAGAGTATGAAGCCTTTTCATTGCAATACTGGAACCTTGGCAGATGGGTCAGGGTTGCCAATTGAGGGTCAGGTAGAGTTGGATAGTAGACTTAGATCAGAAATGATCAATGTGTCTTGGGTAGTAGCCAACATTGAACCTGACGCCATTTTAGGTATGCCTTTTCTGCTAGGTAATAATTGTCAACTTTTCTGTAGTAATTTCACATTAGTAATGAATGGTAAAACTCTACGATGTTCTGACCGCCATGGAGTGGACTACACTAGCTCTGTGCAGGTAGTGTCTGACGTAGATGTTCCTCCGCAATCTGAAAAACTGTTGGATTGCCAATTATCAAGAGTTATCAATTCTTCTGTTGGAATGGTAGAAATGAGTAGAGCGACAGTTTCCAGAGGTTTAGCTTTGGCTTCTTGTGTTGTAGCCTGCACCAAGGGAGATAGGTTTGTGGTCAGATGTTTGAATCCACAAAATAAGACGGTATTCATTCCGTCTGGGTCAATTATTGGTCAATGTTTTAGTGTGGAAAGTGACCAGCTTGTCGAAACGCCAGTCGAGTGTGACACAGGTCAGAATTCAAAGCAAGGGGAATTGCTATCTGATAAACCTGTACCAGAACACTTGGAAAATCTATACAGAGAAGCCAGTAGCATTTGTACACTGACATCACAACAGAAAGTGATTGCCGGCCTACTAGACCGGTTTGGAGATGTTTTCTCTGCCGGAAATCACGATATGGGGTGCACAACTCTGGTTCAACATTCGATTCCTATCGAACCGGGAACTAGACCCATTAAACAGGCACCTCGTCGTCTAGGGGCGGAGAAAGAGGTGGAGGTCGATAAGCAGGTTAAGAAGTTGATCGAGCAAGATCTTATTGAACCAGCACAGGGGGCGTGGAGTTCTCCAGTGGTGCTGGTTAAAAAGAAAGACGGAAGCTGGAGATTTTGTATCGATTATCGACGACTTAATGCCGTCACGGTACATGATGCTTACCCACTTCCCAGAATCGACGAAAGTTTAGAAGCTTTAGCTGATAGTCAATATTTTTCTACTCTTGATTTAATGAGTGGATATTGGCAGGTTCCTTTAGATGAAGACGCGAAGAACAAATCTGCTTTTTGTACTCGGGGAGGGTTATGGCGATGGAAAGTCTTACCATTTGGTTTGACCGCCGCCCCGGCCACTTTCCAACGTACGATGGAGCGGGTTCTCCACGGTCTTCATTGGAAGTCAGTGTTACTCTATCTAGACGATATCATTGTCATTGGTAAAACCTTTGAGCAACAATGTTTGCATCTAGAAGAGGTCCTATCACGTCTTCGCGCTGCCGGGTTAAAGCTCAAACCATCGAAATGTCACATTTTTCAACAAAAAGTGAAATATTTGGGTCATGTGGTTAGTGATGCAGGAGTGTCTACCGACCCGGATAAGATAGCCGCTGTGCAGGAGTGGCCAGTTCCAGAGAACTTGACAGAGCTGCAATCGTTCCTCGGGTTCGTGGGGTACTATCGTCGTTTTGTCGACAACTTTGCATGTAAAGCCCGCCCTTTAACTAAATTAACTGGGAAAAATACACGTTTCCAGTGGTCAGAGGAATGCCAAAAAGCGTTTGATTTTCTTCGACAATCTTTGATGACCGCACCTGTCCTGTCTTATCCTAATCCTCAGTTGGAGTATATCTTAGACACGGATGCCTCTCTAAATGGTGTGGGCGCAGTGTTATCCCAAATTCAAAAGGGTGAGGAAAAAGTGATATCGTATTACAGCAAAGCTCTTTCATCGGCAGAACGCAATTACTGTGTCACACGTCGTGAGCTCCTAGCTATTGTGAAGGCGGTAATCCATTTCAGACCTTATCTATACGGTCGAAGATTTAGAATTCGCACCGATCATGCTTCTCTGCTCTGGCTGTGCCGGAAGACAACTCCTTCAGCACAAGTGGCTAGATGGCTAGAAATTCTAAGTGAATTCAATTTTGGTATAGAGCATAGGCCCGGCGGAGTCCACAGTAATGCAGATGGCCTGTCACGCCGCCCATGCCGCGACTGTTCACAGTGTGACAGAATGGATCGCACTGGTGGGGGCCCTAGTTTACCTGATATTCGTAAAGAACTCTCAGACATGAGAACCCAGGAAGATACGGTTGTCACTGATATTATTGGCGAGCAACTGTATGGTGCTTCTGACTTTGTTAGTCACTATGATAATCCCTCTAATGAGTGCCATAGTGTCTTGCAGGAAAAAGCCAGAGATGGTTCTCTTGTGTGTCCAGTTAATGGAGACAATCTGCAAGACAGCGGGGAAGAACAAGTATCTCTACCGCTACCAACGCCTGATTCTACCGAAACCAACCTTGTACTGAGTGGCGCTCAGAAGGAACAAGGAGAAGTTTCAACGGTATATAAGGCTGTTGATGACCAGGTAGCTATTGATGCATCTATCGTCAATTTGGGAAGTTGGGAACTACGAAAACTCAATTCAATGATGTCATTAATGAGAATTCGAGACGATGGTGTCCTGGTTGTTCGAATTCTCAATGGCCAAAGAACTAAAGAGGTCATTGTCTGTCCTAAGACATTGCGAAAGGATTTAATATGGTCCACCCATACCCTTTCTCATTCCGGTCGGACAAAGACCTTAAAAAGGTTGAGGCTAACCTGGTATTGGCCGGGCATGACCGCTGATGTACGTAGGCTGTTACGTACTTGTGAAATTTGTCAACGTGCTAAGTCCGGGGGCCTTCTTCCCTCTTCCAGGGCTGGGCCACTCTGGGTTGGTCGACCATGGCAAAAAGTTGCTATTGATTTAGTGGGACCGTTGCCAGAAACCTTGAGAGGAAATAAGTGGGTCTTAGTTCTTACCGATCACTTTACTCGGTGGCAAGATGCGTTGCCTCTTTCGGATGCAACCGCACCCGTTGTTGCCGAAGCTTTAGATAGTCGAGTTTTTTGTTATTTTGGTCTCCCTGAAGAACTTCATAGCGATCGTGGTTCGCAGTTTGAAGGTGAACTTATGACCGAACTATGTCGTTTTTGGCGAATAACTAAAACACGTACTACACCGTACCACCCTCAGTCTAATGGAGTGGTGGAACGGGGTAATCGAACTCTTGGTGACTCACTTCGATCCATGCTCCTCAGTTCCGGACAAGAACAGAATAACTGGGATTGTTTGCTACCTCAAATTATGCGAGCTCTGCGAGCTACTCCGCATTCAAAAACTGAGGAAACTAGCAACTTTCTCATGTTTGGACGGGAATGTCGCCTGCCAGATCAGTTGATTGGTGGTACGTATTCATGTGAGCTGAACACAAGGCTAGAGTATGCCCAAAGACTAAAGGAGCGTCTAGAGTCAGCTCATGATCTGTTGAGGTCCCAACAGAGTTTACTCATGAGATGGCCTGACTCTGACGAGGAACCCTTATTTAAACCCGGCGAGTTGGTTTTGGTACAACGCAAGCGAAAGAAAAAAGGAGTTAACCCTAAGCTTCTGCCAAAGTTCGAGGGTCCTTTTTTTATTCGCAAGTCATTTAATAATGGCACCTATAAAATAGACGGCCGAGGAGTAGTCAACGAATGTCGATTGAAATTATTTGTTCCTTGTGCTGACGCGGACGGTCGACAAACTCCTCATTTAGGACAAACCACCCATCAGTCTATTCTAGAGTACACAGATGAACCTGACAACAGGTCTGTTCACTCAGACTTGGCTGGTGATCCTGTTGTTCCAGAACCTGTGTTGCCTACGGGAAGGTTAGGAAGGACTCGACGCCGACCGAGGCATTTATTTGATTACACATTGTATTAGTTTTGAGTAGCGGTGCAAAACTAAACTAAGTAGATTGACTTCTTTGGTAGTGTCAGTTGTGATAATTATGAGCATGTAGATCTAATTCTCTTTTCATATGTAATTGTTAACATAGACTGTTTGGTTTATTTCCCTATGCACGAGGTGAAGGACTTTCTGTCTATCATTGCACACACCAGCATGCTGCACCTACAACTACTTATGGCACCAGCAACTCTTCCTTGCTTCCAATTCTGAAGTTGGTTACGTCTCTTACTACAGATGGCGGAATCGGCCCCACTCCAAATTGAAGTAGACGTAGAGGAGGAACAGATTGTGCTGGATAATAATGAAGACGAAAATTTAACGGTATCACCGGAACCTGAAGAACCGGTGGTCAATGTAGAGGAGCCCGAAACTCAGCTTACGACCACGGGCCCCGTCAGAAAGCGACTGCGCACTGTAAAGTTTGTCGATGAACAAACATCCGTGGAAGTCAAGAATGCCCGCCTTCACCCTAATGGATGCAAACTGTGTTCGTTTACCATATCTATCCCTGACAAACTTACGGAGCATATCCGCACCCACTTCACAAGGTTTTTCTGCTCCTGTGGTGTGTCGGAAAATATCAAATCGTTGATCGGCATGCATATTCAACAGCAGAAGAGGAACTTGGCCGCCGATCACCAGGACATAACGAGTTGTTATGAAGTGGACCGAACGCTTTTCCAGAATTTCCTACAGTTTGTGGGGTTACCAGATTCTACAGCGTTTGGAGAACTGGTGCACAGGAAGGATGGTGCTCGCAGCATCAAAGTGGAAACAGTAACTGCCCCAGCCACCACTTCTAATGATGCGTCATCCCTCAGTGTGACTTTCAACAAACGGAATCGGGATGTTCGGCTACTTATGAATGAAGAGGAGTCGACTGCTGCCGCAGCAAGCATTCGTGCTGGTCGGGAACAAAAGCAACAACAATCCCATAAACCATCCTCGGCATGTGTTGCTGCCCTCCGACCTGCCCTGAAACGAACAATGAGCGGTAGTGTTGTTAGACCCTCGACTCCTTTCACAGCGGTTCCCCGACCAACTACGCTAAATACGGCTACTACCAATGTACACTGCAATGCTGAAGTTTTGGTACTTCGAGAGGAGTTAAAGAGGGTTACTGCAGAACGTGATCGCCTCCGCGAAGAGAACATTGCTCTGCGAGTGGAAAACCAAGGCGCTCGACAGACGATTGGAACTGTACAAGAGCACCTTTCCCAAATCCAGCAAATTGGGAGACACCTGGGAATGGCTAGAGATTTGATTCACAAATTTATAGGGAATTAAAGTTGTACGAGTTTCCAATGTTGAATTGGGGTAAAACTTAACAACTTCTCCTATTAATAAGTTTCGACGAATTGTCGAAGAACAAACTTATATGTAATTTCTTTTTGTTGGCAATCGATGCTAAGATCATGTTGATACTGTGTCGCATCTAGGGGCGGAGAATGTTATGAAATTACATTTTGGCGAGTCCAATGATACTAATTTTTATAGCTTATGTTCCTAGAATTATTTTTTGTATTGTGTGATTTTTCTTTTGTGATCAGATGGCTAGCTTTACTTTTAAATGAGATAGCTTTTTGTTTTGCGTTTAACTCACTCTCTTTTTGATGATCATTCAGTCAATTCGGACGTGTTTTAAGAAGAGTGTGTTAGAGGTAAATAGAATTCCATCGGACTTGTTAATTTTCCTGGTCGTATTTGTAATCGTAATTGTAAATTGTATTGTATTGTATCGTTGTATTGTATGTTTTGAATCTGGGTTGATTCTACAACTTGTTGTACAACCCAGATAGTATTCATTTGGAATAAAGTAAATACTCACTAGACAAAGGACCCGTGTTTTTGATTTGGAATGATATTTATTTGAGATATATAACCAATTCCATTTCACGGTCACGGGAAAACGCAGTTCTCACCTACTACATTTCTACATAAAAAAGTAGGTATTTATTAATCAATGTTGTATTGTATATGAATTGCCACACTTCCACTACATAAACCTTTCACTTGCGTCCGTGTACAATTTTAGCTATCGGCCTACTGCCAGCCATTTTGCCGATATTGCTTAATATCTATACGATAATTTTTCAATTTCAAACTCCATCCATACTGTTTGTTTTGGTTATATATTTCATTTTGCCAACATGTTAACAAGCACTGCTATACAAAAAATTGTTGTATCTATATTTTGTGCATTTTAATTATCTGTCATGTGTCATCAACATAAGTAGTTATTTGTTTTTTTTAACTCGGACGCATTTTAAATGAACTCGCACAAAAAAATCTTCGTTTTTAAGCTAGAAATTCTCGAACGAAGATTTAAAATTAAATTTTAGGCTAATTTTATAGAGAAATCTTTGGACAACACTGTCACTACTATAAAAGTCTTAAAGACCGTTGGTTATGTTATCAACGAATAATAAAATTCAGTTACTAGTGTAATGAACTGTGTAATTCAATAGCCGCCGATCTACCAATAAATACCGCAGCTAAACAAACACAATAACACTTTCATTCTTATTATTCCATTTATGTTTGTTTGTGTATTAATAATAGTATCTAAATTATATTATAAATTGTACTCATAAAGTTATGCTAACTCTGTATATATTTTGAGATTGAACTAACGATATTATTATTGTTTACCCGGAACACGGACTATAGCCGACACGGCCTTTTGTTAGCTTGTCCGTGTCCGGACAAGTTTACCCGGGTTTTGCCCGCAATTGTTAATATATAAAAGGGGCTCGAACTTTATAGCGGGCAGTTGGTTTTTGGACACGATACGATACAATACAACTATTTTATCCGCAACCAATCTTATTTATTAAACCGGATTATTATCCGGGGGCAATTTGATACGTGCCGGTATCTATTCTAAGGACATAAAAACCGGACTACAATATATTACAGGGCTGTTGTCCGGACTACGTAACACAACACTCAGTGGCCAACCTAGTCAATAACAACAGGTAGTAACGGACTGGGTACAACTTTAAAGGTAGTTGCACGCAATCCATTACATCTGGTGGCAGCGGTGGGATAGGATAACTCCCACGGACAACCTGTTTTATTGATTAATCGTGAGTATGGCAACCCGGAGGACTAGGAGTGCTGAAAGAACTGGCATAAATGCAGTAGAAGCAGAAGTACTTCACAGATTGACCAACGTACTAGAAGAGATGCGCACAGAGGGTCGGCGCCCGGGACCACCACAATTCAAAGCTCCAGAGTTTGATGGATCAGGAGATGTAGAGTATTTTATCCAACAGTTTGAAGATGTAGTCATGGCAAACGAATGGAGACCATTAGCTAGTATACTTCACCTCCGGGAAGTGCTGAAAGATGCAGCCCGAGAGTGTGGCAAGGCTGGAACAGTGGAAGGAATTTTTGAAAACCTTAGAGTGCGGTTTGGAATGACTGTGAAAGGGGCTCAGGCTCAGTTGTCTATCTTGAAGCGAGATTTCAAGACCAGTCTTCAACAACATGCTGCATTGGTGGAAAAGCTAGTGACAGTGGCATACCCGGATCTACCCCCTGTACACAGGAACATCATGATGCGGGACACTTTCACTAATACATTGGGACACGCAGGGTTGCAGAGACACTTATTAGCGGTGCCTACACCCACCCTGGCCGATGCAGTACGCGCAGGAAATGAATACCTGCAAATCCAATCACTATTCCCAGGCAGCTCACACATCAGACAAATAGACGAAGACGGGGAAGATGTGTTAAACGTCACTCAGGCCCGGAACGACTCTCTGACAAATATAAGTAAAGTGCTACAGAAGCTTGTGGTTGAGATGGCTGAGTTACAAGCAAACCAACACAGGTACATAAACAGACGCTCAGAAAGGCAACCTATACGGGAGCCACTCAAGTGTTGGGGGTGTGGACAAGAGGGCCACCCACACAGGAGTTGTCCTACTCACCCACGAAAAACTCGAAAGTTTCCAAACACAGGGCCGGGAAACGAGGAAAGCCCGCAGCAGTAGGACTGCCTACTGGCTGCAAGAGGGCACCCCCAGATAAGAAACAAAAAAATATACAGGTACGACAAGGATGCCTGGGGAACACCAATAGAGGTTGGCAGTCTCCAAAAAATGCTTGTCGACAACCAGAACCTGCACAAAAGTTTGAATGTAAGCTTCAAAATAAATATGAGGTACTTATGAGAGAATCAGAAACCGAAAACAAAGAGTTGAGTCCGCCTCAAAGCGATCAGGTAGAAACTTACCAAAAACAGCTTGGACAGAAACAAAAAATCAAAAGACGTTCACTCAGCCTTCCTGAAAGACGGAAGCTCCACGGTGACCGTCCTTTAGACCTGAAACTCCCTGAAAGACGGGAGCCACAGATAGATATGACAGAAAGTTTAAAGAGACCACATGGGTCTAGCTATTACTTACCTGGAAAAGTGGGAGGCAAACCGGTACTGTTCCTTTTAGATACCGGCTGCAATACCAACCTGATCAGTAAGCGCATGTTTGATCAGCTACCTCAAAGTTTTAAACAGCAGCTTAAGCCATGTACGACACATGGACAACTGGCAGACGGGAGTCGACTGCCTTTCTATGGAGTGGCACAACTGCCTGGTCGCCTCCGGGATATGAAATTCGAGGAAACCTTCGTTGTGAGCAGTATTAGCGAGGATGGAATTCTAGGAATGCCTTTTCTTGCTGATCATGGATGCAAGATGGATTTTGGTCAGCCCACCATAACTATTCAGGATTTGGTAATGCCTTGCGTGGACCGTTATGGGCGACTACTACAAAACAAAGTTCAGTTAGTTCGAAGTGTGGAAATTCCGGCCCGTTCAGAAATGACAGTGCAGTGCCGGATCACGACTCGAAACTACTACCCTGTAGGAATAGTGGAGAGTGGAGGAGAAATACCTCTGGCTACCAGCCTCAATCAACCTCATAAAGATGGCCGGATTGTTGTTAGGTGCATGAACCCGTTAGATCAGCCATTGAGAATTCCTGCTGGGAAAACTGTAGGAATGTACACGGGAATAGAGGAAAATGACATAGAAATGCCAGAGGTAAAACTTTCTCAACGAGCAGCAGTAACGGCCGTGAAACAGGAAGTCGGATCCACGTGGGTCCCAAAGCACTTGCAACAAGTGTATGAGGACGCATGTCATGGTTGTCGAGATGAACAGCAACGACGACAGTTGGCTTGCTTACTGATTGAGTATAGCCAGGTATTTAGCACCACTGACGACGATGTGGGACAGACGACTCTGGTGGAACATTCCATTCCTATCATAGAGGGAGCTCGTCCCATACATCAGCCGCCACATCGGTTGGGCCCTCAGAAGGAAGCCGAAGCCGAACGACAAATTCAGGAACTGTTGTCGAAAGGGTTGATCGAGCCCGCGAGTGGTGCATGGAGCTCTCCAGTGGTCCTAGTGAGGAAAAAAGATAATAAGTGGAGGTTCTGCGTTGACTACCGCAGACTCAATGCCATCACAAATCAAGATGCTTACCCTATACCCAGAATTGACGACAGTTTGGACGCACTGTCAGGAAGTAAATACTTTAGCACACTGGACCTGACCAGTGGATATTGCCAGGTGCCACTGGACCAGGATGCCAAAGAAAAATCTGCATTCACGACACGCAGTGGATTGTGGCAATGGAAGGTGTTACCCTTTGGGCTTACTTCTGCTCCCGCCACGTTCCAACGGTTAATGGAACAGGTTTTCCAAGGTTTACACTGGAAGACGTTACTGCTGTATCTAGATGATGTGATAGTGGTGGCGCCTGACTTTGAGACCCATGTGAGTAGGCTCCGAGAAGTGCTGGAACGCTTGCATAAGGCTGGATTAAAGCTTAAACCATCAAAGTGTGAGCTGTTTCGCTCCAAGGTACGGTTCCTAGGACACGTGGTCAGTGCTGAGGGAGTAGCTACGGATCCCGAAAAAATTCGTGTGGTAAAGGAATGGCCCCCACCCAAAAACTTGACGGAGCTCCAAGCATTTCTGGGAACTGCTGGATATTACAGACAATACCTCCAAGATTATGCTACAAATGCAAAACCCCTTTCTCAACTGACCAGCAAAAACACGCCGTGGCGGTGGGGCGAGGCAGAACAAGGAGCCTTTGAAATACTAAAAAATGGTTTGGTAACGGCTCCGGTGCTGGGATATCCAGATCTGTCTAAAACCTACATCTTAGACACCGATGCTAGTGGGGTGGGTGTGGGAGCTGTGCTGTCACAGAAACATGATGACCAAGAAAGAGTCGTGGCGTATTACAGCAAGACCTTATCACCTGCTGAAAGGAATTATTGCGTAACACGAAAAGAACTGTTGGCAGTAATTAAAGCAGTAAAGCATTTCCGACCCTACTTATATGGACAACAGTTCATACTGAGGAGTGACCATGCTTCACTCCGGTGGTTATGTCGGCGAAAGGAGCCTTCGGCACAAGTTGCTCGGTGGCTAGAAATCTTGGCAGAGTTTACATATCGGTTAGAACACCGAGCTGGAGAAAAACATGGCAATGCAGATGGCCTTAGCAGACAAGGCCAATGTGAAGAATGTAGACAATGCGAAGCGATTGAACGAAGAGATGGCGGACCAACCCACAAGGAGTTAGAACAAGAAGCTGACAGAGTTACTAAGATAACGACTCAGGAAGAGAGCCAGGCCAAGCAATGGTCCAGACTACAGAGAGAAGACCTTGGACCTGTAGGAAGGATGTACAGGGCGATAACACTGAATGAGACCCTTACCGACTCGGAGGTCGAGACAGGTAGTACCGAATTAAAAGAATTATACAAACGCCAGAAGGCTGTGGAAGTGAACACTGACGGGGTGATGGTGATTCGGACAATCGTACAGGGCCGAGCTAGACGATGTGTGGTGTGCCCCAGAACTAGCCGGATGGCTATAATCTGGAACACGCACAAGATGGCTCACCCTGGGATACATAAAACCACACAACGTATCAGGCTACACTGGTATTGGCCAGGACTGGTCACCCAGGTTAGGCAGACAATACAGTCCTGTGAGGTCTGCCAGGTGGCCAAGTCTGGAGGAACCAAGACCTCAAGAAGCCGCCAACGCATGTATGCCGGGAGGCCATGGCAAAAAGTGGCAGTCGACTTGGTGGGCCCATTGCCAGAAACAGAGAGGAGCAATAGGTGGATATTGGTCCTGACTGACCACTTCACCCGTTGGCAGGATGCACTTCCAATACCAGACGCAACAGCTCGTACAGTAGCCAAAACACTAGATGAAAGAGTATTTTGTTGCATGGGACTCCCAGAGGCAATTCATACCGACCAGGGAGCCCAATTTGAGTCTGTTTTAATGACCGAACTCTGTGCCCTGTGGGGCATCAAGAAAACACATACTACCCCCTACCATCCTCAAGCTAACGGAGTGGTGGAGAGAAATAATAGGATGTTGGGAGACGCCCTACGTGCTCTACTACTCCGGAGGGGAAGTGATGAGTGGGACACACTTCTTCCACAGTTAATGCGGGCATTCCGTGGCACCCCACACGTAGTGACGGGTGAGACAGCTAACTTCCTGATGTTTGGAAGAGAACTTCGACTCCCCGACCAACTACAATGGGGACCGCCTCCAGACGCCCCTGTAACTCGAAATGAATATGCAATCAACCTCCAAGCACGACTGACAGAGGCACACGAATTTCTCAGAGAGCAACAGCTTAACATTCGTCAGACAGACTCAGATGAGCCACCCCTATATACGGTGGGAGACCTAGTCTTGCTGGAAAATAAAAGGAGAAAGGGAGAGCATCCCAAACTACGGGCCAAATTTGTTGGACCATACCGGGTGGTAAACAGCTTTCCAAACCACACTTATGAGATAGAGGCCCGTGGACAGACCTCCGTTCAAAACGAGTGCCGTTTGAAGTTATACAGGGGTTGCGAAGAAGAACTGGGCAAAGCACCTGGGTCAAGGGAACCTGCATTACGCCCTAACATGAAAGGCGCCACAAAAAAGGCAAAGAACCCACACACAAACCCGGAGCTTCCCCCAGCCATGGAGGTAGAGCAGGACATGCCAAGAAGAAGTCTCACAGAAATAGAAGATATATTACCCAAACAAGATGTTACCCTGGGTGGCCCCCCACAGGTCCCTATTGAAGGGGGAAGAAAGAAGCCATGTCAAGAAGGACTAATAGAGACAGATAAATCCGAAAATGAAGGAAGAACGACAAAAAAGCCGGAATCCAAAGATCCAGGAGCATCCACAGGAACACAAGGAACAAAAGTGAGGCACAAAAGCCCACCGAGGGCCAGGAGACCTCCAAAAAGATTTCAGGATTATTACTGTAGTCATATAAGGTCAAAACAGAAAAAGAAATTTGGAAAAAGCTACAAGGATACCGAAATTAAGGATGAAAAGATATTGGCCAATCAGCAAATAGCGAAAAAGAAACCATGCGGTTATCCAATATACAAACAGAAACTAACGTATTACTTACGGAATACGGGAATTCTAGCAGACGACAGTTCATGTAAACGAAAGCCGTGTTTAAATAGAACAACAATACGAGATCTTCCCATTCTAACGATGGCCAGAACATTGCATAGACGATCAGACCGGAGAGAAAATAGCCTGGAAAGATTACTGCTCGAATTAAATAATTCAACGATAGAAACTGGAGTGGATAACGAACCAGAAAATCAGAGCTTGGCCGAGATCCTGGGATTTGAACATGCTACTAGAACTCAGGACGTTGATTTTGATAAAGAAATCAGGAAAATATTGCAGAGTCCTACGGAGACAAACAATTTTGCCGTAATAAAGGATCCACCTGCTTTAAAGGCAGTAGGGGGACCCGGATACCCCCCTCCGGGTGTCATAGCAAAGAAAGAAATGCGCGCAGAAGCCAAATCCAGAGAAAAGGTCATGTCATTCCCTACAACCGAGTCCTCTCGGAACAGTCCTGTTTTAAAGGCAACAGGGATGTCCAAGGAGGAGCATAAACTCGGATCATACGAAAGAACGAGACAGGACCCGGACCCGGCCGAGCTGGATCTAGGGTTAGATCTGAGTGATGACTTTTCAGATGAGGAAGAAGAATTCCCTATTTTACAACCAATAGAAAAACCCAGGACCTATCGACCAATAGACACACTCTCAAAGGAAAACG
This sequence comes from Watersipora subatra, assembly GCF_963576615.1. NCBI lineage: Eukaryota > Metazoa > Bryozoa > Gymnolaemata > Cheilostomatida > Watersiporidae > Watersipora > Watersipora subatra. The sequence goes on along the minus strand of NC_088717.1, from coordinate 40,072 downwards.
ATATCGGAGAAAACAAGTCGACCAATCACCCGGTTCAAGAGTATCCGGAGACCCCCATGTGCAGAGTGGCGACAATTGGCAACGATAGTCACGTTCTATCCCTAGGTAGAAACACACCTGAAACCCGAAGGCAGAATAAAAAGGGAGCTCGAGAACTGCACGTGGGCCGAGAACACGTAACTATGGACGAGACAAAGAAACTCAAGTGGCTACAACCAGAAACTCTTACAAAAATAGAAGCCGCAATCGGGACGGACAGCGTCACATGTCAGATTTGTAGACTGGTTTCCAGTAAGCGGAGACTAAGAATACACGTAAAACAACACTACACCCGGTTGTATTACTCTTGTGGCTACACTAGCGTGAGCCGAGACTCTGTTTACTGTCATCAGCTGGCTCAACGATGCGGACAATTTTCCCAAGAACGTCAGATTTTTGAAGTAGATAAAGAATCGCATGCCAATTTCATTAAAACAATTCTACCGACAAACTCGAGCAAGTGGCTTCCGTGCACCCCTACACGATTAGGTCCCAGAATGTACACACATCAACCAGTTTCAAACAAACATACCACACAAGATGCACAAACCAGAGACAAGAAACGATCACTACCTGGTGTATTTACTCGTCTGGGCAACTGGCGTATCCCAAAAAGAAAAAAGGAAATTACCCAGGAGGAAGTAACTTCCACAACAAACTCTAAAACTATCACGGACGACGTGTCACGACAGCCCCTCCGTTATATCACAAAGACTCAACCCCACATACGGATCGAGGAGCGAGACGCCGTCATAGAAATCGACAAAAATAAAGAAAAACGACGACAAAGACTGACCCTCGCCCATAAGTTAGAGGACGAATGCGATCAACTAGAAAGGACAATACAACAAAAACGTACAGAGATTCGGCGACTATACCGTGAAGATTAAAAAATAAATTAGTGATCCCACATCTCACTAATGAAGGGGGATGTGTAATGAACTGTGTAATTCAATAGCCGCCGATCTACCAATAAATACCGCAGCTAAACGAACACAATAACACTTTCATTCTTATTATTCCATTTATGTTTGTTTGTGTATTAATAATAGTATCTAAATTATATTATAAATTGTACTCATAAAGTTATGCTAACTCTGTATATATTTTGAGATTGAACTAACGATATTATTATTGTTTACCCGGAACACGGACTATAGCCGACACGGCCTTTTGTTAGCTTGTCCGTGTCCGGACAAGTTTACCCGGGTTTTGCCCGCAATTGTTAATATATAAAAGGGGCTCGAACTTTATAGCGGGCAGTTGGTTTTTGGACACGATACGATACAATACAACTATTTTATCCGCAACCAATCTTATTTATTAAACCGGATTATTATCCGGGGGCAATTTGATACGTGCCGGTATCTATTCTAAGGACATAAAAACCGGACTACAATATATTACAGGGCTGTTGTCCGGACTACGTAACACAACACTCAGTGGCCAACCTAGTCAATAACAACAGGTAGTAACGGACTGGGTACAACTTTAAAGGTAGTTGCACGCAATCCATTACACTAGCAATTGCTGGTAAAATTGCAAAATGTGTCTACGGCGGTCGACCATAAAAAACGCATAAATGAGTCTACTTCAGTGAAAGGGTTGGAAACGTTGGATTAGCCACTGTTTGTGATAGTAAACATGTTCACTTCGTTCTGAGTTACTTTTATTCTTTTCCAGCTACGAGTACTACAGCTACTACAGAACTTGCACGGGTACTGCTACTGCGTTTTACCTACTAAATTTCTACATCGAAAAGGTTAGTATCGTTGTATGTTATTGCTATTTACTATGTTATTGCTATTTTAATTATATGTGTAATCACAAAAATCTGAATCAGCTATGTCATCAACATAAGTAATTGTTTTCTAACTCGATGGCATTTTCAAAACTTACACAAAAATGGTTGTTTTTAACCACTTCTGGTACAATTGCATAATCCAATTTCGCGTTCAGGTACAATTAAATCATGATGCTCTACAGATTATGACATGGGTCAACAAAAGTCATTTTAACCGTAGAAGCACTCACATTTTTACATAGAACACCTATACTTTTGGAAAGCAAAGAAAATTCTGTATCTGATCGCATTATCTTTATTTCAAAAATTGAAAATAATAAATATTGAAAGTAGCATGAAATAGCGGTTTTATTAAAATTCGTGTTCTACGAACATTTTTGACTAATAAGGGTAGGATGAAAATGTATAAAACTATATATAATAACAAGCAATTAAAACATACTGTGTATACAATGGAATCTACAGTCTCTTCCATAGCTGTTAACTTATCTTCGTCACCACTCTACTGGAAGTCTGCCATTTCTATCGCTGAATTGAAGCCTATACGCATCAACTACTACGCGTTGTTACTAACTGATCGAGATGTTGAACTTTGAACCCAAATTACTCGAAATTCTTTCATTTGACCATAGCTGTTTGACCAGTCCGATGTCTTCAAACATGTCTGAAGGTCATGCTTAGCTTTGTAGATAGAGTGTAACTGTAAGCAGGCTCTAAATATAGATGGATGAGTAATGCAACTATGCAAAACCTAATGAACTTGAGAAGAATATACTCGAAGCCGCTATAGTGGTGCATGCACCCGAAGTGGTTAAGTTGGAAATTCTCAAACAAAGATTTAAAATTAAATTTTAGGCTAATTTTATAGATAAATCTTTGGACAACACTGTCACTTCATACAAGATTTAAAAATCGTTTATGTTATCAACAAATAATAAAATTCAGTTACTAGCAATTGCTGGGAAAGTCGCAAAAATGTGTCTATGGCGGTCGACCATAGAAAACGCATGAGGGAGTCTACTTCAGTGAAAGGGTTGAAAACGTTGGATTTGCCACTGTTTGTGATAATAAACATGTTCATTTCCTTACGCAGCTGGGTTACTTTTACTTTTTTTTCCAGCTACGAGAACTACAGAAACTACAGAACTTGCACGGGCACTCCGAGCCTGGCGATAGGCAGCGGTGAGAAGAAAGCGAGCAGCGTATATTACAAAAAGCACACCATCTCATTCGATGTTAGAAATGCTTGAAGCAGTACAATGCCTTCCAAAAAGCCTATTGCCCAAACGCAAAAACAGATTGATTCCCGTAGAGAGAGATCGAATTTGCGAAGCAGCAGCAAGACGAGCAGAAACTGCAGAGCAAACGCAGCTACGCCTACAACGAAACGGAACTGCTGCTGCAGCTGCTAAAAGAGCAGAAACCGAGAACAGGCCAGAATAGATGCTGCAGCCGCTAGAAGTGCAGAGACTACTAGACCGACCCCAGCAGTAACTCAAACGGCTCAGAGCAGCCGCTACATCGGCCAGACGTGCAGAAACCTCCGAGCGGATGCAGCGGCGACAAGAACATGATGCACTAGCTACAACAGCTGCTCACCAAGCTGAATTTTCGGAGCGGATGAAACGGCGACAACAGCGAGATGCATTAGATACAGCAGCTGCTACCAGGCGCCGTGTATGGACAGAAAACTTCGCGCTTGACTACAGTCATGCAACATAGTATAGGGTTGAATTTTTTTTATGAGATGAATGTCCAAAAATGCTCCGGATGTAACGCCTTACGTTGAAAAGGCGAGAGGCCATATATGTAGTTTATATAGTAGATTTTATTGATAATAAATTTTATCAACAACCGCATTACTGCTGCACAGTTTGTATATTATACCATGTCAAAACACAGGCTATAGACGAAGAATTGGTGAGTCATGATTAGTGTTTCAAGCATGCAGAAGTCTCAATTCAATAAAAGCTGGCGATAGCTAAGCAGGGCAACAGCAAAATATTTTCTAGAATTTCTTAAAATATGTAAAACCTTTCCATACTGCCAGTTTGAACAGCGTCAGTTTACCTAGCAATGTCAATTTCATTCTCAGTTCTGTGTACAAAATTAGGACAATGCCGATTTGAGTAGTTCGAGACTGATGCATTGTAGACTAGCTGTAAAACACATTGCATATCTCCAATGGGCTCTCCAACATTATTGACATGTACAACTGCATATGTGTATGCAGTCAGATCAGCACAATAATTTCAGTATATTGCATATTTGGAGTTGTTTTATAGTATGAAAGACAACTCTCAATAAAACTATTGCTTTACGTAAATCTGTTCCCGAACACGGGTAATGCAGCTAGTATATACATATATATATATAAAATTGTTTCCTCACCCCGGATACCCCGTATGGGTGGTACATTCTGCTCTAACTCGGGTCTCCTACCAGAGACCTGGGAGTTTGAGCACTCGCCTCAAGATCTTAGCTGTTCCCAATAGCGCACTTTTCTGCAACTCACCTGAGTTGATTGTTGTTGGTATTTGGGCAAGCCACATTTTATGCGCCGGTGTTATTGCGCCCAGTGCCCCAATGACTACTGGGATTACAGTTGTTTTTACATTCCAGCATTTTTCAATTTCTTCAAGAGGGAGATATTTCTCTACCTTTTCCTTTTCTTTGCTGGCTATATTGTAGTCATTGGGCACTGCTATATCTATTATAGTAGCCCTCTTGTTCTCCCTGTCTACCACCACTATATCTGGTTGGTTTGCTAGGACATGCTTGTCAGTTTGGATGTAGAAGTCCCAGAGGATCTTCGCGCGGTCATTTTCATTCACCTTACCAGAAGCTTCCCACCAGTGTTGTGGTTTATTAAGGCCATACTCATCACATAGACTTCTATACACAATACCTGCGACATGATTATGCCGCTCAGTGTATGCGTTCCCTGCTAGCTGCCTGCATCCACTGATGATGTGTTAGATGGTCTCAGGTGCATCTTTGCAGGTTTCCTTTGTTCAGCCACATATATGTCTGGTGATATGTCTGATGTCCAGATATTTGTTGGTGGTAAGCACCATGAAGAGGTTTCGTGTGCCAGTCAATTTCCTCATCATCAGGGCGTAGGTCCGTTGTAAGAGCAGCCAATTGAAATTCAGCTAGCAACTTATCTGAGATGGCCATGGAGGCTGCATATGCTTTGATGATTTGATCCTCCTCTTTCAATGTCTGCTGTACACTTTTGAGTCCCCTACCGCCATCTTTCCTATCAAGATACAATTTAGTAGTATCAGATTTTGGATGGAGTGCTCCATGCATGGTCAGCAGTTTACGAGTTGCTATATCTGTTTCTTTGATGGCTTCCTCAGTCCACTTTATTATGCCTGCTAGATATCTTATTACTGGGAGTGCGTAGGTATTTATTGCCATGATTTGGTTCTTGGCATTGAGCTGGCTCCGTAAGACCTGCCAAAGGCGTTTCTTGTATTCGGTAATGGCTTTGTGGCGTACCTCGGCTTTGTGGTTGATGTTGCTTTGCAAAATCCGCAAGTACTTGTACCCTTCTTCTATATATTTGATGGTACCATTTGGCATTCTTAGGCTATCTGTGATCATAGAATGGCCTTTCTTAAGCATTAGCCTTCCACATTTCTCAATACCGAAGGTCATTCCGATGTCCTTGCTGTATACCTGAGTGAGGTGTATTAGCGAATCAATGTTTCTTTCTTTGTTAGCGTACAGCTTGATGTCATCCATGTGGAAGAGGTGGTTTATTTTGGTGCCACTCTTAAACTGGTACCCATATTGAGTCTCTTCCAGCATATTGCTTAGAGGGTTTAGGCATATGCACAAGAGCAGCGGTGATAAGGAGTCACCTTGACAGATGCCTCGCTTAATTTGTCCACTCGCCACCTTTTTACCATTAGCCTCCAGTTCCGTCTTCCATTTGGTCATTGACATCTTGGTGAATGCCACAAGAGCGGGGTGAACATTGTACATACTGAGGCACTCAAGTATCCAACTCTGGGGAATTGAGTCATAGGCCTTTTTGTAGTCAATCCAAGCCATGGCAAGATTGGTTTGCTTTCTCCTGCTGTCTTGACAGACCGTCCGATCCACCAGTAACTGATGTTTAGCTCCTCGGGTGTTGCGCCCAATTCCTTTCTGAGCACTGGTCATATAGTGACTCATGTGTTCTTTCAGTTTGTCTGCAACTATTCCTGAGAGCCGTTTTCAAGTGGTGGGCAAGCACGTTATTAGTCGATAGTTTTTGAGAATCGGCCCCTGCTTTGGATCTTTTATCAGAAGTACAGTTCGTCCTTTGGTCAGCCATTCTGGATGGTCACCTTGTTCTATTAGGCCATACTCATCACATAGAATTCTATACACAACACCTGCGACATGATTATGCCGCTCAGTGTATGCGTTTCCTGCTAGCTGCTTGCATCCAATGATGATGTGTTGGATGGTCTCAGATGCATCTTTGCACAGTCTGCATCTAGGATCGTCTCTGGTGTGATAGATTTTTGTTTGGAGTTGCCTTGTTGGGAGCACTTGCTCCTGGGCTGCCATGAGTAGCGACTCTGTATTGGCCATTAGGTTTCCTTTGTTCAGTCACATATATGTCTGGTGAAGATCACCAATTTAGATATTTGTTGGTGATAAGCACCATGAAGAGGTTTCATGTGCCAGCCAACTTCCTCATCATCAGGGCAAAGCTCCATTGTCAGAGCAGCCAATTAAAATTCAGCGAGCAACTTATCTCATGTGGCCATGGAGCCTGAATAGACTTTAATGCGTTGTTCTTTCTCTTTCACTGTCTACTGTACGTTTTTGAGTCTCCTACCGCCATCGTTCTTATCGAGATACAATCTAGTAGTATCAGATTTTGGGTGAAGTGCTCCATGCATGGTCAGAAGTTCACGAGTTGTTATATCTGTTTTCTTGATGGCTTCCTCAGCATGCTATTTAGTTGCCAACAAAATAGGTTTTGACTGATTTGAACAGTCATCAAATTTTTTTCTATTAAAGATGAACTTACTTAAAGTTTTAGTTGATTTTATCAAAACGCATCGGTCTTTTTTATTATCTGAATTGTTTTAATGTTTGGTGTGGCCTGACAGAAAAGATGTTTTAAGAATAAAAGCGACAAATTTAATTGTTGTTCAAAGTCTCAGAAGAAAAATGCACGCAGAGTGATGCTATTAATTGTTATATTCGCTATAGCTGATATTGGTTAATGCAGTCAAGCTGCAGTATCAAGCTTCCCTGTTTTATTTTGTCTCTGCAACTATAGACTTCATAGTTGCACTTACCCTTGATGGGAACATTTAAACTGCTATCAAGTTTTATTGATTTTTATTTTGAAATATCCTAGCAATCAGATAATCACAAACATCAAAGACAATTGCAAATGATAAAAAATAACAATAATTTTTATTAAAATTTGTTAAAGTTTAGTGCAAGCCCTTCTTTAAAAGTATGAATTTTAATTTAGTCAGCTTAAAAATAAACAGATTTTTTGATATTAAACATTTTTGCTATATTGGCTTTATCTACTTTTTCTACTTTTTATGGTAATGCAGCTGTAAGAGGGTGCTGCTGATACAGCTGGAACATACCATCCCTCTTTATTTCAACTATTTTTTTTTTCATTGCATTACAATCAATTTTTACATTGCAATCCGATGAAAAATCTTTGGACAGTGCTAGAGAACAAGGTAGCAGAAAAACAGCCTTCAAGTATTGCAGAACTTGTACAGGTTATAAAAAGTGTTTGGTGCACTGAGATCACCACAGAATACTGTAGAAAGCTGATAGAAAGTATGCTGAAGCGACTTAAAGTGAATATCACCAATAATGGTGGACACACCAAATACTGACAGTAAAGACTCAAAAGTGTTGTACTACGCTTTTAATGAACTTTAAAACTGTATCAGTAGAAGTGTTTCAGTATGTAACTATGTTGTTTAATCACAAGTTTAAATAAAACCACATATACTGCTATAAAACCTATAATATGCATTGATTTACTGAGTGGTCTCAAACTTTTGTTAATAACTGTAAAATTTGCTCATATCTTTCTCATATATTTGAGCTTGCATGTTAATTGAAACTGATATGTACAAAGTTATGTGCTGTACTGATATTAATGTCGACAAAATGAAAGGAAGGCATACGTTAAAGAAATTAGCATTACCATAATCTTCTAGGGTTGGAAGAGTCAATGAAGTTGCCAAAACATATTTCATATTGACCTTTCCTGCTTCTTCGAATGCATCAATTATCTCCTTTTCAAACTTTTCAGATGATCGCAAACTTCAAATTTAAACATAAATGTATCCAGCATACCCATTATGAAATATGTTAATTGATGAAAAGAAACATTGGAGGTTGTAGTATTGAGTGGCAATTTGAGTGAAAATACGTGTACCAAAACGTCATGTTTATAAAAGTTATTCAACTAGCAAAAATTAACAGTTTAAATGACGAAATTCAAAATAATAAAATGCTGCCTAAAATAGTCTTTCTTTACATGTTTTCAATATTTGGTTTGGTTAAATAAACATTTTTCAGTCATAGTTAGGTTGGTTAAACTGATAAATTAAGGTAAAATATTTAAAAACAGAGATTCAGCCTTTTTTATGTTAGTGCATTATATAGTATACATACATATAACTAAATAATTCTGTAGGCCTATACGACTGAACTTGGCAGGGTTTCATAGGTTGACGGAAGATGTGTGAAATGCTGCTCTAGGCACTTAAACCAGTAGTCAAATGTGATTGCTGAGTTTTATGCAAATTGTATATACTGTTCACAAAGGCTTTAATTTGTTTCAAATTACTGAGAAAAAAAAACAAGTTTGGTTTTTGAAATATTTATTATTTTGTATAGTAAATAAAACGTTTGTTCTGTGCACATTACCAAATGAGGTAAAGTGCAGTCTGCTTTCCTGAGCAAAGCTACATGATTGTATGTTTGCAATAATTTTTATGTTTAGAAAAAGTTATCCCACGACCAAACGGGCGGATGCGAAGTTTGGGAGTTTTTTGATAAAGGCATGTGCACACAACTTACACAAATTATTCATCAACAATGAGACAAACCTTTGTATGAAAATTTCATTAACAAATTTAACCATCGTTTTGTAGATTAGTTAAAGTATAATAATGATACAAAACACATATAGGCCTATTTAAATACATGTATGTTACCAAGTCTTTGTAAATTATCAAAATTCTCTAAAAACTTACCCATCTGATCGGATTATACACAAATGGACAGATTTATTTCGACGAAAATTGTCACAAAACGCTTAAAAAGCTTGGTTTAATAAAAGTTAAGACCGTAAATTGAAACGCCGGGCGACAGAATAGAAAGATTAAATCATTTGCATTTTTCAAAAAGAATAACGTGCACATTTCACCAGTCTATGGCATTGTCGACGGTTTCTGTAATTAATATAGGAGTACTGAAATCGTTTCATTTTTGACGATTTCATATTGAAATTTGAGACACTTGAGTACTTCGGTACTCTAACTGATGTTCATCGCAGTGTAAGTAAAGGAAATGATGATATTTTTTCTAACGATTCTTATGAGATTATTACGATATTTAATTATAAGTTTGGATGACTACAGAACAATGACTATATACATGTAGTACCGATTTTTTAAAAATCTATATAAATATCACAACTTCTTGATATCGCTAACTATGACGTTTTTAAATGTAAACAAAATTGTGCATTGGTTTTATATTATTACTATATTAATAATATTGATTATTCTAATAATATTAGTGCATTTTACTTCTAATATTGGCCAATATTGAATTTCTCTTATTGCAGGAAGAGAGATATAAGCATATAATCTTTTCCTTTTATTATTTCTGTTTGTTGTATATAATAACACCCACACCCAGTACATTACAGCTACCATTGCAGTTATCCTATTGCACAGCAGTGCCATTTGACTGCTAATATTGCATTTTTCAACCATTTTTAGGTCATGGGCTGTATGACAGTGGAATTTCTAGTTAAACTTGAGTATTTTATTGTTATGCACGTCGTGAGCATTTTAGTAAGTGTAGCAACTTGGTGAAGTGCATTTGGACTACGGAATAAAAAAACAACAAGGAAGGCATAATGTCAAAACAAAAAGTAATTGTAGAGCTTAAGGATTCCGGTTGAGTTAAACAAAGTGTCAGTATGCAGGACCTTTATTGGCAAGGTCAAACTACATCAGCTAATAATAACAAGAAGATATTTCAACAGACTTGAGGGTTATATCAGCTTGTAAAGCATTTCAATGTTTGTGATTTAGTAAATATTTGATATAAACTTATGTTCATAATTTGAAAATAAGATTATATTAAACATGAAGAGCCATAAGTGAAGGCTTATTATAGCAAAATAAATGGTAGTAGTCGATACGTGTTTCTTTTTTACAAACTAATGCATGTTATATTGCTAGTTGATTAAACTTTACATTAGTGATTAATACATATTTCTGTAATTCCCTGTGACTATATCTTGTAACTCGAATGCTGATATGAAAACACAAAATTAAATTGTTATAAAGCATCTGATCTATTCAATGAGGTTGATAGTAGTAGAAACCAGCTAGACCAAAACTCGGGCTCTGCTTAGAGGGCCCCGTAAAGGTTGCAGGGGGAGAGACCATATACCAGCCCAGCTGTTATGACCTACACGCTGCATGACGGTTGGTGATTACCACTAAACAGAAATCGACTTGGTAAACAGTGAATGGTATGTACGTCATGTAAACTTTACATGGCGAATGGCATGTAGAATTTAAAAGCCGCATATAAATATACATATGGAGGTCGTCGACCAGAAAGGGATGACAACAACATTCAATAACATTGTACATAGATATGTGAAAAAAGTTAATGTTGCTAAATACAAAATATATTGGTATCACCCCAGAGTCGCCTGGTTAGTTTTAATAATAGAACAAATGGTACGGCGAAGTGAAAGCTCAATTATGTAGAAACCAATTACACTATGATGAAACCGATCAGAACTGGAGAAAGACTCTTTCAGGCAGCTTTCAGTTAGAGCTATGACTATTGTCAGTTGATTGTGCTTAGTTATATATTTATTGACAGGCCAGTGCCAAATAAAAGACATAATGAAAAAGTGTCTGTGACATTCTTAGCGAAAAAAAAAACTTTATTATTTAGCCCTATTAGTCGTGTTCAGGCGCAAAACCTAAATCAATTCATATTCACTGCTGCAAATTGAAATATAAAAAAACACTTGCAAGTTTGTCAGGAGGTTTTTAAATACTCGACATTAGAAGAGAAAAACTGATAAAAGCTGTACAAATATTAATACAACCTACTAGAAAAGAGTTAAAACGAAGTATCAAAATTCTCATACCTTCTTACACAATATGCATAGAGATAATCATAAGCAAAGTGTTCTCTGTTGTCTGCAGATTCTGCTGCCTTATTTTGACCAGTATTTGCCATATATTGTGGCATCTTTCTTAAAAAAATAAGTAAAAGTCTGACTGGTATGACGAAAATTCACCAGTTATTTGGAAACAAATTCCATTGAAGAAAGGTTGATGAAAAAAAATTCATTGATGAATTAATGCACCGACTCGCTACATTGCTAACTCAATTCAGGCAAATGAAAGACAGGGCTACATTAGACCTTTGCAAAAGCAAAACGCTGTTTTTAATATAACTGAGGCAGGCAAAGTCAAAGTCAGACGATGGCAGGCAAAGTCAGACGACGGCCGGCGTAGTCGGACGGTGTCGCAGAGATTTCCACTAAGTCGAGCTGAGTCGGCCGAGACAGCGAAACCGCCGCTCGGCTTGTCGCCCTTCTCAGAAGGCGAGGTACCGCGTACTACTAGTAGCGGCCGTCTTGCTCGGCGAGCCGGTCAGCCGAGTCGGCGACTCGGCCGACCCGACACTCCAGGCCGTACCCGAATCCGCAGCAGGTCTCCAAGGTGAACAGCCTCTGGTCGATAGAACAATGTAGATAAGGGAAGTCGGCAAATCCGATCCGTAACTTCGGGATAAGGATTGGCTCTGAGGTGCGGGCTGCTTCGGGTCGCGGCAAGAAGCGGACCGCGCGTCGGTTGGACTGGCCGCGTTTCGGCGCGTTCGGACCGCCGCCGGCGCGCTTCCGTGGGAGGCCGTGGCTTTCGCCGGCGGGCGTTCGCGCGCCCGTCGGCTTCGTTCGGCCTAAACGCACGGCACAGAACTGGCGCGGACTCTGGGAACACGACTGTCTAATTAAAACAAAGCATCGCGATGGCCGCCGGGCGGTGTTGACGCGATGTGATTTCTGCCCAGTGCTTTGAATGTCAAAGTGAAGAAATTCAACCAAGCGCAGGTAAACGGCGGGAGTAACTATGACTCTCTTAACTATGACTCTCTTTCTATTGTTCCGAACCATAATTCAGCGAATTTAAGTCGCCGGTCGACGGGCGGCGCCCAGTCAGCGCCGCCGGGAACAAGCAGAGTTGGTATGAGGCTCGACCACCTGAGCCGGTGCGAAGAGTGCGGCGTTGAGGCTGAGGGGGCCGGGCGCCACTTCAGTTGTGGCTGTGCGGCCCTCCCCTGGCATTGTCTCTTTGTCGGGTGTGGGCGGCGGTTTGCCACCCAGCGTGGTACCACGGGACACCAGCGGCGTGCGCACGAGGCCTGGTACCACGAGACTGTCGGGCATGAGCATGCGAGAGAACAGGCGACCAAGAACCGCACCTACTGGGACCGTAGCGAACTTGTTTCGCTCGCCTGTGACTGGGCTGCTCTAGAGAGAAACTTCACACGGAAGGTTGACCTTTATGATGAGCTGTCTAAGAGGTGTCCTGGGAGGAGCGCTGAGTCGATCCGTGCCCGGATTCGTTACCCGGCGTTTTCGACCATGCTCGACGAGGCCCGACGACGTCGGGGTGCTGAGGCTGCGGGTGAGAGCGCAGCAGGAGGAGAGGAGTTGTTGGCCGACCCTACGGGAAGTCGGTGGAAGAGTGAGAGGCTCGAGTCATTGGACCTCAGTTTTCTAGCTCAGTGGTCGAACGGAGTGCTTGATGCTGATGAGATCAGGCGTGGCCTCAGAGACGATCCGCAGGCGACTGTGGACAAGGTGCAGGAGGTGTTGTTTCCCGCTAGGGCAACATCAGGAAGTTCCAGGGTAAGGAAAACGGTACAACTGGCGGGGCTGAAGGGGAGACTGCTTAAACGCAGGCTCTACCAGAAGCTCCAAAAGGAGTACCGTAAGAACAGCAGCACGGCTGCTAGGTCCGTGATAGAGGACACCTGGAGGAACGATGCAACTGATGCACCATCTCTTGAGGAAGTGCTCCCTTTCTGGCGGGATTTACTGGGCAAAGAAAGCACTCAGGACACAAGGGAGTACCCTCCCCCTGAGTGCGTTCACTGGGGTCTATTGGAGCGTATAACATCGGATGATGTGACTCGAGCTCTACGTGGAGTAAAGGGGGTAGCTGGGCCGGATGGTCTGACTTGGAGGGTGTTGAGGGGTGCAAATCCTGAGTGGATTGGGAGTTTGATGGGAGTGTGGCAGGCTGTTGCGCGATGTCCTTCTTCTTGTAAGGAGAGCATCACCACTCTCATCCCCAAGGTATTGGGGATGCGTGACCCCTCCAAGTTCAGGCCAATCACGGTGACCAGCTGCCTGGTGAGACTCTTCCACCGCATCTTGGCGAGAAGGTTTGACTCAGTCATACCTATCTCCGAGATGCAGCGAGGCTTCAGACTGGGGGACGGCTTGGGTAACAACATTTCTCTCCTCCAAGCAATTGTCAAGGAGTGCACCTTTCCAGATCGGGTGCGCCCCCTTGCCCTTTGCTATGTGGATGTTAAAAAGGCCTTCGACTCGGTGAGTCATTATTCCATCTTGAAGGTCTTGCCTAGTGTCGGCGTTCCTGCTCCTCTGTGTGACTATGTGGCGGACCTGTACTCAGGTTCGACCACAAGGCTCCGGATCGCTAACCAGCTTAGCGACCGGTTGCCGGTCAGACGGGGGGTTAAGCAGGGTGACCCTTTGAGCTGCTTCTTGTTCAATCTGGTCATTGACCAGTGCGTCAAGAAGCTTGACGATTCTCTCGGAGTAACGCTCTCCGATGAGGTGAGAGTTAACCACATAGCCTTTGCTGATGACGTGGTTCTCCTTGCGGAGAGCCCTGGTAATCTGGGAAGGCTATTCAGCCGGTATGCAGAAGAATTGGGGAAGGTTGGCCTAGAGGTGAACCCAGCCAAATGCGCCTCTGTGAACATTACAGTTCACAAGCGGAAAGCCGGTAGGAGATGGGTAGTCAATCCTGACCCCATCGTGCAATACGGAGGTTCGCAAATACCATCTTTAGCTGCAGACGAGACATATAAGTACTTGGGTGTGTACGTCGGGGTGTCTCGTCGGGTAGAGAGAGAGCATTTATACACCCAGACCATCGGCTCTCTCAATGAGTGGTTGCAAAGGGTAACCGATGCGCCACTCAAACCCCAGCAGCGAATGCAGATTCTCCGTGTTCACCTACTGCCTAAGCTCCATCACAGCTTAGTGCTGGGCGATCCTGCGAAGGGCCTCCTTGTGAGGTTGGATGTTCTGCTGCGCCGTGCTGTATCGAAGTGGTTGCACCTTCCCCACGGTACCACCACCGGGTACTTTCATGCTCGAGTTGGGGATGGTGGCTTGGGGGTGGCCTCATTCAGTGAATTGCGAGAGGCGAGGGAGAAGAGGCTCTCTAAGTTTCTCGGATATGAGGCTCGGGTATCCCACTGGCTCCTCAATCTAAGCCAGTGGGGGGAAAGGCATCTGCGTTTCCTACGCCCAGTTCCATCTAGACCCCCCCAGACTCTCCCATCCGACAGTCAACCGGGGGTGTCCCGGAGGGGCCGTTTTTCAGTTGGCCCTGATACCGGGATGCCCAGCGGGGCTGCTCGGCCCGTCAAAGGCTTTAAGGAGAAGCTATATGAGTCGGTGGATGGTCGTGGGTTGCGTTACCACGATCTAGTACCACAGGCTCATCAATGGCTGACGTCGAACAGTGTGGTTGGCCGGAGTGGTGCACAATTTATTAGGGAAATCCTCTTGAGGATGAACCTAGTGCCCACGCCGGCCAGACGGTGTCGGATTGGTCTCCTCCCTTCCGATACCTGCCCACACTGCGGCCCCGGTCATCGGGCCACGCTAGGTCATGTGATGCAGAGCTGCGCTCTCACGC